>NC_137783.1:137511029-138117279 GCF_963455305.1 Plecotus auritus
CACCTAGAGGAAGTTATATTTGGCTGGGCCTTGTGGCATGAGAAGATTATGAGAGAGGGAGCTGAGGAAGAAGGCTTTCAATTCAATTTAACAAACACTATTTAAACACCCATCTATACCAAGAATACTAAACAGTGTTTTCTTGGAATAGGTGCTCAGTGAACATTAGCTTTTGTACTACTGTTGTGATGCTGATGCAGACAGGACCAGCATTAGCCTGTATAACACTGTTGTTCTATTGGAAAAGGCATCCCTCCTCTAGACCAGTGGTTCTCAACCTTCCTAATGCCGCGACCCTTTAATACAGTTCCTCAAGTTGTGGTGACCCCCAACCATAAAATTATTTTTGTTGCTACTTCATAACTGTAATTTTGCTACTGTTATGAATCGTAATGTAAATATCTGATATACAGGATGTATTTTCATTGTTACAAATTGAACATAATTAAAGCATAGTGATTAATCACAAAAACAATATGTAATTATATATTGGGATATATTTATTTCTAATTACAAATAAGTGAAATTTTGTCTTGAAGCATGGTGTAGCATGGGTAACAGTCTTAATATAACAACAGTAAACTGCATTTTGCGACAGTATGCCTAAAAAGCCAACGTCAGTGCGAAGGTTGAGATTGCTTCTTTCTCACCAGATCAGAAATTCTCAGGGCAGTCTTTGCAAGAGCACAACGAAGATCATCTTCCACAACAAGTCTACTTCTGCATTTAGACTTGATAACCAACAAGCTGGAAAACCCTGTTTCACAAACCCTGTTGTTGGAAATGGAAGAAGAAGGCACAGCACAGTCTCAGACAGAACAGGATATGACTGCAAACACTTGATCCAGAATTTTGTAACTGGCATTGTAGAGAAATCAGTTCTCCCTGCATCGCTGTTAATAAGTTCAATGAAGTCCTCTTGTGCTGTCTCAGGAACATCTTCAACTTTGACTGTGAATGGGCTTCTGGCAAGTGCAAATGGGGTGTCAGGTAGATTTGGAAAGTACGATGAAATTTCGTCTGCAAACATGTGCAAGTGTTCTTTCACAGAAATTATCATCGTAATCCTTTTGTCTGGTTCAATGTCATTTTCCTCAAAGAAAGCAGATAAGGTAGGCAACATGTAAATTTTATTTTCATCCAAATTTTTGCCAAAGCTGAAGTTTCATTTGCAATGATCAGATCTTTTCAGACAAATCGAGGCAGGTTGCATTTGGTCCTTGCAGTGATAAATTTAACTCATTCCAGATGGCAAAGATGGAAACCAAGTAAGCTATTTTCTGCAGTTCACTTTTATCGCTGAAAAGTACTTCGAACTGCAGTCTTGCTTTCTGATTAAAAAACGTTCTGAGTTCATCACGAAGCTCAAAAACAAGTTTTAAAATTTTTCCTCTCAACAACCATCTCACTTCAGTGTGAAATAGCAGAGCATTGTTTGGCGCATCAAACTCGTGGCACAGTTGCGAAAACAGTCGACTGTTTAAAGTGCTCGCCTTTACAAAATTGACAGAACTTATGACGCTTTTCATTACCTCTTGTAACTCTTGTGGCAGCGTCTTTGTTGCTAATATTTGCCGATAAACCATACAGTGAGTTCCGATAACTTTTGGTGACTCATTCAGTACCAAACGTTGAAATCCAGATTGACATCTTAGCATAGCTGGAGCACCATCTGTGCAAACACCACAAACCTTTTCCCAAGAGATCTTATGCTCTTTCAGAAATGAACCAACTGTGTCAAATACATCACGTGCAGTAGTTGTCATTTCAAGAGGTTTGCAAAAAAGAAACTCATCTTTAAAGTTGCCATCATTAGTATACCTCACATAAACCAGTAACTGTGAACAGTTTGCAACATCTGTAGATTCATCAAGCTGGATATTAAATATTGGAAGTGGAGCAAATTTAATTTCCTGGATTACCTGATCAAGAATATCAGCAGACATGTCATCTATTCTTCTGCGGACAGTGTCGTTAGATAAGGAAATTGCACTCAATTTCGTAACAAATTCTTCTCCGATCATAACTCGAACAATGTCTTTGGCCACTGGCAACAGTAAATCCTCAGCAATGGTGTGAGGTTTCATAGCTCTGGCGATTCTGAGTGCCACCAAATATGAAGCTTCGTTTTGTTTGTGGTACTTGCCACCAATGTCAAGTCTGGCTTTCTTGAGTCCATCAGCTTTGCTTCTAAAATAGTTGATATCCTTGCAGGCAAAGCTCGAATGCTTGCTATCAAAATGGCGTTTTAGTTTGTTCAGCTTCATAGATTCGGCTGATAGAACTTCACAACAAATAACACATTGTGGTTGCTCAATTCCTGCTGTAATTATTGAGGTAAAACCATACTGTAAAAAATCCTCCCTATATTTTCTTTTCTTAATGTTCTTCTCTACACGATCCATTGTCATGGGATGGTTTGCTAATGAAAATAATATATAACAATAGCTTTAATAATACAAAAGATGATACATGGCATAGTTCAGTCAATACAGTTCATTAAAGTTTCCTATGATTTACCATTCTCTGTGTTGTTTTTTTACATACCTGTTACTATCACAAGGGAGCAGTATTCACATCAACCACAGCTGAATATAAAAAGACCGATCAGCATCCAGATTAAGTTCCCATGGTACAGATTTTTTTTTTGCAGTAGTTGATGATTTTACAGTACATGATTTTACATTTACCCATTAATTATAATTCATGAAGTGTCGTTTTACCTCCAATACTGCTGCTTTCAACACAGTAGCTGCTTTTAACAGAGTAGCTGCTTTCAACACAGCAGCTGCTTTCTACACAGTAGCTGCTCTCTACACAGTAGCTGCTCTTTACACATGTGTGACTGGTCCACATAAGTACATTATGGCGTCAACCCTGTCACATACACCTGTATTTGTACGGGGTGTATCTGATGGGGTTGGCGTGATGATGTCATCACGCCGGACACTCGTATGTGGGTGTATCTGCATGTGTGCGGACCTGCCTGGAGACAGATAGAGGAGCAGTGTCTTGGTTCCTAAGACCATCGGAAATATGTGTTTTTCCGATGGTCTTAGGCAACCCCTGTAAAAGGGTCGTTCGATCCCCAAAGGGGTCGCAACCCACAGGTTGAGAACCGCTGCTCTAGATGCTCAGAGGTCAGGTTCAGGGCTCATGACTTGGTGAATCAGGTGAGATTTCAGTCCCACTCAGCCCTACTTATCCCTCATGCTGAGCTCCTTCATACAGTGAGCAACCTGTATGTGGCAACCATGGGTTCAGGAAACTCAAAGATGAACAAGACATGATCTCTATGAGGAGCTCCCCTGGTCAAGGAAAAAAATAAAGAAACACTTATGATGTCATATAAGTGACATAAAGTTATGTTTAAATACTATGGGGTCGGGGGCAAGCAGAGAGACGGAGATGTGATCAGAGATAGTGGCCAGTTTAGGGAAGACTGACAATGCTTGGACAGAATGGGGCAATAGCTTTATTTCTCTGCGACTGTAGTTCCCAAGCCTAGAGGACTATGAGAATCACCTAATTATTCAGTCCTGAAAAAGAGGAAATCCTGCCACTTGCAACAATACAGATGGACCTTGAGGGCATTATGCTAAGTGAAACAAGTTATAGGACAAATACTGTAGGATCATGGGGGGAAAAACAACACCAAACTCATAGAAAAAGAGATCAGATTTGTGGCTACCAGAGGTGGGGAGAGGACGAATTGGATGAAGGTGATCAAAAGGCACAAAATTCCAGTTAGAAGAAAATAAATACTAGGGACATTATGTACAACATGATGACTATAATTAACACTGCCATATGATTTATATGAAAGTTGTTAAGAGTAAATCTTAAGGGTTCTCATCACAAGGGAAAATATATGTGTATGAGATGATGGATGTTAACTAAACTTATTGTGGGAATCATTTCACAATATATGTAAGTCAAATCGTTATCCTGTACACTCTAAACTTATACAGTGCTGTTTGTCAATGTGTCTCAATAAAACTGGGAGGGAAAAAAGAATAATTTAAAAATAAAATAAAAAATTTCAAACAGAAAAAAGAAATTACAGGCTCCGGCCCTCCACACAGTCCCCTCTGGAGATGGAGCCTAAGAATCTGCATCAAAATGAGTTCCCCCCAGGTGATTACAGTGATTTGCTACTTAGGAATCACAGCTGTGAACCAAACTCCCACCCAGCACCTACTCACTACCCAGAACCCAGATTCTTTTGGTGAAATAATAGTGTTCGGAACTTTCTCTCTGCAATAAAAGGGAAATGAAAGTTTTGTGGTTGCTAGAGCTGACTGCCCAGGTGAAATTTCAGTTCTGCTTTGAAAAGACAAAAGGCACCTGAGACCTGAGGTCACCCACATCTAAGGGGTGGTTACTCAGGGCCGTGTGAGCACTTTCCATCTGCTGAGGTGGCCACTGCGAGGATGCAGGGAGAGGGAAGGGGCAGCCTGGCTAGGAGAGTGGCCCATGGTCAGGAGTCCTGATGGCACACCCTCAGAGGAAACCATTCTCGTGCCTCTGAACCTGACTATGATGTGTCCACACCACCAAAAGACCCTTCCTTCCTGACCTCCTTGATTATAACCTATGTGTTTGGGGAATTCGGTGCTGGGTACTGAGTTGGGAGATGGAGCATGTTCCTAGCACACCAGCAAGCCAGGCACACACACCAGCAGATGCACACACACAAACACACACAAGCACACATACAAGCAAATGTGCATGCGCACAAAAAAAAGAAAACTTTGATATATTTTTTAAAAAGCTCTGATGCCATCACAGGAAAAAATAATACTTTCCCTTGTTTACTTATTATATACTAGAGGCTCAGTGCACAAAATTCATGCACAGGTAGCGTCTCTAGCGGCTGCCAACTGCCGGCCAGGGCCTCCCTTCATTCTGCACCACCCCCTGGTGGTCAGCACACTTTGCATATTAGGCTTTTATATATATATATATATATATATATATATATATATATATATATATATGGACTAAAGGCCCGATGCACAAAATTCATGCAAGGGTAGGCCTTCACAACCCTGGTTGCCTTGGTCCTCGCAGCCCCAGCTTCATCCAAAAGGTCGTTCGGAAGGTCATCTGGATGTTTGTTCTGCTGTTTGGCCGTTCAGTCAATTTGCATATTATGCTTTTATTATTATAAATTGGTTGTTCTAGTTCAAAGTGGAGGCACACCAAAATTTTTTTGCCTTTTTTAAAATTAATAACTTTTCCTTGTTAGAGCAGTTTTAGTTTCAAAGCAAAATTGAGCAGAAAGTACAGAAAGTTCCCATATATCCCATTCTCATAGGTGCACAACCTCTCCACTGTCAACATCCCTGAGTGGTATATTTGTTACAATGAACCTACACTGATACATCATTATCACTCAAAGTCTATAGTTTAGGGCTCATTGTTAGTGGTACACATTCTATGGGTTTGGACAGATGTATAATGACATGTATCCACTAGTGTAGTATTATACAGAATAGATTCACTACCTTAAAAATCCTCTGTGTTGCCTGGCTGGCATGGTTCAGTGGTTTGAGCATTAACCTATAAACCAGGCGGTCACGGTTCAATCCTTGGTCAAGTCCCCAATGGGGGAGCGTGCAGGAGGCAGCCAATCAATGTTTCTCTCTCATAATTGATGTTTCTCTCTCTCTCCTTTTCCCTTCCTCTCTGAAATCAATAAAAATATATTTAAAAACCAAAACAGATCTTCTAACTTTGAGGCTGTTGAGTCTTAACTTTAGAAAAGGAAAAGTCTTGAGTGATTTCTCGCTCCACCTCCTCCTCTCAAGGACCTTCTCTCCTGTTTGGGTTGGCATGGAAGTGGGAACCATTGGGAAGCTGAGGCCCACCCTCTGCATCAATGCTGTGGAAGAGTCTGGAGCATCTATAGGACCAGTGCAATTCAGGTTTATTCTGACTTTTGAAATGCAGACAACTGTCACAGCCCGATTTCTAAAGCAGTTCTTCCCCTTTCTTTCTGACTGTGTAGACAGATCTTACCCAGGGTCTACAGATTCCTCAAGGGTCCTCAGGGGCTTCAAGAGGCCTGTAAACCTACTGACACTGTGTTCCATTTTGTCGGTCTGAGAAAATGGGAATTTTTCTGAAGAGAGAGTTTATCTTTGTCATTAAACTATCAAAGAGTTCTCCAATGCAAACAAGGTTAAAAATCCTATCTAATAAAAGAGTAATGTGCAAATTGACTGTACCTCTGCTACACCCACAAACCACACCCACTTGCCAATCAGAAGCGAGTATGAAAATTAACCCAACCAAGATGGCTGAGGCCACAGAGAGAGCAGGAGGCTTGGGTTTCCCCGGCAATGGAGGAAGCCAAGCTTCCCTGCTGCTGTGGCCAGCCCAGGTCTACATTCAAGGCTACAAAGTTTCAATTATAGAAGATAAATAAATCCCAGATACCAAGGCCTCCGCTTGGGTCGCCGCGGGGCATGGCCAGCCTGCAAACCACCACAGGTCCCTTGCCTAGGCAGCCCCACGCCCCAAGGGAACCCCCACCCTGATCCAGGACACCATTCAGGGCAAACCAGCCAGCCCCCACCTGTGCACCAGGCCTCTATCCTATCTAATCCTCCTATCTAATAAAAGAATGATATGCAAATTGGCCATCACTCCAACACACAAGATGGCTGCCCCCATGTGGTCAAAGATGACTGACCCCATGTGAACACAAGATGGCCACCACAAGATGGCCAGCAGGGGAGGGCAGTTGGGAGGGACCAGGTCTGCAAGGGAGGGCAGTTGGGGGTGATCAAGCCTGCAGGGGAGAGCAGTTAGGGGTGACCAGGTCGGCAGAGAAGGGAAGTTGGGGGCAACCAGGCCTGCAGGGAAGGGCAGTTGGGGGGGACCAGGCCTGCAGGAGAGAGCAGTTGGGGGGGACCAGGCCTGCAGGGGAGGCAGTTAAGGGTGACCAGGCCTGCAGGGAAGGGCAGTTGGGGGGGACCAGGCCTGCAGGGGAGGGCAGTTAGGAGCAATTAGGCTGGCAGGGGAACAGTTAGGCATCAATCAGGCTGGCAGGGGAGTGGTTAGGAGATGATCAGGCTGGCAGGCAGAAGTGGTTAGGGGCAATCAGGAAGGCAGGCAGGCGAGCAGTTGGGAGCCAGCAGTCCTGGATTGTGAGAGGGATGACCAACTTCCCATTTAGGCCCGATCCTACCTGGATTGGGCCTAAACGGGAAGTCAGACATCCCTTGAGGGGCCCCAGATTGGAGAGGGTGCAGGCTGGGCTGAGGGACACCCTCCCCCTCGTGCACGAATTTCATGCACCAGGCCTCTAGTAATAATATAAGGCTTTGTTCAAAAAAAAAAAGGGGGGAGGGTTGTTTTTAAATATTCTATCCCTGGCCCAGGGAGAGAGCCAGATACAAGTAAGGAATGCAGTAGTTCATATCAGGAAATAATAATCTCACTAATACTTCGGTAATTACTTTTTTCCTCTGGGCTGATTGAGACATAGATTTGGCTTTGGTGAAACCAAAGAAAAGAAAACCCAGCGATTTGTGTTGAGACCAAGAGGATGCATCTGTTTCCTGAATCAACCAGATCAAATGAGGGCTGCTGAAAGGCTGCCTGCACAGAGACGCTCCTCTTCCAGAGAAGGACGGAGCAGTTACACTCAGGGAGAAAGCAGGGCAAAAAGGAGTGAGCCCAGGCCAAGCAAGAATTAGAATCGCTACTTTGGAGTAATGCCCGTGGATTTCTTGATATGGTACCTTCTGCAAATTAAAGTTCACTCCTAACAGGTATCATTTTAAAGTGCCTGAAAGTAACTCTACTCTCTGAAATCTTTATACAGTGGAGGCTTTGGCTCAGCCTGTCTGATTTATTTCAGCAAAAGCTGCACTGTACCCTGTTGCCGACTGCATCTTCCCCACACCTGCTGTGGTCCACTCATGCTTCATTCATTGCCATGTTCTCCGCTGCCTCTGCACCTTTGCATTTGCTTTTCCTTCAGCATTTTCTGTTCCCTCTTCTTGAAACAACATTAACTCCTTCGTCCCCTTGGCTATCTCCTTTTCACCCTGAGGGACATCTCGTCTTGCGAGCTTTCTTCAGCCCCGTAGGAAGAATTGTCTGTCCTTGACAGCTCGAGGCTGTGCTGTTCTGTGCATACCATCATCCTGGCAGCCAGCACAGCCTTGCACCCTAAGCTCCTTGAGGACAGGGTCCATGCCCTTCACCTGCGATCTCTGTGTTTCTGACATGTAAATAGGCTCTTACTGAATATGTGTGGGTGAAGGAGTGGTTAATTTCCGACTGGCGCCTAAATAACGGGCATTAAGTAATAGACCCTTGTGCAAAGACCCTGCTGTTGAAAGTGATAGAAATGGTCTCTCTCGCTATTTTTTTTTCCCCTCTTGGAACTTTGAAATTTTAGAAATACTGACCTCTTAATATCAAAAAGCTCAACATCCCCACCCGTATGAGGGGAGCTTTAAGAGAAAGAGGAAAGCTAAATAGTCTGATTTATTGTAAGAAAACTGATTGTGTAATGCATTAAAACTAAAGAAACCTTTTGGATTTTAGTCTTAAAGATCTGTTTCTGAGGACAGTACTGGGATGTTCAGGGTAAACGGTCATCATTCCAACCAGCCTTTGGAATCTGCTGCATGGGACATACACATCCCTCCATCTGGCTGCCCACGGGGCTGAGTCGGGCTGCTTCTATAGTAATAACAATGTTCAAAATCTAAGTTTGAGAAATGCAGTTACAAAACAGAGAGTCTAGGTAAAGCTTTCAACATTCTTCCTCTAAGAAAGGTAATGTGTGGAAAGAAAAAAAGGAAAACAGACCAGAGATCAGTGTCTTCAGTAATTGCATCTGATTGGGAAGACCTGAACTTGGTCTCTGGTTGCTTAATGTGCTTAAGGAAAATGAAATTAATCAAATCACACACAAAATGAAATATTTTAATACCAGAAATGGGATTTGAAGTAAATCCAAATTCTTAAGGAATGGATTTTAAGAATCTGCTTTTTTCCTGAAAGTCGGTAACTGTACAAAATGACCAGCGGAGGCTAGAATTCTGATTCTTTTTTTATGTTGTAACAGCGGAAGATCATAAGTTTTTTAAATTTAAAAAGGGACTTTGAAGATCAGTTACTCTAAGTTCTCACTCCTCCCCATTCTACTTTGACACGTAGCTTCCTGTCATTAGCTTCTTGGAGAGCACAGGTGGAATCCGACCCAAAAGAGGCTTCCTCAGAAGGATCTGGTCCTCTGAATGTTTGCCCCAAAGGTCATCTGGTCCAAATGCCTTCATTTCATCTCACAAGGAAGATGATGTCTAAATATAGCCTTCCCAGTGCTTTATGATGTACAAAGTGTGCTCTCATCACTGTCTCTCATTCAGTAAAGAGTGATTTAATGGCTCTCCAAGGTCATGCCGCTTGTTAACGGTAGGACCTGGACCAGAACTCCTGGTGTCATGCTCTTTCTCCCTCACCATGACAGTTCCATACTAAAAATTATTCTTAAATTCTATTGGTACAATTCCGAGCAGGAGATAATATGGAGGCAAGGTAACTATTGTGGGGTTTCACAATGAAATGAACAATCTGTCCTGAGGTGGGCACACGGCACACAGCCCTGAAACAAGGAAATGTTAAAGAGGAGAACTGGTAACGCCAACGCCGGATGTTTTGCCTTATTTCAAAGCACTTCACAGCATTATAGGGAGGATGTGCTGTTAGCAAAGCTCCTTAGACTTTAACAGGTGTAAAAGCAGATTCTAATGCACAAGGTGCTGGGTGGGGCCTGAGATGATGCATTTCTAACATTCTTCCAGGGTTCACCATGCTGCTGGTCCGTGGAGCACGCTGTGATTAGTTAACATCATCTAAGAAGCAGGAGAGTTTGATCCAAGTCTCAGCTGTGCATTCATGAGCCACGTAAACTTGAGTGAGTCTCACTCTGAGTCTGTTTCCTCACCTGAAAAATGGGGGTTATAATGCACCAAGTGCTTTGACTTTGTCATCTGCCATCTATTTTTTGGGACTCTATCCTAAGTATGTGTGTATGTGTAAGTGTGGGGAAAATTTGACCATCAAAGATGTTCATCACAATACTTTTTGTAAATACTTTTTGTAAATAGTGAACAAGAAGAAGAAAATTACATAGCCCAAATTAGGGAAAAACAAGAAGAAACTTAAATAGCTTTAGTAAACTAAGAATTATCTATTGACTTGACTATTAAGCAGCAAGAATCATGCCTAGCAAGAAGATATAAGAATAGGAGGAAATAGTCATGCAAAGTTTTTAAGCCAAAATACAAAATTGTATATACAAAATAATCTCTGCACTAAATATGTAACATCCCCACCTTGGCTGACTCACAGGGACACTGAGAATAAAATGAGATAGCAGCCCAGCGGCATGGCTCAGTGGTTGAGCATTGATCGATCTATGAACCAGGAAATCACGGTTCGATTCCAGGTTGGGGCACATGCCCAGGTTGCAGGCTCGATCCCCAGTAGGGGACATGCAGGAGGCAGCAGATCAATGGTTACCTCTCATCATTGATGTTTCTATCCCTCTCTCCCTCTCCCTTCTTCTCTGAAATCAATAAAAATGTATATTTTTTAAAATGAGACAGCAATTGATAATTCAATATAGAACTAGGAGATATTATTATAATTATTTTCTAGTGGCATTGAGAAAAATCCAGGCAAGGTCTCATTCCCTGCTTTGGCAGCCTGCCCTAATGCTGCAATACAGCATTTCCTAGAAGGGCCAGCTCTGGTCTGAACATTCACTCTTAGCAGGAAGAATTCATTGTGACTATGCTTGAAAATATGAATCCAGGAAGCAAAGAATGTGTGTTTCCTATTTCTGTTGTTACTCTTGAGAATGAGGAAGAATGGGACAATTTTTTAAGAGTTTTCTGGGACAAACTACTTAAAAAGCAAGCTTTCAAGGGGTAGAAGGTGATTTTAAAATCAAAGTTGGGTTTGAATCCCAGACTTGTCATTTATTGGTTGTGGGACCTTGAACAAGTGAAACATCAAATTTTCTGACCTTCGATTTCCAAATGTATAACACAGCTCTCATGGTATTCATCTCATAAGGTAAGTTTGAGGATTGAATGAAATAATTAATGAAAAGTGCCTTGTACATAGTGTCTCGTACACAGTAGACTCTCCATAAGTCATAGCTCATGTGGAGGACAGGCCCTTGGGGGTCCTCTATGTTCACAGCCTGTCTGGGTGTGGGTGGGACCTTTGACTTGCTTATAACCAGTAGAATGTGGCAAGCGTGGTTACAGTTACAATTATATACATAAGGTTTCATCCTCCTAGCACACCCTACAGAGACTCACTCTCTATTGCTGGCCTATCAGAAGTAAGCTTAGTTGGGACAGGTTCGATGGAGAGGGCCACATGGCAAGGACTTGTAGGCAGCTTCTAGTAGCTAAGACTAGCCCCTTGCTTACAACCAGCTAGAAAACAGAGACCTCGGTCATACAACCATAAATAAATGAATTCTACCAACAACCTAAATAAGCGTGAAAGTGAATCCTTCCCTGGTGGAGCCTGAGGTTAGAATGCAACCCAGCCACCACCTGGACTATAGCTTGATGAGATCCTGAGCAGAGGATCCAGCTGAGGCAGCCAAACTCCTGACACACAGGACTGTGAGACAATAATTGTGTTGTTTCGAGCTTCTAGATCTGTGGTAATTAATTATGCTGCAACACAAAGCCAATGCACTAATTACAAAGCAGGTAACTTTTGTGCCCATTGCTTGCAATGATGAAGCTCACGTTCATTTCACCGAGGTTGATTGAGCACCCACACTTCTGTTGAGGCCAAATCAAAGAGAGCTGTCAGTGGAGGAAATAGAAGACAACAAGAAATTACAATAAAGGGCCGTAAGTGCTGTGATTGAGCTGGTAGAGCTTCATCATGGTGACACTGCAGCTAGGTCACGAAGATCTGGCTGACCTAGGAATTACCAAAGCAAGAGAGGAGGAGGGATGGTATTCCGGGCTGATGAGGGATGGTATTCCGGGCTGATGAATTGGCACATGCAGAAGCATGGGGACGAGGGGGTACAAAATGTACCGCAGGAAAACCAAGTGGTTGATGAAGAGAAATTTTCTCAGGATGAAAGTATTCCAGCTAATTAATGAAGGAATTATAGATTTAGCATACTACCCAAGCCCTAGAGAAATAATGGATGCAGGCACTGATTATGAATGCCTAGTAAAAGAGCGACAACGGGATACCAAGTGCTTTTTTTAAAACCACATAACATGAAACTCACCTTTTTAACCTCTCAAAGTGTACAATTCAGTGTCATGTAGTGCATTCACAATGTTGTGCAACCATCGCTACTATCTACGTCTAAAACATTTTCATCCACAGCAAGTTCTTAAGTAGAAAGAATGAACTAATGGTTGGATTTGGAGTGTAGGACAGTCACTCCGGCAGTTGGTTTGGAAGATGGAGCAGGAGGGCGAGATGAGAGCAAGGCCACGTCCGGGCCTGGCGGGGCCACCCACAGATTGGTGGTGCAGATTCCCCAAGCTCTTGTGCCATTCCCAGGCCACTGGGTGTAAAAGGAAAAGGAAGGGATGTGGGCATTGCTGACGCCCAGAGCTGGGTCTGCTCCCTTTGTGCTGCTTGCCCAGGAGGGCGGATTTTTGGGAAGGGGTGTGTTCTGAAAGTAGGGAGGAAGTCGCCACCCCATTGGAAAGAATCTGCCACCCTGCCTTCCAGCTGAAATATCAGATAGAGTCTGTTCTTCTCCATGGGCAGCAGGGAATGGAATGGCCAAAGGGTGTTGTGTGTGTGTGGTGTGGTGGGGTTTTTTTTGTGTGTTTTTTTTTTAGGGATTGTATAAAAGTACATGATGTCTTATGCTCACAAAGGCAAAAAAGATAAGGGAAAAGTGGCAAGTTAGAAAGTCCATTGTGTATGTTATCTCTGTTATTTTAGAGTAAGAAAAACTAAATATGGCAGACTGGGCTCAAGGTTTATGCCAGCCTGGTCCAAATTTGTTGCGCTTCCCCCCCCCCCCAAAAAAAAAAAAAAAAAAAAAAAAAAAAAAAACAGGAATAAGTCTTATTCATTCATTTTCTATTCAGCATGTGTTTTACAAAATGATAGTAAATGGAAGTACCCGGTACAGCAAAATCAATCATCAAGTAAACAGTCCTCAGTGATGGAGGTCACCAAAGCCCCAGGGGGCTCAGTGTCCTGCAGTTTAGAAATGAGGAGAAGGAACCAGGGAAAGAGTGGGCAGGTACGTGCTTTCCTACCCTTCTTCCCTCCCATCAAAATTGTTGCTTTTATCCTCTTTTCTTGTTTTGCATTGTGGCAGAGGGTTTTCCCTGGGAGTTTTCTGGGGCTCCACACAGCATTGCCTGGCTCAGGAAGAGAACCGGAAGGAGGCCCACTGAGTCAAGCAAAGGGGTGCCGCTGTCCTCAACTTCACCATTCAGAATCCAGATCTTCTCAATGCCCAGGGCAGTTTTAGCTCTTCGAGGCAGACCCACATTAGTTAAGCTTGTGAGACTGATGGATGAAGGGAGAATGTTCGTTTATTAAACAGTAAACTTTGGCTAGCTGAACTGGGGCTCAGATGTTTGGCATAGCCAAACTCTCCAGTACATAATCATAACAGTAAAAGTGACAAAAGGTAACATTTACCAAACATCTACTACTACGTAGTCACTGTGCTATAAAGCTCTATGTGAATTTGTTCAGAGTCTGAAATAGGTACTTTATTATCCCAATATTACAGATGAGAAAATAAAGATACAAGGAGGTTTAATTTGCCCAAAGTCATACATCTTCTCCCCATCTGGCCTTTGAATTAGAATTGAACAGGACAGAAAGTTGACAGGAACCTGGAATGAGATTTTGTGAGCACAGGTAATGCTGCTTTGGAATATAGGTAAAGCATATTACACCTCCACCCAGACCCAGCCCTGCTTCTCACCCGGAAGACCCATGGTTTTAGAAGACTGGGGAGAAGGCATTGACACACACTTAGGTGTTGTTGGCACATAGTTGGGTGTCATTGGCCCATACTTGGGTGCCCTCACATTGTGACCCTTCAACTTTGGCCACAAGGAAGCTTCATCAACTAGCCTGTGAGCAAGGGATCTGGGCAAATGGAAACCAAAGTTTAAGAGAAAGAAGAGGCCCACCGACTGGCCGATTGGTTTGAGAGGATGTGAGACATACTTCACTGAGGGCTCGCAGAAGTTACTTGGGAATACTTTAGTGGTGGGGGCCAGGTTCCTGCTTGAGCATGTAGCCAGCATCATTTGGGCATATGACTGCCATTTGCATATTCTGTTTGTAAGAGCCAGGTGGTAGAGGGGACACTCAATGAGAAGGCAATTGTGTTGGGGACACAAATATCCAATGTCAGCAAGACCAAGGCACTCTCTCCCTGAAGATGGACGCACAGGGGACACCAAATCATAATCCATTTGCATGTCACTCCTTCAGGATGCCTCCTCTGATCCCCCCCTCCCTTCCCTTCTTCAGAAGCCATCTTGCTATAATATATACACCGCACCCTCTGCTTCTCTCTTTTAGTGCTTATTAATTGAAGTTAAATAAATTTGTTGATTGTCTCTCTCTTCTGCTGGATTGTTAGCCCCATTAGGACAGAAACCACATCTGTTGGCTCTTCTGCCAACCCTGGCATCTCACACAGTGTCAGAGCATACCAAACATTCAATAAATAATAGTTCTCTTCTCCTGAGCCCAGACAAACTTGTCAAGTCATCTTTCTTCTTCACCACCTATTCACTCTCCTACCAGCTCAGCTCTCATGACTCTCCATCACCCTGTGGAAGTCACCACCGTCTCCACATTGCCAAACCCAATAGACACTCTTAGTCTTGATTTACTAGATTTTGGCACAGTTGATCCTTTCCTCTAATCATAATGGTATACCACTTCACACCCATTAGAATGGCAAGAGTTAAAAAAAAAAAAACACTTTTTAAGAAAAAATAATAATTGTTGGTGAAGGTGTAAGAGCCTATTTAAGTGTCAGAAACACAGAGACTGCAGGGAAAGACATTTGCACAGGGAACTGAAGGTAGTAGGGAAGCAAGCCAGCGCAGCCTTCTACACTAAGCTCCTTGAGGACAGGGTCCATGTCTGAGGGTGAAAGTCATTTTGGCTTTGAGCATTTGGTTTGAGTTGCCTATTAGATATCCAAGTGGAGATGTCGAGTGGGCAGTTATACACATGGATGTGGAATTCAGCATAGACACAATCATCCTTTTAACAACACACTTTTCCTCGATGCATCACATCCATTTCCTTGGCTTTAAATTCCACCTGTAAACATCATGGGCATGTGACCTGTGCAGTCACACGGGGCCCCATTTTAGTTAAAGGTCTCTGTGCTTGGTTTAATGCTCTGCTCTTGCCAACCTGAAATTCTTAATAATTTTTTAAAGATTTTTTAAATTGATTTTTAGAGAGAGGAAGGAAGAGGGAGAGAGAGAAGCATCTATGTGAGAGTAAAACATCAGATCACACCCCCTACTGGGGATTGAGCCCATCACCCAGCATGTGGCCTGACTTGGAATCAAAATGCAACCTTTCGGTGCTCAGGACAATGCCCAGCTGACTGAGCCACACCGGCCAGGGCCTTAATAATTTTTTAAAAAGGGACCTGCATTTTCATTTTACACTGGGTCTTGCAAATGATGTAGCTAGTCCTGCTCCCAAATGTGTGATTTTACTCTGGACTTCTCTTTTGAGCACTTTTGTTTTATACACCCAATTGTCTACTTGACATTTCCACTTGGATGATTTAAAGGTATCTCAAAGCTAACATATCCAAAACCAAACAACGTTCTGTACTTTTTCATTCTTTCCCATCATTCACATCAGAAACCTGAGAGCCATACTTTCCTCTCCCATTCTCCCTCCCTCATCCAACCCTCCAGTAAGTCCTAGGATTATATTTCTTTTCAGATACATCCACTCTTCTCTATTTCCACGGCTGCTATCCTGGTCTAGGCAACCATCATGTCTTATCTGGACTACTGTAGAGACTCTTAGCTGCTGTCCCCACCTCACAAGTCTTGCCCCTTCCCCAAAGACAAAAATAGCTTCTTTTTCCACACAGCATCGTAAGTGAGCATTTAAAATAGATCATGTGATTATGCCAGGCCCCTGCTTCAACCTTCCAGTGGCTCTCATTGCATGAGAACAACGCCAGATCCTAGGAGCCCCACATGAGCTGACCTCTTCATCTCCCCATCGCTCCATCTCTCCCTTTCCCCTTTCACCCCTCACTTACCCCAGATAATGGCACAGTGGCCTTTCGGTTCCCCAATGATTGGCCTCTCCACTGCCTTAGGATGCATGTTTTGCATTTTGCCTATCTGGAAACCAACTCCCACACTCCTTCCGGCTCCCCCCCCACCCGCCCCCCTCACACTTATTGATTAGTCTCAGCTCAAGTATCCTTAAAGAAGCTTCCATGTTAGCCTGGGTTCCCCAGAAAGTAAAGCCCAAGGCAAAGGCTGCTGGGCTATTATTTTAACAGGGAGGACCATCCAGGGAGCAGGAGGGAGACATAAGGAAGGAGGGATGTAGGAATGGAGGGTGTGCTGGCCATCTCCAAATGCAACTGACTGCTTTAAGCAGGGTCACCTCCCCAAGCTGAAAAGACTGTCGGGAACATCCCACAGAGGTGAGCAAAGGGGAGATATTATCCTCTGGCTCCTGGCTCCTAGTGCTCAGGATTTCTTTTTGGGACGTTAACTCCCCTGCTTTTCTAGACTCTGGCAGCACCAAAGGGTGGCACCAGAGCAGGAAGCCAGAGATGGGAGGTCTAGACAGGGACAGTGTGCTGTTGGGTTGTACCCATGTGACATCTTCAGGAACCCACAGAGCTGGAACAAGAGACAAGTGAAGCTGAGAAGACCCAAAATGGAGCATAAAACTGTCTGAGACACTTTCCCTGAGCTGCCCCAACCCATCTGAGTCACCTTGTACGTTCATTCATTGGATAAGTAGCTTTGGAACAGCTAAGAACCAGGAGTATGCTAATGACAATGACACAAGCGAGTATAAAGACACAATCACTACATTCGAGGAACTCACATTCTAATGAGGATGATCCTTAAAAAACAAGTATACATTTTTAGAAAGATAAAATTCACTGCAATTATAAACTTCAATGAGTGTACATGGGAAACAAACCAGGGGCCGAGAGAAAGTACAAGACCAGTGGGGCTGGAACTTATGGAGAAGGGGACAAGGCATGAGATGATGCAGGATGGGTGGGCAGGAGCCAAAGCATATAGGTCTGGTTACTTTCGTCAAAGCTCCCTGTTTTTTGCTTCCCTTCGTAATATTTATTTATGTGTGGCTTTAGTTGCTTTATATCTGTCTCCCTGACAAGACTAGAAGCCCCATAAAGTCAAGGACAGATCCGCCCTTCTTCTTCCCCAGGACATACCCAGTGCCGAAGCACAGAGGCCTCAGCAAATAGTAATTAAGTATTGATTAAATCTGTTGGATGCGGGAAGAAATAAATGGGAAGGTGCTTGCTGCAGGGAACAAGGATTTCAAGTTTCATGACATCAGGCTCTGATCATCGGATGTGTCCACAACAAGGGATCAGAAATCTTACAAGTGTGTTCGTTGGCTGAGTCTTCCTGGGTTGTGCTTGTGTGAGCAGAAAATGTTCCACTTTCTTATCTGATCAAATCCTTATTTAATTAACACATTCTTTACTTCTGCTGAAGACTTTCAATCAGCTTAGACTCAAGCTCTGGGAGCCATATTATTGTTTTAAGAGTAACCCAGCTCTGAGCCATTGCTTGTTTCGTCAGTGTGATGTAAGGCCTGAAATTCGTGTTTTACACAATGGCAACTCTGTGCCAGACACAGTGCTAAGTGTTTAACACACATCCCTCATTTCATTTAAATGGGTTGCCTTGACAGCTGGTAAAATTGGCATGATCTTGAATGGTCTACCCACGGTTCCTCTCCTCACTCTGCTCCCTTTTCAACCTGAAAGCAACTGGGACACCCACCCCCTCAGATGGAGCCCAGCAGAGTAAACAGTACAGAACCATGGTTAAGAATAAAAACTCTAGTGCTCAACAAATCTGTTTAAATCCCAAGTTCGCCACTTGCAGGCTGTGCAGCCTTCCATGAGGTACTGTGTGCACTAATCTTTTTAAGTTAATTTGTGCAAATGTAAAGTGTGGTTAATAGTAGAAACTACCTCAAAGCGTAGTCGTAGAGACCCGGTGTTGTGATGTATGTGTGTGCCCAGCCTAGAGTGGGCCCAGAGTCGGGATTCAACAGAGTTGACCAAGGAATTTGAAGGGGCTGAAAAATACTCCGTCTCAGGGGAATTTTGACCTAGTGCAGCGATTTTCAACCTTTTTCACCTTGTGGCACACAAACTAATTCCTAAAATTCTTAAATAATAGTTCTCTCAAAAAATATGTTGCATTTTTTGCTGATCTGACAAAAAAAATAGGTATAATTTTGATTCATTCACACTGGACTGCTATGGTTGTGCTGGCTGTTGTTGTTTTTTCATTTGACAATCTAAGGGAAAAGAAATCAGTGCCTCTGACTAAGTAGTCAGGTATTGCATGTTTTAAAAATTCTTGCTGCACACGGGTTGAAAATTGGTGACCTAGTGTATGGCAATGAGACAAATAAATGGAGACACATTGAAATGGTAAAGCCTGTATACCACATGACTGCCTTAAAGGGAAGTGATTTCTATGACTATCTGCAAGGGAAGTATTGTGAGGTTTAAATTAAATGAGTCTATATGTGTTAAACGCTTACTAGTAGCAGCATTTCTAGAGTACCACTATGTGAGAGTGAGCTATTCTAATTATTAGGATCATCATATCGACAAGAGATTGTCCTTGTAAGAGGCTGTGGGCATTTGTTATTTGCTGGGATTTAAATGGGAACTCTCATGATGCAACGCGGTCGCCCTGCTCTGAGAGGGTTTGTGTGTGCGAGGTGACAGGCAGTTTCACTACCCTCACTTGTGCAGTCTAGCAAAGCTGGCAATTGCTCTCATCGTCTGAGGGACCCGTGCCAGCATGCAGCTGTACAAGGAAACAAAATCACATTTTTGAAGGGTTCCTGACTGTCCAGGACTTTTTTCAAAAGTTCTCTGCAGAATTTTCAGTATAAAAATAGGTGTGAACTGTGTGCACTCTGGAAAGGAATGAGCTGGCCACTGTAGGGCTAAGATCGGTATTGTTCAGGGAATGAAATTCCTGTTCACTGATGTTGTTTGGGTTGGGCTGACCTTATGAACTGGATTTCTTTTCAAATGGGTGTATTTTTCCTTATTGCAGATTTCCTTCAATTCATCAGCAGAAATTCTAGCCACTTTGCTGGGAGCTTGTGACCCTGGTTTGGACGGCTTAGGTACTCGCCTTTCAACAAATGCTTATTTTATTTTTTTATTATTTTTATTTTATTTTATTTTATTTATAGTTTCTGCTTGGCACTTCCCGCTTTCCCTCTGGGCCGCCATCGTTAGCCTTGTGTCACCACACTCTGGTTTCATCTCCTGTGAATCATTTCCTTTGGGTCACTTGAGTTTTTCTCCCATAGGAAAATCTAATCTCTTTAACAACAACCTTTAAAAAGACCTTGCTAGATCCCCGCTTTACCATTCATTTAGTGATTCCTGGGCCTCATGACTTGGGTGCAGTTCACACATCCGTTGCCATATTTATCCACAGCATAAGGACTGCCATGATGCTCAAAAGGGCGCTGCATTTTCTATCACAGCCCACGCGCCGTGGCTATCTTGTGACAGGCCTAGGTCCTACCGACGTAGCTGTCAGAACTCATTGTCTCTGGACTTTCCTACCCACAAATGTTTATTTTACTTATTTATCTATAACCTGCCTTCGTATAAGAAGCGTGTAAGGCCGCTTATAAAAATGCAAACACCATAGCAAGATAAAATGAATTTGCAATAAACATAGAGCAAAGGAAAAGCAAAAGTATAGATAGAAGTAAGATGCAGGTCAGGATGGCTCTGCTATAGATGAAACAAAAGTTGGCTCAGAGCCCCTGGTAACCAACACAAAGAGAAAGTAGGATGAGTTACAGATGCAGTGACCCTAAAGACAGCACAGCTGTTCTGAACCGGCGTGTCTCCCATGGGTCCTCCCAAAGGACTTCAGTGAACAGTGACCTAACCACATCTTTCTCAAGGCAGAGAGAAGGATTTCATGGGCCTTCCTCATAATACCAAAGCACCAGTGACCAGAAGCTGGGAAGGGCTGTGAGGTCTCAGAGAAGAGAAATGAGAAAAGTGTCTGCTGACAGCTTTCTGACATTTGGGGTACTGTAAAATGCCAAACACCACTCAGGAACCAAAGATGGGATCAAATCTATTACTTGGGGCTCTGATGACCACAGAACCTGTTTATTTTATTAAACTCAATAGTCGGAATTTCACAGCCACCCCCCAAAACTCTGTCCTGGTTGGGCCCTTTGTCCCCCCAGAAGAATAGGAACGAGGAGGTCAGGGTCTATCAAAGCTGAGGTACAGCCCTGGGTGGGATGTGATAGAGGACCTTCCTTGAATAGGGCTGGGTGAACTCCTACAGGTTCTTCGGCTCCACGCCGACTTTCTTTATTGGTTTTTAGCTTTCAAGGAAACTCAGTTGAGTCCATTGTGCATGCGGACATCGCCTAGCAAGGATGGCAGTGTTAGACATTAAATTTGGTTTGTTCACTCTCAGAGTTCACATAGTATCTTTTTCACTAAAACCTGATTTAGCTCCTCCGTATGAAGGCCTGTCAGATAAAATCTCATGATAACCCAGGAGATGGGCAAATTGTTTCCAACTGGAGAAAAAAGAATTTTGAATTTGGAAAACTCAGACTAGTGGCCATTGTTTAATGGTTGCTAATGTGAAGTTATAAAGTGTTTCCATTCTGCTCAAAGAAATGAGTGTGTAATTGGTACGTGAATTTGCATTATTGTTCTGAGAAGTATACAAGGGGGATCCAAATGAATCCAAGAAAACAAGGCCCATATGCTTGTCTACATTATAAGAGAATGGAGAATGGGGAGAGGTAAGAACCAGAATGAAACTCAGAAATAGTGGCAAATAGTAATCACCAAAAATTGAAAATCCCTGAAAAAGAAAGATAATAATAGCTCTCTCTGAATCACCAGTCAATCTGCACAGAACATCATTGCCAACAGGAATCCTACACTTACCAAAAATAAATAAATAAGTAAAATGTTTCTATATATAGGCTACGGCTTACTAGTAAATTTAACTTTTTTAAGGAAAAGAGTATCAAAATATATATTACCAAATTGAGAAATTGAAAAAACAAGTAAAGACTTTCAAACTATATGGTATGTTCCTAAAAATAACGTTGACCCTTGATATTTGTCTGAGGAGTCCTCTGGAGAGAAAAGGATTTCATCCATTGGAGATAAATGGGGCCAACTCATCTGCAGTCTTTGGTTTAATTAGCTAAACTCTTCCAGATGGAGAACATTCAAAGCAAAGGAATATTTCTGAGCCCCCTGGAATTGTTAATAAGCATAACAATATGTCATATGCAAAAGAAAATGTGTGTGTTTTTTATCTTTGTCTTTAAAGGGCAAAGGAGGAAGTACTTGGTAGCATTATGATTTTTCAATTTGATTATTGGAAAGTAAATTATCTAATTTTATTTAGTATTGAACAAACCTTGAGTGTTTGCTTTTTCTCTGTGCTAACACTGATGGGAAAAATAAGACAAGACCCCTGTTTTTTTCGTGTGTTTGTTTGTTTGTTTGTTTTTTTAAAGAGTGCATGCTCCGATTTCATTCCTTTTTAAAAATATATATATTTTTATTGATTTCAGAGAGGAAGGAAGAAGGAGAGAGAGATAGAAACATCAATGATGAGAATCATCAGGAGGCATGCCCCTCACTGGGGATCAAGCCCGCAACCCAGGCATGTGCCCTTGACCAGAATTGAACCTGGGACCTTTCAGTCCACAGGCCAACACTCTAACCGCTGAGCAAAACCAGCTAGGGCAAGACCCCTGTTTTTATGGAATTCACAATTTAACTAGAGGTTGCATTTCAGTGCCTGGCACACAATAGGGGCTAGATAGCTACTTGTTAAATAAGTGAGTGAATAGTATAGATACCTGAGTAAGGAATTGCATTAATACAGTTCTGACCAAGTTACTGTGTTCAAAGGGGAACGTGCAGGCCTCAAGCGGTTAGAGAAGGCTGCACAAAATTTGTCAGGTAGGAGCACAAAAAACTTCCAGACACAGAGAATAGAATGCATAGGGGCATGGACAGAAAAAAAAGAGTAACCTGTATTTAGGCAACAGCTAGTAATTTGCTGTGGCTGGAGCATCATGTATATATAGAATGTGCCTGAAAGTTAGTGAGACCACAAAGATGGGTTGGGGCTCATTTGAAGAGAATCCTGAAAGCCTAAGTTAAACTTGATCCTTTACTACGTCCTGGCGTTTTAGAAAGACTGAGAGACACAGTACAGAGTAAGCAGGGAAGGGGAGAAGGAGGTAAGGGAAAGATCTCGAAGGTTAAGTGCCCCATTAGTAACTAGCACTGGATAGATCCTCTATATATTTTTATTAAATCTCATCTAATCCCTGCTATACTCGCAGTGGGTATGTAATATTGTCCTTGTTTTCTGAGGGGGGAACTCAGAGGGTAAATTAAACAACTTACCCCAGATCACACAGCTAATAAAAGATGAAACTAGGATTTGAAACCAGGGCCCTAAAAACCTCATTGGAAAATAAAAATACCAGTAGACTCATACGACTTAGTATTAGAAAAATATATAGTGGAAGCTTGGAGAAAATTGGTGGATAAAAGAAAGACACACAGGCAAGGCACAAGGAAAGAAAAGCATGACTATACAAAAGGATATTTACAGTAAGGGAGATACAACACAGGAAGTGGGAAGATAATCATAGAAAAACCGCAACATGTGTTTTTAAAATGCGAAGCCCCAGGGAGGAGAAAGCAAACGATACAATAATGCCATTTACTCTGGCATCCTGTGCTTTTGGTTTTGTTCTTTACTCCTTTTTTTTTTTTTTTTTTACTTTAAACAATTTGTTATGAGAGTAACAAAGATACAGCTCATGATCTTGCAACTCTAATGCTCTAAATCAGAACCAGATGGTGCCTAGTGTACCCTGTTTCCTAGAAACTGCAGAATTTTGAGGACAACACGCTCTGTGCACCACACCACTGATTTCAGTTCCTCCGCAGATACTAATACACGGCTAAATAATGCGGTTGCTGGGCATTGCATCGGAACATCTGTTTTTCTTGCTCAGAATCTTTTTGAAACTGAAAACTCCTCTTCATTTTTATTGTATTTTTTTTCCGATTTCAAAAGTAATTCATTTTTATTATTTAAATTTTTGAAAAATTTGAACAAGGAAAAAAATAAAATCCGTCATAATCCTTCTACCCACCAAAAAACTAATGACCACAGTTAATATGCTGACAATATTCTTTTTTTTAAAGATTTTTTTAATTGAATTTTAGAGAGAGAGGGAGGGACAGGGAGAGATAAACATGGACGCTAGAGCAAAACAACATTGATAAGCTGTCTCCTGCACAACCCCCCCCCCCCCCCCCCAAAAATCAAACCTGAAACCTCTGGGTGCACGGGATGATGCCCAACCAACTGAGCCACACCAGCCAGGGCTGACAATATTCTTCTATTTTTTTCTACACACACACACACACACACACACACACACACGCACATGCACATACTTTACAGAAAATAAGATGTGTAGAAATTGTTTGTTCACCGAGTATATCATTAGTAGTTTTTCCTCATCACCAAATATTTATGACTGCTAGTATTCCATCATATTGTATACAGTAATTTATTTAATCAATCTTCTTTTCATTAAACAAATCCTATTCATTGAACACCAAATACGTGTCAGAACTGTGCTTGGCACCGGTTGCACAGTGGGAAGTGAAATAGGCAAAACCCCAGCCCTTATGGAGTCCACAGTCCTATTCTCGACCTCTGGTTTATTTGAGAACTTTTATTATTAAAGAGATAGCACAGCTGGCCAGTGTGGCTCAGCAGTTGAGCATCGATCCATGAACCAAGAGGTCACAGTTCAATTCCCAGTCAGAGCACATGCTCAGGTTGCAGGCTCGATGCCCACTATGGACTGTGTGGGAGGCAGCTGATTAATGATTCTCTCTCAGCTGATCAATGATTCTCTCTCATCATTGACGATTATATATTTCTCTCTCCCTTCCTTTATGAAATCAGTAAATATATATTTGGGAGGGGGGCAAAGATAGCACCGTGAAATCTGGCAAACACTACCTGTGCCATGTGATTGAGCTTAACGTCTCTGGTGATACACCATGCAGATAGCTTGTGCCCCTCATATGATGTGACAAGAATGGCTCCTTACCTCTGTGGTCTTCCTCCCAAGAACCAGTAACCCCAGTCTAGTCATGATATTATTAAAATCAAACAAACCCACATCGAAGGCTATTCTACAAAATACACGACCAGAGCTCCTCAACACTAAGGTCACACAAAAAAAGGGAAATCTGCCTAGCATCATGGCTCAGGCATTGAATGTCGACCTATGAACCAGGAGGTGATGGTTTGATTCCAAGTCAGGGCACATGCCCGGGTTGCGGGCTCGATCCTCAGTGTGGGGCATGTAGGAGGCAGCTGATCAGTGATTCTCTCTCACCATTGATGTTTCTCTCTCTCTCTCCCTCTCCCTTCCTCTCTGAAATCAATTTATATATATATGAAAATCTGAGGAATTTTCACGGGCTTGAGGAATCTAGGGAGACATAGCAGCTAAATGCAGTGAGAAGTTCTGGATAGAATCCGAGAACAGAAAAAGGACATTAGGTAAAAAGTAAGGAAATATGAATAAAATGGATTTTAGTTAATAACAATATATTTAGTTATAAATAATAATGTATTGGTTCATTCATTGTGATAAATGCAGATACTAATAAAAGTTGTTAACAATGAAGGAAATGGGGAGGGAGTATATAGGAACTCTCTCTACTGTCTTTGTAATTTCTCTGTAAATCTAAAATAATCTTTAAACGGTTATTTCAAACACCCACACACCCCACTGTGACAGTTATCCTTGTATCTTTTTTTAAATATATTTTATTGATTTTTTACAGAGAGGATGGGAGAGGGATAGAGAGTTAGAAACATCCATGAGAGAGAAACATCGATCAGCCGCCTCCTGCACAACCCCTACTGGGGATGTGCCCGCAACCAAGGTACATGCCCTTGACCGGAATCGAACCTGGGACCCTTCAGTCCTCAGGCAGATGCTCTATCCACTGAGCCAAACCAATTAGGGCTCATCCTTGTATCTTGAAGCATATTGCTGATTGTTTCTTTAGGGTAAAGCCCCAAGAGTGAAATTGTTGAGTCACAGTATATGCACATTTTCATTTACCAGAGATTCTTTGTAAAGTGTAATATATAGATGTTTTGCTGACATTTTAAAGATGTTTCAGCCTTATGCCTTTATCTCGGCATTTTCCTAGCTATGGATTCCTGCTGTTAGAAGGAAGCCTAAGAGCTCATGAAACCCACCTGCCTCGTTCTACAGACAAGCAAACGGAGGCCCAGAGAAGAGAAGTGACTTGCCCAAGGTCAAGTGTCCCGTTACCAGTGGGAAGGGGGACTCTAATCCCTGCTTGGCTGCCCTGGCCTGTGTCCACATGACCTAACATTTTCTGTCTCATGGAGGAATCAGTGATCAACAACCAGACCTACCGTTCTGTTTTCTGGAGGTGACTATAAGCATTTGCTTCCTTTGTATTGGACATGGTTGCTAGGAGCTAAAAAGATTTTTCAATAAGTTTAAAAAATGGATTCAGACCCAGCTAACAGAATTGCTTGACTAAATCCCTGGACATATCAGTTTGCCTTTCTGAACTATTGCTTCCCAATCAGAAAAATCAGAATTCCAATGCCCACTTCTTCGGCTTCTCACAGGGACTTTGTAGAAATTAAGCGGCCAGTACCCATATAGCTATAGAAGCCTTACAGAGAAATGTCATTTAAGGAGAAGGCATTTGAATGAGAACAAAGGGCACATTTTCCGTTAAGTGGTCTGTCGCATCCGAAGAAAGTTCATTTCCTTGCCTGCATGTTCTCTAGACAAGGAAAACCCCAGACTTGGCATGGGTAAGGAAGAAGCGGGCGATGGAAAGGAAGGGAGAGAATTGTTAGACTTCTTGGCTGGAGATCAGAAACAAATCGTTCTCAAGCCTGGCATTGTCGGGCCCAGTGTCAGGAGCAGCCGACGAGGCAGATGAGGAACATTGCCGTTCCAATTTGGCTCCGCACATGTTACTCAACAGAAAGGGGTGCGTAAGCAGGATCCTGGACGATGCCGGGGAAATATAAACAGTCCCTGGGTGCGACCAGCGGTTGCCTATAGAAGCTTTGCCAGGGCCAAGACTGCAGGCGGACATTTTGACTTATTGAATTTCCACACATTCTTGCGTGATTTGGGCGATGACAAAGGCGAGCTGAAACAACACTGCAGTCTGGGATTTAGCAAAGCACTGGCCTCTGACCTCAAACTGGAGCCTCTAATCAGAGCCCTAACCCTCACTCCGGTGGACCAGCATCCTTGCTGTGCGATATGGAAGTGACTTCTTTTAGTTGCTTATAAACATCTGACAGCGCCTGCAGCGACTGGAACTTGGCAGGCAAAATGAGGAAGGGCTAATACTTCTAAAAATGCTTCCTATTTTTATGATTTGAAACTTTTCACTCTTTGAAGGAGTAGAACAACGGGAGGAAGACATTAGAGAACGTTCAGGAGCAGAGGAAAGGAGAAAAGAATTAAACAGGTGACAGTAATCTTCCAATTGCTATTTATCACCATCATTATTGTGCAGAGCAAGATGCAAAGATGTGGGCAGGTGGATTGGCACTGCCTGTGGTCACACAGCTACAAAAGAAGTGACAGCCCCAAGGTTTTCAAAAAGACAGAATAAGATGGGAGCATCTGAAGTGGGTTCAACTTTATGCGAGTGTAGGTCTAAATGAGAATCTATACTTAAACATCTTATTAGCTTCTTAATGGTAGTGTTGTTGCATGAAATAGCAGCTCTGGGCTCTACACATGCAAATAGAACTCTTTACTGGATCAGCTTTGACCTTGGTCTTTAAGGTCAATATTAATCATATTTTGTTGAGATGACTTACCTGCCCCCTGTTAAGCCTACCTACACATCTGGATCCTTGTTAATGCCTCCAATTCCATCCTTGGAGTTCCATTCCTTGAAGTAGATGATAAATCAATTGTATATCACATGCTAGTTCCAGTCGACTGTAAGCAGCTTCATTGTGTCAAAAATGACATTGAGGAAGGAAAGGACCCCCAACTAATGAGCAAGAAAGGGCAGAGTGGCAATGTTTGTAGGCAATGTGTGCGCAGTTCCCATACCTCTGAGAAGGGCAACTTGTTAAGCTTTTATTTCATCAGCACCTCAGTGTGAATCCATGTCAGATCACTTCCAATTATGTCACAGCTGGTTTTGATAGAGATAGCACATTTCAGAAGCAAAGCTCAGGACAGTGGTCGGCAAACTGCGGCTCGCGAGCCACATGCGGCTCTTTGGCCCCTTGAGTGTGGCTCTTCCACAAAATACCACGGCCTGGGCGAGTCTATTTTGAAGAAGTGGCGTTAGAAGAAGTTTAAGTTTAAAAAATTTGGCTCTCAAAAGAAATTTCAATCATTGTACTGTTGATATTTGGCTCTGTTGACTAATGAGTTTGCCGACCACTGGCTCAGGACATATGGTTCAAGCAAGAATTCTTCTCTCTGATTCTGTGAATTAAATTATATGCTAGTTCTGACAAGGATATAAAAATAACATTTAATTAAGTATATAATGAGTCACAACATATTGAAATGTATGAAAAATATTACATCAAATGTGGGGAAAAAAATCCAGAGCATATGTCCTCAAGGATAAGTACAAAGCACAGGAGGGTCAGGTCTGGGTGGGAACCCTGGCCTGTCAGGGGCCATCCGGGGGCCCTGGTGTCTGAAGTCTCGGTGGTTTCCTAAGCGAGGAGAAAGAATAATGAAAAAGGAAGTGAGAAGTCACTGACATACTTCACTTATTTGACAATTTTACTTTTCAAAAAACATTCTCCTAGGGCTCTGCTTTGGGGGTTTCCTGGGGAGAATTTCTACATTGTAGACAGCAAGTCGAGGGCAATTATTAAGCACCTACAATGTCATCCTGGCATCCCCAGGAGTTACCAACCTTATAGTGATGTCTGTTTTCTTTCAGCGAGGTTCTCACAGGCCCACATGTTAAGGCTCAATGTACTAAGGTTGGATCAACATTTCAAAAATATGTTTAGCTACTTACAAAGTTTTATTTGAGATAAAATAAAATTCTTATTTATACCAAATCTACAGTAAGAATTTATTAAGCACTGAGTTGTAAAGAAAGACTTTTAAATTAATCTACGTTCTTCAACAAGAAAGGAAAAGGTCTCTACAACATGCCCAACTTCTCAACTACTCCTCACCCCAGTTTCTCCATGCTTTCAAGGCCTTTAGCCTGGAATGATCTTTCTTCTTTTTCTTTCTTTTTTTTATTTGTTGTTGTTGTTGTTGTTGTTGTTAATCCTCACCCCACGGATATTTTTCCATTGATTTTTAGAGACAGTGGAAGGGAGGAGGAGAGACAGAGAGAGAGAGAGAGAAACAAAAATGTGAGAGAGACATACCGATTGGTTGCCTCCTGCACCCACTGGGACACTCAAGGTGAATGCCCTTGACCGGAATTGAACCCAAGACTCTTCAGTCCTTGGGCCAACACTCTATCCACTGAGCCAAACTGGCCAGGGCTCTTTCTCTTTTTTCTACATATCTCTTTTATAATTATCACTAGAGACCCAATGCACGAAGATCATGCAAGAAGGGCCTTCCTTCCCCTGGCTGCCAGCACCGCCTTCGCTCCGGCCAGAGATGCTTTTCCGCCTTCCCACACTACCCAGAGGCCCGGAGCTGCTGGGGCTGTGCAGAACGCCTGTGTCCCGCCCCACCCCCGGCTGCTCGGCGCCTGTGTATGCAAATTAACCTGCCATCATTGTTGGGTTAATTTGCATACTTACTCCTGATTGGCTGGTGGGCGTCGTGAAGGTATGGTCAATTTGCATCTTTCTCTTTTATTAGTATAGATATTTGGTTTTTATCTGTATTTCTCCTCTCTCTCTCTCTCTCTCTCTCTCTTCCTATTAAACTGGGAGGACCTCAAAATCAGAGAGTGTGAAATTTCCATTCTGCCCACAAATATTTTATGAACAGGGCTAGTCACCATGCTAGGAAGCAAAGAGACAATAAAAAACAAGGCAGACAAGATCCCGACTGCATAAGCTCCTATTCTGCGGGAACTTTCTCACCTGGCACATAGTGGATATGCAATCAAGAATGAAAGAATAGGAGAAACCAAGATGGCGGCATAGGTAAGCACCTAAACTGCTGCCCCGCACAACAATTTCAAAACTACAACTAAAAGATAGAACGGACACCATCCAGAACCACAGGAAAGCTGGCTGAGTGGAAATTCTACAACTAGAAAGAAAGAGGAAAGCTCATGGAGAAGGAACGGCAAAGAGCTGAGGTACAGAGACACGTGTGCGTAGAGAGGAAGGGTGGCAGAGTGCCTGGCTGGCTTTCTCTGGCGGGAGGGGAAAAGAAGCCCCCGACTGCACTGAACCCCAGTTCCGACTGCACTGAACCTCAGTTCCGGGCGAAACCCTGTGGACCCAGGCTCATACAGGGGGAGTTTGGACTGTCAGGTAGAGAGAAAGGCACACGGAGACTCGGAGACTCGGGGGAGCCGCGGCAGCAGGGGTCTGGAGGCGCGAGTGTGCACAAAGACTGTCTGCGGAGGTTACCACAGGCTATCCCTAGTGGAAGGGAGTCAGAAGCTCCTGACTGCACTGAACCCCAGTTCTGACTGCACTGAACCGCAGTTCTGGGCAAGCCCCTGGGGACCCATGCTCTTACGGGGGAAATCTGGACTGTAAGGCGGAAACTCGGGAACCGCGGAAGGCAGAGGTCTGGAGACTTGCGCCCAAGGGCAGGGCTGACGGGAAGCCAAGACTGTCTGCCCAGCCCTGAGACTCCACCCCTTCCAAGCTGAGCACAGAGGCTTTTGCAATCTGGCAAGGCTAATCCTATAAGGCTGTCTCCAGCACTGAAAATCTCCCAGTGTAGACACAGCTGATCCTCACAGCCAACTGGCCTGCAGGTCAATTCCTCCCAGTGATACCAACAACAATCAAGACTTAACTACAACAAGGCTGTACACACAGTCCACAAAGGGGTGCACCAAGAGTGTCCACCTCAGGTTAACTGGGGAGGCCGAACCACTGGGCCATATAGGAAACCTAGCACACAAAGCTACTCTACCAACTCAGGGAAGCAGTGAAAATACGGCAAGAAAGAAACAGATCACAAACGAAAGAAATGGAGGAAAACAAACGACTGGATATAGAATTCAAAACCACGGTTATAAGGTTTTTCAAGAATATCCTAGAAAAGGCCGATAAATATAATGAGACCCTTGAAGATATGAAAAAGGACCAACTAGAAATTAAACATAAACTGACTGAAATAAAAAATATTATACAGAGACCCAACAGCAGACTAGAGGAACACAAGAATCAAGTCAAAGATTTGAAATACAAAGAAACAAAAAACACTCAACCGGAAAAGCAAAAAAAAGAAAAAAGAATCCAAAAAGTTGAAGACAGTGTAAGAAGCCTCTGGGACAATGTCAAGTGTACCAACATCAGAATTATGGGGGTGCCAGAAGAAGAGAGAGAGCAAGATATTGAAAACCTATTGGAAGAAATAATGACCGAAAACTTCCCCCACCTGGTGAAAGAAATAGACTTACAAGTCCAGGAAGCGCACAGAACCCCAAACAAAAGGAACCCAAAGAGGACCACACCAAGACACATCATAATTAAAATGCCAAGAGCAAAAGACAAAGAGAGAATATTAAAAGCAGCAAGAGAAAAACAGTTAATTACCTACAAGGGAGCACCCATACGATTGTCAGCTGATTTCTCAACAGAAACTATGCAGGCCAGATGGGAGTGGCAAGAAATATTCAAAGTGATGAATAGCAAGAACTTACAACCAAGACTACTCTACCCAGCAAAGCTATTATTCAGAATTGAAGATCAGATAAAGAGCTTCACAGATAAGAAAAAAAGCTGAAGGAGTTCATCACCACCAAACCAGTATTATATGAAATGCTGAAAGGTATTCTTTAAGAAGAGGAAGAAGAAAAAAGTAAAGATAAAAATTATGAACAACAAATACATATCTATCAACAAGTGAACCTAAAAATCAAGTGAATTAAAAATCTGAGGAACAGAATAAACTGGTGAATATAATAGAATCAGGGGCATAGAAAGGGAGTGGACTGATAATTCTCAGGGGGAAAGGGGTATGGGGGGTGCAGGAAGAGACTGGACAAAAATTGTACACCTATGGATGAGGACAGTGTGGGGGGAGGTAAGGGCAAAGGGTGGGGTGGGAACCGGGAGGAGGGGAGCTATGGGGGGGAAAAGGAGAAACAATTGTAATAACCTGAACAATAAAGATTTATTAAATTTAAAAAAAAAGAATGAAAGAATAAATGAAGGACACATGAAGCTCTTGTCAGGAATTTGAAATTTAGTCACTATAGTTAATACAGGCACACACAGGTAAAAGGCAACATAGAAAACCTACAGAAGTGGAAAATCTTAAGTCATTTCTACAATCGCTAACAATAGTTATCGAAAGTAACTGTGCAAAGAGCAGGAGACTACACTCCTAGAACCCAAAAGAAGTAGAATACATAAAACAGTTTCCATGTGAGCCCTAGCTGGTTTGGCTCAGTGGATTGAGTGTCGGCCTGCAGACTGAAGGGTCTTGGGTTCGATTCCAGTCAAAGGACACATACCTCGGTGGTAGGCTCAATCCCAGGCCCTGGTTGGGGAGCAAGTGGAAAGCAACCAATCAGTGTATCTCTCTCACATTGATGTTTCTCTCTGTGTGTCTCTCCCCGTCCCTTCCACTCTCTCTAAAAATCAATGGAAAAATATCCTCTGGTGAGGATTAACAAAAACAACCAAAAAAGTTCCATGTGAAATAATATTAGTTTACATTTTTAAATTACTACCTAAAAGTTAGGCTCCATATAAATGTAAGGCATGATTACTGACTTCTTTCAATGTTCCTTACATTCACTGTGTCTAGAACGTGGATATGAAGGTCAGAGAAGGCTTTGTAGCCAGGAAAACACTGTGCACTAATAGATATTTTAAACATATGGTGACAATAACAATAAAGCAGTGTTTCCCCAAATAGTTTCCCACAGAATCTGGAAAACACATCATGCTTAAGCCCCTCTTGGAGCTCCACAAAGCACATCATATTAATGTCTCTGAGAAGTTCTGAAGGAAAGAATATGTTGAACTGCATCACCATTTCCTATACTTACTTAAGCTACCAAATTCATCTTCCAAGGAATAGCTATTAAGTTAGTTTAGGAAAATCTGCCTTAAAGTTCAATTTACAATACTATTCACTTATACGTACCTTTTAGTGATGATCTGAAAAACCAAGACATTCTCAGAATATAGTGCCAAGTGATAAAAAAATATATATGTGTGTGTGTGTTTCTTGTGAAAGTATCCGTAAATAAAACTTGGTGCACAAACAATAGCCTTGGTAACATTCCTCATGTTGTTTCTAAGTGAAGTTACCACCTGACCACTAGATGGCAATAGATTCCACTTACAGTACAACCATTCCAACCAGATTAATAGTTCAAGAGGTATCTGAGTCTGCTAAGGCAAATGTGCATTGACTCACTCATTCAGTCACGCCTCCAAACACCTATTAGGAACTTTTACAACCTGAAAACTCTGGTGAGGGCTGAAGATAAGAAGAGGAATGAGATAGCTCACTGTCAAAAATTGTAATTCTTGGATTCCTAGGAAACTATAAGATGCCCTCATCAATTTAACCAACAGTTCTTTAAAACAAATGTGTCTACTTTAAATACACACACGGATTACATGACTCAGGGAGGACATGCCTGTCCTCAGTCCGGGGAGCTTCTGGTGTGGGCTCAGTTCAGAGCCTGGAAATTCAGGAGAGATGAAGGTGAAGATGCTGCCAGTCCCTAACTTTTAGGCCGCAGACCCTAGAGCTTCAGGGCTAGAAGAGAGCTTGAGGATCAATACGTTCAACATCCTCTTCTAAGGAAGGGAGGCACAGAGATGTTGGGCGGCTTGCCGAGTGGTAAGAGATTAGTTGAGACCCAGCTAGAACTTGAATTCATCTTCTAATGCCCAGCTGATGTTCTTTCCAACATTTCACCATCAGTTTTGCAATTTAGAATAGATCCTCCCCTGAACACTTTCCCTTTCCAAATTCTTTTTCCCTGCTGGTTCCCAGCTTGGCTGCCCATCCTCAGACAAGATGTCATGTGTGTATGTCTCACGTTGGATTCTTCAGGAAACACTCTGAGACAAAGGTCTGCATGCAGGAGGTTTATTGAAGAGGGGTCTTAGGAACTGTATCTTGAAAAGACTGAGGGAGGCAGGATTGGGCAGAAAAAGAAGTTAGGCTTCACCTAACCCCACACAGCACTCTGGAGCTGAGATGGCCCTTCAGAGTTATCCTAAATCAAGGGGAGGGGGCAGGACCTTTAGACTTCCCATATTGACCACTCATTGGATGCAAGGAACATAACCACAGGCAAGGTACTTCCTTCAGCTAAGAGCAAAAATCGGGGGGCTGAAATGGAGGTGTTGGCATGGTTCCATTCCCTTCTGGAGGCCCTCGGGAAGAACCTGCTTCTGTGCCTTTTCTAGAGGTTGGCCACATCCCTTGCTTGTGGCCCCCTTTCTTTGTCTTAAATGCCAGCAGGGTCACATCTCTCTGACCTTTCTTCTGTCCTCACATCTCTCTCTCTCTGACCACATCAGGGAAACACTCTCTCCTTTTAAGGACTACGTAATCAGACAGGGCCCACCTGCGTGATCCAGTCTTAGCTCTCCATCTCTACATCCTAACCTCCTCACATGTAGAAAGTCCCTTCTGCCATGTAAGTAACATATTCAAGGGTTCCAGGGATTAGGATGTAGATATCTTTGGGGGCCATTATTCTGCCTATCACAATCTAGATAAAACATTTTTGGTAAAAACACTTCATATGGTAACAGCAGCATTATTCGCAATAGCCAAAAAAGTGGAAACAACCCAAATGCTCAGCAACTGATGAATGGATAATTACAATTGTATATCCATACAATGAACTATTGTTCAGCCATAAAAAAGGAATGAAGTACTGATTCATGCTATAACATGGATGAACCTTGAAAACATTATGCTGCTCTGGTCAGTGTAGCTCAGTTGGTTGGAGCATCACCCTGAACACTGAAAGGTTGTGGGTTCTATTCCCGGTCCAGGCACATACCTAGGCTGTAAGTTTGATCCCCATTAAAGGTACATACAAGAGGCAACCAATCAATGTTTCCCACATCAATGTTTCTCTCTCTCTCCCTCCCTCCCTCCCTCTCTTTCTCTTCCCCCCTCTTCCTTCCTCTTTCTCAAAAATCAATAAAAAAATATGCTCAGGTGAGGATTATTTTTTAAAATTATGCTAAGTTGAAGAAGCCAATCACAAATGTCACATATGTATGATTCCATTTATAAGAAATTTCCAAAATAGGGAAATATCAAAGTAGATTCGTAGTTTTGGCTGGGGAGAAGGGAGTATGGGCAGTGACTGCTAATAGATATGGGAATTTGGAGGAGAGGGTAATAAAAATGTTCCAAAATTAGATTGTGGTGATGGTTACACAACTATGTGATAGAGAAAAATCATTGAATTGTACACTTTAAAGAGGTGAGTTTTATGGTATAAGAATACTATCTTAATAAAGTTATTTTAAAGTGCTTTTTAGATGATGCTATAATTTTTTTAATATATTTTTATTGATTTCAGAGAGGGAGAGAGATAGTAATCTCAATGATGAGAATCATTGATTGAATACCTCCTGCACGCCCCCTACTGGGGATCCAGCCCATGACCCAGGCATTTGCCCCAACTGGGAATCAAACCAGAGCCTCCTGGTTCATAGGTCTATGCTCAACCACTGACCCACTACAGCTTGGCTGTATTCTTCACTTTGTATCACACCAGGAGATACTTTATATCTGGTTGTCCTTATTAGTGAAAAATACTAAGATTGAATTCTGGGTTAAGGTGATAACAACTGGTGGAAACTATATTTTTAACAAGTGCTTCAGAAAAGTTATCTACCTTGCAGAAATAATACTACCTTTTGAGGATGAAATTAGAATGTGACATATTTAGTAAATCATTAATATGGTAGGTAGAAAAAGCACCACCATCCCCAAAGAAAAATGTCCATGTCCTGATCCTTGGGACCTACATAGCAACAGGAACTTTGTAGGTGTGATTAAATTGAAGGGGCTAGAGATGGGGAGATTATTCCATATTATCTGGTGGAATCCCTGGAACTTGAAATCCTGATTCAGGAAAAATATTTTAAATGGTAGTTCTTTTCAATAATGCATTTTCATTCAGCAACATTAGAACCTTTACCATCAATATTGACTGTTCCTGCAAGGAAATACAGCTCAGATTTCTCCCCTGTTCCCCAGAACTCCTACTCCTCTACTAATTGCCACCTAGTTAAAGGCATCTACCATTTATCCAGTTGTAAAGAGAAAAACATAGGAAAAATCCTAGACTTGGCCTTTTTTCTTACTTTCATGCTCACTCACCAGATCCTACTGATTTTACCTCCTAAATATTCCTTCAAATTTACTCTTGTTTTCTCCATGCCATGCAGGGAGGCCTCATCAACTGTCACCTGAAATATTCATTCATTCATTCATTCATTCATTCATCAAATATTTACTGAATGCCTCTTTTGTGCCAGGCATGATTCTTGCAGTATGCAGTCAAGTAGAAGGATAAGGGGGATGGGGAGGCACCCAGCCAGCATGGCTCAGTGGTTGAGCATCAACCTTTGAACCAGGAGGTCACGGTTCCATTCCCGGCCAGGACACATACTGGGTCCTGGGCTCGATCCCCAGTGTGGGGCATGCTGGAGGCAGCAGATTCTCTCTCATCATTGATGTTTCTATCTCTCCCTTTCTCTCTGAAATCAATATTTTTTAAGGCGGGGGGGGGGAAGAATTGAGGATGTAGGAGAGCAGAAAGAATTGCTGAAATGATGTCTTTAGGCAGGTGATCTAGGAAAAATTGGAAAGGTTGTCTTTGTATGCCCAGGGGCAGTTCAGTTTATAGTAACGGGAATGGAAGGCAGAGTATGTGGGTATAGATGCTGGTAGGTAGGGAGAGGTGGTGGTCGGGGAAGCTCTTTTGATTGCATCAATTTTCCAAGTGCAGAACAAGCTGAGAGGGAACATGAGGGCAAGGTTAAAGGAGCTGTGAAATACTCATGTAGGACAGTAAGTGGACAAAAGAAATACAATGTGTGTTTGCTGGGCAGTGGGTGCACTCAAGGTTCAGAGTACTGATGGAGGAATAGGGAAGCATGTCAGCATGACTTTTTTTTTTTTTTTTCTGCAAGCCTGTCCGGCTGCAAATTTGGATTTAATCACAGTTTTAATTTTTACCAGAGTATGATGAACAGAACTGGGAACGGGAGTATTTTAATTAAAAATTTTTAAATATGTTTTATTGATTTTTAGAGAGGGAGAGGGATAGAAATACCAATCGGCTGCCTCCTGCAACCTGGGTGTGTGCGCTGACAATGAATTGAACTGTGGCCTCTTGGTTCATGTGTGGACACTCAACCACTGAGCCACATCTGCCGGGCTTTAATAAAATTTAAGCAGAGCAAGAAGGAAACAGCAAGGAAGTGAGGCACAGTGAACAGGTAGTAGGAACAATGGATTGTACACAGAATGAAGGGATTGCATTGCTGGAGTTGTGCCCTAGGAGTGAGCTGCAAAGAGAAAGGAGCGGTCAGAGTAGGATGAATGAAACAGAGAAAGACCAAGAAGGGCTGTGGTAACTGGTAATAACAACAGATGTGTTTAACAAACGTTTTCTACGAAGGCGGGGAAAAAGCCTTTCCCCTCAAAATTAGCATATTCCTCAATATTGAGCATCTGCGCCGCCCTAGATCCGGGTAAAGCCGCAGTCTCTTCCAAACCTTCAGATCACGGGTGAACGAAAGGCAAATTCCTTCCACGTATCCATGTGAACAGCATTTAGGTCACCTCAGCAGGTTGCAGCCGAGGTGATCACCTGCATAAAGACATCATTTCAATGTTTCATTGAATCCATTATGCTTCATTATACAGAATACAGTCTTTGGGGGGAAATTCCAGCACAAAAGGCCCCTCTGCCTCTCACTGCCCCTCGCCCCGATCCCACGTGTCGGGGAAGAGTGAAGAAAAGGAGACCGGATAGGGACACCCAGACGGAGGGAGAGGGGACCGCGAACTCGGAATCCCGAAGAGGGCGCCGGCCCGCCAGGTCCCCAGAACCCCGCCCTCAGGGAGCTCAGCCCCGCCGCCCGCGCCGGCTTTTTAAAAATGGAAACAAACCCGGCCCCGCCCCCCGCCCTGAGGCCGCCGGGAAAAGGGCACCGCCCCCCGGAGATGCCCTGGACCGCCGCGCGAAGGTTCCGCAGGCATAGTGGGCCCCTCTGTCCCCTTTCTCTCGGTCTTCCTCCCTTGTCTCCAGCCCACTCGGTAGGAGCCCCGCAAGGCAGGGTCGGAGCCGCCCTTCTCCTCCCCGAGCTTCTTTACCTGTCGGCGCCTCCGCCCGCCCCGCCCCCGGAAGTGACGACAGGTGCCGGTCCCGCTGGTGTCCCGTCGGGCTTCGCGGCAGCGGCGGGAAGATGGCGGCGGCGGGAGCCCTGGAACGGAGCTTCATGGAGCTCAGCGGTGCTGAGCGCGAAAGGCCGAGGCACTTTCGGGAATTCACAATTTGCAGCGCTGGTACGGAAGCAGCCGAGGAGGGCGCGATCCGATTCTTCCCCTCGTGCCCCTCTCCTGGGTCCCTGAATCTCTGATTCCCAGTTCATCCTTCGAAGTCCACATGGCTATAGCCCGGGCACAGGCTTCCTTAGTGTCCTACTTCTTCCTTCTCTTCTCCCCTTTCTCTTTATATGCATTGTCAGGCTGTCATCCCCTGCTTTCTCGGCGCCCTCAGTCCCTGTCATCCCCAGAGAACCTTGTGTGCAGGCTGATCACTCTCCTTTTGCAGGGACTGCAAATGCCTTGGCCGGAACTGTGAAATACAGTGAGAGCGCGGGAGGCTTCTACTATGTGGAAAGTGGCAAGTTGTTATCCGTCACCAGAAACAGGTTCATTCATTGGTAAGTGCGTGTTCGCCAAACCCCCAGGAAGATCGGGTTGTTCTCAAAGTGTCATTCCCCAGAGCGATAACCAACAGGACAAAAGAAAGACTGTTTTCTAATCATGTGTGAATCCGGAGGAAATGAAGGAAACCAGAGTTCTAGGGGATGTGCCCTATCAGGGCAGTACTAAAAGCAGAGGAAATGTAGTCTAAGGGATAGAATCCCAAAGACCAGTTTTAAACATAAACTCGTTGTGTTTTTATAATCTTTATAGCTTCCTTCATTCTGCAGACGTGTTTGAGTACGTCAGGCACTTTGCTAGATGTGTTAGGGGTGAAGTGATGAACAAAAACCACCGTTTTCATCATGTAAGATGTAGCGGTGTTAGATGTGGACTCACCTTCCATGGGCCCCTTTTAAGAAGGAAAGACATTAAATCAATGACCACGCCATAGGTATATAAATACGTATTTTTCATACTTGCTTCAGAGGAAAAGTATAGGGACTATGAGAGGCTAAGGGGAAGGCCAAATGTTTTTTGTGGGGGTGGGAAAGCCTTTAAGGAAGTCACATTTAACCTGCGATCTGAAGGATGAATGGTTGGCCAGGCAGGGGTTTAGGGGAGAGAGCAGTTAGGCAAGTAGGATCATCATATGCAAAGTCCATGAGGTGGAAAGAACTTGAAGAACTGACTGACTGTGGCTTAAGTGCAATGGGAGAAGGTGATGTGAGAGATGCTGAGATTGGGGAGGTAGGAAGGACTCATTGCGGTGAGGAAATAGAGAAAGCACAGCCATAGAGGACAATGGAGAAAACATGATAGCTGGTTGGGGGCCAGAATGGGTGAATGAAAGGGAGAGGCCTGGGAAAAGCGTATTTGAGTGTTTATGGAAGAAGGAGAGATGGAAGCAGGAGGGATATACTTTTATATATATATATATATATATATATATATATATGTATATATTATTGATTTTTTACAGAGAGGAAGGGAGAGGGATAGAGAGTCAGAAACATCGATGAGAGAGAAACATCGATCAGCTGCCTCCTGCACACTCCCTACTGGGTATGTGCCTACAACCAGGTACATGCCCTTGTCTGGAATCGAACCTGGGACCCTTGAGTCCGCAGGCTGACGCTCTATCCACTGAGCCAAACCAGTTAGGGCAGGAGGGATATACTTGAGAGAATCAGGGATTGGCCTTTAACTGCTGTAAGGCAGGGATGGGGAACCTTTTTTCTGCCAAGGACCATTTGGATATTTATAACATTTGTAGACAATACAAAATTATCACTTAAAAATTAGCCTGCTATATAGCCTGTTAGTCAAAGCTTTACTTATCTTGCCCCTAATGCCTTGGCAGGGCTAGACCAAATGATTTCATGGGCCGTACATTCCCCACCCCTGCTGTAAGGAGACCCACTTTTGGGGGAATAATGTGGATAATATGGTAGATAAGATGATGGGCTACCACATGGCAGAGTTGCACCTGAAGAAGAGTCTACCCTGCATCCTAGGGGAAATAAGTAACAGAAGTACTAGAAGGGGAAATACCCATATTTGTTAAGGTCACTGTAGTTGAGGCTGTAGTTACATATGTGGAGGCCACATTCTTTCACAAGTAATGTGAAAGAGGGAGGGCGGTGGCGTGGATTTTCATTATAGTGGAATTTACAAATATGGACTATCTAGTTTGGAAATACCTTTATTTAACATAGAGTCACATAATATTTGAATTTTATATTGTGCTGTTTTGTAAATCTATATAATGTGGTTTGGAATGTAAAATTTGGTCTGAATTTCTGTGTCCAAAATTTTCATATAAGAAAAGTTCACCTGGAAATTATTTTCATATATTTCAGTGCAACAATCAGAAAGAAAAGCATAAGATTTTTGAACAAATGTCTTCTTTTGTCTCTTTTTTTTTTTTTTTTTTTTTTTTTTTTTTAAACAGGAAGACCTCCGGAGATACACTGGAGCTAGTAGAAGAGTCACTGGACATAAATCTGTTGAATAATGCAGTTCGCCTCAAATTCCAAAATTGCAGCCTCTTACCCGGAGGGGTTCATGTCTCTGAGACTCAGAATCATGTGATAATCTTGATATTAACCAATCAGACAGTGCACAGGTTGCTTTTACCTCACCCTTCCCGGATGTATAGGAGTGTAAGTTGGTTAAGTCATTTATTTCCCAGATGCCTCTGGTTGTCACAGATTTAGAGGAATATCCTTTGGAAGTGAAGGAAATGTGGATTCCTTTTTAGCCCTCACCAAGTATAATTTGATAGTTACTACTTAAAATGATCAGACACATTTTAAGTTGAAGAAATAGATTTTATTAAAAAGAATAGCTTTCTTTTTAAGCTCAACAATTAGCAATTGAGAGGAACTGCAAAATTCTGCTCATTCTGGATTTAACAGATTTGTCTTTCTAATTTCTCCACAGGAGTTGGTAGTTGAAAGTCAAATGCAATCAATATTCACTGACATTGGAAAATTTGACTTTAGGGATCCTTGCAACTATCAGTTAATTCCAGCAGTCCCTGGACTCCCCCCTAATTCTACCACCTCGGCAGCCTGGCTTAGCAGTGATGGGGAAGCCCTGTTTGCTCTACCATCTGCTGCTGGGGGAATCTTTATTCTTAAACTACCTCCTTATGACATACCTGGTAAGAATGGGAACTGAGCGTGGATTTAACTTTAAACAAGGAAGGTTGGACTTTAAAGTCCAAACCCATCATTCAATACAGGAATTGCTTCCATACCAATGGTCATTCAGTATCACCTAGTGAGCCTACTGCTTTACTGTTGTTGTTTTTTCCAAAAGAACAAGGTTTTATACAGTGGATGAGGAACTGGAAGGCTTACTAGAATATGGGAAAAGATAACTGCAAGAAAGCCTATTCTAAGGCCTCTAGTAGAGATGAGTTGACTAGTTGTCTACCTTCAGGATGAGGTACTATAACCAAAATAATTGACACAAGGAAGTTGGGTTGCTGATACCCTGCTCCAGGTCACCACTCTCTCTTGCCTGGATTATTGTTGTAGCTTCCCAAATGTCTCTCCAGACCTATCCTTGCCCTCTACAGAAACTTCTTGGGCAGATTGATACACTTAACACCTAAGTTGCGGCGTCACCACTCTGTTCAAAGCGTTCAAATGAGGATTGTTCTTCATCTCACTCTGAATAAACCTAAAGTCCTTACATTGGCATTCAGTGGCTCCCTGCTGCCTCACTTGACCTTCTCATTCCCCTCTCACCTTCTCAGCACCAGCTGCTTCCCTTTGCACAATTCCCTGAACTACCAGGCACACATTCCTCAGGCCTTTGGCCTGGGGTCACCTTTCCCCAGCTTCCAGCTTGGCTCCTTCCCTCAGTTCCTTTAGGTCTTTGCTCAGTGTCCCCTTGGTGAAGCCTTCCCTGACCACCCTTTTCGAAGTTGCACACCCGCCCTAGCATTTACTATAGCCTTTCCGTGTTTTATTTTTCTCTTCTTAATGCTCTACTTAATTTGTTAACTCTCTTGCTCCTCCCACCTCCCGGTGGAATGTAAATTCCATGAGGGCAGTTCTTTTATTTTGATTACTGCTCCATCTGTAGCACTTAGCACTGTCCAACACATGAAAGGTCCAAGGTGATTCTTTGAGAGGAATGAAGTATTTCTGAGCAATATGAGTTACTATTTATAAATGGCAAAAATTTTCCCTAGGAATCTGAAAATGTCATTCTTATTGAGCCAATAATGATTCAAAAGATTTTAGGTGTACTATTCATGGAAAGCACATCCTAAGATTTCCCTAGATAGAAATGTGTAAGCCTGTCACCTGTTATAAAGACCTAGTTCATAGTTGCATCCTCACCTTTGCGTTTCACTGAGTATCGTCAAGAGGTGGCTTGGATACATCATTGGTCTGTTTTCAATCTTGTAGGGATGGTGTCAGTTGTGGAACTGAAACAGAGTTCAGTAATGCAACGACTGCTTGTAGGCTGGATGCCAACAGCTATCAGGTAAGTGGTGCCTGGCAGGTAAATCAAAGGGTCTACGAATTTAACCTTTTTGCACTGTTCGGCATTGTTAGTGCTTCCATTCTTACTCCAAGGCAGATAAAGATGATACTGGAAAGGGTCAGAGTATGCCCAACATCACATTCCATCTGAGGAAAGCCACAGTGCAGAGCCCACTTAACTTGGAATTGGACTCCTGGACAACAGAAACTGGCTTCCTTTATATATTCTCAACATCCAGTTTGGCACTCTGCCCTGACTTACCAAATCCAATTTTATGTAATATTAAAAGTAGAAAGTATTTGATGGTTAGAACAGTATTCCATTGTTATGTAGAGCCTTTTAAAATTTATCATAGTCATTGGTTGTAAATTAAATAGAAACTATAGTGACCTTATGCCAACATACAATCTGTTGCTCCTGTTAACGTTATACATTATCTCTTAAATTGTGATTTATAACAATCAGATGATTTGCAATAGTAAAACTTGGCCTTACATTTTTAGAGGTGATCAGGGGTCTTCAGATCGTCCCCTCAGTCTTGCTGTTCATTGTGTTGAGAATGATGCCTTCATCTTTGCTCTGTGCCAGGATCATAAACTACGCATGTGGTCATACAAGGTAAATGCTACATTTTTAGTTATAGTAAGCTAAAAAAGGATTGTGAATTGTAAGATAATTGAAGTTAATCTTGCTGCTTCTGTTAAATTATCAGATCACTTAGTATGAAAATTATAGGCCATTTCCAGTTTCATTTTTCATACATTTCTCAGCTAAGTTTTCATCTATATTTTGAAAATTATGAAATATAGAAAAGTTGAAATAATAGAACAGAGTATATCCTTCCCTTAAGAGGAACAAATATGCTTTTTTTAAAAATATATGTTTTTATTGATTTTAGAGAGAGAGGAAGGGAGAGATAAAGTTGATGAGAGAAATATCAACATCCATTGCCTGCCTCTTGCACATCCCCTGCCAGAGATTAAGTCTGCAACCCAGGCATGTGCCCTAACCCAGAATTGAACCAGTGACCTCTTGTTGCATGGGTCAATGCTCAACCACTCAAGCATATAAGGCATATCAGCCAGGCCAAATGTGCTTTTGAAATGTAGTTGGTAAAATAGTTTCCAAGATTCAAAAGCAGCTGATAATTATCTCTATCAGACTAGGAAATAATTTCATCTGAGCCCTCAAAAAAAAAAAAAAAAAAACAACCTGTAAGGCTCTTCAGCACATAAATTAGGCAGAGTGCTAGATGTAATGGATGTATCCTTTAAAGGGGGAGGGGACTTGTTTTTTAACCTAAATATTCTTTGATGCCACTTATTACTTGGGCAGGACCAAATGTGCCTGATGGTAGCCAACATACTGGAGTATGTCCCTGTGAAAAAAGACCTTCAGCTCACTGCTGGGACTGGACACAAATTACGACTTGCTTACTCCCCTGCCATGGGACTCTATCTGGGGATTTACATGCATGCACCAAAACGGGGACAGGTATGAAACACATGACATGTATGAAGTTATTCTATACGTGGGGAAGTGGCTGTGAATTCGAGTCTGTTTCAGCTCTTCACATCAGCCTCAATGTCTCCTGTTGTTTCTGCACAGATGGTGGGTTTTGTGCTCGTGTGTGGATTGAAAGATCATGCAGGAGAAGTCAGGATGAAAGGGTGTAGAGAGTTTAAAGGAATATGAAAGGAAAAGTTAACCAAAAACCAACAAGAAAACTAATTTGCAAGTCTGTGGAAAAATGGAGTTATGAAAGAGATATAGGTGTTCATAGGTGGTTGAGGGGAAATTAAATTTTAGAAATAATTTTGCTCATCATCACTAGCTGTTGTATGTAGATGAGGTAAGTAGGATATAATACAATGATATAATAGAATGATAAACCGCCATTTACTGGGTATTGTGTGTTTGGCACAGCGTTAGGGCCATTTAAGTTCAATAACAAATGCTTGAACTATGCTTACTCAGAGCTCACACTTTACATATTATCCATTTAATGTTAACAGCATTCCAGTGAGGTTTGTCCTCACTGTGCTGGAGCTGATTCCCATGCTGGCTGCAGCCCTGCCTGGGTGCCATCCTCATTCCTGTAGGGCTCTGATACCACAATAGTAATAGTATTTTATTATTTTTAAATATATTTTAATTGATTTGAGAGAAGAAGAGAGAGAGAGAAAAAAATATCAATCAGCTGCCTCCTGCACCCCCTTTCCAACCAGGTATCGAGCCCATAACCTGGGCATGTGCCCGGACCAGGAATTAAACTGGCAAGAATTTTTTATGATGAAATACTGGTAGAATATTTTAAAGGCACAGCACATCCGAATAATCAATGTAAATATTTTCTTTCAAAGTTAATAAGTTTTCATATCACATCTTGTAAAAGTTTTCATAAACAAGGCTTTAAAGTAAACACAGGTGACATGAACCATTCATTGCTGTGTTTACTTATTGTGTTTTTATGCTGTTTTATACTTTTTTGAGTTACAATAGCAGCACTTAAGTTATTTGTATTTTGCTTAACTAAGATAAAAATGCTTTTATCTTGCTATAGAATAAAGACATTTTAGTTAAAAAAAAAGTTATGATAAATGTTACAATATGGATGAACCTTGAGGACAAGTGAAGTAAGCCAGTCACAAAAACACAAATATTGTTAAGATTCCACTTATATAAAATGCCTACAGTAGTCTAAGTCATACTGATAGAAAATATAGTGGTGGCTACCAAGAGTTAGTGGGAGAGGAGAATGGGGGGTGTTTAATAGGTACAGAGTTTTGGTTTTGTAAGATGAAAAATGTTTGAGGGATCAGGTACACAATAATGTGAATGTGCTTAATACTATTGAACTGTGCACTTAAAAGTTGTCAAGAAGATAAATGTTATTGTGTATTTGACCATATTTTTTTAAGAATTGGTTTCTGTATGCTAATAAACTCTTGTTTAGACAAGTAGCATGTTGTATTTCAAGTAATAAATTATCAACTTATGTTCTAACAGTTCTGCATTTTCCAACTGATGAGCGCTGAGAATAACCACTACAGCCTAGATCACATTTCTTCCCTATTCACTTCTCAGGTAGGTTGGATCATCCTTTGCATGTCACACAAATATAGGAAAGAACTATTGGCTAACTCAACTCTATTGTCCTGGAATTGAAATGCTAAAATGGAATATTTCATGATGTATGCAACCAAAATTTCATTTTGGTTTCACCCGGTTCTTGAGGCACTGTCTTTTGTTTTTATGCTTTTATCTCTCCTACTAATATAAATTTAAGTCATTATAAACTGCTACCCTTTCTTATTTTATTTACTTTTAATATATTTTTATTTATTTCAGAGAGGAAGGGAGAGAGAGAGAGAGAATCCTTGATCGGCTGCCTCCTGCACACCCCCCACTGGGGATCGAGCCTGCAACCCAGGCATGTGCCCTTGACCAGAATCAAACCAGGCCCCTTCAGTCCGCAGGCCAACACTCTATCCAAACTGGGCGAGGTCTATCCTTTCTTATTTTAAAACCCATATCTTCCCCCCACCCCCCACCCCCACATTTCCTCCTAGGAGACACTGATTGACTTTGCCTTAACCTCTACGGATATCTGGGCCCTGTGGCATGATGCTGAAAACCAAACGGTAGTGAAATACATCAACTTTGAACAGTATGTATCACTTACCTCTGTCATCCTACCTTACCCCAGGCAGTTTCATACTAAGAAAATGAGAGCTTTCTATGTAGAACCAAAATCAAGTGTTTTGTATTTAAAGAATTCTGCCATGAGTCTGACTGTTGTTAACTGTTTTCCGAAAAACCTTCTTTTATGTTTGTGTTATTTCTTACCTTTTGATTTTAGGATGAAATGAGGATTCTTAGCATTGGAATGAGATGAAGAAAAAACTGTATTTTGTTTCTTTGTTTGTTGTTGTTTTGAGAGATAGCACATATCCAAAATACTTCTAATCTGGGAGGGTATTTTTTGCTTCTAAGCAAAGACTATTTCTGATACCTACCACTTCCAAAAGACACTGAAGTCCCTTTGGAAATCTCAGTTTCCTCATCATGTGGAAATAGATTACACAAATACAGTGCTTCTCAAACATTTTTTTAAAACAGGAAACCCCTTTTTTCCCCCCAAAAGATAATGAACTCCAATATATAACAAACCTAGTGTTTTATGAGTATTATAATACAATTTAATGTACCAATATTGAGAATTTCTAACATAAATCTGGTAATTTTTTTAAGATTTTTTTATTGAATTTTTTTTCTTTAAGAATATTTTATTGATTTTTAGAGAGGAAGGGAGAGGGAGAGACAAAGAGAAACATCAGTGTGAGAGAGCAACATTGATTGGCTGCCTCCTGCACTCCCCTTACTGGGTATCACGCCCACAACCTAGGCATGTGCCCTGACTGAGAATCAGACTGGCAACCTTTCGGTGCATGGGACATTGCCCAACTCACTGAGCCACACTGGCCAGGACAGTATCTTGTGTTTTTAATGTACATGATAAAAGTTATGAATAGTTACAAAATATATTTTTAAAAACTAATTTTGAATCAAAAACTTGAAACACTTATGCAGGATTCCCTGGAACACAGCTTGACTAAACATTGAATTTTAGGGGTCCCTCCTTACCTTATAATCTAGAATGGAACTCTAGGAATAGTTGCCCCCAGATTGACTGAGCAGCCACATCTCAAAAAATATGAGAGTACTCCTGATAGATGGCTTTCTAGCAAAGTGGGAAAAAAAAAAACACACAAAGAATCTGGAGTCAGATGAGAGTTCTAATCCTGGTTGTGCAAATTACTAGCTGTCAGATACCCTAAGCCTCACTTTTCACATCTGCGAAATGGGGTTAATACATCCTTCAAAGTTAGAAGGCAACTGCACCTCTGATAATGTTATAGTAAATGCAGAATAAGTTAGCTATTTATAGATTTGTGTTTAGAGTTTTAATTTCAGGAAGGTGTCTGTTAAAACTGGTAAGAGTACATCTATAAAACCAGAATAAGTTTCTTTTTTCTGAAACATTTTTTCCCCAATTTTAGAGAGAGGAAGGGAGGAGAGAGAGAGAGAAACATTGATTGGTTGTGGCCCACCACCCCATGGTGTACAGGACAGCCATCTAACCAACTGAGCCACCTCTGGCCAGGGCTTCTGAAGATTTTTTTATTGAAAAATTTTTTTTCTTTAAGAATATTGTATTGATTTTTAGAGTTGATTTTTTAACAGTTAATCAAGCAGTCAATGCAGAGGTTCAGTGATAGGGCCCTCCCTGCCCAGATACTGCCAATGGCATAAGCTTTGTTTTTATTCATCACGAGAAGCAGGGCACGAAAATTCATGCACTCGGTGTGTGTGTGGGAGTGGGGGTCCCCTCAGCCCAGCCTGCACCTTCTCACAATCTGGGACACTTCGGGGATGTCCACCTGCCGCTTAGGCCCGCTCCCCTGGGGAATGGGCCTAAGCTGGCACTCAGATATCCCTCTGGGAGCCCTCGGGATATCCGACTGCCTAAGCCGCAGTCGGACACCCTTAGCACTGCGGCGGAGGCAGGAGAGGCTCCTGCCGCTACACTCGAAGCCATCAGCTCAGCTTGTGGTTGAGCGGAGCTCCCCCTGTGGGAGCACACTGACCACCAGGGGGCAGCTCCTGCGTTGAGCATCTGCCCCCTGGTGGTCAGTGCGTGTCATAGTGACCGGTTGTTCCCAGTCATTCTGCCTTAGGGTCAACTTGTATATATTACCCTTTTATTACATAGGATTGTTCTATAGACTGATGGACTTTTTTTCTCTGTAGTAATGTTGCAGGTCAGTGGAATCCAGTTTTTATGCAGCCTCTGCCAGAGGAAGAGATCATTATCAGAGATGATCAAGATCCCAGAGTAAGCTATGCTAAAGTATTATGTAAGGGCATGGTTTACCCTGATTATTAGTTTCAGAAGAGCCCAGGTATATTAGAACTCTTGCAGCTGCAGGTGAAGGAAACCCACCTCAAACTGACTTAGGTTTAAAAGGAGAATGCATTGGCTTGTTATGTGGCTTCAGCCATGGTTGGAACAATGCCATCAAGGCTTGATCTCTGCTTTGTCTCTATTTTGCTTTCCTCCTTGTTGGGTTTATTCTCAGGCAAGCTCCCTGCCTGCGCCTGTGCATTCTGTAAACCAAGCAACCCCAGAGGGAAGAGAGCACCTCTGTCCCAGGTCCTGGAATAGATGCTCACTGGCCTGGCTTGGGTCATCTAGTAATTCCTGACAACAATGACTTTGATCAGAAGAAAGAATATTCTGGCTTGACATGAGAAACATGTCCAACCTGGGCCTTGCTGTTGTGGAAGGTGGTTGAAGTAATTTGAGTATAGATAGTGGAAGAATGGTTCCCTAGAGAAAGAAAAGGGATTTGTTAGTAAAAGAAGGGGAAATGGATTCTGGTCAGGCACAAATCACTGTACTACCCATGATGGTACATGCATATAAGCTTGAAATAAGATAGATGCTGGTAGAGGTATATGCTATGAAGAAAATAACTTTAGAAGGTAATGCATTAGGGAGCAAACAGACCAGTCTACCGGTTTTCCAGGGACACCCTTGGGATAAATGGTAGAAAAAGCTTTCAGTTGATGCCTTAGTATTAAAATGAGATTTAAAAGATTATGGGCTATGATTCTGAAACTGACTATTTGTGGGATTGGAAAGCCCACTTTAAATATCTGAAATTGAATATTGCCATGTTTTTAATCCCAAGAGTTTATTGGCACTTGACTTTTGTCTCAACGCCAAAATCAGATGCTGATTATTAAAAATCCTTGTTTTCCCCCTTCACTTTGATCACTAGAGGCCCAGTGCATGAAATTCATGTGGGGAGGGGGGGGCTGTCCCTCAGCCCAGCCTGCACCCTCTCCAATCTGGGACCCCTCGAGGGATGTCCTACTGCCCACTGGGATCAGGCCTAAATGGGCAGTCGGACATCCCTCTCACAATCCAGGACTGCTGGCTCCCAACTGCTTGCCTGCTTGCCTTCCTGATTGCCCCTAACCACTTCTGCCTGCCACCTTGATCACCTCCTAACCACTCCCCTGCCAGCCTGATTGATGCCTAACTGCTCCCCTGCCAGCCTGTTTGCCCCTAACTGCCTTCCCCTGCAGGCCTGATCACCCCTAACTGCCCTCCCCTGCAGGCCTGGTCACCCCTAACTGCCCTCTCCTGCAGGCCTGGTACCCCCCAACTTCTCTCCCCTGCAGGCCTGGGTCCCCCCAACTGCCCTTCCCTGCAGACGCAGTCACCCCCAACTTCCCTCCTCTGCCGGCCGGGTCACCCCTAACTGCCCTCCCCAGCAGGCTTGAATGCCCCCAACTGCCCTCCCTTGTAGGCCTGGTCCCTTCCAACTGCCCTCCCCTGCTGGCCTGATCGCCCACAACTGCCCTCCCTTGCAGGCCTGGTTCCTCCCAACTGCCCTCCCCTGTTGGCTTGATCGCCCACAACTGCCCTCCCTTACAGACCTGGTCCCTCCCAACTGCCCTCCCCTGCTGGCCATTTTGTGGTGGCCATCTTGTGTCCACATGGGGGCAGCCATCTTGTGTGTTGGAGTAATGGTCAATCTGCATATTACTCTTTTATTAGATAGGATAGAGGCTTGGTGCATGGGTGGGGGCCAGCTGGTTTGCCCTGAAGGGTGTCCCGGATCAGGGTGGGGGTTCCCTTGGGGTGTGGGGTGGCCTGGGCGAGGGGCCTGTGGTGGTTTGCAGGCCAGCCACGCCCCCCAGCAACCCAAGCAGAGGCCCTGGTATCTGGGATTTATTTACCTTCTATAATTGAAACTTTGTAGCCTGGAGTGGAGCCAACCGTCCTGCTCGCTCCGTGGAGGCAGCCATTTCTGTTGGGATTTATGTATCTTCTATAATTGAAACTTTGTAGCATTGAGTGGAGGCCTGGGCAGGCAGAAAGCTTGGCTTCCTCCATTGCCAGGGAAACCCAAGCCTCCCTCCTGCTCTCTGTGGCTGCAGCCATCTTGGTTGGGTTTATTTGCATATTCCCTCCTGATTGGCTGGTGGGTGTAGTGGAGGTATGGTCAATTTGCATATTACTCTTTTATTAGATATAGGATTTTATCATCCCCAGAACCCCAGTACTAGGAAAGCATTTGAAAGAAGGTCAGTCAGGTTTATTCTGGCAAGTCTGGTTTATGAAATTGGGTCACCATAATTAGGTAGTGTGAGATTTTCCATTTTATTCTCGCTACTTAGCTTATTGCAATTTTGTGTTTGTTTTTTATACATAACTCCTATTATTCTTGTGGGGGGTTTTCTTTAATTTGTAAGCCATAAAATGAGTACTTTGTGGGTAGTGTAGAAACCAGTTTAATTGTTCTTACTAGTGCATATCACCAGTAAATGAGATTTGCCTCTTTGTTTTAAGTTGGGCGTTTGATAAACTGTTTTCCAGTGGAACCGAATGGCGGCTCATGAGGAGCACACTGTTTTCAGAATAGTGCTTCTCGTTGACTCAGACACCACAGCGCTCACTTTCAGGGGGCAATATAGAACTGCTGCTCTACTGCCTGTCACTGCTCAAATGTCCAAGGGCCAGATTTCCATGTTCCTATAAAAATCAGCTTTGGTGCAAACATGTTAAATTCTTCAGTTTTTCCAATTTTTATCTTTTTAGAATGATATTAATTTTTGTTTTAATGTTCTAACAGGAGATGTATTTGCAGAGTCTGTTTACACCAGGACGGTTCATAAATGCAGCTTTATGTAAAGCTTTACAGGTCAGTAAGAAAATACTTAATGTTTATTTAAGTTTATCTGTTTTATTACTATGGTATAATTAATGACTGCTATTAATTTTGTTGTTTTACACATACTATAAACACTGAGTGTGTTTTTGCAATTGCATAATGCAATTTTTTTTATAAATACTATTTATAAATGTGTTTGTAAATGCTATTGTAACTTTTATAAATGGTCTTTCCATTAAGTGAGACTCCCAGCAGGGAGGTAAGATGAGGTACTTACCCAGTGACTAATTAAGCATGTCAGTGGTACAAAGAGAAATTTGTGCCTGCCCTATTATGAAAAGACTAGTGATCCGGTGCATGAAATTCATGCACATTAAAAGGGAATTAATTAGAGGAAATATCTTAATATTGCTATTTGCCCTTTCTCTATAATAGAAGTGTCAGAGATGAAAGAAAATTAGTAAAATGTATATGAAAATCTTCCTCCTGTCAGAGTCTGGGGTGCACCATGGGAACCAGAGTCAAGTCCCCGCCCACCCACATGCGCCTCAAAATCGTGCGAGACCCAGACCCAGCTGGCCCCACCTCTGTCAAGCCCCGCCAGGTGGTGGGGCACGGCCTCAGCTCACCTGGCCTGGGGCGGTGGGGGCGCACCTTGAGGCCCCCTGTCCTGGGCCAGGGGGTGCAGCCTCAGGCCTCCCCGTAAAGCCACACCAGGCAGGTCGCAGCCTCGGGTCTCCCAGCCCGGTGCCGGGGCGGTGTGCGCAGTCTGAGGTCCCCATCAAGCCCCGCATGGTGGGGAGTGCGGCCTCAGGTCCCCCAGCCTGGTGCTGGGGCAGGGGGCGTGGCCTCAGGTCCTCTGGCCCCAGTGGGTCGCACGGCCTCAGGTCCCCTAGCCCGGCACTGGGACGGGGGGTGCACCATGAGGTCCCCTGTCAATCCCCGCTAGGCAGGGGGCACGGCCTGAGGACCCCCATCAAGCCCTGCTGGGTTGGGAGGTGCAGACTGAGGTCCCCCAGCCTGGCGCCGGGGTGGGGGGTGCGGCCTGAGGTCCCCTATCAAGCCCCACCGGTGGGGAGGGGGAACAGCCTCAGGTCCCCTGCCCCAGCCCAGCACCATGCAGCCTCAGGTCCCTGCTGATTGCTCATTAAGGCTCGTTACGGGATCCCTGTCTCCACTGTGGGCGCAGCCATCTTGTTATGGCGTGATGGTCAATTTGCATATCCCCTCTTTACTAGATAAGATACCATACTACATTACATGTAATCTCTATAGTTGAAAGAAATTTAAAATATTTTCCAATAGAAACATAGTTAAAAATAAATAAAATATTTTCTTGGTTGGTTTTGGTGGTACTCTCTTTTTACCCTTTTGTTAGTACAGTGAAGGTCTGACTTGGTTCATGTTCAATCTAAAATCTAAACTTCAAAATCACATGGTTTAAGAGATGCTTAAAATTTTACAAAAGGACTCTTTACAGTCACTTAGGTTTCCTTAAATTGCCATACTTTGTGAATTTAAAATAGAATATCACTCAGAGGATGGAAAGGCCCCTTAGAATCTCCTGATCTGACCTGCCACGCACAGCAGAAGTGAGGCTTCTCAGAAGGACAGCTCCTCAGCTTCTAGTTGCCTCTGCCTCCCAGTGGCAACTTGTTCACTGGGTTTGTGTTAGTGATTGCTCGCAAACTGTGTCATTTAAAAGTTTTTCCCGGTATTGGGTCAGATTTAGCCCCTATCCTTTTAGTGGCTTCTTCCTTTTATAACATCATAGAACTTGTCTCTCCTATAAAGCAGCCTTCAGATATTTTAAGAATTTTTCCATGTTCTTTTTCTGCAGAATAAATATGCCAGTTCTTTAACTTTCTCTCAATTGGTTAAAAAAAAAAAAAAAGCAATGAAAAAAAATATTTCAGACCCTTGACTTTTCTTCCAGGTACATTTGTTTGTTTGTTTTTAATCCTCACCCAAGGATATTTTTTTATTATTATTAATAAATCTTTATTGTTCAGATTATTACAATTGTTCCTCTTTTTTCCCCCCATAGCTCCCCTCTACCCGGTTCCCACCCCACCCTCTGCCCTTACCTCCCCCACACTGTCCTCATCCATAGGTGTACGATTTTTGTCCAGTCTCTTCCCACACCCCCCACACTCCTTTCCCCTCGAGAATTGTCAGTGCATTCCCTTTCTATGCCCCTGATTCTATTATATTCATCAGTTTATTCTGTTCATCAGATTTTTTATTCACTTGATTTTTAGATTCACTTGTTGATAGATATGTATTTGTTGTTCATAATTTTTATCTTTACCTTTTTCTTCTTCTTCCTCTTCTTAAAGAATATCTTTCAGCATTTCATATAATACTGGTTTGGTGGTGATGAACTCCTTTAGCTTTTTCTTATCTGTGAAGCTCTTTATCTGACCTTCAATTCTGAATGATAGCTTTGCTGGGTAGAGTAATCTTGGTTGTAGGTTCTTGCTATTCATCATTTTGAATATTTCTTGCCACTCTCGTCTGGCCTGCATAGTTTCTGTTGAGAAGTCAGCTGACAGTCGTATGGGTGCTCCCTTGTAGGTAACTAACTGTTTTTCTCTTGCTGCTTTTAATATTCTCTCTTTGTCTTTTGCTTTTGGCATTTTAATTATGATGTGTCTTGGTGTGGTCCTCTTTGGATTCCTTTTGTTTGGGGTTTTCTGCACTTCCTGGACTTGTAAGTCTATTTCTTTCACCAGGTGGGGGAAGTTTTCTGTCATTATTTCTTCCAATAGGTTTTCAGTATCTTGCTCTCTCTCTTCTTCCGGCACCCCCATAATTCAGATGTTGGTACACTTGGGTTGTCCTTACACTATCTTCAACTTTTTGGATTCTTTTTGCTTTTCCGATTGGGTGTTTTTTGCTTCTTTGTATTTCAAATCTTTGACTTGATTCTTGCGTTCCTCTAGTCTGCTGTTGGATCTCTGTATATTATTTTTTATTTCAGTCAGTGTATGCTTAATTTCTAGTTGGTCCTTTTTCATATCCTCGAGGGTCTCGCTAAATTTATCGGCCTTTTCTAGAAGATTCTTAAGTAACCTTATAACCATGGTTTTGAACTCTGTATCCAGTAGTTTGCTTTCCTCCATTTCTTTCATTTGTGACCTGTTTCTTTGTCTCGCATTTTGGCTGCTTCCCAGTGTTGATAGAATGGCTTTGTGTGCTAGGTGTCCTGTAGGGCCCAGTGGCTCAGCCTCCCCAGTTAACCTGAGGTGGACACTCTTGGTGCACCCCTTTGTGGGCTATGTGCACAGTCTTGTTGTAGTTAAGCCTTGATTGTTGTTGGTATCACTGGGAGGAATTGACCTCCAGGCCAATTGGCTGTGAGGATCAGCTATGTCTACAATGGGAGAACTTCTGTTCTGGAGACACCCTTATGAGACAAGAGTGTGTCCCTTATGGATCAGAGGAGTTGTAATCTGGATGGTCCCACTCTGACCCCTGGGTACACTGGCTCTTGGATCTCCAAGGAGGTGCTAATTTAGCCTCTGCCTGAGGCCACCTAGCAGGAGCTACGGAGAGATCTGCAGATTCCTCTTCTTTTTTTGGGTTTTGGAGGTGCCCAGATGAGGCCCAGCTGTGAAGCAATGCCAGCTGCTGTGGGTCCTTGGGCCTTCTTTTGGATGTTCTGGGTCTCACTGACTCAGCTGCAGTTTGTTAGGTAAGTTTAGAATTCCCTCTATTCATATGCAAAAGCCTCTGCGCTCAGCTTGGATGGGGCGGAGTCTCAGGGCAGAGCAAACAGCAATGGCTTCGTGGGGCAGGATCTCAGGGTGAAGCACACAGCAATGGCTTCCCGTCAGCCCTGCCCTAAGAGGCCCCCGGGTCTCAGTGTCCCTTGGTAATCGCTGCAAGCACCTCTTCGAGAAAGCCGTCCTCGAGTTTCGCCCGCTGCCAGACAGTCCAGTTTTTCCCCGTATGAGTCTGGGTCCCCAGAGTCTTCCCCGGAACTGGAGTTCAGAGCATTCAGGAGCTTTTGTCTCCCTCCCGATTGAGAAAGCCAGCCACATACTCAATTGCCAGCCCTCTCCGCGTGCGCGCCTCCCTCTCCACGCGCGCGCCTCTGTACCTCTGCCTCACGCAGCTCCTGTGAGTCTCAGTGTGCTTTTCTCTTTCCTTCTAGTTGTAGAATTTCCACTCAGCCAGCCTTCCTGTGGTTCTGGATGATGTCCGTTTTGTCTTTTAGTTGTAGTTTTGAAATTGTTGTGCGAGGCAGCAGTTTAGGTGTTTACCTATGCAGCCATCTTGGTTTCTCCCAAGGATATTTTTTCCATTGCTTTTTAGAGAGAGAGAAAGACAAAGAGAAACATCGATGTGAGAGAAACACATCGATTGGTTGCCTCCTGCATGAGCCCTGACCAGGGCCTGGGCCAGGAAGGAGCCTGCAACCCAGGCATGTGCTATTGACTGGAATTGAACCTCGAGCCTTTGGTCTGTAGGCCGACGCTCTGTCCACTAACTCAAACCAGCTAGGGCCCAGGTACATTTTTTAATATCTGGCTACCCTATGTTTCTGTTTTCTCTCTGATAAAACTTCTGAATGATATGGTCACTTTCTCCTCTTCCTTTCATCTCATCAGCACTTTTTCCTTGTTAATAATAATCAAGTGTATGATAATATTTCTCACAATGTCTCTTGCACACTGAAGTACTAAATAATCGGTGAGGCATTTATCAGATGTTTTCCTTTATGAGAATCATTCCCAGTATTGAGCCACCCCCGTCACTGCTCTAGCTTAGCTTTGTGCCAGTCTCAGGGTGTGTATATTCAGTATCACCTTATGCCTTCCTTGCAGCTGAGCAATAGCCGTTCTCCTTGCTTTTGCTTTTTGTAATGATCCAAATGTGCCCTATTATAACTCTTTCAAAATCGTGGATTTCTAGTTTATTCTGGTCTAAACTACCTTAAAATTGCTTGATTTCAGTTATGGAAATTATTTGCACAATGTTAGGGGTAAATGTATATTCCGGTCATGTCTGGTCTCAATGTGTTGTCATATATTGGTATTATATAACTCTCTCACATGTCTCTTAATTTTAGATTTTCTGTCGAGGAACTGAGAGGAATTTAGATCTTTCCTGGAGTGAACTAAAGAAAGAAGTTACTTTAGCTGTTGAAAGTGAGGTGAGGTCTGGGTAAAGAAAATGTAAATCTATTCTTTCATATTGATATGGGCAGATTGGTACTGAGGAATTGTTCAAATTGTTCACTAAACCTTGTTAGTAGGAAGTATAAATGTTTAAATCTTTTAATTGGAGAATTAGATATATATTTACATAGACTATGGCATGTAAGCCATAAGGATTATTCATTTGGCTATAGCTTAGTAAAATAATATTAGACAGTTATGTTTTGGGGGAGAAAGATCCCTGATGGTATTAAAAGTTTCTTTTTTTTTTTTTTTTTTTTCTTTGCCAGCTCCAAGGAAGTGTAACAGAGTATGAATTTTCCCAGGAGCAGTTTCGAAATTTACAACAGGAATTCTGGTGCAAGTTCTATGCCTGCTGTCTTCAGTATCAAGAAGCCCTGTCTCATCCACTTGCCCTCCATTTGAATCCACACACAAACATGGTGTGCCTACTGAAAAAAGTAAGGTCACTGAGGCGTAGAGAAGAAATCCTTTAGACAGTCAATGAGTCTTGCAGAATGCTAGTCTCCTGTATGTTGCAGTTGGCTTTTAGGACTCCCCGTGCCCGCCCCCCCCACCCCCGCCAAAAAAAAATTGTATTTCATTTGTATTTAGATAGTCTTCTGCATTGTTTGTACTTCTTTGCATTTTATTTTATTTACCTTTTATATTGAAGTGATTTCAAACTTAATATAAAACTTGCAAGGATAGCACACAGAACCGTATACGCTCACCCAGATTCACCATTTGTTAACGTCCATTTGCTTTTTTTCCTTCTATAATTTTTTTTTCTGCTCCACCTGAGAGTTAGTTGAGGACTTCATGCCCCATTATCTGTACGAGGTTTAGCATGTATCTAAGGTCAAGGGTATTCTTTCATAACCACAGTGCAAGTTAAAGATCAGGCAAGTTGATATTGATGTAATATTATACAGTTCCTATTCAGATTTTACCAGTTGTGCCCATGAGTTTCTTCTTGATCTAGAATCCAATCCAAGATCTTGCATGTTATGTCATGGGGTTTTTTACCTTAATCTCAAACTGCTGTCAGCCTTTCTTTGTCTTTCATGACATTGACATGTTTTGAAGTCTATATCTATTGTTTTATAGTGTCCCTCAATTTGGATTTGTGTGGTTGCTTCCTCGTGATAACATTCGGGTCTTAATTATTTTCTACCTTTAAACATTCACTGAAATGAATGTTAACTGGGTTTGTATTTCCAGGGGTACCTGTCTTTCCTTATGCCTTCCTCCTTAGTGGATCATTTGTACCTCCTGCCTGATGAGAACCTTTTGACTGAGGATGAGACGACCATATCTGATGGTAATAGTAATGTTATGTCTATATTTAGTCCCCTTCCTGTATGAACCCTACACTTTGTTTCGATAGTCACTGTGGCCTTGCCTGGTCATTTAACCACATTGTAGATATTTAAAGGAAAACTGAAGAGTCCTAAACAACTCTAGACCTCAGATAAATCCTTGGTGTTTAATTATTAATATCCTATATCATAAAAGTATAATATGCTAATTAGACCGGACGAAGCCAGGGCTGTGGAGGCCAAGGCCGTGGTGGGCGGGAGCCGAGCCCCTTGCACGAATTTCATGCATCAGGCCTTTAGTTTTCATATAATATTAATGTGAACTTTCTCTTATTCATAGATGTGGATGTTGCTCGGGATGTCATATGTCTTATAAAATGCCTTCGGCTGATTGGAGAGTCTGTGACTATGGATATGTCAGTAATGATGGAGATGAGTTGTTTCAACCTACAGTCTCCAGAAAAGGCTGCAGAACAGATTCTGGAAGATTTGATCACTATTGATGTGTAAGGAGAATTTAGGGTAAAGTGCACTTCCTAATGGAAATTTAGCAATTTTTAGCACCAAAGTCAGGTTTCTAATGTACATTCAAGTACGTACAAAGTAATGGCTTAAACTGTTCACTGTTCAGTATTTTTTCCACATTCATATTGTCTGTCATTTGTGGAAAAATGAGGGAAAATTTGCTTCATGGAGTAAAAGTATCTTGTATGCCAGAATGATTATCTCCATTCCTTTACTGTGTGGCTGGATTTCCTATTTTTTAGCACATTTAAGTTTTCAGGACTTACACAGAGTTTATCTTGTGTCCTTGATAGTAATAGGAGTTTTCTAATTGTCCTTCTAGAGAAAATGTGATGGAGGATATTTGTAGTAAACTGCAAGAGATTAGGAACCCAATCCATGCCATTGGGCTTCTTATACGAGAAATGGATTATGAAACAGAAGTGGAAATGGAAAAGGGATTCGATCCAGGTAATGACAAAACAGCAAATGTGCCTTTTTGACTTAGAGAAGAAAATGATTTAACTACTTTTTTTTTTTTTTAATTACAGCTCAGCCTTTGAATGTTCGAATGAATCTTTCCCAGCTCTATGGTAGTAGCACAGCAGGGTATATCATGTGCAGAGGTGTGCATAAAATTGCCACAACTCGCTTCCTCATCTGCCGAGACCTTTTGATCTTACAGCAACTATTAATGAGGCTAGGAGATGCAGTAAGTACTATTTGAGAGAAAACTTAAAAGCTAAACGCTGAAGCCCGTTGTAGACCTACAGGAATGTGGCAGTATGTCAGCTCGACGAGCACACAGACTTTGTCTTTATTCTCTGCTCTCCCATGCTTGGCCTTTGTAGACCTCTATAAATAGTTGCTGCATTAGGAATGAGTAAGCATAGGAATCTAAAATCACAGATCAAGAACATACAGGAGCAGATTGTTTCGCCATTTCCCTTTGTATGCATAACACTAGGAAGTTTTCTCAGGTTGGCTGTCCCAAAATTGAGTATTATTAGTACAACTTTGGATGTGATGACTGGGTTCCATTTAGTGGGAGGAGAGAGGAAGAGAAGAAAAAGCTTCTCTTTCTGCAGTACAGGCTTTACCCTAAGCATGGTGTTAAGATTGCAGTGTGTCTTTAGGGTCCTTCCCAGCTCCATTCTGTGCTTTCTTTTCCACCATATTCTTATTCTCAGGTTACCAGACTCTAAAGATTCTCCAGTCCTTGTCACTCACCCGCTGAATGTTCTGTGTTCAGAAATTAGCTTTCTGTCCACAGTAAGAAGTCCCTTTTGTTTCTCCTTCAGTAATTTATAATGAGCCTGACAAGAAGCAGTCTGATTAAACTAATTCATGTTAATGTGTAAAGAATTAAAAGGCCTTGCGTTCCCAGAAGTATTAACACTTTTTAAATCCAAATTTATTAACTCAAATGCATTGCTAATGGTAGAATTTTGGGTAAAAATAAGGAAAAACATTTAGGAAGATGATTTGTTTAGGACCACCAAGGAGAAAGAGAGTCTGTCACTTAGGGCAGCCCTTATTACGTTCTTTCTGATCTTTATAGATTTTTCCCATTTCTCTAGGGGCTTGGGGGTTTTGTTTTTTGTGGTATTTTTTTTTTATTATAAACTTCGTTGGTTTTTCCTAAACATATAAGTAATAGATGTTCATTATAGAGCCTTTATATGGAAGCGTTTTCTAGTAAACAAAAGGAAAATAAAGATTCATCTGTAATCTTCTACACAGTGATGACCACAATTTACATTTTGGTGTACTCCCTTTTTCTATGCAAATTGTTTTTTGTTTTATTTATAAAATTAGGATATGCTACCTGTTATTTTTTTGTAATCTGGTGGTTTTTATTCTTCTACTTACAAATTTCATCAGCATTTTCACATTATTAAGTATTCTATAGTATTATTTTTAACTAGAGGTCCAGTGCACTAAATTTGTGCACTCGGGGAGGGGAGTCCCTCAGCACAGCCTGCGCCCTCCCACAGTCCAGGAGCCCTTGGCAGGCCTAAGCCGGCAGTCGGACATACTTTTAGTGCTGCCGCAGAAGCAGAAGAGGCTCCTACCACCGCCTCTGCGCTCATCAGTCGTGTGCCCTGCTTCTGGCTGAGCAGCACTCCCCTGGTGGTCAGTGTGCGCATCATAGCGACGGGTCGTTCCACCGTTTGGTCGATTTGCATATTAGCCTTTTATTACATAGGATTATCTAGTAACAATTTTAATTTATTCAACCAATCCCATTTGTGGCCATCTACGTTGTTGCCAGTTTTTTCTTATAGCTGTAACTTTCTATAGACCTTTGATTATATCTTTGGATAAAGTGTAAGAACTAGAATTGGTTGGTCATAGGCTATATACATTTTTAAGGCTTTTGGTTGCATTGCCAAATTTTTCTCTAATGATCATACCTATTTTTACCCAAGACCAGAAACATAGCAAAGGTCTTAGATTTCCCTGGTTCTCCTCTTGAATTCTCAACCCACAGATTTAATGAAAGTTAAGCTTTTCAATATTGTTTTCTTTTTCGCCGTCATCTCCCATGAGTTGGTGAGCTATTCTTTATTATTTTTATACTGTTAAGTGTTTGGGTAGATATTTTTGCCACCTGCCACCGCAAAATATAATGTTGCTTTTATTTATGTGTAAATGTTACTTTTTTTTTTTAAATATATTTTATTGATACTTTAGAGAGAGTAAGTGAGAGGGGCAGAGAGTTAGAAACATCGATGAGAGAGAAACATTGATCAGCTGCCTCCTGCACGCCCCCTACTGGGGATGTGCCCACAACCAAGGTACATGCCCTTGACTGGAATTGAACCTGGGACCTTTCAGTCCGCAGGCTGACGCTCTATCCACTGAGCCAACTGGTCAGGGCTAAATGTTACTTTTTATATGCCCTTTGTAACTGTGTTAATTATATTTTACCTCCACCTGAACCTTAAGAGTTATCATTACTAATTGGTGTTCACTGTTTTACCCCACCCCCTACCCTTCACATACAGGTGATTTTGGGAGCCGGTCAGCTTTTTCAGGCTCAGCAAGACTTACTCCATCGAACAGCTCCCCTACTCTTATCTTATCGCCTCATTAAGTGGGGATGTCAATGCTTGGCAACTGATGTTCCAATTGACACACTGTGAGTTCAATTATTTTTTCACTGTCTTACAAGAAGAAATTTGTAAACATTGTGATGTAATGTATTTTGCCTTTAAAATTCAGAGAGCTTTTAATTTTTTATTTATTGATTTGAGAGAGAGAAAAAAAAAATCTATTTGTTCCACTTATTTATGCATTCATTGCTTGCTTCTTGTATGTGCCCTGACCTGGGATTGAAATTGCAACCCTTTGGTGCACTGAACAATGTCTAACCAACTGAGCCAACCAGCCAGGGCCAGAGAGCTTTTAGGTGTTTTATTTTCTAAAAGTTGAAGGCTACTTACAAGAATGAAAATACCCTAGCTGGTTTGGCTCAGTGGATAGCGCATCAGCCCTCGGACTGAAGGGTCCTGGGTTTGATTCCGGTCAAGGGCACATATCTTGATTGCAGGCTCGATCCCTGGCCCTGGTTAGGGCATATGCAAGAGGCAACCAATTGATGTGTGTCTCCCATCAATGTTTCTCTCTCTCTCTCTCTCTCTCTCTCTCTCTCTCTCTCTCTCTGTTTCTCTCTCTCTCTCTCTCTCTCTCCTCCCTTCCACGCTTTTTAAAAATCAATGGAAAAATATCCTTGGATGAGGATTAACAACAAAAAAGCCCAAATAGTAAATATATATTTATGATTATATATTTTATATGTATGTATATAATGTAAAGATAAATCCTGTTGAAAGCAACATAATAAGATGAGGTCAGAGGGGAAGTTAGGCCACACACAGAAACATTGTGCTAATTCTTAAAGGCAGGCTGAGATTCTTTATAACCCCAAGAAAAAATAAAATCCAACAACTACAGGATTCACATTTTCTGAAAGATACACCACCCCGTTTTCTCTGGCAAAGTAAGGCTTTTCGTGACATGGAGGTCTTGGAGAAATTTCTGCTGTGGTGTCTCATTGCAGAATCACTGAGTGGTATCATGGGCAAGTGTCTAAACTGTGACATGTTTTCCAGATATTTTCATGCTTTCAATGGAGCTTTCAGGTGCAGTTTGCTAATTACATTGGCAGCATTCTTGATAGGATAACTTGTGGAAGTTGTATTAGACATAGAATTTACTAAGCTGTTTTTTCCCCCTTTCCTCACAGGGAGTCTAACCTCCAACACTTGTCAGTACTGGAACTAACTGACTCAAGTGCTTCAGTGGCAAATAAGTTTGGTAAGGACTAGGCTGAAAAGCATTTGATTTTAAACTTAGCATTTAAAGTGGTCTTTTGCCACTTTTGCTTTAGCAAGTTTGACTAGGCTCTGCTTTCACTTTGAGAGGGTATAAGCAAGCTGAGTCCTCTAGTTGTGGCAAGGGGTCTTGTGGAAACCATAGTCCCAGATCAGGCGTAAAATACATGTATAGACATACTGCTGCTCTCCCATTGTATATTGATATTCCAGTGATTAACTCAAAATCGTGTTTTTTTTTACATTTACTAAGTTCATGGTAGCTTTTATAATCTGTCTTAATGAGTAAATATTCAAAAGGAGCCCCTCTCATGCTTGAGAACTATTCTGAAGAATTTATTTTGTGTTGTTTGGAATATTGGAACTGTATTTATTATAAACGTTCTAGGGAAGACACTTAGGTTTAGTGAGACCAGTGAAAAGAAGTGACTACAGTGTTAATTTAAGTGGCTTTTTTATTGCATTTGTATAGTACTTTACAGTTTACTAATTGCTTTTATTATCAATGTTGCATTTTATATTTTGAAGTAACAACTGTTCTTTGTTATAGGCATAAAATGAATTGATAGACTCTCTTCATTAAAAATTGATATTATATCACAAGTTGCTCATTGTCATTACTTTTTCTTTTTAAGTTTCTAGCCCTCAGTCAATTGTGGAATTATTCTTCCAAGAAGTTGCAAGAAAACATATTATATCTCATCTCTTCTCTCAACCAAAGGCACCTCTTAGCCAGACTGGGTTGAATTGGCCTGAGATGATTACTGCAATTACCAGTTATTTATTGCAGCTCTTGTATCCTTTTATTTAAAAACTAGAAGTCCAGCACACAAAATTGCGCGGCCCCGCCCACCCGCACCGGTCTTGGGTCTTTACGGCGTTAGGGCCACGGGCTTTTTATATATATACTAGAGGCCCGATGCACGAAATTCGTGCAGGGGAGTGGGGGTGTCCCTCAGCCTGGCCTACACCCTCTTGCAGTCTAGCACCCCTTGCTCCTAACTGCCTGCTTGCTCATTCCTAACCGCCCACCTGCTCACACGTGCCTGCTCCCCTTCCTTAGTGCTTGGCTCACAGTTCCTTAGTGCTGTTGTGGAGGCGGGAGAGGCTCCCGCCGCCACCACTGCGCTTGCCATCTGCCAGCTGTGAGCCCGGCTTCTGGCTGAGCGGTGCTCCCACTGAGAGCACACTGACCACCAGGGGACAGCTCCTGCATGGAGCATCTGCCCCCTGGTGGTCAGTGCACATCATAGCAACTGGTCGTTCTGGTGGTTCTGCCATAAAAGTCACTGGGCTTTTATATATAGAGATAGATCAGTTGAAAAGTTTCTTCTGTCTAAATAGTCTAATGCTCTTATTCTGTCTGTGTAATGAAGATTTTATTTATATATAAATATATATTTTTAATCCTTGCCTGAAGATATATTTTTATTGATTCGAGGGGGGGGGCAAATGGGGAGGGAGATCAACATTGATGTGAGAGACAAATAATTGATCAGTTGCCTCCTGTACACACCTGGTCTGCAGATCATATTTATATCCTAGGTAAGTGTCCTGACTAGGAATCAAACCCTAAACCATTTTGTTGTATGGGATGATGCTCCAACTAACTGAACCACCTGGTTGCGGCTGTAATGAAGATTTTTAATAAGGTTGGGTGCTTATTCCCCCAACAAGAGATGATAATACCTACTTTCAGATATGATCCCAATTTTTATTTTATTTTGGTTTGCTTTTTGCTCAGGAGTTAAGCCAAATTTTATTGGTATGAACAAATTTCATACCTAGATCTCTTAAAGCATTATACATTAATTTATCAAATATTTATTGAATGGTTCTATATGCCAGGCACTATATTAGGTGCTTGTGCAATTTATCAGCTAGAGTTAGAAATGGTCACACAAGGTTGAAATACATCCTTTAGCCCATAGTTAATTGAGTTCGGTGACAAGGTTCTTTGTATATAACTTTTCATTACATTTGTCTAATATTAAACTTACGTGGTTATGTGGAAAGAACATGTGCTCTGCCAACTTCTCTTTACCTTCTTTTTTTTTAAATTAAGCCGTTTTATGGAGTCTGATTGCCCACAGTGTGTATGTTTAAGTTTGTCCAAAAAAGAAAAAAATCTCCTTAACCAATAACTAGATGGCCTAGCAATCCCAGTTGCCTCTTTCTAGAATGTTTGATGGGAAATTGTCAGTATGTACAATTGCAAGTAAGTACTATTGAATATTTCAGATTTAATTATCCTTGTAAAGAATGGGATTTCTGGAACATTTTTCTTTGTAAATGTTACCTGCATTTTAATTGGGCTGATAATAAGAACCATAATAATTTATACTCCACTGCACCAAAACATACTCCAGATTTTCTCTTCTTGCCTGTTTGACAGTATCATTCCTAACATAATTTTTTCTAGAATTTTTTTTTTTAATTCGCTGTATTAGGTAAAACAATCATACCATTCTCTTCAATAAATCCTTTACTGGGATCTAGTCATTGAACCAGTAAATACCAAAGTTGGAAAATCACTAAGATTTAGGAAGATGTGTGTGTTTATGTTATTGGAGGTCTGTTTGCTTTCTTAAAGTATCTAATAGCCTAACCTAAGAATCGGTTTACAGAATTAGGTTCTACTCTCCAGAGATATCAGGAAATATATGTGTTGATTGACCACATCTTCTCTCCCTCTGTGAAGAACTTGGATATGAGTATTTATTTTCTTAATCAGAAAGCACCTTTTATGCCTTTAAGGATTATATTCATCTGCTACATCCCTGGTGTCAAGTCAATGTTGGTTCCTGTCGATTTATGCTGGGAAGGTGTTACCTGGTTACAGGAGAGGGACAGAAGGTAAAATTGCATTTAAGTGAACAACAAGCTTTAGTGCAAGGAGGACACTTAGTTTCCATCTAACTAGTTTGGAGGAAGTGGGAGGCATAGAGTCCTCTAGATAAGGTGCCAGTGAGCGGCATGATATACCTGTGGAGGATGTTCAGCCTCAGGTACTTTGCAGATTAGTTAGGACACAAGAAAATATGAATAAGAAAACAGTGCAACCCTCCTGCCCATGCAGGTGTTTTTAGGGATGCATTTTTGATAAATAAAGTATATTTCTTAATTACATTGTTTTCATTATATCTTTTTTTTTGAATGCAGCTGCTTTTCCCAGTATGGTAGTTTACATTTCTATTTTTTTCCCCTGACATCGTACTATCTAAATTTTCAAACATATAAAAAAGTTTAAAGACTTTTATAATAAACAGTCATATAATTACCACTCAAATTCTATAAATGTTAACATGTTGCTACAGTTGCTTTATTATATATTTATCAATTATCTTATTTAAAGTTTACTTTTTAATAGCATTTCAGTAAAAGAGTGAGATAAAAGGTATTAAATAATTCATCAGATAGAGTTTAGAATGGCAGAAATTATGAATGTAGTCAGTAGCCTTAAATAATTTTGTTTCTTTTTTGGCTTTGTTTAGCAAATGAGTACCTACAATTGGAACAACTCATTATAAGTCACTTTGTATTCTTTTCTTTCTCCAGGCTCTGGAATGTTTCTGTCAGGCAGCATCTGAAGTGGGCAAAGAGGAATTCTTGGATCGCTTGATCCGGTCAGAGGATGGGGAGATTGTTTCCAATCCCAGGCTACAGTATTATGATAAGGTATCTTATGTCATGGTTTTGGCTCTTTTTTTACTACCCTTTGTAGAAATTTATTTGAAATATATTACCTTGGTATTTTTGGAGGAAAATAAGATAAAAATGTAATCATTCCCTAAATTTCCAGGTAAAGAGAAAATGAGTTTGCTGAGAGAAATTGAAGAAACATTTTTAATTAAATTTGATAAATGTTTTTAACTTAAATGATATCATTTTATTTGCTCACTCATCATTAGAATCTTTATTACTTAACATTCGTTTGGCTGATAACTCAAAGAATTAACTTGCAATGCTATATTTAACTTTAGTTTATGATTTGGCCCCTGAGTTTTTTCCTACCACTTTCCTCTGGTCACTCAGCTGTAATGATAGTGGCCTTCTTACTGTTCATGCAAGCTGAGCACATACTCTGTTCCTTTCAGAGCTTTTCTGCCTGCCATTGTCTTAGCCTGAAGTGCTTTCCACCAAGGTAGTCAACTTTCTCGTGTCCTCATTGCATTCAGGTGTCTGCTCATGTGTCACCTCCCTGCCTATCTATGTAGAATAACCCTTGTGGTCCTGTGTGCTTGCTCCCTCTCCCTTATATGCACACGTGCAGACAGAGGTACCGAGGGGAGTCTCCTGGCCCTCCTTTATTTTTCTTTATAACATTTAACTGTGCTTGATGCTATATCTTAGATAACCTGTGTGTTATCTATTTTCTTAATGTGTTTTTATTTTAGAGGGAAGGAGAGGAAGAGAGAAACATCAATCGGCTGCTTCCTGCATATCCCCTACTGGGGATCTAGCCTGCACCCCAGGCATGTGCTCTAACCAGGAATTGAACCAGCGACCTCTCGGTGCATGGGACAGTGCCCAAACAACTGAACAACATTGGCCAGGGCTCTTCTTTTTTTTTTATAAGGCCATGGTGTTAATTTATTTACTAGTCTTTAAATTTATCTATGACCCAAACAGTTAGTATGAGAAGTTAGTAGTGAAATTATATTTGTTTCTTCATTCAGCAAATACTTACTGAGAGACTACTATATACTAAACACTGCAGATAGAGCTGTGAACAAAAAAGACCAATAGAAAGTTTTACAGCAAGCCTATTATTTAACAGTAGAATCTAAAGGAAAATCTCAAATATTGACCAAATAATCCTCATTTTCTTAGCACCTTTGATTTAATCTTTATATTACCCAGTTATCTAATGGATTTAAAGTCATATTTCAATTTGAAATGCATATTAACTTTAATACAAGTTTCTTCTATTCCTCCTTAGGTTTTGCGCCTACTAGACGTTGTTGGTTTGCCTGAACTCGTTATTCAGTTGGCTACATCAGCAGTAACTGAAGCAGGTGATGACTGGAAGAGTCAGGTAAGAACTAACTATAGTAAAGTTATTTCTCTTGAGATTTGTCATGAATGTGATGTTTTGATTTCTATTACTCTTTTTTCCTCTGTATTTGATATTTAGGCTACTTTAAGGACATGCATTTTCAAACATCATTTGGATTTGGGTCACAATAACCAAGCATATGAAGCCTTAACCCAAATTCCCGATTCCAGCAGGTATCAGTCTTGCTCCTTTTTAAGAAGGTGGTTTACCAAACCTATTTAACCCATGAAGACAGTTTACCCGTGTCTGCCTTTCTTTCCTTCTAGGCAGTTAGATTGTTTACGGCAGCTGGTGGTGGTTCTTTGTGAACGCTCACAGCTACAGGATCTTGTAGAGTTTCCCTATGTGAATCTGCATAACGAGGTAATTTATGTACCCACTGATGACTGATGACAACTGTGTTGGCTGTCATGATGACTACTCACTTTGATGTCTGATTGCTTCCCCTTCCTTAGGTTGTGGGAATAATTGAATCACGTGCCAGAGCTGTGGACCTCATGACTCATAATTACTATGAGCTTCTCTATGCCTTTCACATCTATCGCCACAATTACCGAAAGGGTAAGCACTTGAAGCAGGCAGTCTTCGTTGGAGGCAACCTTATCAGTTTAATCACATTTTACAAATATATTATGTTTGACTTATGCAATTTTTACCTTATTTTTAATATTGGATAAGTGTTCTCTACGAGCATTTGGGGAAATTATGCTTAAGGACAAAATTAGCTTCACCTTCTTGAGGATTACCTGTTAGCCAGCCTTAAATGCCTCCAATCCTGAGGCATTTCCAGTAAGATGACCTTCTATGTGAATCTTCTAATTTTAGACAAATTTTCCTTAAAGGCACCTTGAATTCTTGTGGTTGGTTTTGAGTTCCTGTGCCATTTTGCATGGGCCTTCTCTCTTTCCTTATTTATTTTTGCTGATCCTTTTGAGAGTAAGTTGTAGACATCATGACTCAGTGAATGAATACTTCAGGTGCATCTCCTAAGGAACATTTTCTTACATAACCTCAATACAATTATTGAATAAAGGAAATATAACCAATTTAATTTTGTGAATTAAATCGAAATGTGGTATTATCATCTGATGTGCTGCTCATATTTAATTGTGCCAGTTGTCACTGATTTTCTTGAATAACACACTCCTTCCATTCTGTAGCTGTCCTCATCCCCAACCTACGACCACATATTGTATTGCACTGTTGTACCTCTTCAGTCTCCTTTAATCTGAAGCACTTTTTTCTTGCCTTGGATGACATTGATGTTTTGAAGAGTTTAGACCAGTCATTGTTGTAGAATATATCTTAATTTATGTTTGTATGATGACTGAGGAAGTCTTTACCAGAACAGCTAAAATGAGATAAGCATTATGGTTCCCCTGTTGAACATCTAACATTTTTATACCATTTTCACTCAGAATTTTTCATTAGATTTTTTGCTGATTTTCATTGGAAAGAATGAATGAAGTAATTTGTAGACATGTTTTTAATATTCCTAATGGCAAAACATGTTTGCATATTCTTTATTTTCTTGAATCATACAGAAAGGGAAATAATGGTTAAAGATCTCCCATTGTTTGCTTTCACTATAGCAACGTCCCTTACATCAGTCTGATTAAGACCAGTTTAACTGGATAAATGTTCAGGTCTTTCTGGAGCAAGACCTGAACATCTGTTGTTCTAACAAAATGTCTCACATATTGCAGGCACTCAAAAATATTTGTTGGAATGAAAAATAGTTTCATTCAAAAACTGAATGCTATTTGGTTACTAGAGTCGCATGCTCTCAGGAAAATAGTCAATATCTTCTTCAACCTTCTAAAGTATTATTAAAAAAAATAAAAGTATGTCTTAAACAGACCATCCAAACACTTCTTAAAAATATATATATTTTATTGATTTTTTTACAGAGAGGAAGGGAGAGGGATAGAGAGTTAGAAACATTGATGAGAGAGAAACATCGATCAGCTGCCTCCTGCACACACCCTACTGGGGAAGTGCCCGCAACCAAGGTACATGTCCTTGACGGGAATCGAACCTGCGACCTTTCAGTCTGCAGGCCAATGCTCTATCCACTGAGCCAAACCGGTTAGGGCCATCCAAACACTTCTTGATCTCAGAACCCTGGGTTGAGAGAGGTGACAATTTGGCTGAGACTAGCTCTCTAACCTAGTCTTCTGTCTTGTCTGAGAATGTAGTATCTAAAAGTAAAAAATAACATTTTACATGATGGGGGGATGGCAATTGTGGTAAAGTACACGTAACATAAAATTTAGTGCCTTAACCATTTTTAACTATTCAGTGGTATTAAGTACATTCACATTACTGTATAACCAATCTCCAAAACTCTTTTCATCTTGCAAAACAGAAACTCTATACTCATTAAACAACTTCCCATTGATATTTTAATCATGTTAAAACATAAGTTGTAATTTATTACTTGAAATAACTAACATGCTACTTTTCTAAATAAAAGTTAATTAGCATTAATAAATAATTTTTTATTGTGTTAAAATACCATTTACCATTTTAAAGTGTAAGCTCAGTAGTGTTACATACATTCACATTGTTGTGCAACCAATCCCCCAAACTTCTTTCATCTTGCAAAACTGAAACTCTATCCATTAAACAACTCCCCGTTGCCCTCTTCCCCTTGGTAACTACCACTATTCTACTTTCTGTTTCTGTAAATTTGCCACTGGAATCATACATTATTATTTTTTTAATTTTTTTAATTGATTTCAGAGAGAGAATCATTTATCAGCTGCCTCCTGCACACCCCACACTGGGGATCAAGCCTGCAACCCAGGCATGTACCCTGACCAGGAATCAAACCATGATCTCCTGGTTCATAGGTTGATGCTTGACCACTGAACCACACTGGCCGGGCTCATACAGTATTTTTCTTTTTGTGACAGGCTTATTTCACTTAACGTATATAATGTCTTCAAGGTTCATCCATGGGGTAGCATGTCAGATTTCATTCTTTTTTAAGATTGAATAATATTCCATTATATGCATATATCACATTTTATTTATTCCTCAATGGACACTTTGATTGCTTCCATCTTTGTCTATGTTCATACTGCTGCTATGAACAAGGGTGTACAATATCTCTTCCAAGACCCTTCTTTCAATTTGCGGGAGTATGTATCCAAAAGTGGAATTGCTGGATCATAAGGTAATTATAGTCTTAATTTTTTTAGGAACTGCCATACTGTTTTAAGTTAAACTCAATTTTGTTTTAAATTTTAATATTTGATAAGTAAAGCAAATTCTCTCTGTATCTCTAAAGAGATACTTTTGAAATTCTAATGTCTAATTTATTATTGCCTCATAGCTGGCACAGTGATGTTTGAGTACGGAATGCGTCTTGGCAGAGAGGTTCGAACTCTCCGGGGACTTGAGAAGCAAGGCAACTGTTATTTGGCTGCGATTAATTGTTTACGACTTATTCGTCCAGAATACGCATGGATTGTGCAACCAGCTTCTGGTGCAGTGGTATGAAAACTTTTCATCCTGGAATTCATTTTCACTTATCTGGTCCTTTCAGAACTATGACCTCATTTAAAATTTCTTCTGGGATATTTGTGAACTTAATCTATTTTTGCAGCAATTCAGTTGATATTACTACACCTTCAGTTCCCAAGTTCAGAATCACTGTAGGAAGAAGTATTGCAGAGCACTTTTGCAGTTAGACCTGACTAACTAAAGGCAAATTAATCTTATGCTGTCCACTTATCTTCTTGCATAAAATCTATATATATAAAAGCCCAGTGCCTAACGGTGGAACTACCAAAACGACTGGTCGACCAGTCGCTATGACGTGCACTGACCACCAGTGGGCAGACGCCCAATGCAGGAGCTGCCCCCTGGTGGTCAGTGCGCTCCCACAGCGGGAGCACCACTCGGCTGGCGGAGATGAGCAGCACTCCCACAGCAGGCGGATCCCCGCAGGCCACGCCCCCCACCAGTGCAGTAGAGATCATGATAATGGTTGTGTCTACATTATAGAATTGTTAGGATATTAGAACTGTGACAGTGCCTGGCCTGCAAAAAGTGCTCAATAAATATTTCATTTGTTTTTATTCATTCAATCTACAATTACTGTTTTAAAGGATGTCAATGTATACTTTGACTTTTTTCTGTCATGCTGATGTCATATATACCCAGCTACTTCTGTTGTATAGTTCCTACATTTAGTAGGCTGTTTCCCAGAGTTCTACATGGAGAATATAACTGCAACCATGGAAAGTCAAGTGGCTTATACGGAAATCAAATCCATGTCCTTGTAACAAGTCCAATTACATGTTAGAGCTAAGTAAGCCAACCTGGCAAACACTCCATTTCTTTGTCTGATAGTTACAGTACCTTTAAAAGAGGAGCTGTGCTAGTTGAATAATTTATGTTGAGAGAATTTAAGCAGGAAAATTCTGGATTCAAATTAAAATAGTAATTTTTCAATTAAATAAATTTGTCTTTTCAGTATGATCGACCTGGTGCATCCCCTAAAAGGAATCATGATGGAGAGTGCACTGCTGCTCCGAGTGAGTCGGGTCTCACTGATACTTTGCTGGACAGTAATTAATTATATTGCTGTGTTATAGTAGTAATATTTAGATTTATATATGTTTTAATATACTTCTGCAGTATATATAGTTATATTGTAATATACTATATATTACATATGTCTAGCAGTTATATTGTAAAAATATTGTAAAGTTCCTTTTTATTGTATTTTTATTATTTTATATTTTTGTTGTTAATCCTCACCTGAGGATATTTTTCCATTGATTTTTAGAGTGGAATGGAGAGGGAGAAACAGAGAAACATCATGTTATTTTAATCTGCTGAAAGTTGGTTGGTTAGTGGCCCTTTCAAAACTTGGTATGGCTGTATGAGAAATGAAAATGCTTTGAAAGTATGTTTCGTTGCTTGTTGTATTTAAATCAGCTTCATAGCAAGCTTTTGTTTTATCAGGCTCCTTTATACTACCATGGAGGCATGATACCTTGCTCAGAGAGCCTGGGCTCTAGAGTGGGACACCTGGTTTCAATTCTGCCTCTCATTTGGGGCATATTCCTTTCTTACTGATAGAGATAGTATTTTACAGTTATAAGGTTTAAATGGAATTATATGTAGGATACCTTGCAAACACCTCCTCACTGCAGTACTGCTTTGATCTGACTCAACCATTGCTTTATTTTTTAAGTTAGCCTTTATGGAGCCTCCCATTTTCTTTCTTTGGAAATTAAATGGAAAGTTACTTAATATTTAGAGGAAATTGACAGGTCGGGTTAAGCTCATAGGCACTTCCTTTGTACTTTGAGAATTGAAATTGTTTGTCTTCGGCTGATAGCGAATCGGCAAATTGAAATCCTGGACCTGGAAGACCTAGAGAAAGAGTGCTCCTTGGCTCGAGTGCGCCTCGCGCTGGCTCAGCATGAGCCGTCAGCAGTTGCTGTTGCAGGTAGGATGCGTTAGTCTGTCGGTACCAACAGCACATTTGAGGGCCAGGTAGTGTACCTGGCATGCTAGATGGCTATAAAGCTTTTCGTTGTTGTTCTGAGATACTTGTCAACAGTTTGGGGCTCATTTGCATATACCTCTGGTTGCACTACTAAGTGGTGCTTTTCCATTTCCATAGGAAGCTCTTCAGCAGAGGAGATGGTCACTCTCTTGGTTCAAGCTGGCCTTTTCGACACTGCCATATCACTTTGTCAGACATTTAAGCTTCCCTTAACGCCAGTCTTCGAGGGCCTTGCTTTCAAGTATGTATGACACTGTCTTTTCCTAGTTTTAATTTTCCTAATGCAAAAGTGCTGTTGCTTAGTGTGAAGCAGAGGTCACACAAGCCAGTATCCTATAAGCCAGTGTTTTTGTTTAGTTCACACAAAGGTTGTTTAATTTCTTTTAGTCAATTGTGATTTTTTTAATTAATTAATTTATAGCTTCTCTTGAGAAGATCTGACATTCCTGGACCTCATTCCTACAGGACAGTAGATAACCTGGATTAAGAATAGTGGTGTCGCCCTAGTGGTTTGGCTCAGTGGACAGAGCGTCGGCCTGCGGACTGAAGGGTCCCGGGTTCGATTCCGGTGAAGGGCACCAAAAAAAAGAATGGTTGTGTCCATTTTAGCCAAGGTATGCTCTTTTCAGTCCTTTAGGACATCTACTGGTCCCTGGAAGCATTCTTAAAAAGTACTCCTTATTGAAGTTACCTTATACCTAGATAATTGGTCAAGTACTTTGTGAATTGGAAATATCAACTTCCAGAATTTTTCAACATTTTCTCTTGAAAGTAAATAATCTCTTAACATTTATTGTTGGCCTTGTGCGTCATTCAGTTTTTGGCTATGAGGAGGGAGAAGAGCCAATACCCCAGTAGTGAATTCAGAATAGACTAGAGCTAAAATTGTCATCTTATCTCTAGTTTTAGTAACAAAGCAAGGTGGTATTTTTCAGCAAATTGTTTTATTGTGTGTGGAACCATTTTCATTGCAGATGCATCAAATTGCAGTTTGGAGGAGAGGCAGCACAAGCAGAAGCCTGGGCCTGGCTAGCAGCCAATCAGCTCTCTTCAGTCATCACCACGAAGGAGTCCAGGTACAGCCCTAGTATTCCTCCAACCCTGCGATGGCTCACCCTCCAGGTACTTCCGTAGGACACCCAATTAGTGTCTGCCTGACTATCTCCGTTTCTCAGAGTGCTTCTCTGACAACTCTTATTCTCAAAACTTTCCTTCCTTGAAATGCATTTACAATTTGTATCATGCAGCATAGCACTTTAGAATTGTAGCATTTTATATTTTGGACGTCTCTTAGCCCCTAAATTAGCACACCAGAATCACTATTAAAATATAGATTACAAGACCTGGCCATTGTGGCTCAGTTAGTTGAGTGTTGTCCCATGCACAGAAAGGTTGCCAGCCAGTTCAATTCCTGGTCAGGGCACAGACGCAGGTTACAGATTTGATCCCTGGTTGGGGTGCATACAGGAAGCAACCAATCGATATTTCTCATTCTCCCATCCTCTCTCTCTTAAAAAAAAAAAAGTAAAATACAGATTATGAGATAACACGCTAGCCTCTAAATCAGAACTTATACTTCAAGCATGTCAAACTCGCGGCCCGTACATGATTGTAGCGCTTGATCAGGTTTGAAACAGTAATCTAAGCCATTTCTCTTCTTTTAGGAATTTGGAACAAAGAAATTAAGTGAATTGTATAGTCCAGCAAATATGTGGTTAGTGGGAGGAAATATAAGACTTCAAGTCATCTAGTTTCTAGTACTACCACAAGTCATGTTGACCCTAATATTAAGTATCATTTAGCTATATTATCAATTCAGTTGTGAGCTTCCAACGATTTTTTTTAATTGATTTTAGAGAGGAAGGGAGAGATAAAAACATCAATGATGAGAGAGAATCATTGATTGGTTGCCTTCTGCATATTGGACTGAGCCCCCAACCTAGGCATGTGCCCTTGACCAGAATTAAACCTGGGACCCTTCAGTCCACAGGCCACCGCTCTATCCACTGAGCCAAGCCAGACAGGGCCAAAGATTTTTTTCCTTGTAAATACATGGTACTATAAATATCTGTTAAGAATCTGGAACTCATTAGTCTTTCTTTTATCAAGTGCTACAGATGAAGCATGGCGACTGTTATCAACATACCTGGAAAGGTACAAAGTCCAGAATAACTTATACCACCACTGTGTAATCAACAAGCTTTTGTCTCATGGAGTGCCTCTGCCTAATTGGCTTATAAACAGTTATAAGGTAAGTGGTATCTTCACTTGTAGAGAGTAAGAAGCTGATCTTTATCATTCTGAATAACTTCTGAGATAAGTAAAAATATAAAGGGTAATCATTTCTGGAAATATACTGACTTACATACTTTGGGCAGCTTCTCAATCTTAGCTAAAAACAAAACAGTTTAATTTCTATTCCACATGAAATTCTGCAAGTTAGTGATTAAGTTAATCCTTGCTTGTGTGCTCACTGAACAATAAATATACTAGTATATTTAGCACAGTGAGTATATCCATGACACAGTATTTACTATTCACTACTCAAAAAATTAACAGCAGTGGGTGGAGTAGTTTCAAATTACTACAGCAGTCTTTCATTTTTGTCACAGTTGCATTTTTGGACAGCCTGTTTCAGAATTATTTGGATAGTGGGCTTCTTCAAAATATATATTCCTGGTGCCGACACCGGTTTGGCTCAGTGGATAGAGCGTCGGCCTGCGGACTCAAGGGTCCCGGGTTCGATTCCAGTCAAGAGCATGTACCTTGGTTGCGGGCACATCCCCAGTGGGGGGTGTGCAGGGGGCAGCTGATCGATGTTTCTCTCTCATCGATGTTTCTAACTCTCTATCCCTCTCTCTTCCTCTCTGTAAAAAAGCAATAAAATATATTAAAAAAATATATATATATATATATATATATATATATATATATATAAATATATATATAAATATATATATATATATATATATTCCTGGGCCCCATCCCATTCCAGACTTAGAAACTCAACTTTTCTGGAGCTAGGAAGCAGGATCTATATTTTAACAAGCTCCTAATTTAATCTGATGCACTCTTAAGTTTGAGAAGTATTAGATCTGAAATGCCTTGGAAGAATAGGGAAAGAGATTGTAAAGCTTAAAGTCCGGAAAGTCATTTTTTTAAGTCAGAAAGTAGAGAAGGCAGCTTAGATGGTAAAGGTTGGTTGTGATCCAATCAGGATACAGAAAGCCTAATTAATGTGAGTGGAGCCCTTCCAAACTGAGGCTTTATTCACTTTTCTCACACCCTAAGTTAAATATGAATTTAATTCAGGCTTTTAAAGTTGATGATTCTTTTAACTTCTTTTGCATTTGACATTCATTTATTTCTGATAATTAATGTAAATATATTGTCTTTAGTACTCAGCATTGCTGGGAAGGTTTACCACTGTGGAAACAAGTAGAAAAAAACTAAAATGTGTCTTACATCACAAATCAGGAGAGGAAGGCCACTTAATGGATAGGACCTCACTAGGTGCCAGAGGGTAACTGGGCTGTTGGGAATCCCAACCTTATCCCAAGATAAATAAACCAAGATAAGTAAACCAAGGTGCTCTTTTATTCTTATTGAGAAGTATCAGTGCCAGAGAATTAGACACTCAACATCATAGAAACAGGCAGATGTTTTTAATCACCAACTCTTTACAGAAGGTTGATGCCGCTGAGTTGCTCCGTCTGTACTTAAATTATGACCTTTTGGAAGAAGCTGTGGATTTGGTTTCAGAATATGTGGATGCTGTTCTGGGAAAAGGACACCAGTACTTTGGAATTGAGGTAGGCATCCTATATAATAAAAGTCTAATATGCTGAGTGTCTGGTTGACAGGTCTGCCATTCAATCAAAACCTAATATGCTAATGATATGCTAAGGCTCCTCAACCACTCGCTATGACATGCACTGACTACCAGGGGGCAGACGCTCTGACCAGTAGGTTAACTTGCTGCTGGGGTCCAGCCGATCAGGACTGAGCAAGATGGGCCGGAGATGCCCTGGAGCACTCCTGCTGTTTCTCCCCAGCTGGCCACCCTTCCGCGTCCCTCCCTGGCTCTGATTGTGCGCTGGTGGGGTCTCTTGGCCTGGCCTGTGCCCTCTCACAATCTGGGACCCCTCAGGGGATATCAGAGAGCCGGTTTCAGCCCAACCCCACAGGCCAGGCTGAGGGACCCCACTGGTGCACGAACTCGTGCACTGGGCCTCTAGTTCTATGTAATAAAGGGCTAATATTCAAATTGACCAAATGGTGAAATGACTGGTCGCTATGATGCACACTGACCACCAGGGGGCAGGTGCTCAACGCAGGAGCTGCCCCGGGGGTCAGTGCACTCCCACAGGGGGAGCGCCACTCAGCCAGAAGCTGGGCTCATGGCTGGCAAGTGTGGCGGCAGTGGTGGGAGCCTCTCTTGCCTCTGTGGCAACGTTAAGGACCCCTCGGGGTATTTCCGCCTGCCGGCTTAGGCCTGGGGAGAGCCGGGCCTAAGCCAGCAGATAGATATCCCCCGAGGGGTCCTGGACTGCAAGAGGGTGTAGGCTGGGCTGAGGGACCCCTCCCTTCTCCCCCCGCCCCCCGCCAGTGCACAAATGTCATGCACCGGGCCTCTAGTGTACACATAACGTTTCATTTCATTCTGTTATCACACTAAGTAAAATCAGGATCTGAAATAATTAGACTACAGCGTAGTAGATTTAACCTTAATTGTTAGTAATTTTACAACTAGTTTTCTCCAAGATTAAGGACTGGCACTCTAAGAGACTTCTGTTTCCTGTTTATAAAATGGGAATACTTTCATTTTTCTCCATCAAAGGAGTGTGGCTTTAGTTAGTACTTGGAAGAGGGAGATAAATAAGAACTAAATGGCATTTTGTGTTTGAAGACTATGCTGAGTCTCTAACAATGTTTTCTCAATCTTTACAGCAGCCTATAAGGGATTGTTTTAATCCCTTTTTTTAACCCGTGAGGAAACAGGCTCAGGTATTAACTTGAAGTTGCCAAAGTTCACACAGATGGTAAATAGGAGAGCCACGTTTAAAATCCAAGTCTAGTTAATAGCAGAGCCAAGCTCCCAAACTCTCAGGAAAGTATTCAGAACATTCAAAGTTAAGCTTTTCTTTCCCAGATAATTGGAATCTAAATTTCAGACTGAAAATAGTATCATTCCTTGAAAATTTAGAGAAGTTTTGTTGAGTATGTTTATCCTTAATAGGATAAACTTAGGAGCCTTAAGGCTCCTTTAAGATAAGAGATAACATAAATTTAAAAATATATTTAATTTCATTGAGAAAAGGACAAGTTCCCCGATTGAAAAGAGAAAGGGGGGGTAGGTGAGGTTCCAATTGTGTGTGTGTGTGTGTGTGTGTGTCTGTGTGTATGCGTGCGCGTGTGCACTCATGCAATTTCTTATTGAGAAAAAAAAATAAGTAAAACGTTTTATGTTATCGAAGAAATGGTCCACTTTTTGGTTTTCTTTAAATTATAGATATTTTTTCTTTCAGTTTCCCCTGTCTGCGACGGCTCCAATGGTGTGGCTCCCATACTCTTCCATTGATCAGCTTCTCCATGTATTGGGAGAGAATAGTGCGAACAGTCACAACATTGCAGTGAGTCGGTCCTTTCCTTTCTATGCCCCCTGCACTATCTGTTACACCTGACAGCTGGCTCTCCAGTTCTCAAGGAGTTAAGGAGAGGGCAGTGCCATGTATTCCGCTAACATGCTGCCTCAATCCTCCTATATAATAAAAGGCTAATATGCAAATTGACCAAACAGCAGAACGACTGATAGCTATGATGCACACTGACCACCAGGGGGCAGATGCTCACAGGAGCTGCCCCCTGGTGGTCCGTGCACTGCCACAGGAGGAGCACCACTCAGCCAGAAGCCCTGAGCTGGGCTCACAGCTGGCGAGCGCAGCAGCAGTGGCAGGAGCCTCTCCCGCCTCCACAGCAGCGCTAAGAATGTCTGACTGCCAGCTTAGGCCCGCTCCCCAGAGGGCTTCTAGACTGTGAGAGGTTGCAGGCCGGGCTGCATGAATTTCGGGTCCTGGACTGCGAGCCTCTAGTCCAGCCATGGGCAAACTACGGCCCGCGGGCCGGATCCGGCCCGTTCGGCTGTTCTATCTGGCCCGCGGAGCCGAAAGAGCGGAGGGTTCTCTTGCTCTCCCCTCCGCTCCTTTACTTTGAATTTATATTAGTTCACACAAACACTCCATCCATGCTTTTGTTCCGGCCCTCCGGTCCAGTTTAAGAACCCATTGTGGCCCTCAAGTCAAAAAGTTTACCCACCCCTGCTCTAGTCCCTTCATAAAATGACTAGTTAAATCAGTTGTGGCCTCTCTGGTTCTGGGAAGAGAGCTGGCAATGCTTTTATTGAAGATCTTGGTGTGATTTGCATAATTGGAAAATCATTAGGCAAACAGGATTGGAGTATTATATATACTAGTGTAACAGAAATCCAGTTTCATCAGTAGAGTCCCAAAGCAGATTCCTATACTGGCTAGTGATTAAATGAAGCAGAGTGGCTAACATCTTCATTACGGGAATCTGCTTGTGAAGTCAAAATGACAGCCTCAGTCTTTTATAGTCCTTGACATATTTTGTAATGATTTCCTCCTTTTCTCCAATAGCTGTCGCAGAAAATACTTGACAAATTGGAGGACTACCAACAAAAAGTTGATAAGGCAACACGGGATTTATTATATCGTCGGAACTTGTGATCCAGACGGTCGCTTAGCCTTTGTAACCGCTTGGTGCCTCTTAGGGCTTAAGACTTTACCCTACAGCAGTGGTCGGCAAACTCATTAGTCAACAGAGCAGCAAACCGTGGCTTGCGAGCCGCAGTTTGCTGACCACTGCCCTACAGGAGCCCTGTACTCCAGGCTAATTTTTATACCTGTAAATGATGTGTACAACAGTCAAGTCTGCATTCTGCGTAAGAGAGTTGGACAGAGGAGTCACAGGACCTGCGCTTGCTGGCGGTGCTAACATACAATTTCCGGTTTCATCTTTGGTCTCAAACAGCTGCTTTTGTATATGATTCACAAGCTTTTTTAGAGTTTATATTTTTTTAAACTACCGGAGACATTCTTTATCTGCAAATTAAACCCACCTTCACTTTCCAAACGGGTGATGGTTGGTTTGTTGTAGCTGACCACCAAAAGCAGACACTGCAAATCCTTTCATTCTTCCCTCTCACATTTTGTATTTCAATGATTATTTTGATCCAGAACTGACATGTATTTTCTGTATTGCAAACAGAGGCTATGATTTTACATACTCTTTTCATTATTTATTGTGGAATTTTTGTATGATCTTCAATAAAGTATTAAATAATTTGCCTAGATTAAGCCTAAACAAAGACCAGCTGTCAAAGACGATAGCTTATTTTGTCTGGTTCTCAGGCTAAAGTTGAATCAACTCTTAGCTAAGAAAAAATTAGAAATCCATCTTCTATAAAAGTAATAGATTTTCAAAGTAAATTCTGTTAACTTCTATGATTTATAATAATCAAGCCGGACTTGATCATACAGTTAGTATAATCATGTATTGAGCCAAAATATAAACTTTCCTGGTCAGATTCAAAAGCATTCATGCCCACAAATTTGCGGAAAGTGAAAAATAAGATCTTGCATTTTATTCTGTATATTAAAATTGTCTTTTAAGGAAACGATCTGTATATATTTGCTTGTATGCCCTTTGACCTTTCTTGAGTTTTTCATAAGCCTTTTTTATAATATCAACACCATATTTACATTATATATTTTAAATAACAAATTTCCTTGTGGTATTGTTATTGGTAGATAATTGCGGTATTTGGTTCTTTTTTATTGTAACTTTTGTCATGATAAATATGAAGTGTTTAATGCAATTCGTGACTGGGAGAGCCCTTGTCCCCCCCACCATTATAAACCTGTGGCTTCCAACTACAGCAAGCAAACAAAGGTTTCAACAAAAGATGTATCCTCTTTTACTGTTTTCATGAGTGACTAATGGATCATAACCCACAGTCTGAAAAATATCAAACCTAGTTGTTGCCATTTCTAGAGGACAAGAAGCTTGAGACCGGCACTGTTGAAGAAACCTATCCTTTGTATTGCTGATCAAAGCCGTGGTTGCCATGGTAGCAGTTCATAAGACACTGGCCAGCTTTTCCAGGGACCTCAACAACCAATATGAGGGTTCATCCATAAGTAGGGCATAATGATATTTACCCCACAAGGTTATGGGAATTAAATGCAATTCTACTTGTAAAGCGCTTAGACAGTACCTGACATATAGTAAGTGTTCGATAAATGTTAGGTATTATTAGTATGCTTAGTAAGAACTGAGCAGCCAGGGGTATAAAAATATATCCCACTGGATTTCTTCTTAAGCTCAATTTAGAAGGGGTAAATGAGTATTAACTATAAATAAACGCCAAGTGCTGGGGAGGGGCTCAACATTGAGATAGAAGGTTCAGAGGTAATGTCTGCACGGGTCTTGAGGAGTTTAAAAAAATCGCCATGTGATGCAGTAGTTATTCCAGATAATGTGAAGGACTTAAGGTGAGACAGGTGATGTTCCTAGTGGCTGACTCCAGAAAAGGGGTGGGGGCTGGGGGTTAGAAAAGGAGAGTGCAAAGGAAGATACATCAAGCAGGTTAAGGCCAGATTGGGAAGGCTCCTGTACCTCACCGCAACAACTTAGGCTTTTACCTCGAATGTGTAATTTCTAGTGATTCCCCCCCCCCAATTGATAAGCAACACTACATCATTATGCCCTAAGAAAAAAAAATTACAAAAGCATAAAAGACCACTACTCTATTTACATTTACTGTTCAATGCTATACCCAAAGTAAGCCACAATAATCAGAGAAAAACTTCGGGAAAGACCTGGAAAGCAGCCCACCTTCCTAAAGGACAAATGTTAACGAACAGTAGGCAGAAAACAGGCACAACATGGAAGACAAGAGGGATAAGAAAAGACTCCGCAAAAGACGCATGGGTGGGGCCAGAGGTGCTGGGGAAATAATTCTAAACTCAGGCCCTTCCGTACAATTGGCTTGACGCTCAGTCGTTCTTCCTTTTTCCATTGGCTATAGGACCCTTCAATAGGCCAAAATAGCCAATAGCTTATCTCTGAGAATAAAGCCCGCCCTCTCCCCTGGGGGGAGGAGCCAGAAGAATGTACTGGGCTCAAGGCGCTTGCGCAACGCGCGCTCCGCCGTTAAAAGCGGATCCTCGCAAGAGGCGGTGTCGCGAGGCATGAATATTGATTACGCAGCGCCGCGCCGAGCACCGCCCTTCTCGGCTTCCTGACGCTCGCAGCTCGCGCTTGGGCTCGCGATGGGGAAGAAGTCCCGGGTGGTACCCGGCCGAAGGCCTATCCTGCAGCTCTCTCCGCCGGGTCCCCGGAGCAGCACGCCAGGCCGGGACCCGGAGCCGGAACCCGACACCGAGCCGGACTCGACGGCGGCGACGCCTAGCCAGCCAGCCCCGGCGGCGCCGACGACAACGACGACCGCGGTGACTGCCGCCGCGGCCCCGGAAGACTCGCCTTCAGAAGGTAAGGGTGCGCGAGGGGCCCCAGCCCCTAGGTGGGGCATCCGAAACTCGAGTTCGGGGCTTGCGGCCTAGTCCCTCGGGAAGGACCCTAGGAGGAAAATAAACCGGGAGGGCGGCATCCGCTTCCGAGGCCTGCGCGTGGGGCCTGCGGGGAGGACAGCTCTGGGCCCCAAGACGACCGAAGGGACGCAGAGCCGCGCGCGGGGATCCCAGAGGCGCCATCTCTGCTGCAGAGGTCGGCGCGGCACCCTGAACCTCGTCAACGTCCGCCCTGTGTATGGATAACTTATGCGGTAGATGGGAGAGTATGAGTTTCCGCGTCCAAGGCTTGGTGACCGGGAACCTGGCCTTTTCTACATGTCATCTGCTTTTCCCTTCGTTTTTGTTGAACCCGAGACTCTTTAGAAGTGAGCAAGCCCTTTTTATTATGTCAGCCAAAGCTTCGGTAACCCCCAAATTGGCAGGTATCCCCACCCAAAAATTTCTGAAGTGAGGCTTTTGGGTATCCCAAGTATTTGTTTCTCCCGGGACTGGTACTTGTCTGACCACTACGCTGTACACCTGAAACTACTACAAAATAATATGGAATGCAATCTGTAATTTTAAAAAAAATTATTTACAAAAAGTAATTCGATAACTCTAATCCAGGGATCAGACTGACTCCGGAGAAGTTGCGATCGTTTCAGATGTTTAAAAAAACACGCTGGGTAGCTCGTGCGAAAGAAAACGCCATGGCTGTGCTTGTTGTAAAGGCTTTGTAGTAGCCTAGAGAACATTTAGAGAGAGAAAGAGTTTAATTATTTCAGGTGTAATTTTTATTCATAATGTTCAGATCTTTTTTCTTTTTTTATAATGTTCAGATTCTTAATGTTGGAGTCACGAGACAGAAGATTCTAGCTGTGTTTATTATCTCCCAAATTATTTGGGTCAGTGATGGATTGTACACTATTTTTAAAAAGATGAAATCTGGACTTGAAAGGTCAAATCAAAGATTGGTTTTGTCACCTGCAGTGTTTTCTCTGGTCCATCGTATGACTGTAGTTTTCTTTTGTTCGTTTTCCAAATCCAGATGAACAGGAAGTGGTGGTGGAGGTTCCCAGAGTTGTTCAGAATCCTCCAAAACCAATCATGACCACCAGACTCACAGCCGTTAAAGCAACAGGTAATAGATTTTTTTTTTTTACATTTTTTCTATAATATATTTCATAAGGATCAGATTGGATTTGTTTATAGAGTGTTTTGTTGACAGCTTCAGTGTTGGCTAATTTATATTTCTCCCAAAAAAATGGAATTTTAAATCTATTTGTGATAGTTTGTTAGTATATGTACACTTCAACCAATGTAAAATTTGTTGCTGTTTAATCTGTACCCAAAATATACTACTTTTTCTTCTACTGCCATTTTGTAATGAGTTTTCTGGCTTCCCCACCTGGCTTTAGAGAACACCATCAGTTTCTATTTCTTTTCTAACACATTGCTTTGATTTGTACCTACCAAATGTTTGTGGAGCTGAAATTGAATTAAGGAATATTTGCAGCCGAAACCGGTTTGGCTCCGGGGATAGAGCCTCGGCCTGCGGACTGAAGGGTCCCGGGTTCGATTCCGGTCAAGGGCATGTACCTTGGCTGCAGGCACATCCCCAGTGGGGGGTGTGCAGGAGGCAGCTGATCGATCGATGTTTCTCTCTCATTGATGTTTCTAGCTCTCTATCCCTCTCCCTTCCTCTCTGTAAAATATCAATTTAAAAAAATATATTAAAAAAAGGAATATTTGCGGCAGTGGTTTTGTAGACAAATTTGCGTTCAAATCTTCACTTCAGCATTCATTCTGAGAAATCAGGACCTTATTCACCTGTAAAATGGATCTTCAGCTCTATGTTATTTTGATGATTACATTGAAAAATTTATATAAAGTTTTGACACAGGGAAGTATAAAAAATGTTAGTTTTATATAAGTAGATCAAAAGATTAAAAGTTTTGATACTAAATATTCTATAATTGGTAATAATTTTATCCTCTTAAGTGTGGTATACTTTTTGTACTATATGACACTTGAAATCCTGAAATAATAGATGCTTGTTCCTCCTCCTGCCATTTGTCACTTTAAAAAAAAAGAAGAAAACCCTGTGTGGGTTAGAAAAGCTAAAACTTGGTTCTGAGAGAAATTTCCAAACTAGAAAATACCATTTTGTATTTGTAAAGTACATATATTATTTCATTTAAGTCTAAGAATCATGTAAGATAGAATTTCAGTTTTTCTAGGAGAAATTTCCTTGATTGCTTTGTCAGCACTTCAGGCCTTTATATGCCTTATGAACAGAAATGTTTTCATTTTTTCCAACATCATCCTATAAGGTAATAATATATCAATTTATTCAGTTCTTAAAGTTCTTAACATACCAGTTACTTTAAATTATAGGAAAAAGTTTGTCCAACAAAAAGCAAAGGAAGCCCCCTAGCCTGTTTGGCACAGTGGATAGGGTGTCCACACCCCAGGATTGAAGGGTGCTGGACAAGGGCACATACCTCGGTTGCAGGCTCATTCCCGGCATCCCTGTCTGGGGTCATGCAGAGGCAACCAGTCAAGGTGTCTCTATCATACCAATGTTTCTCTCTCTTCCCCCTTCTCTGAAAAAGCAGTGGGTAAAATATCCTCAGGTGAGGATTAGCAACAACCACAAAATGAGTGTTGGAGGTCTCTGGACTCCCTGAAATTGCACACTCAAATGTGTGTTCCTGGAAGGAGGTCTATAGCTTTTATCATCTTGATTATTAATAGTTTCTCTGACTAAAAGGGTTAAAAACAACTGTTCAGCATTGTGATGAAAAAATTATAATAAAGTTACTAAAAGTATAATGCACAGTTACTGTTAGAAGCTTGTTAGGAAAATAAAAAATACCTAAGAAATTACTACCTGAAAAAAAAAAAAAAAATTACTACCTGATATAGTTAGTTGATTTGTATAGTGTGACACCATACATTAAAGGTAAGCATATTATCCTTCTCAAAAAAATGCTGCTAAGGACTATGGCTCCAAAGAATAGCCTTGCTTCCTCTAGTTTCAAGTAGCAACAACATCCCAGTAGTAGTCTAGGACATGGTCCTGTGAGACTTATTTTTCTAAGATTAATAATTTTGCAGAATATTGTGAACATTTTTTCAGTGTTCTAAGTTTATTCCTGTTCTTATCAATGTATGGATTAAATTTTCAGAAATGAAATTAGAATTTACATACATTTCATTATTTGCTTTTTTTTTTTTTTTTAATATATTGATATTTTACAGAGAGGAAGGGAGAGGGACAGAGAGTTAGAAACATCGATGAGAGAGAAACATCGATCAGCTGCCTCCTGCACAACCCCCACTGGGGATTTGCCTGCAACCCAGGTACATGCCCTTGACCGGAATCGAACCTGGGACCTTCCAGTCCGCAGGCCGACGCTCTATCCACTGAGCCAAACCGGTTTCGGCTCATTATTTGCTTTTATCTTGTTTTTAATGTTAACATTACTTTTTGTCCCCTTAGCACTGTTCCATGTAATACTATAATGATCTGATTTGATCATAAAATAATATTGCATCTGGTACTGTGCTGCAGTTTGATTTGCTATTCCCCGATTTGAGAACATTTGAGTTGTTCACAGCTTTTAGAAAACTTTGTGCAAAAAATTTTTTTAAATTCTTTCTTGGGGTTATATCCTCAAAGATGAGAATAACTAAAAGAATATATTAAAATATATTGAATAAATTTAATGTATGGTGTCTCTAACAATATTAAGTATGCCTCTTCCCCCAAATACCAAGTTTAATAATTTTCATTCACTTTGCTATTTAATAGTAATTATATTATTAGGAGCTTAGAAGAGGTTTGATGTATATGCTATGCTGTGGGCAAACTACGGATCCGGCTGTTCTATCTGGTTCTCTTGCTCTCCCCTCCGCTCCTTTACTTTGAATTTATATTAGTTCACACAAACACTCCATCCATGCTTTTGTTCCGGCCCTGCGGTCCAGTTTAAGAACCCATTGTGGCCCTCGAGTCAAAAAGTTTGCCCACCCCTGGAGGTGAAGAAAAAAGGAATAAATATAGTGGAGCCTTGGCGAAACCTATTACCTATGAGACACATTCATTCCAAGCTTGGGGAATTTCGTAATTAAAATTCCACACAACTCACCTGGTTTGGAACCTTTTACCAAAGGGTATATGTAGCATTTAGGACAGTGACCTGGGTAATTAGATCTATGATTGTTTCTAAACTAGGAAGTGTTTTTATGTAAAAATTTTCCATCTTCCTCCTTCCCTCAAAAAACCATCAGCGCCCTCTCTCTTTCCCTCTCTCTCTTTCCCTCTCTCTCTCTTTCCTCCCTCTCTCCCCCTCCCCCCCCTCTCTCTCTCAGAAAAAAAAAAAAAAAACCATCAGCGCTGAGTGTTAAAGGGCAGAATTTGTCCATACAGAAATGTCTACTTTTGTAGCTGTACCCTTACAAGGCTATTACATACTCTTGTTCAGAAAATTCGGAAAATTGACTGGTGTGCCCCAAAACCATGAAAAATGAAATATTTGGTAACACTGTCAAATATCTCCTTCCCATTCTAAGCAGTTTAAAGTAGTATTTTCGAAATTAATGTTTAGTGTAAGAACTTACATATGTATTAAAACAAGATTTATGTGATTAAAGCATTGAATATGAACTCTTCTTGTATGATAAATGAAACAATTTGTGTTTACTTTTATCTGAACCCATGAATTCATTTATGAAATAATTACGACAAAGAAATCTCATAAGTGCACAAATTACCGGCCTTAATTATTTACACATTCTGTAGTCTAGTTGTTATACTCAAGCTCACTTTAACACAGAGTTCTTACCTACTTTTGCCCACCCCTGTATGTGCTCACTTAATTTGTGACATTAAAGTAGTCACAGGTGATACAAAGGAAATAGCATAGCAGCATTTCAAGGGCCGTATCTGGACTTGAGTTTGAGGAAGACATTGATAATTGGTACCAGTGTTGTTGTTTGTTTTTTGTTTTGGGTCTAGCATTTTGAATTCTGTTTTGTTTGAAAAAATAATTGGAAAAGAATTTTGTTTTTAGTTTTGAAAATTTCTCTTTCATCCACTAAATCCTAATTGGTTTACTTGTTTGAGATGGATACATAAAAATCAGGATATACTGTATGCTTTTTGACAGAATATAAAGTTGAATGCTTGAGCATGTATTTTGAGTAGGGTGTCAAGTAGCTATGCAGATTGATTTTCTTAGCTCTAAATGCATAATGTAATTTCTACCTATCAGGTAGTTCATTGATGGTTTATTTTAATTAAGGTTTGTTCTAATCTGTAAGTAAACTAAATGTAAACTGTTTAAAGAACCATGTTATATTTTTCCTTGGATGCTACCTAGGACATATTAGCATTGTTATTACTAAAGTTCTTTACCTCTTTGCTTCTAGGAGGTTTATGCTTACTTGGTGCATATGCTGATAGTGATGATGAAGAGAATGATGTTTTGGAAAAACCAGCACAGTCTAAAGAAGAGAATGGAAACCAGTCAACTGATATTGATAGTACATTGGCCAACTTCCTAGCGGTTAGTGGTGTTTTTTTTGTTTTGTTTTGTTGGGTTTTTAAGTTATTGGAGCCACTTTGGGACTTAGATCTCACTGGTTAGCATACTTGTCAATCTGTGTCTTCCTCTCTCTTCTCCCCTTTTATCTGTCTTCCTTAGTCCCTCCCCTTAGTCCCTCTTCATATTACCTTATTTTTTATTTTTTTAATCCTCACCTGAGGATATTTTTCCACTGATTTTTAGAGAGAGTGTAAGAAAGAGGGAAAGATAGAAACATTGATGTGAGAGAAACCCATCGATTGGTTGCCTCTTGCAATGCCCCCCTACCAGGGCCTGGACTGGGGAGGAGCCTGCAACCTAGGAATGAAACCCTTGACAGGAATCAAACCCAGGACCGATGCTCTATCCACTGAGCCAAACTGGCTAGGGCTCTTCATATTTCTTTTTGTTAATGTTGTAAAAAAAATAGATAATAGCCAAAACCGGTTTGGCTCAGTGGATAGAGCATCGGCCTGAGGACTGAAGAGTCCCAGGTTCGATTCCGGTCAAGGGCATGTACCTTGGTTGCGGGCACATCCCCAGTAGGGAGTGTGCAGGAGGCAGCTGATCGATGTTTCTCTCTCATCGATGTTTCTAACTCTCTATCCCTCTCCCTTCCTCTCTGTAAAAAATCAATAAAATATATTAAAAAAATAATAATAATAATAGAAAGGTTTGGGGAAATTGTTTAATTAGAATATGAGGATATTGATTTGAGAAGCTAAGAACTGAGCATGTAGGATTTTTTTAAAAGGTGATTGTCATTTTCTGGTTTTGATGTAATGAATGCATTTGTTGCTATTTTCTTTCTAAAGGAGATTGATGCAATAACAGCTCCTCAGCCTGCTGCTCCTACAGGAGCTTCTGCTCCACCTCCAACTCCACCTCGCCCAGAGCCAAAGGAATCAGCAGCATCTGCCCTTTCTTCCACTACGTCAAATGGAACAGACTCAACCCAGACATCAGGGTGGCAGTATGACACTCAGTGTTCACTGGCAGGAGGTAAGCTTGATCCTTTTTATTTTTATTTATTTATTAATATATCTTTATTGATTTTTCAAAGAGGAAGGGACAGGGAAAGAGAGAAACATCAATGATGAGAAAGAATCATTGATTGGCCACCTTCTGCACACCCCCTATTGGGGATGAAGCCTGCAACCTAGGCATGTGCCCTTGACCAGAATCGAACCTGGGACCCTTCAGTTTATGGCTGACGCTCTGCCCACTGAGCCAACCTGGCTAGGGCTGATTTGATTTTATTAATATATTTTTATTTTTGAGAGTATGTTTATTAAAACTAAGGATAGTGGAACAAGGAAGGGCTTAGGGAGGGCACACCAATCCTTTGATTTTTAAAGAAGTCTAAAGTGTAGTCCTTAAAGGTGTTCTGGGCAGTGAGATTCCCAAAGATGAATACCCATGTGCTTTAGCCCCAGACTGTAGGATTCTGCCTTTTAAATGCAATATTTTGAAAAATAAGTAGGATAGGGTAGTTAACTCTGAGAATTACTAGGATATATTTTTTTTACTTTTTGAAAGATAATTGCTTGCCCCCTTTTTAAAAAAAATATATTTTTATTTATTTCAATGAGGAAGGGAGAGGGGGAGAGAGAGAGAGAAACATGTGCCTTGACCGGCATCAAACCTGGGATCCTTCAGTCCGCTCTATCCACTGAGCCAAACCAGCTAGGGCAATTGCTTGCCCTTTTAACCAGTAGCAGATTTTGCCAAGTGAATGATTGAAGCTATTATTTTAAAAAGTCTTTTGGGGTTCAAAATATGTTTTTGCACTATCAAACTGCTTTTTTAAAACATATGTGCCAAGATGATGGGGTGTGGGGAGTTGCCTCCTGGGAGACATTTGACAATGTCTAGAGACAGTTTTGGTTATCACAACAGGAGGTGGGGGGTGTTACTGCGTCTAATGGGTAGAGGCCAGGGTGCTGCTAAACACAACATAGAACTGCCCACCCCGTGCCCCCCCCACCCCCACATCCACCAACAGAGAACTATCCTGTCCCAGTGCTAAGGTTGAGAAATCCTGTGGTAAATTGTTACGGCTTTAGAGATGACTTGGATTATAAGTCCAAATTGTGGAGTAATTTGTGCTTCTTAAAATTTGTTTTATTTTCTTATAGTTGAGATTGAGATGGGAGATTGGCAAGAAGTCTGGGATGAGAACACAGGATGCTATTATTATTGGAATACACAAACAAATGAAGTGACATGGGAATTACCCCAGTATCTTGCCACCCAGGTACAGGGATTACAACATTACCAACCCAGGTAGGAATACCTTGAAAAAGAAATTACCAAGAAGGAAATTTAAGTCTTTATCTTTTAATGATAATATTTTATATTCTTTTTTCTTTTTAAGTTCGGTAACAGGTGCTGAAACTAGTTTTGTGGTAAATACAGACATGTATAATAAGGAGAAAAATATTTCTGTTTCCAGTAGTAAAAGTGGACCAGTCATAGCCAAGCGAGAAGTTAAAAAGGTCAGTGTTACAACTTAACCTCGTTTACATACTTTCAAATCTAAAGAATTTTTTCTTATTTGTTTGGGAGGAAGGGAGAGGGATAGAAAGAAACATCGATGAGAGAAGTGCATCATCCATCGGCTCCCCCCTAGTGGGGATCAAGCTTGCTACATGGGCATGTGCCCTGACTGGGAATGGAACTGGTGGATGCTCAACCGCTGAGCTATGCCGGCTGGGCCAAATCTAAAGAAATTGAATGTTACTGTGGCATAGGTATAGAAGACTTCTGTTAAAATAAATATATATATATATACACACACACATACTAGAGGCCCAGTGCACAGATTCGTGCACCAGTGTGGTCCCTTGGCCTGGCCTGCAGGGATCGGGCCGAAACCAGCTCTCCAACATCCCCTAAGGGGTCCCAAATTTCAAGAGGGCGCAGGCCAGGCCGGGGGACCCCACCAATACACGGGCACCAGGCCTCCGACATCCCAATGGATCCAGGGTGTGGGTGAAGCAGATTAGGGGCCTACAATGCCCTAGCAACAACTTAACACCCGGCCAATTATGCAAGGAATCGGGCTCCCTCCTCTACGGGTCAAAGCGTCTGCCCCCTATGGTCATTGCATGTCATAACTACCGGGTGAACAGTCTGACGGTCACTTAAGCTTTTATATATATTGATATTTCAGAGAGGAAGGAAGGTGCAGGGGGAGGGGGAGAAACATCAGTGATGAGAGAGAATCATTGATCGGCTACCTCCTGCACACCCCCGCAGGGATCAAGCCTGCGACTCAGTCATGTGCCCTGACCAGGGATGGAACCATAACCTCCTGGTTCATAGGTCAATGCTTAACCACTGAGCAACACCGGCTGGGCCTTCTATTAATATTTTACAACACGGATGTGTAATAAGATAAATCCTGTTTCTTAAGTTTTACTTAATCTGTTTCTGTTTATTCTGTGGCATTTATGGGAGTTAAACAAGTTCAGTGATTCTTTTGGAGCTTTAGGATACCATAGGGCTCCTTGGGTCATTTTAAAAGATGTGGGAGCAGCCAGTAGCCATAGCTTCAGTTCCCCTTCTACACTTCAGAATAGTTTTATTTTGGGATTCCACATAAGTATAGTTGCCAATACAATATTATATTAGTTTCAGGTATACAAAATAGTGATTCAACAATTATACACCTTACAACATGATCATCACAATAAATCTATTAAACATCTGTCATCTTACAAAGTTATTACGATATTATTGACTATACTAGAGGCCCGGTGCACAAAATTCGTGCACAGGGGAGGGGGGGGAATCCCCTCAGCCCAGCCTGCACCCTTTCCAATCCAGGATCCCTCTCACAGTTTGGGACCGCTGGTTCCTAACTGCTCACCTGCCTGCCTGCCTAATCACCCATAACTGTACCCCCTGCCAGCCTGATCACCCCTAACCGCCTCTGCCTGCCGGCCTGGTCACCCAAAACTGCACCCCCCCTGCCGCCAGCCTGGTCACCCCTAACTGCCCCCCCGCCCCCGCTGGCCTGATTGCCCCACACACACACCGGCCTGGTCATCCTTCACAGACACACCCCCCCCCCCCCCCCCCGCTGTTCAGTCGTTTGGTCATCCCTCACTAACTCCCCCCTTGCAGCCTAGTCGTCCTATGCAGCGTGCTGTTCAGTCATTTGGTCGTCCCTCACTAACCCCCCTTCCAGCCTTGTCACCCCACGCAGCCTGCTGTTTGGTCGTTACTGTTACTGTGATGGTATCCCAGATCATTTGCATATTCCTTTATTATTAGTATAGAATTTCTCATGCTACATCTTATATCCCTGTGACTTATTTATATTTGATGTTTGTACCTCTTATTCTCCTTTACCCCCTACACTAGCCCGCCTCGCAACTATCAGTTTGTTCTCTGTATTTCTGAATAAGTTTGTTTTTTTCTTTTAATTTCACATAAGTGAAATCATATAGTATTTGTCCTCTGACTTACTTTACTTAGCCATCCATGTAATCACAAATAAGATTTCCTTGGTCATGGTGTATGATCTTTCTAATGTATTGCTGAATCCAATTTGCTAGAATTTTGTTGAGGATTTTAGCATCTATATTCATCAAGGATATTGGCCTGTAGTTCTCTTTTTTTGTGGTGTCTTGATCTGGTTTGGGGATTAGGGTAATGCTGGCTTCATAGAAAGAGTTTGGAAGTGTGCCTTCCTCTTGAATTTTTTGGAATAGGCTGAAGAGGATAGGTTTTAGTTGTTCTTTGAATGCTTGGTAGAACTCCCCTGTAAAGCCGTCAGGTCCTGACTTTGTTTGCTGGAAGATTTTTGATCACTGCTTCAATTTCTTCGGTAGTTATCGGCCTATTCGGGTTTTTTTATTCTTCTTGGTTGAGTTTTGGGAGCTTGTATTTTTCTAAGAATATGTCTATTTCATCTAGATTGCCCCTTTTGTTTGAATAGAGTTGTTTATAGTATTTTTTCATAATCTGTATTTCTGTGGGATTGGTTGTTACATCACCTCTTTCATTTCTGATTTTGTTTATTTGGGTCCTCTTTCTTTGCTTCTTGGTGAGCCTGGCTAGAGGTTCATCAGTCTTGTTTATCCTTTCAAAGAACCAGCTCTTGGTTTTGTTGATCTTCTGTATTGTTTTTTGGACTCTCTGTCATTTATCTCTGCTCTGATCTTTATTATTTCCTTCCTTCTGCTGGGCTTTTCTTGTTGCTCTCTTTCAAACTCTTTGAGTTGTAGAGATAGATAATTTATTGACCTTGTTTCTTGTTTTTTGAGGTAGGCCTGTAGAGCTATTAACTTCCCTCTCAAGACTGCTTTCACTGCATCCCATAGATTTTGGATTGTTGTGTTTTCATTGTCGTTTGTTGCCATGATGTTTTTTATTTCTTCTTTGATCTTTCTGATAACCTAGTCATTATTTAATAGCATGCTATTTAGCCTCCAGGTGTTTGATGGTTTTTTATTTTTTTTTATTTTTTTTTTAATATATTTTATTGATTTTTTACAGAGAGGAAGGGAGAGAGATAGAGAGTCAGAAACATCGATGAGAGAGAAACATCGATCAGCTGCCTCCTGCACATCCCCTACTGGGGATGTGCCCGCAACCAAGGTACATGCCCTTGACCGGAATCGAACCCGGGACCCCTCAGTCCGCAGGCCGACGCTCTATCCACCGAGCCAAACCGGTTTTGGCTTTTTATTGTTTTTATTGTAGTTGATTTCTAGCTTTATGCCATTGTGATCTGAGGAGATGCTTGATATGATTTCTATCTTCTTGAATTTGAAGAGACGTTGCCTGTGTCCCAGCATATGGTCTATCTTTGCAAATGACCCATGTGCACTTGAGAAAAATGTATATTCTGTGGTTTTGGGGTGAAATGTTCTGAAGATGTCAGTTAATTCCATCTGATCTAGTGTGTCATTTAGGATTGATATTTCTTTGCTGATTTTTTTGTTTAGAGGATTTAAGTATTGCTACCCCAGCTTTTTTTTTTTTCATTTCCATTCGCCTGAAAAAAAAACGTTTTTCATCCCTTCACCATCAGTCTGTGTGAGTCCTTTTTTCTGAGTTGGGTTTCCTGTAGACAGCAGATATGTGGGTCATGTTTTCTTATCCACTCAACTACCCTATGTCTTTTGATTGGGGCATTTAATCCATTTATATTTAAAGTTATTGATAGGTACTTGTTTGTCGCCATTTTGATTTTTTATGCCTGTATTCCTTCTTCGCTTCCTATTCTTTTTACAGCAGACCCTTTAGCATTTCTTGCATTGCTGATTTGGTGGTGGTAAACTCCTTTAGTCCTTTTTTGTCTGTGAAGCTCCTGATTTCACCCTCAATTTTGATTGATAGCCTTGCTGGGTACAGTGTTCTTGGATTCAGACCTTTCCTTTGCATGACTTTGTATATTTCATTCCATTCCCTTCTGGCCTGATGTCTTTCTGTTGAGAAATCAGTCGCTAATCTGATGGGGGATCCTTTGTAGGTAACTTTCTGTCTCTCTCTGGCCACTTGTAAGATTCTTACTTTGTCGTTGGTGTTTGCCAATTTAATTATAATGTTTCTTGGTGTCAGTCTTTTGGGGTTCATTATGTTTGGAACTCTGTGAGCTTCTTGGATTTGTGTGAGTTTTGTCTTCACTATATCAGGGAAGTTTTCTGTCATTATTACTTCAAACAGGTTTTCTATTCCTTCCTCAGTTTCCTCTCTTTCTGTCACCTCTATTATGCAGATGTTTCATTTTGTGTTGTCCCAAAGTTCCCTTAGGCTCTCCTCTTGTTTTTTAAGCTTTTTTTCTAGATGCTGCTCTGCTTGGATATTTTTTCCTACCTTGTCTTCTAGCTCACTGATGCAGTCATTGCTTCTTGTAGTCTACTGTTGATGTTTTCTATTGAGTTCTTTGTTGCAGTGATCTTCTTGGTTCTTCTTCATTTCCTCTTGGTTCTTACACATATTGTTAAATTTGTCTTCCAGCCTTTTCAGCGACATTATGACCATGTCTCTGAATTCTTTCTCTGACATATTGCTTGCCTCCATTTCGTTTACTTTCTTTTCTGGTGATGCTTCCTTTTCTTTTATATGCAGGCTGTTTCTTTGTCTCCCCAATGCACAAGGCACTGAACACAAATGTATTCACGATACTATTAACCCCAAACAAAGGTGACCACCAGAGAAAAGAGAATTAGGGGATTTTAAAAAAGGTGCAAAAATGATATTGAGAAAAGGAAAAAAAGTAAGAGATGAAAGAGAATAGAAAAGAAGGGGGAAAAACTACATGGGGAGAAAACTTCAATAGAACAACAACTAATCCAAAAATAAATGCAAACAACTAACACCCAGATATGAATGCAAACTACAAACAACTAATAACAAGCAAGGAGAGGAAAAACAGAATCAACAAAAAAAGAAACAATCACACAAACAAAAAACCAGTCTAATCAACAATCAAACTAACAACAATAGGACAGAGAGAAAGAAGGGCAAAACAAAACAAAAAACATAAATGATCGCACCTCTCACGTTTCTCTGGACGAAATCTGACCTTACCGTTGAGAAGGTGCAGAGCTCGTCCAGGATATGAATTTGTACTGCTTGAGACCCACTGTTTGTGGGTTCGCAGCTGGTCCCTGGGTGTTGTGGTTGTAGGATCCCGGGAGTTACCTGATTTTTCCCGATTGAAGGTAAAAAAGCTAGGCTTCTGATCACAGCCACTCTCCCCTGAAGATGGTACAGTCTCTGCGCCAGAACTGGTCGCTCCGAGAGAGATTTCAGCAGCAGTGGAGGCTGCCTGGTCAGGGGAGCCCAGTCCGGCAGTCCCCAACATTCCCTTGGAATATAGCTGTCCCTCACTCAGAAAGAGACACTCCCTGTATGCCCACATACTCTCCTTTCATTCTCTCACTCACACAGAGTATCTTGCAGCCTACCTTCCTGTCAGCAGCCATCTTCGATCTCTGATTTTTAAAAAAAAAAAAAAAAAAATGATTTTTTTTTTTTTTTTTTTTTTTTTTTTTTTTTTTTTTTTTTAGAGAGGAATGGAGAGGGAGAGAGAGAAAAACATCCATGTGAGGGCAAAACATCAGTTGGCTGCCTCCTGCACACCTCCTATCTTTCAGTGCATAGGATGATGCCCCAACCAACTGAACCACACCAGACAGGGCTTTGTTGATTTTTTGATAATAGCCATTCTAACAGTTGTGAAGATTTTTTAAAATGAAGTGAGTTACCTTAATTAAAACTATTAGTGAAAGGAGCATTTTTATAGCCTCATCAATAAGAAAAGTATGTTGCATTTTGCAGTGAGTTGAAATTTAATTTGTCTTGAATTTTTAAATGATAGAGTAGGGGGTTGTCCAAAAATTACTTTTGGAATAATTTAATCTTTACAACTCCAGAAGGGAGATAAAGTAAATATCCCAGTGGAGGAAATAGACACTTTAAATATAATCACTCATTTCATGTTAGAAATATTTTGCTTCCCTTTAAATCACCTTTATAGAATAAATGTGAGGTTATCTCATCATACAGAAGAGAAAGATGAATAATTATACAGTCATGTGTTGAGCTGACAAACCTTTGACCTTACTTAAATCTACTTGTGCTTCTTATTAGTTTGCCTTTTGACATAGGGAGAATGGGGGGAGGATGTGTTTGAGTTCCACCCACAACTAGATTCTAGTTCAGACTGTCTTTCTAAATAGCAATGTTTCCATTATGCACATATGAGGAAAATGGTACGAACATACTAATCTGTTGGAAGTTGGTTTTCAATAATATTCAATGACTGAAAAATGCAGTCATTTTTTTACATGAACAATTGTATATATTCAGGTGAGATTCGTTTGAAAAGTGAGATTATTTTATTCTTTATAGGAAGTAAATGAAGGAATTCAAGCTCTCTCAAATAGTGAGGAAGAGAAGAAAGGGGTGGCAGCAGCACTGCTTGCTCCATTATTGCCTGAGGGAATAAAAGAGGAAGAAGAGAGATGGAGAAGAAAGGTAATTTGTAAGGAAGTAGAGCCAGTTTCAGAAGTGAAAGAAACAAGTACAACAGAAGAAACAGCAACAATAGTAAAACCACAGGAAACTGTATTGGACAATATGGAAGACCCTTCTCAGGAGGATCTTTGCAGTGTTGTTCAATCTGGAGAAAGTGAGGAGGAGGAACAAGATACCCTTGAACTAGAGCTCGTTTTGGAAAGGAAAAAAGTAAGTTTCGAAATTTTAGCTAAGGTGCATTTTCTTCTCTCAGTACTATCATACTCTGGGGTCATTGGGCATAAATTACAGTACACTTACCGGAATTTTGTTTTTCTTTTCATCTAGATATGTTTATGCTTATGCAATAAAAACTTGAATTATTGGAATTGTAGTTGTTTTGGTCCCTGACAATGTTTTTTTTTGGTAGCTGACAACCAATAAAGACTGACGTTGTCCTAATTTAAGAATAGATACAGTGAATAAAATATATTTTATTTAGCTTTTTTAACAAATAAGCATTGCAAATTCTTGTGATTAACTTGGTTTTTTTAATCCAACAAAGTACAAGTTGACGTCTGCTTATCAGCCATGGCATATCATGTTTGCATGTTAAATGGGCTTTGTAAAAACAAAATTATAAGGAACCCATATTTTAAGTGCTTTTCTTTAAAAGGGGGGGAAAGCACCATCTTTTAAAAATATATGGTCCACAGGAAACTTTCCTGATTGAAAAGTTGACTTTTACCTATTTTCTGCCCTGATTTCCTTTGAACAGTTTCATCTGTTGCCACCTTGAGTGAAGGAAAATCATAACGTGTTATAACAGTAATATCTCCTTGACATTATGAAGAGAGATTAGCAAAGTTAAGTTTTGTCTGTTTTGTACACGTATTGCAAAGGATCTCTAGAACCTATCTCCTTCAAATCCATATTTGTTGACTATAATCATGATTCAGTATTTATTGAATAACAATTGAATATGGAACATAATGTTCAACTCTCATGGCTATTTAGAAATGGAAAAATGTGTTTAAGAAATGCTTCCTGTTCTCGAAGGATTTAAATTCTGAAAACACATGGCTACTCGCAGACTTTTTTTTTTTTTTAATATATTTTTATTGATATTACAGAGAGGAAGGGAGAGGGATAGAGAGCTAGAAACATCGATGAGAGAGAAACATCGATCAGCTGCCTCCTGCACACCTCCCACTGGGGATGTGCCTGCAACCAAGGTACATGCCCTTGACCGGAATCGAACCCGGGACCCTTCAGTCCGCAGGCCGACGCTCTATCCACTGAGCCAAACCGGTTTCGGCTACTCGCAGACCTTTTAATGCTACTAGCAGTTTATGACACTCTAACTTTATTTTCATGTTCTTTGTAGGCAGAGTTGCGAGCCTTGGAGGAAGGAGATGGTAGTGTGTCAGGGTCTAGTCCGTGTTCTGATATCAGCCAGCCAGCATCTCAAGATGGAATGCGTAGACTTATGTCTAAAAAAGGAAAATGGAAGATGTTTGTTCGAGCTACCAGTCCAGAATCTACCAGCCGGAGTTCTAGCAAAACTGGACGGGAGACTCCAGAAAATGGAGAAACTGGTAATTCGTGCTTTACATTAAACTAGAGATGAAAGATGTGGAAGGAAATTCCTTCATTTCCCTTTTTTTTGTTCCCTCTTCTGCAAAAAAAGGGGGACAGCACTTTACCCTTTTAGAGAAATGCTGGGAAGGAAGCTTCCTTTCACTTCTCTCAACCTTTTCCTGTCCACTAATGGAAGAGTTAAGATTCTGAAAGTATGGCATCCGTTCAGTTGTGTATTCACTATTGATTGAAGGTTACTTCTCCCTCAGAAACAGAAAAACAAGATTGGATCCTTTTCCTCCTTTCTTACTCTCTTGCCACACTAATTTTCTTTCTTGTTGTTGTTAATTGGTTTTGTTGTTAGTTCTCATCCAAGGATATTTTTTCCACTTATATTTAGAGAGAGTAGAAGGGAGGGGACAACACACAGAGAGAGAAACATCAGTGTGAGAGAGACCACACCAATTGGTTGCCCCCTAGCACACGCCCCAAGCGAACTGGGGATTGAGCCTGCAACCAAGGTATGTGCCCTTGACTGGAATCTAACCCGCAACCCTTCAGTCCTCAGGCCAACACTCTAACCACTGAAAAAGCCAGCTAGGGACACAATAATTCTTGATCTGTACAAGACCATGGGCTCTCCTTACTTGGTTCACTTCCCAGCCTGATTGGCTGTATAGATAGGTTTGATTCTGTCATTAGGACTCAAGTTATCTTCATTCATAGTAATGTAGAAGAGATCCTGCTGCATTTTCCAATCTGTTATCAGAATTAATGTTTTTATCTTCATTTGGCCCTAATTTTGTAGTAGAAAGTTAGCAATAAGATTTGACCAAACCTTAATTGATTATTCCTAGCAGAAGATACCTTATAGGTTATGGTTAAAAAAACAACAAATAAACAAAAACAGATAATAAATGAAAACATCTTTGTTTGATTTTTCTCTTTTCAATCAACAATATAGAAGAACAGGAAGTAGAATTCTAAAAGAGACCCCCTTTTTTCGCTATTCTCATTCCATACTCCTTTATCTACATATATATTCTAGACCTTTTACTTTTGAAGTTATGCATACATGAACATATTACCATAAGAATGAGATGAGATTAGCCCTATAGATTGTTAGGCAACATAATTTTTTTTTTTTTTCCACTTAAAACATGGCTTGAAAATATTTGTTTTTAACCACAAAGTGGTATGGATGGATGTCCGTCTGGGTTTTTTTTTTAATATATACTATTATTGATTTCAGAGAGGAAGAGAGAGAGAGAGAAACATCAATGATGAGAGAATCATTGATAGGCTGCCTCCTGCACAAGCCTGCAACCCAGACATGTGCTCCGACTGGGAATTGAACTGTGATCTCCTGGTTTGGAGGTCGGTGCTCAACCACTGAGCCACACGGGCCGAGCTTGATGTCTTCCTTTACATTTAACTCTTCCCCTGTTGATGGACAATTTTTAAAAGTTTACATTAAGAGAGGGAGAGAGAAACATCAGTGATGAGAGAGTATCAGTCATTGATCTGCCTCCTGCATGCCCACAGTGGGGATCAAGCCCACAGCCTTGGCATGTGCCTTGACCAGAATCGAACCCTGACCTCCTAGTTCATAAGTTGACGCTCAACCACTGAGCCATGCCAGCCAGGCTCAAATTTGATTAATTTATTTTAAAAAGTGGTTCTCATGACTGAAAGAATTACATTTTATATGGGGATAAGTTGTTAAGCAGGTGTTTTGAAGCAAGCCTAACAAAGAGTTCATATCTGTTATTTACTTACTTTTTAATCCTCTCCTAAGGATATGTTTTTATTGATTTTTAAAGATCAAGGAAGGGAGGGAGTGAGAGAGACACATTGATGTTGCCTCCCATATACACCCCAACTGGGATCTAACCTGCAACCTTTGTGCCCTGACTGGGAATCGGACCAGCTATCTTTTGGTGTATAGAAGACACTCCAACCAACTGAACCACACTGGCCAGGGCTAATTTTTTTTTAATTGATTTTAGAGAAACATTGTTTTGTTGACCCACTTATTTATGCATTCATTGGTTGCTCCTTGTATGTGCCCTGACCAGGATTGAACCCGCAGTCTTGGTATATTGGGATGATGCTCTTACCAACTGATGTACCTGGCCAGGGCTAGAGTTCTTATTCTTTACTCCAAGTTGGTGGTAAACCTGTTCTTTTGGAGATTCCCATTACTAACATCAGCACCAACCAGAAGAGTAGGTTGGTCCAATACAGATTGTTTACAGTTCTTAATTCAGAAAGAAAGTTATTAGGTAGTTTAAAATGCTGCTCTGATTTTGAAAGCCTTTTGGCCAGCAGGTGTTGCTCACTAGTTATGAACCAGGAAGTCATGGTTGATTCTCGGTCAGGGCACATGCCCAGGTTATAGGCTCGATGTCCAGTAGGGGGCGTGCAGGAGGCAGCCAATCAAAGATTCTCATCATTGATGTTTCTCTCCCTTCCTCTCTGAAATCAATAAAACTATTTTTTAAGTAAAATATAGTCTTTTTTTCAAAACTCACTTGATAAAGAACCCTCAGGTATTCTGAGTTTGATAGCTAGCTTTTGTAAGTAAGTGAATTTGTGGTATTCTGGAAGAGAAGATTAGAAAAGATTAATAAAGGAGAAAGGGAAAGCAGAAACTACAGAGTAACGTCGTAAAACAAAATAAGTTTGAATCATAGGCCCATTTTAAGAAAGATGATTATAAGGGATAAAGTTTTTTGGTTTTATCAAGATAATAGGTTTATAAGTCATAAGGGCTTTTTTTGTTATTAATCCGCACCCAAGGATGTTTTTCCCAATGATTTTTTTTTTTTTTTTTTTTTTTTTTTTAGAGAGAGTAGAAGGGAGGGAGAGAGAGTGAAACATCGATATAGGAGAGACACATCAATTGGTTGCCTCCCTCATTCGCCCCAACTAGAGCTGGGGATTGAACCTACAACCCACATATGTGTCCTTGACCCGAAATCAAACCCTCAACCCTTCGGTGCATGGGCTGACACTTCAGGCAGTAAGCCAAACTGGCCAAGGCATTAGGGCTTCTTTAACAAGTAAGAAACATGAGCAACAGAAAATTTGTAACCTTTTCAGATCTCTCTTCTACAGGGGTAAGAAAATGTTTATTAGGCTCTATCAGTAGTGTCCCTTTGAATTAATTTTATGATTTTTTGTTATTTCTTTTTGCAGCAATTGGTGCCGAAAATTCAGAAAAAATAGATGAGAATTCTGACAAAGAAATGGAAGTAGAGGAATCTTCAGAGAAGAATAAAGTACAAACAGCACCTAAAGTAGAAGAAGAACAGGATTTAAAAGTATGTATACATATTCCTTAATGTAACTTGACAAATATTTTTATGATAAATTGGCTAACCATTAAACTACTTTCTATTAGCAAGTAGTAAAAGTAACCTTTATCTCCACATTTAAATCATTTACTCAGGTGAAAAGGTCATATTTAAGACTGAAATAAGGAATTATAAGGCTGACTTTATGTAGATAAATTATCTAATAAATACTTAATTACTTTCTTACAAGAAGCCTCCTTTAGAAAGCAATAGCTTATCAAATACAGTGGAACCTCAGTTCTTGAGCTTAATCCATTCTGGAAGGCATCTCGAGAAGCAATTGGTTGGAAAACTGAATCTTTTTTTTCCCATTAGAAATAATATAAATTGAGCCTGACTGGCATGGCTCAGTGGGGTCATTGAGTTAATCTGTTCCAAACCCCCAAATGATTCCCTGTTCTAACCTTTCTTATATATAGTACATATCTGATGTACTGTTTAATCTATAAACGAACATTTATTTGCTTAAATATATCGATACCTCTACCTACTCACCTTTAATGAATCAATTTTAGCATTTGGTCCAGGGATGTCTTTCAGGTCATCATGAGCATCTTTAACTTGTTCATATATCGCTGCCTCTGAAATGGCTTGTCACTGGTTAACTGCTTTTCCTTTATCCAAATCAACAGTTTTTTTTACCTCTTCCATTGTCTGTGATCATTATTTCTTTCACACCCTTAACAACATTAGCACTCATGATGGCCTCTTTATGTTTTAAAATTGTGCTAATGGTTAATTTGCAAGCCATAAAAGCATTCTCTCCTTTGTTGGTTGTCTGAGACACTTTTTGTCATGCTGAGTTATCAGCTTGAAAGGTTTGTAACTTTGGTTCAACAACCAAGATATTTGTTTTGTGAATAACTTGGCCAAGAACACCCGAATTATTTTTATTGATTTCAGAGAGGAAAGGAGAGGGAGAGAGAAACATCAATGATGAGAGGGAATCATTGATTGGCTGCCTCCTGCACGCTCCCTACTGAGGATTGAGCCTGAAACCCAGGCATGTGCCCTGACGGGAATCCAGCTATGACCTCCTGGCTCAACCCTTCAGCCATACCAGCCAGGCTGTAATGTAAAGGCTTCTCTAGTTTGGAAGTACTAAAGAGATTAAAAGTCTTCTTACACCTATGGATGAAGACAGTGGGGGGGGTTGGTAAAGGCATGGGGTGGGGTGGGGAATCAGGTGGAGGGGAGCTATGGGGGAAAAAAAGGAGGAACACCTGTAATAATCTGAACAATAAAATTAAAAAAAAAAAGATTAAAAGTCATAAATTTAATTTCTACATGAACTACATGTCCTTACACAAAGGCAAATTTTCTTCCAATGTCATTTCTAATAGAATTGGACTACATTAAGTATGTGGCTATTTAGAGTTGGTCTGTTGGGAAAACCAGTTAGCATATTCTTTTGACTTGAAAGAGTTTATCCAGTTCCTAGCTAATGTACAGCCATGTAGAAGGGATTGGGAGAATTAATATTTTTCAGTTTGTGGCCAGTATACACAATAATGGATAAATGATAGTATGAACAATATCGGGAGTTACATCATTTCAGATCTGTTTTCAACTGTTGGATTCCATGTTGTGTTAGAGTAGGTACTCAATTTCTCTAAACCTTCTGTCACTATTCTTCATTTTATTGGAGTTATTTTGCTATAAATTATAAATTTATATTCTGCATAACTATTTGGATGTAGCTACTTGAGAAGGACCATATAATTTATAGGCAGAACCATATTTTTAGTGTCTATAACAATAAATACAAGATTTTATTTAATACAGAAAATATTGCTGATTCCATTTTCATTTTAACTTTTTTTCTTTCCTGCATTACAGTTTCAGATTGGAGAACTAGCAAATACCCTGATGAGTAAATTTGAATTTTTAGGCATTAATAGACAGTCCATCTCCAACTTTCATGTGCTGCTCTTACAGACTGAGGTAATGAGCCATTTTTGGTATAATCAATGTTTAAATGAAATGCTACAAGTGAAGAATCAGTCTTGTTTATGTTTTAATTCTGAATTTGAATGTTTAACCTTGATGCATATTTTAACTGCTAACCCAGGAAATAAAACTATGATTAGCTAAAGCAGAATATAATTATTAAGATGAATACTGAGAGCTTGTATATAATGATGTTGCTTATATTCACTGCCTTCAGTAGTCATACATGTTTTATTTAATGTATTGGAGTAACATTGGTTCATAACACATTTCAGGTGTACAACTGAAAGGGCATATATTTTAATACAGATTTCTTTCTAGTAAATTAAAATTCTTCATAATGATCCAATAAGGTCATATTATGTTGAAATTATTTTATAAATGTTAAAGCGTTAGAAATCTATTTAAAAAGAAAAGTTATCAGACAATTGTAACCAGCATACGTACATACAAAATGGTAGGGTAGGATTAGGTAATGAACTCCTATAGGAAGCTGACTAGTTTTCCTAAGAACTGAACCTTTACTTTGGTTAATAACATTGCTAAACTGAATGAACTATCTATCCAAAATTATTGGGGAACCAATCTTAATATAATCTAAAGGGGAAAACCAAAACTGCCACTCATTTTCACAGGACAGAAGAGTTGGCAGTGTAAAAATGTACTGGGGTCCAATCTCATTTTTCAGGACACTGCAGACAAGTAATTAAGATGGGATTTTGTTGTTGTTGTTCCTCTTTGGTTTACTCCTGCCACAGTATAGTAATATAGTCACGGACTAGAAGACTCGTGTCCTTCTTATCTCTATCTCCTGAAATAATAATAAGTCTTTAACACTTACTGCTGTTTGTTGATTTTAGACTCGGATTGCAGACTGGCGGGAAGGGACTCTTAATGGAAACTACCTTAAACGAAAACTTCAGGATGCAGCAGAACAACTAAAACAGTATGAAATAAACGCCACTCCTAAAGGCTGGTCCTGCCACTGGGACAGGTACGCACTCTTCTCCCCTTTTCACCTTTCACCTTTGACATCTCAGACATGATTTGTGATCACCACCACCTGACAACATGACAGCCTGTCTGGAGACTGAGAGCAGCTGCAGTTAGCGGTGCTTGGCAGGCAAAGCACCACAAGCGATTACAGAGTTTGCGCCAGCCACGCGTTGGAGAAACAAAAATCAATGTTTAAAGTGTTCCATGTAACGGATTTTTTTCCAAGATTGGACAAAGCTGGTTTACTCTCCAGAGTGTTGCACGGAGTAGGGCGGGCTTGGGGGTTAAGCGCATGCGAGAGCTCTGTGCGCTTTACAGGACCTCTGGAAGCAACTACTCCTGATTAACCTCGGTGAAGTTAAGGAAAGCTTCGTGGCTGAAGATGTGAATGAAGAACAAGATTACTATCTTCTGCCAGCAGGTCAGATGAAAACATTTCCTTTTATATTTGGCTTTTCTTGATTTTTTTTTTTCGTTATTTGAAATCTTTGCTCTTTTATTTTTCAGCTCCCAGATACTCTCCCTCTCTTTAGCTTTCACTGTGTTTGGTATCAAGAATATGAAATGTGAATTCCACCGTCCAAGAGGGGAAGAGTCACCTTTCGCAAACTTCGTTGTTCTCTTCTTTGGAAGGGAAATTAGTGTTCTAGGAAATTGAGTCCCTCCATTAATGACACTTGAAATCCTGAATAGCATTGGCAAAAAAAAAAAAAAATCTGAATATGAGAGGTGTTTTCTAAGTCATCTGTTGGAGTTGAGAGGGCTCAGGGCTGTATTCACAGAGCTGCTGGCAGTGCAAATAGCTTTGAATTTCCTTGGTTCTCCATCCACAAATGTCAAAGCTCTTTGTTGCCTTTGTGAATAGCAGTCCATTAAGAAGAGGTTCGTCCCTGTGAGAGCAGACTGCTGTCCTGGGACAGGACCAAATGAAAGTGTCTTTGTAGGAGAATGGGTCTTAAGACATGTGTTTTTCTTTCTTGTAATTTAGGGATCATAGACGATATTTCTATGTAAACGAACATTCGGGCGAGTCTCAGTGGGAGTTCCCAGATGGTGAGGAGGAGGAGGAAGAAAGCCAAGCACAAGAAAGTAAAGACGAGACTCTTCCTAAACAGACCTTGAAAGACAAAACTGGCACTGATTCAAATTCTACAGAATCCTCTGAGAATTCCACAGGTGGGACAATTTGCCCTGTACTAATTGGAGAGAAATTAGAGGGAAAAAAGACTTGTATTGAGATCATTAAAAAAGGAAATAATTTAAATCATAACAAATTTTTAATTAAAAACTAGTAGCTTGACCTAAAAAAAAATGCAGAAGTTATACTGAAGAAAACAAAGACAGTGACTGATTGGAAATCAGCGTACCATTGATAAAAAATGAAATGATGAGCCAGTGTATTTTTATTTTAAAATGCTGACCCATAACCACTCTCTCATGTCACAGACAAGCTGTGGATTTCCAATAACGGAATGCTAATTAATGCTAAGGGACTAGATCAGCCGTGGGCAAACTACGGCCCGCGGGCCAGATCCGGCTGTTCTATCCGGTTCTCTTGCTCTCCCCTCCGCTCCTTTACTTTGAATTTATATTAGTTCACACGAAACACTCCATCCATGCTTTTGTTCCGGCCCTCCAGTCCAGTTTAAGAACCCATTGTGGCTCTCGAGTCAAAAAGTTTGCCCACCCCTGGACTAGATTGTTGAATTGTTAATATCTATGTGGAGTAATGTGAGATTTGTTCCACCTTTCTGTAGAACTAGTATAACCTCATTTTTCAGCTCCACTTATAAAAAGTCCTATAAGAAGTGTGGTTGTTACAAATCATAATGATCTGAAGAAATGCTATGAAATTAGGACCATACTTGTTCCAGAGGAGCAAAATAATTTATCATTGCAAATAGTCAACAACATTCTTCTATAAAGTAATCAGAATGGCTTAACCCAGTGGTCGGCAAACTGCGGCTCTGTTGACTAATGAGTTTGCCGACTACTGGGATAGGGGCTTAATCACAAGGAACAACAACAGCCTGTAATTATTGGAATCGAGAGTCTAGGTCAGTGGTCAGCAAACTCATTAGTCAACAGAGTGGCAAACCGCGGCTCGCGAGCCTCATGTGGCTTGTGAGCCGCAGTTTGCCGACCACTGGCTTAACCCATTTAAAGTACTGTCAGAGCTCTTCACATTAGTTAAATACAGAAGTCCCTCACTTAACTCTTCGATAGGTTCTGTTACTTTAAGCAAAACAATGTATAATGAAATCAGTTTTACTATAGGCTAATTGATTCAACAAGAGTTAACCTCTTATGTCATCTCATTGACGTTATAACAAAATGACGTAATTTGAGGACCTGTTGTACATTGAAAGGGGGAGTGGGGCTTCCATAGTTCCTCAGATACTCTGAGAATCTGATAGCTCTTCTAAGAGTTGTGGCTTGATTTCCACGTTATGGAAGATGATACATATTTTTCCCCTTAAAGTCCATCTTGAAATGACAAAAATAAGTGAATAATGAAGCATAATCAAAACTGATTAACCTTTTGATCTAAAAAACTGGTAGCTATTTGTTAAAATGATGGCATATGAAGGCAAGAGAGAAGAGTGGTTTCTAAAGTAATAAACCTTGGAAGATAAAAAGATATGGAATTTGTTGGAAAATTAGGGAGTAAAGAGCTGAATTCTTTTGTCCTTGGCTTATCAAAAATGATGCTTTGTACTGCCTAATCTCAGTAGAAAAGTTCTGATGATGTAGCAAATGAAACTGGTCATGATTTTAATTTCTTAAATAGTCTAGGAATTGTTATCAGATCACTCTAAAGCAAAAGCCAATATCACTGCAGTGATAATTTTATAACAGTAAAAGAGTGGTTTTATTCTACCTTATTTTTTAGAAATACATTTTCTCAAGTTATGGGGTATTTTACTTACCATTTTACTTTTACTTTTCCCATTCTTTTGGTCACAGTGATGGATGGATGGATGGATGGATGGATGGATGGATGGATGGATGGATGGATGGAGTCGAATTTGGTTTTATTGTTTGCTTTTTTTTGTAGTTAGTGAACATAAGAGGAGTAGTGATGGTTCTGGGTAGGTGATTCCACTCCTGACCACTGTCTGATGTCCCTTTTTTGTATGTTCCAAAGCTGGGTAGTCTAAAATGACCACCTTAGAGTTAAGTAATAAGTTATTTTCTCTGTGTTTTTTTTATGACACACCTAGTTGGAAGACCTTGAGACATTCCTATCTGATTAAAATAAAACTAAGTTAAACTGTAGGGAAAAGCCAGAGATAAACCATCTTATGTTCTTCAGCATCTTTATTGAGAGAATCACTAAAACCATATGGTAAACTTGATGTAAAGAGAATCCACATTTGTATGTAGGTCTTAAGGATTTAAAAGCAATACTGATCACTATTTTAAGCCTATAAAGAAAGTTTCTAATATGGACTCTTTGTCAGTTTAGCAGTGGTTAAACCATCTTTTAAAGAAGAAAAATTACTACACTGTGTGGAGCAAGGAAGTTCCATTGTTCTATTTTAATCCTTGTTCGTTAGTCAGTGTTTGAATTTAACATGTCACTAAAGATGAGCAATATTTCAAGATAACCCAGTATGTCTGTCTTACTGGAATTGTATCACTTAGTTTAAATATATCTGCTTTTTCAAAAAAAAAGTCTCTGTGGGACCTGTTATTTACATAATAACTTCTTGCTTTACATTGCTAAACTGGCCTCTTGGCTCAAAATACTAAGCAAAATTTTCTCTTTAGGAAAATACAGGAAAACAAAGGAAGCCTGCCCATAAATAAAAATAAAGATGCATAGAAAAGATATGTTCTTAAAGAATTTAAAATTTGTATCCCTGCACTATTCTGTCTTTAAGCTTACAGTTTTTTAATCTGTTAGCATATAATAAAAGCTGTGTATACCATTTTAATCTCTCTTTGGACTTCAGACTTATATGTTCTCTTAAATGGCAAAATATATACCAACTGGTTTACATTTAGAAATGAAGAAAAGCATTATGTAATATGATATCTATGAATATTCAAACTAGATTTCTTGAAGTTCTTTATATTTAAGCTAAAGAAGATCATGAATGTTAAGACACAGCTTTTGTCTTGAGTAAATGTAGTTTGGGATTCAAATATTAACTCTTAAAAGTGCTCTTGTTCACGGCAAAATTTATCAAGATTAGTTTGCCTTATATTTACAAAGTTTAATTCTGATTAACTTTGGGAGTCATGAATCACATTATTAATCTTGAACCCATGTTTTCTTGAGCTCCTCTGCACAGCAGCATATCACCATCATTACTGTATTGGCATTGCATTATGCTTCTAGATGAGAAATCTGCCATTCTATAAAATCTGACATTTTTATTTACTAACCATATGTTGTGGTTGGTTTATTAGAAGGAAGTTTAGTAATGTTTATTACCTTAGTTCTTATGTAATTTTGATATATTATTAGAATATAGTCCTACCACGACTTTATTTGTCTAAAAGTTAGTGTATAAATTCATATTAGATATAATCAAATACAAGTTTAATGACATATTTGAAGTCTTTAGCTAGAAAACTGCATTTCTGTTTTCTGATGAATTTTTTCAGTGCTCTTTTCCTTAGTAAACAACAACTCTAATTACAATAACCATGTGAATCAGATTCTTAAAGTCTTACATAATGTGTCATTTTTCTGATCCATGAAAAGTAAAGTTATTATAAAAGCCAAATGGTTCGTGGTCGCTTTGTTGAATTGCCATTGTGGTATATTTTTAGCAAAGTACAGTAAAATGTCTTATCTTTGTCCCAGAGCCTTTTATAATAGAGCCCTTATCTAATCCACTGCTTTTGACCATGAAATTTAACAGGTACCTGCATCTGGATCTCTACTCCAAGAGAAGTGAGATTTATTTGAGATTTCTAAAGCTCTTGGACTCTTGATATTTCACCAGGAAATCTTGGTAAAAATAGCACTAGACTAGAAGTCATAACTGGCCACTAAGAGCTGTATGATCTTGGGCAAGTTATTTCCTTCCTGGGTTTCATTACCTTTAAAAGAGAAGGTTGAACTAGATGATTTCTCATGTCTCTTCTACTCCTAAATTCTATGATTTTTAGGGAGAAAATCCCCTTCAACATTCCTGGGATATAGATCTAATAGTTTCATATATTGTGAAACTTCCCTATTGACGATAAAGAGGGATGGGGAAGGCTACAAGTAAGTATATCCTCCTATTTTCTCTAATCCTTAAAGCTTTTCCCAGCAGAGAAAGGACGGTAGTTAACTGGATTTTGCAAAACCAGAGGAAAGCTGATCCTACAGCTTTTGAGATGTAATTGAACTCAGATGTCAACAGCAATTTCAAATCCAATCCTCTGCATCTTCAAACACCTCTGAGTTATTTACCTTGAGGATTTAATCCCCTAAATTTCCCTTTTCTCATCACAAAAATAAAATTACCCTCCCTGATTTGTGTTGCTGTGATTTAACAAATGAGTATAACTCACACAGAAATGTGAAGGAATGATAGGTTTGACAATAGCACCTTGCAAATGGATTTTTATAACTTTAGTAACCCACATTAATTAAATTGGATAGAATTTGTGTGGGTGTTCTGGGTTATCCTCAAATACTTGTTTAGCTCACTAAAAATACACGGAATCAGTACTGCAAATGCACATCACTCCTCACTTCTCACCTTTAAAAGTAAAAAGAACCTAGAGTGTTGTCTTCTAGTTATGGTTTGGTGATATTTTTTTTTTTTTTTAATGATTTTAGAAAGAGGAAGGCTGGGGAGAGAGAGAGAGAAACATTGGTTTTTGTTCCACTTATTCATGCATTCATTGCTTGATTCTTGTATGTGCCCTCATTGAGGGTGAAACCTGAAACCTTGGTGTATGGGACAGTGCTCTAACCAACTGAGCTACTCAGCTAGAGCCAGGTTGTGTATTTTGAAATGTAGTATAGGTTCAGATGACTGAATTTCTCATTGGGTTGATGTGATGTGCTTCACTTACTTGTTCGTAAATCTGGACCCAAAGAACAAAATTGGTATTTCATAGCTAGGGTGAGTGTTCATTATGAGGTTTATAAATTTATTTTTCCATGAGGATCATTTTGAACTGAGTTATTTAGTATTTCAGTGGCATCAGTGTAGAATAGATCTGTGGGTCAGATTTTGTCTCACCAGTCAATTGCGCATTTCTGTAAATACGGAGTTTTTGTCTTGCCTTTTCCCTGACTCGTGTTTGGTTTTTTAGGTTCTCTTTGTAAAGAGTCCTTTTCTGGTCAAGTGTCTTCTTCATCACTCATGCCACTTACTCCATTCTGGACCCTCCTTCAGTCAAATGTGCCTGTGCTTCAACCTCCATTACCTTTGGAAATGCCACCACCCCCACCTCCACCCCCGGACTCCCCTCCCCCTCCTCCTCCCCCTCCTCCCCCTCCTCCTCCTCCCCCACCTCCTCCTCCAGTAGAAGATAGTGAGATCCAGGAGGTAGAGATGGAGGACGAGGGAAATGAGGAGCCTCCTGCCCCAGGAACAGAGGAGGATACTCCATTGAAACCTTCTACACAAACTACAATTGTAACTAGCCAGGTGAGAATGCCATTTGACATCCTAAAGAGTTTCCAGGGACTGGGGCATAATTGACACCATGTTCTATTTTAGAAGAGGATGTTTAGGGCCTTTTGCAGCACTGACTAGGATCTTTTGCATTTCAGAGTTCAGTTGATTCTACCACCTCTAGTTCTCCTTCCACTAAAGCTGTAAAGAGAAAAGCTACAGAAATTAGTACTGCAGTAGTTCAGAGATCAGCTACCATTGGTAGTTCTCCAGTCCTGTACAGCCAATCAGCTATAGCTATAGGTAAGCATTATGGTTAAAATGTTTTCCTCAATGTATTATATCTTTGTTTCCAGAATTATATGTCATAAAGAAATTTTAATGAGTTTTCATTGCAAAGACTATGTGTGTTTCTTTTCACTTGATAAACACTTCAGTTACTATTAACAGTTTGGTATGTGTCCTTCCAGATTGTTTTCTGTGCATTTACATAACAATGATTTTTGTGTTCAGGTACCTTAATGCTAAAGTACTAAGAAATTAATATTTTGCTACCAGAAAATGTGGCGTATTTGTTTGTTTAGAAAAAGATATGTTGATCTACAAATTTCTCGGTTCCCTTTTCCTTCTTTTTCTTGTTTTTGGCCTTTGTCATAAAGTTTCATTTTATGTTTTCCGTGTTAGGTCACCAGGCAATAGGGACTGGACAACAATCTACAGGGATTGGACACCAGGCAGTATCATCAGTTAGCCATCCAGCAACAGGAATAGGTCATCAGGCAAGAGGAATAAGCTTACAGTCAAATTACCTAGGACTGGCATCAGCTTCTGCAATTATGAATTATGCTGAATGTCCTGTCCAAATGGCAGTGACTGCTCCCACATTGCAGCCAGTCCCGGCTCGAGGTGCTGTGCCTACAACTGCTGTTGTAGAACCACCACCACCTCCGCCTCCTCCACCTCCTCCTCCACCAACACCACCACCAGCTCCCAAAGTGCCACCACCTGAGAAGACAAAAAAAGGAAAGAAAGATAAGGTATAGTAAATCTCCCTTTTAGTTTTTATTTGAAAAAATGTCTTATTAAGATGGTATTTATATAAAATTAACCATTTTAAAGTAGACAATTCTATAGCCTTTAGTACATTTACAGTGTGCAACCACCACCGCTTTCTAGTTACAAAACATTTTCATCACCTCAGCATAAAACCTTGTACCCTTTAAGTAGTCATTCCCCATCACCTCTTTACCCAAGTCTCTGGGAACCTCCAGTCTGCTTTCTGTATCTGTGGATTTACCTATTCTGAAATCACTAATATGTGACCTTTAATCCTGGCTTCCTTTACTTAGCACAATGTTTTCGAGGTTTATCCATGTTGTAGCTTGTATTAGTATTAGTTCTTCATCCTTTTTATAGCTGAGTAAGGGTTCTTATGTGTATATATCACAAATTGTTTATCCATTCATGCATTGATGGACATTGTTTTACCCCCTTTTAGCTATTATGAATAGTACTGATATAAAGGTGCATTTGAGTACTTGTTTTCATTTCTTTTGGGTATATAGGAATAAAATTGCTGAGTCATAGGATAATTCTGTGTTTAAAAAATTATTATACCGATTCTAGTGGCCAAGAAGTGGCATCTTCTCATGGTTTTGATTTTTGTTTCTGTAATGAGTAATCATATTGTGCATGTTTTTATTTGCTTGTTGACCATTTGTCCATTTGTGTATCTTTGGAGAAATGTCTATTTAAGTGCTTTGTCCTTATTTTTGTTTTTTATAAATACTTCTCTTTTTTTAATTTTTTAAAATTTGATTTTAGAGAGGAAAGGTGAAAGAGAGTGAGAAACATTGATCTTGCACAGACCCCCGACCAGAAATTGAACCCACAGCATGGGCATGTGCCCCCACAGGGAATCTAGCTGGCAACCTTTCGGTGCGCTGGTCAACACCAACTGAGTCACAACAGCCAAGACCACATGTTTTTTAAGCTGCACTTGTGGCCAGGACCCTTTGTCCATTTTCTAATTTGATTGTCTTTTGTTACTGAATTATAAGAGTTCTGTATATGTTATAGGTAAAAGTCCCTTATAAGATATGTGAGTTGAAAGTATTTTATCCCACTCTGTGGGTTGTCTTTTCATTCTGATTGTGTCCTTTTATTTATTTTTATATATATATATTTTATTTGTGTTAATCTTCACCTGAGGATATTTTTTCTCATTGATTTTGAGAGAGAGTGGAAGGGAGGGGGAGAGACAGAGAGAAACATCAGTGTGGGAGAGACACATCAATTGATTGCCTCCTGCACATGCCCCGACCAGAGCCTGCAACTGAGGTATGTACCGTTGACAGGCATCAAACCTGCAACACTTCAGTCCAAGGCCCGACGCTCTAACCATTGAGCAACTGGCTAAGGCAAAGTTTTTAATTTTGGTAAAGTTCAACCTACTATTTGTTTATTGTTGTTTTTTTCACTTTGCTTATGCTTTTTGTCATATCAGCCTTGACAAATCCACAGTCATGAAAATGTACCCCTATGTTTTCTTCTAAGAGTTGTATAGTTTTAGTACTTATATTTAGGTTGTTGATCCATTTTTTATTAATTTTGTTTATAGCATTACGTAAAGGGTCCAGTTTCATTCTATTGAATGTGTATATTCTTTTGTCCCAGCATCATTTATTGAAAAGACCATTCTTTCCCATTGAATGGAAGATCTTATTTAAAATCAGTTCACCATGAATAAATGGATTTATTTCTGGACTTTCAATTCTATTCCATTGGTCTATATGCTGGTACCACAATTTTTTTTATTGCAATAGCTTTATAATATGTTTTGAAATTGAGTATTACTTTTTCAGTATTGGCTATTTAGGCCCCTTGACTCCATTCTGGACTCTTCTTCAGTCCAATGAGTCTGCTTCAACCTCCATTACCTCTGGAAATGCCACTGCCCCCATCTCTATCCTTATATTTTTATATGACTTTAAAGGTCAGCTTTACCATTTTTGCATAAAATGCCAGTGAAATTTTAATAGGGATTGCGTTAATCTGTTGATAGTTTAAGTCATATTGCCATTTTAACAATTTTAATTGAATCTTTTAATCCATGAACACAGGTTTCCTTTTCATTTAATTAGGTCTTCAATTTATTTCAGAAATGTTTTGTAGTTTTTAGTGTACAAGTTTTTTACCTCCTAGGCTATATTTTTCTCAGTATTTTATTCTTTTGAATGCTGTTGTAAGTGGTATTAGTAGGATTTACCCTTTTATCATCAAATAATACCCTTCTTTATCTCTTATAACTGTTTTTTACTTATAGCCTATTTTGCCTTGCTCACTGTTTGCATGGAACATGGTATGCGTTTTTTTAAGACATTCTTTTTTTTTAATATAAGTATATTTTAAATAAATTTTTATTGATTTCAGAGAGGAAGGGAGAAGCAGAGAAAGAAATATAAATGATGAGAAAGTATCATTCAATCAGCTGCCTCCTGCACGCCCCCTACTGGGGATTGAGCCCACAACCCAGGCATGTGCCCTTGACCAAAATTGAACCAGCGACCCTTCAGTCCATGGGCCGGCGCTCTATCTACTGAGCCAAATCGGCTAGGGCTAATATATATTTATTGATTTTGGAGAGGGAGAGGGAGATAGAAACATCAATGATAAGGGAGAATCATTGCTCCTCTTAAAAAACACAGGGATACACATTGGTTTTATCAATTTCTAATACAGTGGCTCTCTAATTTCACATAACTAATCACACATGTTAACCAGTATATTTTGAATGCATACTACTTATCAGGCATTCTCCCTAGGAAGTTGGGATTTGGTAGTAAATCAAACAAGATACAATTCCTGCTTTTGTGGAGCTTCTCTTCGAGATATAGGAATAGAATTGGGGAGACAGATAAGCAAATAAATGTTCAGTGTTTTAAAATGCAGTGAAAGGCCTGGCTGGCATGGCTCAGTGGTTGAGTCCCAAACTATGAACCAGGAGGTCATGGTTTGGTTCCTGGTCAGGGTACATGCCCAGTTTGCAAGCTTGATGCCCGGTAGTGTGTGTGCAGAAAGCATCCGATAGATGATTCTCATCATTGATGTTTCTATCATTCTCCTTCTTTCCTCTCTGAAATCAATAAAAATATATCTTTTTAATAAAAATGCAGTGGTGGGGAGCATGGAAACAGTATAAGATGACAGAATGTGTGTGGTCTTTGGTACGTCGGTAGTGCTGTTTTATTTATTTTTTTAATATATTTTATTGATTTACACAGAGGAAGGGAGAGGGATAGAGAGCGAGAAACATCGATGAGAGAGAAACATCCATCAGCTGCCTCCTGCACACCTCCCACTGGGGATGTGCCCGCAACCAAGGCACGTGCCCTTGACCGGAATCGAACCCGGGACCCGTCAGTCCGCAAGCCGACACTCTATCCACTGAGCCAAACCGGTTTTGGCGGTAGTGCTGTTTTAGATACGGTGCGGAGGAAGGGCTCTTTGCTAGAGTGCCATTGATCAGAAAAGCCTGAAAGTAGTGATGGAACAAGCCATGTTGGATATATAGTTCTCTTTTTGCAAATATCACAAGTATTTTTCTTTACTACAAAAGTGCATATGTATTAAAGGGGATCACCATAATTCTGAGATGAGATAAGGGCTACAGTTCTGAACTCCATAGAATAAGGAGGCTAAAGGAAATTTTTCTGACCTGATTTCATAAAATAGCTACATTTACAGTTTTTAGATTTTTAACCAAGCATTAAGTTTATAGTTGGTAGAAATCTTTGGTGGCAAAACTGTAGAATGGTATTTGTTTTGTTTTTCTGTTCTTTTGGTTTTAAAGTTTACTTATTCCTTAGCACTAAGAAAAGATCCCAATGTCACATGGAGGACTCATTTTCTTATTTTATGTCTTAAATTCCTTCTGACCTTTAACCTTGGTTATAGGCAAAGAAGAGTAAAACAAAAATGCCATCTCTGGTAAAGAAGTGGCAGAGCATACAGCGTGAGTTAGATGAAGAGGAGAACTCTAGTTCCAGTGAAGAGGACCGGGAATCAACTGCACAGAAGCGAATTGAAGAGTGGAAACAGCAGCAGTTGGTCAGGTAAAAGAAGAGACCAAAGGTGGGGTAGGGTGGGTTGTGATTAATTCATAGAAACATTTATCTATAAAAATTATGGCTTGGCCTTTTTCAAAATCAGAACTATCAGAATTGTAATACTTTCTCCCATCAATTGCTCATCTTATGCAAAGGACTGGTTTTTAACACTGAGCATACTTCCCCACTTACTTATGGATCCAGTAGACCCTTAATTTTATTTTACATACTAGAAGCCCAGTGCACAAAATTCGTGCGGGGGCGGGGATTCCCTCAGCCCGGATTGCGAGAAGGCACAGGCCAGGCCAAGGGACCCCACCAGTGCATGATCAGGGTCGGGGAGGGACGCAGGAGAGCTCCAGGGCGTGTCCAGCCAGTCTCCCTCAGTCCCGATCAGCTGGACCCCAGCAGCAAGCTAACCTACCGGTCGGAGCATCTGTCCCCTGATGGTCAGTGCACGTCATAGCGGTTGAGCCGTCTTAGCATAATCATTATCATACTAGAGGCCTGATGCACGAAATTCGTGCAAGAGTAGGCCTTCCTTCCCCCAGCTACCGGCACCAGCTTCCCTCTGGCACCCGGGCTTCCCTCGCTACCCCAGCTTGCAGACGTCCCGTCTAATTAGCATATTACACACTAGAGGCCCAGGGCAGAAAATTGCACACAGTAGCCCATCGCTGCTCGCAGCCCCGCTCACCTGCTGCCTGCCTTGCTGCCATCGGAGCCTGTGGGCCGTGGGGGAGGGGCCAAGAGGTGCTCAATGCACCTCATGGTGACCAGTCATTTGGTCGTCCTGGTCATCACAGACACTGGCTTTTTATATATATAGATTATACTTTGATTGGTTGAATGGACAACTGGACACTTAGCATATTAGGCTTTTATTATATAGGATAATTTACCAAGGTAAAAATAACGGGAAAGGGAGAACACTTTATTAGAAATTTTAATAAGGCCCTAGCCAGTTTGGCTCAGTGGATAGAGCATCAGCCTATGGACTGAAGGGTCCCGGGTTCAATTCCCATCAAGGGCACATGCACAGGTTGCGAGCTCAATCCCCAGTAGAGGGCATGCAGGAGGCAGCCAGTCAATAATTCTGTCTCATCATTGATGTTTCTATCTCTCCCTCTCCCTTCCTCTCTGAAATCAATACAAAATATTTTTTATAAAGAAATTTTAATAATAATTTACACATGGTTAACCCAAACTTATATTCCTTATTTTCCTGGTTTTGAAAGGTATGTACACTGAAATGAGCAACATTCTTCTAATGTTGCTCAATTGTCATGTATAATCTGGACCATACTTCTCTCATAAATAGTGATACCAAATTTCAAATTCATCTCTGATAGGTCTAGCTTATTATTTATGGTTCTTGCTCTTGCAACATCCATAAACACAGTACATATGAAAACATTTGGAAATAAAATTGTAATGTTAAAAAAAAAACAGTATACAAAATAAACAGTATCATACTTTATGTACTCACTAAAAAATTTTTTTGAGAGAAGATAGTCATTCGTCACTTCATAATTGAAAACATTTTCATTTTTTGATACATATATGTCACTTGAATGGTCATTCCAGTGGATTTGTTTCTAAAATATCTACTTCTCTCCAATCACTGCACACTTGCTTTCAGCATTTGTCCACTTGAGAACCCTATCAAATAAATTTTAGCATGCAGCATCGGAAAACAGGAAAGATTCCTGCTACACATCTTTTTAGGAAACTTAGATGGTCCGGGTTCATGTTATAAAATACTAGATTATGAAATTGAATCTAGTGCCGCTCTCTGTCTCTTTGCATTCATCTTATACTTGTAAAAGCAAAAAAGACTATGCAAATGTCTCCAAACTTCATTTTTTACTTGAAAGGTGATGCACTATTTTGGGCAACATAATAAAACTGAGGGGTGGTGTTAGTGACAATTTATTTCAGTTGCATCATCCTCGTAGGTGATTCCATTATTCAGTTTTTTTTATTATCTTAGTCCTTTTTAGTATTGCTGGGAATTGAATGATGAATTCCTATAAGATGAAATTAGCAAATGATTTAAGATGATGGGAGGCAATCAGAATGATCTTGTAATTTATCTTAGATTATTTTAGATTTATAAAAGCATCCAGTGCACCCATTCTGATCATTGCAAGATAGAATATGAGCTTTAATCTATTTTTTAGATGACTAAGTCATGAGTTATCAATCTTTACAAATAGAACTGATCAAAAGAGAATTTCTAAAACATTAGGTCCAAAGGTCCCTTATGGTATATTGAAGGTTAAATATATCTTCCTTAAAGAATCGTAACTCGCCGAAACCGGTTTGGCTCAGTGGATAGAGCGTCGGCCTGCGGACTGAAGGGTCCCGGGTTCGATTCCGGTTAAGGGCATGTACCTTGGTTGCGGGCACATCCCCAATGGGAGGTGTGCAGGAGGCAGCTGATCGATGTCTCTCTCTCATCGATGTTTCTAACTCTCTATCCCTCTCCCTTCCTCTCTGTAAAATATCAATAAATATATTTAAAAAAAAAAAAAGAATCATAACTCCTAGTGGCCAAGAGAAACTTTTATAAGAATGTTTTATTCCTTCAGTGTGGCTTTAATGGTTGTTGGAGATACATAAAAATAAAAATGTGTGTATGTCTTTTGTTGACCCATTGGAAGAAATTTGATAAAGAATTTGCTGGTACTTAGCTGAGAAACTTGAAGCATTTTCATGAACATAGATGTGATAGGTCAGATTTTCAGTTTCAGTTAAGAGGTTTTTTTTATTTGCTAGGTAATGAACAGATTCTTTTTCTTCCCAGTGAAGTTATCTGTTTTTTGCTTTCACAGTGGCATGGCAGAGAGAAATGCTAATTTTGAAGCCCTTCCTGAAGATTGGCGAGCAAGACTGAAGAGAAGGAAAATGGCTCCAAACACATAATATTTTTAAAAATTAAAAAACAAATGTTTATTGGGCGTGTGTGGATGTGTGTGTGGTGTGTGGATGTGTGTGTTCAGTTCAAAGTCTTAACCCATTTTATGTTGTCAATAAACCATAAATGTTATGAGGGAGAGCATATGAATTTTGAATTTCCTGGGCAAGAACATAACACCTATAAAGTTTTCACATTTGGGAAATGAAATTTTCTGTTTTGCTGAAGGGTAAGGTTACTGCCTTGACCTGGCTGCCTTTGTTCTCACACTGACAAACTCAGCATGTTAGGCACATTAACCTCATCACTCTGGAACATGTGGCTTACGAGTGTGACACGTTTTTAGAGGACACTGACAGAAAGTGAAGGATTTTCCTGCCTAATGGAGGCTCAATAAGTGTTCCTAGTATGGTTCTCTCTCTCATTAACTTCTCCAGAACAAGTGCAATTAAGAAGGCAGCTCTGTATTCTACCTTGCTTAACTGGGATTATCAGATCTTTGTGACCTCTTCCTCCAGTCTGCCACCCTGGAGTGCTAGGAAAAATCAAGTTGTTTATCATGTGCTGATAGATGGCCACACTCTCTATTCTATCTCATACATTCTAGAATTGATAGCTGTCATTTCATATACTAGATGAAATACTTAAATTTCGGCAGCAGCAAGTTCAGGTCTTTGATTTTGAGGATTTCCCCTTACATCTGCGGCAGTAAATTTAACAAAAGCCACTGTATGTGTTGATATTGTCTCATTCCAAAATTCACCTCCCTTTCATGTGTGAACGTATTTTCCATAAAATTCCAGTATTTAAAAAGCAGTTTACTGTTCTGTATTTTCTATTGTATCACAATCAGGTAAAAGTCACTTTAAACTGAAGAAAAGGCAAATTGTGTTTTAAAGCTCTTTGTATTTCTCCAGTTTCTGACCTTGTAAATTTGTATATATACACTAATAAAGCTTTTTTTATACTTCTGATTGTCCTTTTGCTCTTCTAAACCTGTTACTTCATGATTATGTAACCAAGACTTATTTTAAGTCAATCTTAATTGTTTTTTTCTAATCAAATATGGTAGGGAGGCAAACATTAAAGAACAGCTCTAAAAAGCAAGATTTTGAATCGAAGGGTGGGCAGGGTTAGAAAAACACTTCTAGTACCAGAAGATGCTGTGTGTCTTCAATTTTGGAGCTTGCACTCTATAATAGCTAATGTTTGACCTAAAATCCAGGAAATAATGTAATGTGTTTAACATTTTGAGACAAGGTGCTTTTTCAACCCTCTTCTTATAAGAGTAATACATACAGGATGTCCCCAAAAAATGAATACACACTTCAACAGCTGATAGCTCAATTGATGTTGCTTTTTCAGATTTAACCCAATGGAATTAATAATACAAAAGTGTGTATACATGGTTTTGGGACACCCTGTACTTACAGTTTGGGACATACAAAGTCAACCAAAGAATAGTTTACAGTTTATTTTGGTATTTTTATGCATGTAATTTTAAATGTTACCTAACCAGTGTCATGTATGCTAGTGTGCTAGATATTACCATTATGCAAGTATTGGGGTGACCGTTTTGTATACAAATTGTGTTTTTATTAATCCTCACCTGAGGATATTTCTTCCTTGATTTATAGGGAGGGAGAAGGGGAAGAGAGAAACTGCCATGAAAGAGACAGACTAGTCACCTCCCACATGCCACCCCCACAGGGACTGAGAACTTGAACTTAGATTTGTGCTCCTGACCATGAGTCGAACCCACAAACCTATTTGTGGGCAGACACTAGCCACTGAGAAAAACCAGCCAAGGCTAAATGGTTTTTCTTGTAATTGCATAGAGCAAATTTCTAGAAATAGAGGCTTGTCAACTAGCTGTTAAATTTCTACAGAGCAACAGTGCTTTTGTCACTATCCTACCAAATTGATATTTTTAAAAATCTGACAGTCAAAATATGTGGGTTTAATTTAACTTTATTTCTTACATATTTTTTGTAGAAAGTATTTTTTCTTTTAAAGATTTTTTGATTTTTTACTTTTTATATGTTTTTATTGATTTCAGAGAGGAAGGAAGAGGGTGAGAGAGATGATGAAAGAATCATTAAGCCGCTGCCTTCTGCACGCCTCCTACTGGGGATGGAGCTGGCAACCTGGGCATGTGACCTGACTGGGAATCCAACCGTGACCTGGTTCATGGGTCCAACCTGCCCAGTGAAAGTAATTTCTCACTTCCGGCGTTGAGCTGGCTTTCCTTGTTACCTGAGAGAGCAATACTTGTTACCAGATGGAACAGCAAAGAAGTTTGGAGTATGACTACAGGCTTTGTATTTCAACCAAATTACCATTGATTACCCAAAAGCTGGGCGCAACTTTTCCTTGGGAGGCGGGGCCTCGCTCCCCGGAAGCGCCCAGCCGCCCCGCCCTCCTGCTTTGGTTTCATGGTTGCTAGGCTACCGGCGCCCTAGCCGAAAGCGGTGGCGGGTGAGCGAGGTTACCTCCTCTGCCGCGTGCACAGCTGGGCATCTGTACCTGCTGTGCCGTGGCCTCCCGCCTCGCCTAGGATTTTCAGCCACCGTAGGCGCCGCGCCCTCCACAGCTTGGGACAGGCAGGAGCGCAGAGGCGGCTGCACCCTTCCCTCTGCGCTCGGAAATCTTCCTCCTTGCCCCCCACCACCACCCTTCCGGAAACGGCCCTTCACGCCTTTATCCGGACCAGGAAGCCCTGAACCCCTGAATTTCGGGCCTCTGACTTTTACATCCACCCCGAGACAACTATTCTCGTTTTTTTCACTATCTTGCGGTATCTTTCTGCTTGCGGAGAGGAAAGCATGGGGCCTGCATGCGTACGGGTGCCTCGGGAGAAGGCTGGAAGACGTGTCGCCCTCCCTAATTTCTCAGGTACGCCTCCGGGCCTCATTATGGGAACAACCTGCCGGGTCCTTGTTTGAGCAGACACTGAGTTGGCAGGAAGAAAGGAGTGATGTGGCAGGGTTTCCTAAAATCGCGGGGGAGCTGCGGAAGCAAAGGGTGGGCATGGTGAATATCGGCAGGTGTTTCAATTGTCCTGTTCTGGTTTTTTAGCTTCTCCTGTGTAATCAGCTGCCCTTTTGGAAACCGGGCAAGGGTTGTGGCTGGATGCCTGTGTGACTGACTGGTCTTCCGTATGCCATACAGAAGTAACATGTTCCCAGCATTGGAAGCAGAGCTAAAGCAGAAGGTCAGTACACACCCCTCTCCAGGAACTCCACAGAAATCCAATACTAGATCAGAAGGTATATTCTGGTGGCACGTTTTTCTAGCTGGAGATCTTGATCCCCGAGACAGAATGATTTGTGTGAATATCTCACTTGGTTTATTTACAGAAGTCAAGTATACTGCCCTCTGCAACAGTGTTTGCCTACCTTTTGTTAAGAGTTCCATACTATTTGAAAGGACTTTCCTGATTGAGATGGCCTTTCCTTTCACAGACTCTTCCTGATCCCTATGAAGTCTTTATGTACCATCACCTCCAGTACTATGGCTACTTTAAAGGTAACATCTTGTTCTTATTCAGCATCACCTTTCCTGGGTTCGTGAAGTAAGTTGTTTCATTAACTGGGAGAGTTATGCTAGGATAAAACTAATGATGGATTTTTCCAACACTATTACTGAAAAGTATCCCTTTCCCCATTATCTGTTTGTCTACCCTTACACTAGTACCACTCTTTGTTAATTCTACCATATGGCATTAAGACAGTATTTTTGTTTTTGCCTTAAAATTTTCGATATGCTGTATTGTGTCTTGGTTATTCTTGCCTTTTTATATAATTTTAGAATTGTGATGTTTAAAAAAATTATTGGGATTACACTGAATCTATAAAATCTAATTTCACAAGAACTGAGAATTTACCAATATTGGGTTCTCCAATCTCTGAATATAGTCTAATTCTCCATTTATTTAGGTCTTCCTTAATTTCTCCCAATAAAGGTTTACTGGTATAGTTTTTTCATAGATGTTCATATTTTTATGCTGTTGAAATGGTATCTTTTTAAATTTTGATTTTTCTAACTTTATTCCTAGTATTTAGAAATAAAATTGTTTTATATTGATTTTATTTCTGTCAACCTTGTTAAACTTCCCTATTAACTATTTCATTTTTTTAAGTGATTACTAAGTTGTTGAAAACTGACTTTCCAGTTTGCCAGAGTCAGCAGAGCCCTCAGGACGAAGCAGCTCCACGGCCACCTGGAGTACCAGCCTTCACGGTTGTGGCTCTCTTGGCTGCTCTTAGACTAGTAGCTACCCCGTCTTTCTGCCTCCCCAGCCCTTTCTCTTTCCACCATATCACGCTGTCTTTCAAGTCTCCTCCTCACTGTGAAATGGAGAAAATGATGTTTAGCTCAAGTAAATTGAAATGGGAGAACTCTTTGGAAAATGAGATGTATTCATTGTAAAGGCCTGTGGTCGTGGGGGTTTGGTAGTAGTGGTTTGGGTATGCACCTAGGTGTTAGGGGTGGTAACTAGCCTTCCAGAACCTGTAATTTAAACTGCCTTTCCTTAGCTGAAAGAGGCAGTGTACCAAACTCTGCTCCGCACCAGCCTGTTTGGAAGAATAATCCCCGATTTGTCTTGAGTGACTCTTTTGGGGGAAGAGATGATTTGATACCAGACCACCTGGAAAAGGAGAACCTTCTATGTGAGTAATACACAGAGTGTGTGATCCCCAGAACCCTCACTGCCTTGAGCAGCTGCCGTAGGTATTCCGGAGAACGTGGTCTACCGAAGGAGAAGCCAGAGGAGCAGCCTTGGCCACTGTTTCTGTCATCACTCAAAAATGTTCTCTCTAGAGCTACTTTGTATTGTAGGTTTAAGTGAAAATACTATACGTTATCTTCCTCCGAATTGTTGGAAAATTTGTTAAAACTTTTTGGTCAAGCCGAAACCGGTTTGGCTCAATGGATAGAGCGTCGGCCTGCGGACTGAAGGGTCCCGGGTTCGATTCCGGTCAGGGGCATGTACCTTGGTTGCAGGCACATCCTCAGTGGGAGGTGTGCAGGAGGCGGCTGATCGATGTTTCTCTCTCATCGATGTTTCTAGCTCTCTATCCCTCTCCCTTCCTCTCTGTGAAATATCAATAAAATATATTTTAAAAAAAAAACTTTTTGGTCAAGAGTAAAAATTGATTTTTCACACAGGTTTGATGGATATATTTGTTAAGGCTCTTTGTGAAAGAGTGGTGGAAACCAATTCCAGCTTAAGCAAAAATAATTTTTAAAGGTATTCCACAGATTTCTTCTAGAATCCAAGGGTAGGAATTCAATAGATTTTCCCCCTTAAATACATATTCAACCAAAGATCAATTTGCTTCTCTTTACTCCAGTGGTTCTCAACCTTTCTAATGCCGCGGCCCTTTAATACAGCTCCTCATGTTGTGGTGACCCCCAACCATAAAATTATTTTCGTTGCTACTTCATAACTGTAATTTTGCTACTGTTAATGAATCGTAATGTAAATATCTGTGTTTTCCGATGGTCTTAGGTGACCCTGCTAGCGGTTCTCAACCTGTGGGTCACGACATTAGAAAGGTTGAGAACCGCTGCTGTAGAGCCTAAGACCATCGGAAAACACAGATATTTACATTACGATTCATTAACAGTAGCAAAATTACAGTTATGAAGTAGCAACGAAAATAATTTTATGGTTGGGGGTCACCACAACATGAGGAGCTGTATTAAAGGGCCGCGGCATTAGAAAGGTTGAGAACCACTGCTTTACTCCATATCCTCCCTGCCCCCAGCCCAAGCTACCATCATTTCTCACTATTGAATATATGCAGATATTCTTATACTTTCTAATTATATGTAAGTGCTCAATAAATGCTAGCATGACCTTTGAATTTTTTCTCCAGTTTCTGGATTAGGGTTTTTAAAAAAAAAGAGTATGTGAATTTAAATCATACTAGATACTGCTAGACTGCTTTCCAGAATGGTTGCATCAATTGAGCTTCTTGGCAGCAGTGTCTGAGAGTACCTGTTTACTTACACCTTTGCCAGGATGAGTGTGCAAACCTGTAAATGTTTTTCCCATTAGGTGAAAAACTGGCGTCTCCTTGTCATTTTGATTTACATTTCTTATGAGTGAGATTGAACAGCTTCACCATATTTTAAAATGTTTATTGCCCCCCCACCCCCAATTAAACAGTGAGAAAAAGATTTTGAGACAGAAATAGTGGGGGTGGGAGGATGGAAAGGGGCAGAGAAAAGAAAGACAAACCGTGCCTCCTCCTTCCTCTTTTTAGGGTCTACCTGTCTATCCTCAGCTGTGCATCAACAGACAGAAGCTGTGAGCAAAGGTATTTCATGTCCCTCCAGACCAGAAAACTCAAAACTCCTTTGTGGGAAATGTCTTCACCCCCTTCTCTCCCCACCAGAGCTGAGAACCAGCACACTGAGGGGCCTTGGTTCCTTCCCCGTTATTTTCTGTCTTTTCATTCTTCCTCTCATTTCGTTTATTTTTCTTTCTCCCTGAAAGCCTTTCTTTTCCTCCCTTTTTTCTCATTCTCTACTTGCCAAGAGCTCCTCTCTCTCTCCTGACCATTCACACTACTCTCCCATTTCCCATATCATCCTCTGTTTCAAAGTCGCTCTGTCCTTTGAATGGTTATATTTTGAACTTGAAATTTAATTTGCAGATTGTTTTTAATAGTTTTATGTACATTTTTCTAAAATGCTAATGGGTGAATTGAAAGTTCCCTCTCTTGCCTCTCACTAAACAAAAGTAATAGAACACATTAAATAACTTTTTATTCATTTGCAGCTCACGGTTGAGATGTCTTAAATACATTAGCTCTGATTTTTTTTAAACACAAAAACGTTTCTTCTAATTTATTCTTAAAACTTCACACTTATGAACAAAAAGATAGATACAGAGGCAGTAAAGCATCAAACAAACTGTCAAATTACAGCGGGAAGGTTAGGGAGAGGTGGGGGAAATAAGAGATCAACTGAAGGACTTGTATGCATGCATATAAGAGTAACCAACGGATGCGAAACATTGGGGGGTGAGGGCATGTATGGGAGTGGGGTGGGGGGGCAATGGTAAGATATGTACACATATAATACCTTAATAAAAACAAAACAAAAAAAAACTTCACACTTAAATATTTAATAGACTGTGTCAAATTTTAATTTGATTTTTATCATTTCTATGCCATCATCCTGTACTAAATCTCTTTGAAGGAAATATATGTGATAGGATTGCACATCTGTGCCTTTTTTTTTTTTTTTTTTGAGAGAGAGAGAGAGAGAGAGAGAGAGAATGGAAGGACAAGAGGAGGGGAAGAGAGAGAGAAACATCAATGTAAGAGAGACACATGGATTGGTTGCTTTCTGCACACGCCCTGACTTGGGTCAGGGATCAAGCCTCCAACCGAAGCAGGTGCCCTTGACTGGGAATAGAACCTGCAACCTTTCGGTCCGAGGCCCAACGCTCTAACCACTGAGCAACCGGCTAGGGCTGTGCTCATATTTTAGTAGTGCTTAGAGTTACTTAGTGGTTCTAGTTGATCAGTGAAGTTCCCAAGGAGGAAAGAAGCCATTCATTCATTCCCTTGCCCTTTGGCAGATTCCTTTATGCTGAGTTCGTCACTTCTCAGGAGCAGACACTTTCTTCATGATGATTTTGGTGAAGTAAACCCATGTCTTCGAGAACCCCAAGATCTCTTTGCCTTTTACTCTTGCTGCGGGCCACTGCAGGCTCCCAGGTGGCCAATAGAATGCGAGGTCATCAAAGAAAACATTCATCATATTGGTATGCGACTTATGTGTCATGGTCTTGCTGTTCTGATAGACTTTATTACAAAACCTCATAGTTTTAAATCCTATATGCTAAAGTACAAAGCAGGACAGATTCAACATCTCTCATCTCACCCCAAAATGATTATCTCACCCTGGGATACTGAAATACACTCACCAAACATTCTAATGTGCAAATTAGAATGTCTCAGAGTCCATTAGAATGGAGGATACCTTATTAGAGGCCAATATATATGCTTACTTAAATGTGTTTTCTAGATTATTCCCATCTCAGTATTAATGTGCTTAGTTGAGTTTTATAAAAGCTGTATTTTTACTGGCCTTGGTATAGTTGATGCACACCATATATGTCAGAGTGTAATTTGTACTGTTTTTAATTATATTTTTAGTTTATTGGAGTTTTTATGGGAATGGTAGAGACTTTTTAAAAAATTGATTTTAGAAAGAGGGAGGGAGAAGGGGAGAGAGAGAGAGAAGCATCCATCGGCTGCCTCCTGCACATCCCCTATTGGGGATCGAGCCCGAAATCCAGGCATGTGCCTTGACTGTGAATGAAACCTGTGGCCTCTTGGTGCATGGGTCGACACACAACCACTGAACCACACTGGCTGGGCGGTAGAGACATTTTTTTATGGCATTGCTGGTCATATCTTTGAGCTATTGGTGCAAATATAATCTTCAGCACTCATTTTTTTTTTAATATATTTTATTGATATTTTACAGAGAGGAAGGGAGAGGGATAGAGAGCGAGAAACATCGATGAGAGAGAAACATCGATCAGCTGCCTCCTGCACACCTCCCACTGGGAATGTGCCTGCAACCAAGGTACATGCCCTTGACCGGAATTGAACCCGGGACCCCTCAGTCCGCAGGCCGACGCTCTATCCACTGAGCCAAACCGGTTTCGGCTTCAGCACTCATTTTATGAAGCATTTTCAGAAGTGGATTGCATTGAAAAGTGGGGACTTTTCTAATTGGTGGGATACTTATATCTACCAGACATCATGTCTCTGCTTTAGACTGCTGGATAAACAACTGGATGTTTCTTATTTTTCTCCCTTTCCTCATTTATTATTCACTCATAAATATTTATGAAGCATCTACCATATGCTAAGTACAATGCTTAGTGTTAGATTTACAGTGATAAACAAGACAGAGATACCCAGAGCTCACAGACTAGTGGGAAAGTTAAAGTTACAACCAGGCAATTGCATAGAGTTTGATCCCTTGAGAACACTTAATCTCAGCTTGGAAGATCAGTAAGGGTTCCCAAAAGGAGTTGAAATGTCAGCTGGGATCTGAAGGAGAAGTTAGAAGTAATCCAATTGAGAGAGTCAAAGAAAAGTATTCCAGTTAGATAAAACAGAAAAAGAGAATGTCTTGTTTGGGCAACCATAAAACATTGAGCCTGAAAGATGAGATGAAGCTAAAATATAGGGAAGGGCTTAGTGTTGTAACTGGGACAGAATTGCTCTTTGGGTGTTTGGAAATGTGTGCGTGGTGGTAGGGGGGGTGCATTTGGAGTTGGCACAGTAGCTGAGAAGTCCTAAGGTCATCTGTCCCTATCCTGTACAATCTATAATAATAAAGTGTAATATGCTAATTAGACTGGATGTCCTTCCAGATGACCTTCCGGATGAAGCAGGGGCAGCGAGGGAAGCTCGGGTCCTTGGGTGCTAGAGGGAAGCTGGTGCCGGCAGCGGGGGAAGGAAGGCCTACTTTTGCAGTGATTTCGTGCATCGGGCCTCTAGTTTTTAGATAAAAGTTCAAGTTGATCAGGCCAGACAATAGGATTTTGTAGCTCTCTATATAAAATAGAATAAGATAGAGAATTCCTGTGAAGATTTTAGAACCAATTCCAAAAGGAAAATAAAAAGTGTAAAACGTAATCCACTAAACCAGTGGTCGGCAAACTCATTAGTCAACAGAGCGGCAAATCGTGGCTCGCGAGCCGCAGTTTGCCGACCACTGCACTAAAGCATTAAATCTTTTTTTAAAGCAATTTTTTTTTTTAAATTTCAAGGAAATCTAATAGCAAGTACCTGCTGTTTAAACTGAGTTGTCAGAGCCTCATTACTCCCCATTACCTTAAAGAAAAGAAAAGAACATTGTCTTTTACTGAGTTGTGTCTTTATATACCCTTGGCTTTCATCACTTAAAATGATATGGAGAAGTTCGCCAAGTTTCAGATGAGGAATCTTAGAATTGAGTGTTGATGAAAAAGCCTTGTTTTCTCTAAAACAAGTGATATCCTTATGGTAATAAAAAGTATGTAGCTGACCATATTTCCCTGATTTTAAAAGGGAGCTCAGAACCAAAAAGTCTCCTCATAGTCTTATGGAAAGAAGCAAGACAACTTACAAACAAATTAGAAACTTAGGTTCTGACAAAGTGATTCTGTATTATTTCTTATTATGTACTTTTTAAATGTCTTCTTTCAGAAAGAGTTCCACCTCAACCAGAATATTTTTATCAACCTACAGGAAATGAGAAGGTACCAGAAATTGTAGGAGAGGAAAAAGGCACAATTGTCTACCAATTAGATTCAGGTATTGTCATTACGCTGAACAGTGAGTAATTAATTATGATAAGGTTATAAATATTTTCTATAATGTGATTTTAGAAAATCCATAGTTTGGTGATAAATTGTCTTTTTCAAACCAATCTGAATAGGAACCCTGATATTCATGAATAAATCAGCTTTAAAATTTCAATCATTTTTTTAAATGAAGTACCTTTTTCTTAATAAATCTAAGTCCATTTTATAGCTTCTCCCTCATTATTCCTCTTCCTGAAATTCAGAGCTTGAATCTTTGGGGAACGCGTTCTTCTTTTTTCCACCTGCTATATGTACTTGGGTGAGTACTTTATAGAATGTGCATATGACTGTCATTTACCATGTGGTTTCCTGCATTAAGTAGAAGATTTCCTAGAGATAGAATACATGTCTTTTATAAAAATGTGCAGAACACTGTACCCAATAACAGCCACAAAATACACATTTGTTTCAAGGGTCCCTGGTAGATTCTCCAGTATACACCATATGCTAGGTTGTAAAGCAGGTCTTAATACATTTTATGTAAAAGGATTGAAATGATACAAAATATATCCTCTGATAACAACAAAATTAAATTAGAGATCAACAGCAGAGTGACATTTGGAAACTCTTTGGATATTTGGAAATTGAGCATCTATCATATGCTAAGTACAGTGCTTAGTGTTAGAGATACAGTGATAAACAAGATAGAAACACCCATTTCTAAGTAACCCATGTGTTAAAGATATCACAAGGAGAGTTTAAAAATATTTTGGAATGAAAATAAAACAACCTATCAAAATTTATGGGATGCAGCTGCAAGGTAAATTTATGGCTTTAAATACATATGTTTGAAAGGAAGCGGAGGAGCCCAAAAGGGATTGTGGGAGAAAGTCTTTTCCTTTCCAGCTGCCCACAGCCATCAGGTAAACCAAGATGGGCGCTTACAAGTACATCCAGGAGCTATGAAGGAAGAAGCAGGCCAATGTAATGTGCTTTCTGTTCAGGCCGTGCTGCTGCCAGTACACCAGCTCTCTGCACTCCACTGGGACCCCTGCCTACCAAGCCCAATAAAGCACAGCAGACTAGACTACAAGGCCAAGCAGGGTTATTATGTCATATATTGGACTCGTGTGTGCTGTGGTGGCCACAAACACCCTGTTCCTAAGGGTGCAACCAATGGCAAGCCTGTCCATCATGGTGCTAACCAGCTCAAGTTTGCTAGAAGCCTTCAGTATGTTGCTGAGGAGCTAGCTGGGCACCACTGTGGGGCTCTGAGAGTCCTGAATTCTTACTGGGTTGGTGAACATTCCACATACAAATTTTTTGAGGTTATCCTCACTGCTCCATTCCATAAGGCTATCAGAAGAAATCCTGACACCTAGTGGATCACCAAACCAGTCCGCAAGCACAGGGAGATGTGAGGGCTGACATCTGCAGGCACAAGAGCCGTGGCCTCAGAAAGGGCCACAAGTCCCACCACACTACTGGTAGTTCTCGCCACGCGGCTTGGAGAAGGCACACTACTCTCCAGTTCCACCATTACCGCTAATATAAGTAATGTTTGTAAAATTCTTACCTAATAAACAATTTAGGACAGTAAAAAAAAAAAGGAAGGAAAAATAAATAAAATAAATAAGGAAGGAAGGAAGATCTGAAATCAATTACCCAAGCTTCCACCTTAATAAATTTAAAAAATCAGAGCAAAATAAATCCAAAGCAAGCTCAAGAAAGGAATTGCTAAAGATACTAATGAAATAGGTGAAATAGAAATCCGAAAAATAATAGAAAAATCAAGTTGGTTCTTTGGAAAGATCAACAAATTTGACAAAATAGCCCAACCAAGGAAAAGGGAGAGGAGATACAAATTATCAAAATCAGCAATGGAAGGAAACATAAGCATCAACTCTACAGAAATCAACGAATTACAAGACAATGCTGGTAACAATTTTACGCCAACAAATTAGACAATATATATGAACAGGAACAATTGCTAGAAAGACACAAATCACCAAAACTGACTCAGGAAGAAATTAGAATCTGAATAGATTATAACAAAGAAATTGAATGAGTAATTTAAAATCTTCCTGTAGAGAGAAACCAAGATGGCGGCATGGTAAACACCTAAACTGCTGCCTCGCACAACAATATCAAAACTACAACTGAAAGACAAAACGGACATTATTCAGAACCACAGGAAAGCTGGCTGAGTGAAAATTCTACAACTAGAAGGAAAGAGGAAAGCACATTGAGTCTCAGAGGAGCTGCAAAAGGTTGAGGTACAGAGACTTGCACACGGAGAGGACTGGCAGCTGAGTGCGCGGCTGGCTTTCTAAAGTGGGAGGGAGAAGGAAGCTCCCGACTGCACTGAACTCCAGTCCCGGACGAGACGCTGGGAAACCAGACTCATTCGGGTGAAATCTGGACTGTCAGGAAAAGAGAAAGCACACTGAGACTCGGGAGCTGCAGAAGGCAGAGATCATGAGGCACGCACGCGCAGAGAGAACTGACTGCTGAATGCACGGGAAGCTGAGTACACAGCTGGCTTTCTAAAGCGGGAGGGAAACGGAAGCTCCCGACTGCGCTGAACTCCAGTTCCGGGCAAGTTTCTGGGAACCCCGACTCATGCGGGGAGAAACTGGACTGTCTGGCAGCAGGCGAAACTCGAGGGCGGCTTTCTCTCAGAGGTGCTTGCAGCGATTACCAAGGGGCACTGCGACCCAGGGGCCTCATAGGGCAGGGCTGACGGGAAACCAAGGCTGTCTGCTCCACCCTGAAACTTTGCCCCATCCAAGCTGAGCACAGAGGCTTTTGCAATTTTGCAAGTCCTGTCTCATAAGAGTGTCTCCAGCACAGAAGTTCTCCCAGCGTAGACACAGCTGATCCTCACAGCCAATTGGCCTGGAGGTCAATTCCTCCCAGTGATACCAACAACAATCAAGACTTAACTACAACAAGGCTGAGCACACAGTCCACAAAGGGGTGCACCAAGAGTGTCCACCTCAGGTAACTGGGGAGGCTGAGCCACTGTGCCCTAGAGGACACCTACCACACCAAGCTACTCTACCAACTCAGGGAAGCAGCGAAAATGCGGAGACAAAGAAACAGATCACAAATGAAAGAAATGGAGGAAAACAAACAACTGGATGTAGAGTTCAAAACCATGGTTATAAGGTTTTTCAAGAATTTCCTAGGAAAGGCTGATAAATTTAGCGAGACCCTCGAGGATATGAAAAAGGACCAACTAGAAATTAAACATACACTGACTAAAATAAAAAATACCGTATTATACAGAGATCTAACAGCAGACTAGAGGAACGCAAGAATCAAGTCAAAGATTTGAAATACAAAGAAGCAAAAAACAACCGAAAAAGAAAAAAGAATCCAAAAATTTGAAGATAGTGTAAGGAGTCTCTGGGACAACCTCAAGCATACCAACATCCAAATTATGGGGGTGCCAGAAGAAGAGAGAGAGCAAGATACTGAAAACCTATTTGAAGAAATAATGACTGAAAACTTCCCCCACCTGGTGAAAGAAATAGACTTACAAGTCCAGGATGCACACAGAACCCCAAACAAAAGGAATCCAAAGAGGACCACACCAAGACACATCATAATTAAAATGCCAAGGGCAAAAGACAAAGAGAGAATCTTAAAAGCAGCAAGTGAAAAACAGTTAATTACCTACAAGGGAGCACCCATTCAATTGTCAGCTGATTTCTCAACAGAAACTATGCAGGCCAGACAGGAGTGGCAATAAATATTCAAAGTGATGAATAGCAAGAACCTACCACCAAGATTACCCAGCAAAGCTATCATTCAGAATTGAAGGTCAGATAAAGAGCTTCACAGATAAGAAAAAGCTAAAGGAGTTCATCACCGCCAAACCAGTATTATATGAAATGCTGAAAGGTATTTTTTAAGAAGAGGAAGAAGAAGAAAAAGGTAAAGATAAAAATTATGAACAACTAATACATATCTATCAACAAGTGAATCTAAAAATTAAGTGAATAAAAAATGAACAGAATAAGCTGGTGAATATAATAGAAAGAGAGCCATAGAAAGGGAGTGGACTGACAATTCTCGGGGGGAAAGGGGTGTGGGAGGTGCGGGAAGAGACTGGATAAAAATCGTACATATATGGATGAGGACAGTGTGGGGGGAGGTAAGGGCAGAGGGTGGGGTGGGAATCAGGTGGAGGGGAGCTATGGGGGAAAGAAAGAGGAACAATTGTAATAATCTGAACAATAAAGATTTATTAAATTAAAAATAAATAAATAAATAAAATAAAATCTTCCTGTAAAGAAATCCCTGGTCCAGATGGCTTGACAGGGTTTGTTTGCACTGCATCAAACGTTTAAAGATGAAATAGTACTAATTCCTTATAAACTCTGAAAACAGAGGAGAAGGAAGCATTTGCCAACTCTCTTTGGTGAAGCCAATGTTGTCCTCATAATAAAGCCAGACAAAGACATCACAAGAAAACTATAGATCAATATTCCTTATTAATATAAATGCAAAATTTTTCAACAAAATACCAGCAAACCAAATCCCACAGCATATTAAAAGGATTTATACACCATGACCAAAGGGCATCTGTCCCAGGAGTGCCAGGGTGGTTCACTATAAGAAAATAAGCAGAACCACGTTAGTAGAACAGAGTGGGAGGAAACACCCATCTCAAGGCAGAAAAAGCATTTGACAAAATTCACCCTTTCATGATAAGAACATTCAGAAAACCAGGAATAGAAGAGAATTCTCTCAACCAACTTGTTAAATGATATTTATGGAAAGAATGGATCAACTTCACACCCACCAAAATAGCTATAAAAAAAATATAGACAATAACAAGTGCTGGGGAGGATGTGGAGCAGGTGGTAATACTAACACTTAAGATAGAAAGGAAAGGTAATGTTAAAGAGCAATGAGCCAAGAAATGTAATATGAACCTTCCCAAGGAAAGGGAAGTAAATTTTGAATTAATAATCTCAGGATCCTAGGTTAGTCATAGGGAGGGACATGGAAGGAAGCTGCCAACAGGGACATCCTCTGTCATCACCAAAAATCACCTGGTGCTCGTTGAACCCACAGGTACCAGAGCTCATTGGAACTTCTTAAAAGGAATTCTCTGCAGTTGGAAAATGCTATATTCAAGAAATAGAAAGCAAGAAAGATATCCTCATAATTTGAAAATCAATCTCTGTTAAGTAGTAATTATCAGAAAGGAAACCTGTTATATTGGAAGAGGAATCTGCACAAAGTTTAGTTAGTAGAAAGAGAATGTGTTAAAGAAGTGACATAAGGGAATGCTTTTGGAGAAACAACCAGAAATAGAAGGGACAACAGTGTGCCTACATTCCTCAAATGGAAGAATAAAATGAGCCAGTTATCCCCGAGGGCCCCACTGAGATGTAATTGCACATACTCCACCCCAGTTGCCTTGATTATGAGCTCTCATGTTAATAATAATATGTTGGGAAAAGCTATAAGCAATCCTATATAATAAAAGCCTAATATGCTAAGTGTCCGGTCAGCCAGTCGGCCATTCAACCAATCAAAGCATAATATGATAATGTTATGCTAAGTCTACTCAACCGCTCGCTATGATGTGCACTGACCACCAGGGGGCAGACACTCCAACCAGTAGGTTAGCTTGCTGCTGGGGTCTAGCTGATTGGGACTGAGCGAGACAGACCAGACACGCCCTGGAGCCCTCCTGCAGTTCCTCCCTGGCTGGCCAATTTCTCGTGTCCCTCCCCGGCCCCGATTGTGCACCGGTGGGGTCCCTTGGCCTGGCCTGCGCCCTCTAGCAATCAGGGACCCCTTGGGGGATGTTGGAGAGCTGGTTTCAGCCCGATCCTGCTCAACGCAGCTGGTCAGTGCGCTCCCACAGTGGGAGTGCTGCTCAGCCAGAAGCCAGGCTCACAGCCATGGCAACACTAAGGATGTCCGACTGCTGGCTTATGCCTGCTCCCCACGCCATCAGTCGGACATCCCTCAAGGGCTCCCAGACTGCAAGAGGGTGCAGGCTGGGCTGAGGGCCCTCCCGCGTCCCCCCGCCCCCCCAGTGCACGAATTTCATACACTGGGCCTCTAGTGAAGTAAATAAGGTGGAGCAACTCAGTCCACCTAGCTCCACCTTGTGGAATGTCTGAGGAGGAGTTTGGAAGGCATTTAAAAAGTATGAGGTATAAGTGGGTAGACTTGGGTTCTAGATAATAGGGGATGTGCTGCTTCTATAACCTCGAAAAATCTTTGGGATTATAACCTGTTTTACAGGTTTGGAGTCCCTTCATTTGTCCTAGCCAGAGATATTTTTGTGTATCTTACCCAGGAAGGAACCCTGGGGTGGAAGTGCTTTCTCCTGATACGGCAGCCCTTCCAGACTGTCCTTGTCCTGTTAACACACAGCTGTGGCCACTGCCTTGATCTTGTCCTTGGGATTCAAGGAGAGTTGAGCTCACCTAATTGGAGGAATAAAGAAGCAGAAAACTAAGAAGATGGGGCTCCAGAGGGAATTTGGGAGTTTGTCATCTTAGGGGCCCCACAGCAACTACATGCTGTGAGAATATTGGAGGAAAGAAGGAATTGGTTTTGTTTTTTGAGAAATGTTACTGTGAGCTATGAATTGGATCTTTAATGTTACCTAAGAGACTCAAGAAAATATGGGAATTTCTGTATTAACTAGAGGCCCGGTGCTTGAAATTCATGCATGGGGGAAGGGGGTGTCCCTCAGCCCAGCCTACACCCTCTCCAATCTGGGACCCCTCGAGGGATGTCCGACTGCTCGTTTAAGCCCGATCCCGGTGGGATTGGGCCTAAACAGGCAGTCGGACATCCCTCTCACAATCCAGGACTGCTGGCTCCCAACTGCTCGCCTGCCTGCCTTCCTGATTGCCCCTAACTGCTTCTGCCTGGCAGCCTGATCACCCCCTAACCACTCCCCTGTCAGCCTGATTGATGCCTAACTGCTCCCCTGCCAGCCTGATTGCCCCTAACTGCCCTCCCCTGCAGGCCTGGTCACCCCTAACTGCCCTCCCCTGCAGGCATGGGTCACACCTAACTGCCCTCCCCTGCAGGCTTGATTGCCTCCAACTGCCCTTGCTTGCATGCCTGGTCCCTCCCAACTGCCCTCCCCTCCTGGCCATCATTTGGTGGTCATCTTGTGTCCACATGGGGGCAGCCATCTTGTGTGTTGGAGTGATGGTCTATCTGCATATTACTCTTTTATTAGATAGGATAGAGGCCTGGAGCACGGGTGGGGGCCAACTGGTTTGCTCTGAAGGGTGTCCCGGATCAGGGTGGGGGTTCCCTTGGGGCGTGGGGTGGCCTGGGCGAGGGGCCTGTGGTGGTTTGCAGGCCAGCCACGCCCCCCGGTGACCCAAGTGGAGGCCCTGGTATCTGGGATTTATTTATCTTCTATAATTGAAACTTTGTAGCCTTGAGCGCAGGCCAGGGCAGGAAGGAAGTTTGGCTTCCTCCATCGCCAGGGAAACCCAAGCCTCCTGCTCGCTCCATGGCCATAGCCATCTTGGTTGGGTTAATTTGCATACTTGCTCCTGATTCGCTGGTGGGTGTGGCTGGTGGGCTTAGCAGAGGTATGGTCAATTTGAAAATTACTCTTTTATTATATAGGATTACCTTTTGCCAACATCCTTTTAAGCGAAATAAACCAGTCAGAGAAAGATAAATATCACATGATCTCACTCATTTATGGAAAATAATGAACAACATAAACTGATGCACAAAAACAGATCCAGAGACAGAGAAGCATCTTTCAGACCATCAAACCTCAGAGGGAAGGTAGGGGAGGGTGGGGGTAAGGAGGAGAGATCAACCAAAGGACTTGTATGCATGCATATAAGCCTAACGCCCTAACCAATGGACACAGACACCAGGGGGATGAGGGCATGAATGGGGGGGGGGGGGTTGGGGGCAATGGGGAGATAAGGACACATGTGTAATACCTTAATCAATAAAAAAATAAAATGGTATAAAAAATTCTCCATCTTAAATTAGTATTCAAATGGGCACAAGCAGTATCCGCTTTGACAAGGGTAGCCTGTAGCAAAAGGAAGTGTTCTAAAGGGTCTTTCAGAGAAATACACTTTAGGATGAAAAGTCTCAGCAAGAACAACTGAAAATTTGAATATTCATTGTTAACCTAGAGCAGTGCCGCTGAAGACAGAGGGGCGCAAAGGATATTGCTGGATGAATGGGTTCTGATAGGAATGTGGCTAAATATGTCTGTCTCACCTGCAGTGCCCACCAAAGGCTCCTATTTCACCAGCTCCAGAGTGGGAGGCAAGCGGGGAGTGATCAAGGAGCTCGCTGTCACACTGCAAGGACCAGAAGATAGCACTCTCCTGTTTGAATCAAGGTTTGAGAGTGGGAATCTGCAAAAAGCTGTCAAAGTGTGAGTAACAAAGTGTGTTTACCCAGAGGGATGGTGATTAAAGTGACTGAGAAGTATCTTCAAGAATCATAGTAGGAGTCAGGAGTGTTTCTAAAAAAGAAGTGAAGGGAAATGAATATGAGGATGATAAGAAATGGAATAATTAAGCTCATATTTTCCCCCAGAATAAAAATTTATCTAAATTGTTTTTTTCTGCTTATAAAAGAAATTAGTGCTCATTTAAAATTTTTATTAATAAAAATACATAACAAAATTTTGAATCCTATAATCATGACTCCCAGACACAGCAATTGATAACAGTTTGATGTCTATGCATTAATTTTTTCTCTCTCTGTGTAATACACACAAATTATATATTTTTAAAAATAGGGTAATGGTGTATATATTTGGACACTGTTTTGCAAATTGGCTTTTTTCCACTTAGTACACTTTATTTTATTTATTTTTTGTTAATCCTCACTTGAGGATATTTTTCCATTGATTTTTAGAGGGAGTGGAAGGGAGGGGGAGCAACAGAGAAACATCGATGTGAGAGAGACACATCAATTGGTTGCCTCCCGCATGTATCTGCAACCAAGGTACGGGCCCTTGACCAGAATCAAACCCTGACCCCCATGCTCTGTCCACTGAGCCAAATCAAGTAGGGCTCCACTTAATACATTTTAGATGTTTTTCTATGACAATACCACAGACAATGTCCTTATTTTTAACTAGGGGCCCGGTGCATGAAATTCGTGCACTGGGGTGGGGGGGCGTTCCTCAGCCCAGCCTGCCCCCTCTCACATACTGGGAGCCCTCAGGGGATGTCCTACTGACGGCTTTGTGGGAGGCGACCAGGCTGATCAGGGAAAGGCACCAGCCCCATCACCCCGCTGCTGCAGCCACTGCCAGTCACCACAGGCACCAAGGTGTTTTCATCAACACAGACTCCAGTCCCTTCACCATGAAAAAATGACAACTTTCTTTAGGCATTTTCAAGATGTGTCTTTCATAGGATATGACATTTCTTTATTTCTTTTTTTTTTTTTATCCTCACCTGAGGATATGTTTCCATTGATTTTTAGAGAGTGTGGAAGAGAGAGGGAGAGACAGAGAGAAACATCTATGTGAGAGGGACACTTTGATTGGTTGCCTCCTGCATGAGCCCTGACCTGGGACCCAGGGAGGAGCCTGCAACCTAGGTACATGTCCTTGATCAGAATTGAAACCAGACCCTGCGGTGGGCAGGGCAGGCCGAGGCATTATCCACTGAGTCAAACCAGCTAGGGCAGGATTTGACATTTCTTAGCCCTCCAGCAGCGAACCTTCATTTTTTTCTCCAGGAGTATGATGGAAAAGCCCCAGATCACCTTTTTGGATTCTTATACCCCAGTTACTAAGAATATTACCAGTGGCAAACAGGGAGCTTAGCCAATGAGCGGTCAGAAAAGGTGTTTCCTCTGTAGTTCACACCTATCACCTCCCATCTCCGGCTCCACCCCTGTCAAGGCCTAAAACCTCGGGGACTGGGCAGGGGCCCCCCAGTTCCCTCCAGTCGCCGGCTCCACCCCTGCCAAGGCCTAAAGCCTTGGGGCCTGGGCAGTTGGCCCGCCAGCTCCCTCTGATCCCCAGCTCTACCCCAGCCCAGGCCCAAAGCCTCTGGCCTAAACTTGGGACCTGAGCAGGGGACCCCCAGCTCCCTCCGATCACTGGCTCCACCCCTGCAAGGGCCCCAAGCCTCAGGCCCAGGCTGGGGTCCTGGGCAGGGGACCCCCACCTCCCTCCAATCGCCAGCTCAGCCCCTGCCGAGGCTTGGGTCCTGGGCAGGGGACCCCCAGCTCCCTCTGATCACCGGCTCTGCCCCTGCCAGGGCCCCAAGCCTCTGGCCCAGACTTGGGTCCTGAGCAGGGGACCACCAGCTCTCTCTGATCACCGGCTCCACCTCTGCCAGGGCCCCAAGCCTCTGGCTGAGGCTTGGGTCCTGGGTAGGGCCACCCCAGCTCCCTCCGATCACTCGCTCTGCCCCTGCCAGGGCCCCCCCACCAGCTCCCTCCGATCGCTCGTTCCGCCCCTGCCAAGGCCCCAAGCCTCTGGCCCAGGCTTGGGTCCTGGGCAGGGCCCCCCCCCCCCAGCTCCCTCCGATCGCTGGCTTCGCCCCTGCCAAGGCCCCAAGCCTCTGGCCAAGGCTTGGGTCCTGGGCAGGGGACCCCCAGCTCCGTCCGATCACCTGGCTCTACCCCTGCCCAAGAGCCCCCTGGCTCAGGTTCTTCCCGGTTGCTCAGGACCCAACCCAGGCCTACCTCGGAGTGACCTGGGTGCTGAGAAAGTTCCCAGGACCCAGGCTGCTGGGTGCCAACGTATGCAAATTAACCTTCATCTTTGTTGGGTTAATTTGCATACTCACTCTGATTGGCTGTAGGTATAGCGGAGGTATGGTCAATTTGCATGTTTGTCTATTATTAGGTACTAGAGGCCCAGTGCACAAAATTCGTGCATGAGGGGGTAGGATCGGGCCTAAACGGGCAGTCAGACATCCCTCTCACAATCCAGGACTGCTGGCTCCCAACTGCTCGCCTGCCTGCCTTTCTGATTGCCCCTAACCACTTCTGCCTGGCAGCCTGATCACCCCCTAACCACTCCCCTGCCAGCCTGATTGATGCCTAACTGCTCCCCTGCCAGCCTGATTGCCCCTAACTGCACTCCCCTGCAGGCCTGGTCACCCCTAACTGCCCTCCCCTGCAGGCTTGATCACCCACAACTGCCCTCCCTTGCAGGCCTGGTCTCTCCCAACTGCCCTCACCTGCGGCCATCTTGTGGCAGCCATCTTGTGTCCACATGGGGGCAGCCATCTTTTTTTTTTTTTTTAATATATTTTATTGATTTTTTTACAGAGAGGAAGGAAGAGGGATAGATAGTCAGAAACATCGATGAGAGAGAAACATCGATCAGCCGCCTCTTGCACACCTCCTACTGGGGATGTGCCCGCAACCAAGTTACATGCCCTTGACCGGAATCGAACCTGGGACCTTTGAGTCCGCAGGCTGACGCTCTATCCACTGAGCCAAACCGGTTTTGGCTGGGGGCAGCCATCTTTGACCACATGGGGGCAGCCATCTTGTGTGTTGGAGTGATGGTCAATTTGCATATTACTCTTTTCTTAGATAGGATGCTAGTTCATATTATTCTATTATATGAATGTTCCATACCTATTTACCCTATTCCCACCTGATGAGAAATTAAGACATTTACAATTTTTTATTAAATGAATGAACAGAATTCACACCCTTGTGCATGTATACTTTTTAGTGTTTGTGGTGTTATGGAACAAATTCTGATATAAAATTGGCAGGTCAAAGGGTTTGAACACTATGCATTGCTAGTTTTTGCCCTATTGCCCTCCAGCATGATTTCAGTTACCATCAACAGTGTATGAGAGGGCCTGTTTCCCAATGTTGAAATGTTGATGAGATGGAGGGGAAAAGACCAACATCCTGTTTTAATCTGTATTTCCTTAATGATGCATGCGGATGAATATCTTTTCATGTTTTTAGCATTTGTATTTCCTCTTCTGCAAGTTAGGCCTGGTTTTTTTCCCACAAGGTGCATGCATTCCAGCAAAGCCCCCTTATCTTCAAACAATTAATGATAAGAGATAAAAATAGCACAAGAAGCTTAAAGGTCTGATCCATACTAGTGATGTCCAGGATGTAGGTACAGCCAACAGAGGGCTCCAGCTTCCCTGAGTTCAGTGTGTTTTGGGGAAATGGATTGAAGTGGTTGGAAACCACCTGCTAGGCCAGCCGTGGGCAAACTACGGCCCGCGGGCCGGATCCGGCTGTTCTATCCGATTCTCTTGCTCTCTCCTCCACTCCTTTACTTTGAATTTATATTAGTTCACATAAACACTCCATCCATGCTTTTGTTCTGGCCCTCCGGTCCAGTTTAAGAACCCATTGTGGCCCTCGAGTCAAAAAGTTTGCCCACCCCTGTTCTAGGCTCTAGAAAGGCATCAAGAAGCTCAGCCGGCCCAAACATCTGGTGCTGCATGTGAATTATGAGACTCTTCTGTCCCACACCAAATGCACGTTCTTCCCCCAAGTCCCTGTTAGCCTAACATATGAGTTGGAGAACTAAGTAAATTAGAAAACAAATGTTTGATGTAGCAGCCTTTCTGTTGTAATAAGATCTATTTTTACCAGGGAAAAACAGTGTTTTCCCAGATTATTTTTTGAGGGAGGTATTACAGAGATATCCTATATTCTTCATTACAGAGACACCTATGAGTATGAACTCACCTTACGAACTGACCTCTACACGAACAAACACACTCAGTGGTTTTATTTTCGAGTTCAGAACACCAGAAAAGATGCCACCTATCGCTTCACCATCGTCAACTTGCTAAAACCCAAGAGCCTTTATACTATAGGAATGAAGCCACTCATGTACTCCCAATTGGATGCCAACACCCACAACATTGGCTGGAGGAGAGAAGGAAATGAAATCAAGTACTACAAGAACAACACAGATAATGGGCAGCAGTCCTTTTACTGTCTCACGTGGACCATTCAGTTTCCACATGACCAGGACACTTGCTTCTTTGCACACTTCTACCCATATACATACACGGATTTGCAATGCTACCTCCTGTCCGTGGCAAAAAACCCTGTCCAGTCTCAGTTCTGCAAACTCCGAACTTTATGCAGGAGCCTAGCGGGAAATACCGTCTACCTGCTCACCATCACCAACCCATCCCGAACCGCACAAGAGGCTGCTGCAAAGAAAGCCGTGGTCTTGAGTGCCAGGGTCCACCCTGGGGAAAGTAATGGCTCCTGGATCATGAAAGGCTTTTTGGACTTCATTCTTAGCAACTCCCCAGATGCCGAGCTCCTCAGAGATATCTTTGTCTTCAAAGTGGTTCCCATGTTAAATCCAGATGGAGTAATTGTGGGGAATTACCGGTGTTCGTTGGCTGGCAGGGACTTGAACAGGCATTATAAAACCATTCTGAAGGAGTCTTTCCCCTGCATCTGGCACACCAGGAACATGATCAAGAGGTGAGTCCCCTAATCTGTTGAACTTTCTTTGGTTATTGCGAGCACTATCTAATGGCAGGGACTGGGGGGAGGGAGGAGGTCTCTTCTAATGTTGTAGGAATTGGAAATGTCTTTGGAGACAGTCTTTTTTTAAAATATATATATTTTTATTGATTTCAGAGAGGAAGGGAGAGGGAAGGATAGAAAATATAAATGGTGAGAGCTGGCCGATATGGCTCAGTGGTTGAGCATTGACCTATGAACCAGGAGGTCATGGTTCAATTTCTAGTCAGGGCACATGCCTAGGTTGCAGGCTTGATCCCCATTGTGGGGTGTGCAGGAGGCAGCTGATCAATGATTCTCTCTCATCATTGATGTTTCTATCTCTCTCTCCCTCTCCCTTTCTCTCTGAAATCAATAAAAATCTATTCTTAAAAAAAAGAAAATGGTGAGCTAACATGTCATCTATTTAGCATAGTACCCAGCACACTGTTAATGTGTGGCATTGTTATCATACTGACCTCATTTGGAAGATTGAACAGGTGTCCTGGGTGATCAGGAGATCAAGAAGATCTGAGTCTTATAGGAACGAGCCCTGGAAAATGAGGACCCAAAGCTTTCTTTGGTTCTGTCTTTTTTATCCCTGCGATTACAGCCTCTCTACCTCTTCCCCTCTTTCCACAGGTCTGCACCTGGGTGGGCTTTCTTTCAACAGATTTTCTCCACTTCCTTTTCCACTTACACAAGGCCTACCACCTCCTCTTTCCACGTCAGCTCATCTCAAGTCCTGTCGGGCAGGGGCAGGGAGTACTGATGCCACGTTTACAGCAGTGACTGAGGGTAGAGTAGGGTCCTCGGAAGGCCATTAAGGGTCAAAATTTTCTTAGAAGGGAAGGTGTCAGCATACTTAGGAAGAGACTCCAAAAAAAAAATCCATGCATTTGGATGCCCACTGAGTCCTTTGTTTTTCCCCTTAATAGACTTCTTGAAGAAAGGGAGGTTCTCTTGTATTGTGATTTCCATGGCCACAGCCGTAAGAACAACATCTTCCTCTATGGCTGTAATAGCAACGATCGCAAGTACTGGCTTCATGAACGAGTCTTTCCTTTCATGCTGAGCAAAAATGTACCAGACAAGGTAAGCACACAAGGTAATTTTCTGCTCGTTGACTAAGGAAGAAGGAAACTCTCTGCTTCCCACACGCAATAATAGTGTTTGATTTGCCATTTTGTCTATTTTTTTATCTTGGGTAAATCCCAGCAACTTGGACTTCAAGAAATTAGAAAGGTGCCCTGACCGGTTTGGCTGAGTGAATAGAGCGTCCAGCCATGGACTGAAAGGTCCCAGGTTCAGTTCCGGTCGAGAGACTGTACTTTGGTTGAAGGCTTTATCCCCAGTAGGGGGTTTTCAGGAGGCAGCTGATCAATGTTTCTCTCTCATGGATGTTTCTAATTCTCTATCCCTCTCCCTTCCTCTCTGTAAAAAATCAATAAAATAAAAAAACAATTCAGAAAGGTGTGGTTTTAAGAATAATTCTGTGTCCACCAACTGATGAGCAGATAAATAAAATGCAATGTCTAGGGAATGGAATGTTGTTCTGCAATAAAAAGAATTAACTGCTGATATGCTAGGACATGGAGGAACCTTGAAATCATGATGCTAAGTGAAAGAAAAGATGCAAAACACCACATATTGCATGATTCCATTCTATGCAATGCTATAGAGACAGAACATAGTTTAGTGATTGTCTCAGTCTTGGGACAAGGAGCATGGGGAGTGACTGCTAATGGGCACTGGGTTTTGGGAAGGTATTAAAAATGTTCTAAACTTATATTACAACCTTGCAAATATACTTAAACCATTGACTTGTGTACTTTTAATGTGTGGATTTTATGGTATGTGAATTATCCTATATAATAAAAGGCTAACATGCAAATCAACCAAACGGTGGAACGACCGGTCGCTGTGATACGCACTAACCACCAGGGGGCAGACGCTCAACTCAGGAGCTCCTCCTGGTGGTCAGTGTGCTCCCAGAGGGGGAGTGTCACTCAGCCGGAAGCCGGGCTCACAGCTGGTGAGAACAGCGGTAGTCGGATATCCCCTAAGGGCTCCCGGGCTGCAGACTGCGAGGGGGCAAGGCCAGGCTGAGGGACACCCCACCACCACCACCCCAAGTGCACGAATAAAGGTGATTTTTTAAAATTGCTCTGGCTGCTTTGCCTGGCACAAGTTCAAACTTTTAGTAGTAGAGTTATCTATCATTAATCCTATGATTTGCAGTGGAAGCAGGGATTGCAGGACAAACAAAATGCTAATGTTACATGAGCCTCCAAAGAAAAGTTTGTGTAATGCAAGATCACAAATAACGAAGATATTAACGAGCTAATGAAAACAACAAATTTTTGATAGTTGGCTGAGTGTGACAGTCAGACTTATACAGAGTATCTGCATTGATTTAGAAAGTTGGTTTTCAGCATCATAAATACATCCACAAAATGTAACTGCCGTTATAATGAAGAAACTGGGTTGGATTCAGGAAAACATTTAAATTATAGTACAAATTTTCTCACATAAAGATATTTAAGACAAATATCTTGTATCTGCTGCTCTTATTATTTAAAAAAAAAAAAAAAAAAAAAGAGGAAGCTTTTTCTTCCTCTCTTTCCCTTCCTTCATTCCTTCCTTCCTTTCTTCTTCTTTTTTTTTTTTGTTTTGTTTTTTTTTGTTGTTGTTGTTGTTGTTGTTAATCCTCACCCAAGGATATTTTTCCCATTGATTTTTAGAGAAAGTGGAAGGGAGAGGGAGAGACAGAGAACGAGAAATATCAATATGAGAGAGACACATCGATTGATTGATGGGTTGCCTCCCACGCACTCCAACTAGGACCTGGGATTGAGCCTGCAACCGAGGTACGTGCCCTTGACCAAAATTGAACCCAGGACCCTTCAATCTGCAGGCCATTGCTCTAACCACTGAGAAAAACAGGCTAGGATCATTCCTTTCCTTTTTCTTTTTTAAACATTTCTATTTTTGCCAGGTATCTCTTTCTTCAAATGAAATCACATCCAGAACCCAGTATCTAAAACAATTAAAAGCAGAACTGCGTTATTGAAGAGGGGTAGAAGGCTTGGAACACCTGTCCATTCTGCCTCCTCCCTCAGTCCTGGGACAGGAATGCCCTGCGGCTCCTCAGTAGAACCCCTGGATTCTATAGATCACAAGTTAGAAACCACGAGGTAGTGCGATATCTCCCAAATGTAAAGCATTTTCAGCAGAATAGGCTAGGGTAGGTTGGGATAGGTGCCAAGTGTATGTTACAAACTTCAATAGAGGAGAGAGCGTTGGGGTGGTCATGAAAGACAATGGAAGAAACTGAACTTGGAGCTGAGGACATTGGCATAAGGAAGCGAGAGCGTTCCAGGCAGAGACTGTAGTGTAGGGCTGAGGCATACACAAATCACATATAGAGGATCAACCCAACCATATCGAAGGGTTCAAATTGGAGACGGGTAGAAAATAAATCTTAGGAAGGTTGACTACTAGCCTTGAATGCCAAAGAAAGCCAGTATTCCCAAACAGGCATTCAAGGAACCCGAGTCCTGCAGAATGCCCCTGGAGAAGATGGGGAGGAGAAGGAAGGGTTCATGGGCAGTGAAAAGCAACATACTCTCTCGCCTTTGGAGGATCACAGTCCACAATAACATATTAAATAGTCTGAGAGTTGCTTCAGAGGAAGCCTGCGCCATTTTGCTAGCCCTTTATCTCCCTGGTGAGCATGACGATAGAGCTCATGTGCTGCTCCACAATACCTATTAGCATCCCTAGGAACCAGTATTTTATGGGACACACTTTAGGAAGTAATATATAGATTCCCAAGAGAAACATTCTTGTATCATATCAATCAATCTTCTATATCTTACGTTTGCCAGTCTATGATTAACAGAGGATTTAATTTCTCTTCAGTTCTCTTTTCATAGTTGTAATTTTAAGGTCCAAAAGTGCAAAGAAGGAACAGGACGCGTCGTGATGTGGCGGATGGGAATCCTGAACAGCTACACCATGGAGTCTACCTTTGGCGGGTCCACCCTGGGTGAGCTCACTCCAGTAGACCGTAGGCCAGCATGGCCAGGGGAGCCACACAAAGCACTGGGGAGATGAAACCCTTAACCATGTTGAGAGAGAATTGATATAGAGGCTTTCCTTGTCTGCGCCTTATGCCAAATTTGAGTACCCAGAATATGAGTGTGAAATATAATATTTGATGGGGCAATATAGTATTGTAGCTAAGGGCCTGAAATCAGGCAGATCGGGGTTTGAATTTCAGCTCCATTTACGAGTTGTATGGTCCTGAGTAAGTTACTTAATTCTTCTCTGTGAATGTCAGTAATAGTTCCTGCATTATGGGTCCTACTTAATGAGCAAGTGCATGGAAAGCACTTGGCAGAGTGCCTACCACAGAGTAAAACGTCATAATAGTAACTATAGCTTCACAATTATAGCCATCATGACGGTAAACATTCTCATTGTCAAAGATTCTTCTGAACCAACCTAAAACTAGAGGAGAAACCCTGTCCAGAAGCATAATATTCTAGAATAAGAGGTGGTGTTTTTAATGAGATATTCGTAAATTACATCTGCATTTATTTGCTCATTAAGATTTCATAAGAAATGTTTATGGGGGTTTTTCCAGGCAATAAAAGAGACACTCATTTTACCACTGAGGATCTGAAGTCCCTAGGCTACCATGTCTGCGACACCCTCCTGGATTTCTGTGATCCTGACCGAACCAAGGTAAAAATGGGGTTTCAAAAAGGGTGGTGATGCCACTACTGTGATCAGTTTCTCATGGGTCCAAAGTCAGCTCAGTGGGATTTCAGGTAATCTTTATTTCCTCTTACTATTTTTCTGAAGCCTTTATGATCAAAGAAAATAAGAAAGGCCCAGCCTGCACACTCTCGGGAAATGGTAAGACCTCAATTCACCAAGATGATAGAGGCCATTGTTCCAGGGTCCCTTCAGCACTTCTCTCCCTCATGTCCAGGCGTACCCATGGGAGCACCCATTCTTGATTCCCTTTCTCCTATTTCAGTAAACCTGCTGTCCTTTTTCTTCTCCAAAACTAACCCTGTCCTTTGCGCACCTGCCTAGCTCCCCTACAACCTCCCTGAGGTCTTGCCTCATTAATAGCCTCCCCTCTTTTCTGTATCCTCAGTTTTTTCCTCATCTTCCCCTCAACTGGAAATGTTCCCAAGGTGCTTCTATCTTCAGTCCTTTGGCCTTATTTCTCCTGCAGGTTACTTCTATTTCCCTTCATCGCTCAAATTCTTAAAAAGCAATCTGTACTCATGGTCTGTAACTCCTCCCTCAGACCCCATCGGAATCGTCGACCCTGGGGAGACCTGATATACACCACTCTGGATGCAACTGTTTTGGTTTTTTAAAATATGTTTTTATTGATTTCAGAGAGAGGAAGGAAGAGGGAGAGACAGAAACATTAATGATGAGAGAGAATCATCTATCAGCTGCCTTCTGCATGCCCCCCAATGGGGATCGAGCCTATAACTCAGGCATGTGCCCTGATTGGGAATTGAACCTCCTAGTTCATAGGTCTATGCTCAACCACTGAGCCACACTGGCCGGACTGGATGCAACTGTTTAAAAAAATATATTTAAAGGAGAATTTGACCACAACGTGGCTCATTAAATCATAGTTGCCATAGGCCAAAATCTGAACAACCCCATTCTAACTTCCTTCCTTACTATTCTAAAATAAAATTAAATTAATCAGACCTTTGGGTTAAGAAGTTTATAATTGGCTATGGGCAGGAAAAAAGTGGCTAAAGCAGTGCTCATTGGTGTTCTGCCCCAAAAACACTTCTTTTTTTAAATATTTTATTTTTATTGTTGACATTAATACAGATTTCCCTACTTTGTGCCCACCTCCACCCAGACCCCGCCCTCCCCTCCCTCTGGCCCTCACAACATTGTTGTCTGTGTGCATGGCCTATGCATATACTAGTATGTCCTTTGTCTAATCCCTTCACCCTCTTTCATCCAGTCCACCCCACTCACCTCCCCTCTGACGGACATTTGTCAGTCTGTTCCATGTATCCATGCCTGTTTCTATTTTACTCATCAGTTCATTTTGTTCTTGGATTTCACATATAAGTGAGATTATATGGTATTTGTCCTTCCCTGAGTGGCTTATTTTGCTTAGTATAATAATCTCCAGGTCCATCCATGCTGTTGCAAAAAGTAAGAGTTCCTTCTTTTTTACAGACACATGGCAACACTTCTTTGTGTTCCGACAGCTCATGTAGCTATCTGTTAACATGTCCTTAGTAGCAGACATTACAACTTACTCATCCTTTTCTTTTTAATTAAAAAAAAATTTTAATCCTCACTCGAGGATATGTTTTTATTGATTTTAGAGAGAAAGGAAGGGGGAGAGGAGAGAGAGAGAGAGCGAGAGAGAGAGAGAGAGGTCAATGTGAGAGAAAAACATCAGTTGCCTCCCGAACATGCCCACACTGGGGATTGAACCCTCAACCTTTGGGTGTGTGGACGAGACTCCAACCAACTTAGCCCTCCCCACCCCACCAGGGCACAGCTTATTCATCTTTATGTCCCCAGCAATAAAGTGCCTTTTAGCATATACTTAGTAAATATTTGATGAATAAATAAATAAATAATCAAAGATAGTTCCTTTTTCGTTTCCACAGTTCATGCAGTGTCTAGTAGAGCTTCAAGAGCTCTTACAACAGGAAATTTATAAGAAATTCAATGAACTTGGACAAGATATGGATTTAGAAAGAAGATGGAATGACATCTCTTTGTCTGACATTGAATCCAGGTAACAAACTGCATTTCAAAGAAAAATCAGAAAAGTTTCACTTTTAAAATTGTTTTGTTTGCTCTGCTCTTTTGTTGGTTTTGAACCTCAGGTGCAAAATATTAAATAAATCATGGCACACTTAAATACACTTCATTCCTTTGACAACTATGCATGTGTCTTGACCGGGAATTGAACTGTGACCTCCTGGTTCATAGGTCAATGCTCAACCAGCCAGGTTTCAGTGTAACTTTGTTAATGTGGCCTACCTTCCTCACTCTAATATTGCAACGTGCTCCCCTGCCTTCACCCTCCTGCCATTCCCTATCCGCCTTAGGTGCTCTGACTTTTTCAGAGCACCAAGGAAAGTAATGTTCCTAGTCTCTGACCTATAGCATTTTATCACCTCTGTCATTCTGTATCATTTACAACTTGATTGTGTCTCTTACTTGTTATCTTCCCCTACAAGGATGTAGGTTTCACAACGCCAGAGATCTTTATTTTGTTCACTTCTATATCTCATGCATCTCTACAACAGTACCTGGCACATGGGGAGAGCTCAGTAAATACTTGTTGAATTAATTTAGTATATAGATCTCAGCCCCACCCTCATAGTCTCCACAGCTATTTAGGTGGGTGGGTATCTCACATGTGTGCAAGAGCACCATCTACTCCAGCTTACTGGCCAAGGTGCCTCAAGCCTGCACCAGCTGCCCTCAGTCAGAAGGTTTCTGGGCTGGGCATGGAGGTCTTCTGCCAGGGGCTGCACTGTAGTCTGTGTGGACAGTGGGAAGCGGATGGCTCTACCACACTTCCTGTGGCACATCGACATCTGACCCTAAAGCAGTTCTGCTGGCTGAGTCTCCTAGATGCTTTCTTAGGCACCTTAAACCAGACCATCAGGCCCAGTGGAGCGCCCCATTCACCAGGTCTCCTCTTCCATTCTCCCAGAATCCTTTGCCTAACTCCCCAAGATAAGTGCACCAACCCCGCTTCACTTTCACCCTCAAAAACTAAAGATCCCCTGCGTATCAACTCATACAACAGAGCCCAGGGGTCTCGACTCAGAAACAGCCAGACGGCATTCCAGCTGGCTCAGCAGGGAACGCCGACGCATTCGGTTAGGAATTATGGAAACCAGTTTGCCAGCGTCTGCATTAGGAACCCCCTCTCCATTCTCACCATTACACAGAGAAGCAGACTAAGTGTACAAGCTCAGTTGGAGTTTGCTCAGTCTGGGTGTGCACACACTGGTTTTGAGCATTTCTGGGCCACACTGCATCTAATGCTCTTATCCCATTTGTTAACGCTCTCCATTGCCTCTGAAAGGCACCTCAGACACTGTTGTCTAGTGGCCTCAAAGGCTGCTTCTCAGACTGGAAAAGCCCCACGAGAACCCGGAACTGGGAGTTAGATCAGAGAAGGGGTTGCTTTCTTCCCGCTGTTTCCTGTCAGGCTCCTCCTCCTTGTTCACTGGCGGGAAGGAGGGGGAGCAAGAACAGAATGAAAGGGCTGAGCAAAAGGATGGTTTGAAATGCTGTCTTTTCCCAGATTTGAGTTTTGTGACGAAGACATTTTTTTATATGGAGCTCATGTTGCAGTGCACAGCTCTCAGTTCTAGCCAGCCACACTCCAGGAAAGGGGAAAAGATAATGTGACACATGATAAAGGAAGAAAGGGTTCATTATCTCAGGATTCATTCATCCTAGCCCTTGAAGACTGGGGGCCGGGACAGTTTGTGGGGGAGGATTTGTGATCAGTTTAGACATGCATCCAGAGCTTTTGAAAGGTGAATTGGGGTGATGAAAATAATATTCCTGGTCTCTGACCTATAGATTCTTTATATTAAATATATTTATTTATATATTGAACACATTCTTAAAGAAGACCTGGTAGGATCCTGGCTCTCTGAACTGGTACTGGCCAGACAGGAATGAATGAGACAGAGTCCCTGCTTCCAAACAAATTACAGTTCCCTGGCATTCTCTAGGGCTGCACATTGAGAATCCTGCAGCCTCTCACAGTTGCTGCCAAGGGCAGCTCTGCCCATCGGCTGGTTGGTATTTTTTTTTTTTAATTGATTTTTAGAGAGAGGAAGGGAGAGGGAGAGAACCAAGATGTGAGAGCAAAATTGATTGGCTGCTCCCAACCGGGAACTGAACCGGCAACCCTCGCATGTGCCCTGACCGGAAATCAAACCTGCAACCTTTTGGTGCATGGGGTGATGCCCAACCAACTAAGCCACACTGGCCAGGGCAGGTTGATGTTTTTATTTTTGTTTTGTTTTTTTGCTACACAGATTGCAAACTCCTTGGCGCAGAAGCTCTGCCGTGTCCTTTTCTGTTTCCTGTGCCTGATGACTACCAGGCATGCAATCGGCATTCAGAATGAATGAATGAATGAATGAATGAATGAATGAATGAATGAATGAATGAATATGCTTGTCAAGAATTCTTAGCAATTGAAACACAGACAGTGTGGGCAAATAGTGGACTAGATATCCTAACCCCATGCAGATGGTCTGATAAATGGTATTCTTACAGACATCAATAACGGGTTTTTCCCTTTCTTCTCTCCTTTTGAAAACAGCACCAGTGGTTCTGACAGTTCCCTCTCAGACGGTCTCCCTGTTCACCTCCTGAACATAGCACATGAGGTGAGATTAGATAGACTCTTACACTGAAGGAGTAGCAGCCTTAAAAAAGCATGACATCACTAGATAATGTGGTGGAATTTTCTAACTATTCTAAGATCTGCAGAAAATAGAGCAATAGTGTCCCAACTGGTTATGAAGTCTTTGTCTGTTATAACTTTCATTTTAAAAATCTAGGGGGGCAGGGCGTGAGGACTCCATATTTATTCCAAAGTTAACTGAAAGTGAAAAAAAGAAAGTTTAACTAAAAGTGAAAACCATGTTAAGAAATAGGTTATTAAAAATGACTGATACTTGGTTGCCAGAGGAGAAGAGGGTTGAAAAGGTCTTGCCCTGACTGGTTTGGCTCAGTGGATAGAGCGTCAGCCTGCGGACTCAAGGGTCCCAGGTTCGATTCTGGTCAAGGGCATATACCTGGGTTGCGGCACATTCCCAGTGGGGAGTGTGCAGGAGGCAGCTAATCGGTGTTTCTCTCTCATCGATGTTTCTAACTCTCTATCCCTCTCCCTTACTCTCTGTAAAAAAATCAATGTTTTATATATATATATATATATATATATATATATATATATATATATATATGTGTGTGTGTGTGTGTGTATGTATATATATGTAATGTATATATATGTATATGTATATATGTATATACATATATATACATATATACATATATATGTATATATATATAAAAGAAAAGGTGAAGATCTTAAGAAGTACAAATTGGCAGTTACAAAATAGTCATGGGAATGTAAAGTACAGCATAGGGAATATAGTCAATAATATTGTAATAACTATGGATAGTGCCAGGTGGATACTGGAAATATTGGGGGACCACTATGTAAATTATATGATTATCTAACCATTATGCTGTACACCTGAGACTAATAAAAAATAATATTGAATACTTACCTGGCAGGGGAGATACCATGATCACGAAGGTGGTTTTCCCAGGGCAAGGCTTATCCATTGTGCTGACCCCTGCGATTTCCCCAAATGTGGGAAACTCGACTGCATAATTTGTGGTAGTGGGGGACTGTGTTTTAAAATAATAATAATAATAATATTGAATGTAAATTGTAATTGACATTTTAAAGTTGTTTTTAGTTCTTTTATTTTAAAAACATGACCCATAATTTTTTTTAAAAAGTGTTTCTTTTAAAACATTTTTTTATTGATTGACTTGAGAGAGAGAAGGGAAGGGAGAGAGCGAGAGAGACATCAACTTGTTCCATTCTTGTATGCATTCATTGGTTGATTCTTGTATGTGCGCTGACAGGAAATTGAACCCAAAACCTTGGCATGTCGGGATGATGCTCTAACCAACTGAACTACTTGGCAGGACTAAAAAGTGTTTCTTTATTCATGTAGTCTTAGATAGTTTTTTATACTTTCACATATTATGTAACTTTTTTGCCCCATCTGTTCACAGACTTTTTCTTACATAGGTGGTATAAAAGATGATATTTACAAACAATAAAATATTTCTTATGATTTAATTATGCACATGATTTCCTAATTGCATTAAGAAATATCTCGCCCTGACCAGTTTGGATCAGTGGATGGAGCATCGGCCTGCGGACTGAAGGGTCCCAGGTTCGATTCTGGTCAAGGGCATATGCCTTGGTTGTGGGCACATCCCCAGTGGGAGGTGTGCAGGAGGCAGCTGATCGATGTTTCTCTCTCATCGATGTTTCTCCCTCTCTGTCCCTCTCCCTTCCTCTCTGTAAAAGATCAATAAAATATATTTAAAAAATATATATATATATATCTCCATCATAAGGTGAGATTAAGGCTGTCAGGAGGAGCCAGCCAAATTATACTCAGCCCTACAATTTCTTCAACTGTATTTACATCAACATCAGATTAAGCTTCACCACACCATAGGTACCTAGAAAATTTGTCCTGAGCTTCATTTGCTTAAAGTAACAACCAAATTGAATCTTTTTGGTGGTGTTGTTAATCCTCACCCGAGAATATTTTTCCACTGATTTTTAGAGAGAGTGGGAAGGAGGGGGAGAGACAGAGAGAAACATCCATGTGAGAGAGACACATCATTTGGTTGCCTTCCACTCACACCCCAACCAGGGCAGAGGATTGAGGCTACAACTGAGGTACGTGCCCTTGACTGGAATTGAACCTGGGACCTTCAGGCTGCGGGCTGACGCTTTATCCACTGAGCCAAACCAGCCAGGCCCCAAATTGAATCTTTTTTTTTTTTTTTTTTTGATATTTTACAGAGAGGAAGGGAGAGGGATAGAGAGCCAGAAACATCGATGAGAGAGAAACATCGATCAGCTGCCTCCTGCACACCTCCCACTGGGGATGTGCCCGCAACCAAGGTACATGCCCTTGACCGGAACCGAACCCGGGACCCCTCAGTCCGCAGGCCGACGCTCTATTCACTGAGCCAAACCGGTTTCGGCCCAAATTGAATCTTTTAACCACACATCAAATAATCAGTATTGTCTGTACCTGACATTATTGCCATAAGTAATCTGGTTTTAAATTATAAATCGCAAATATTTGGTCATTGGTATAGGAGCCCCTTTCCCAGTATATGTATAATAGTCGGGTTTCGGGGTTGTTAAATGGGGAGCAGCCTCTGGCAAGGAGGTAACAACTATTTGTTCTTCAAACCAACAACTTAACACTGAGGGCCGCACACTGGCTTAGCTATGGTGTCTTGAGTGGTGTGTGACGAGAGTCCTCTGGAATCCTCAATGACTAGTTTCTCTGTACTTTTTGAAATAGTTGAATCATAAGAAGAAGATGTACAAGAAGAAAAAGAAGAAGCCACTTCAGACGAGGAAACAGCGAAATGAACAGTATCAGAAAAATAATATGATACAGGAGTTCAAGTCAACAGAAGATGCCCTGGTAAGAAAGCTCTGCTGCCTGCTTCTCCTGTCTGGTTAAAGAGTATTCCATTAACAACAGGACTGGGGGTTAAGGTTTACTCTAAATCAGAAGGGGGTTAGAGGTGAAAGCTTTCTGTCTTGAGTTCAGAGCTCTTTCCTGGTCCTCTGGACATCTCTGAGCAGCTTCCAGCCTTGGCCCACGGGTCCTCTGCTGTGCTCTGGAGCTGCAAGTCTGGGTGTTGACTAAGTCTGGATTTCCAGAGGGAAGTGGTGGAATGGCTGGCAAAGGAGTGGCTGGAGCTGGTCAGGATTGCTGGGTGCTGAGGAGTCAGGCCTGGCCCAGGCTAACGACACCTGGATAGCTCCTTCCTTGTCTTTCTCCCAGCTGATGTACCTACATTATGCCCTCTGCTTTCTAAAGTTGAAAATGCTTTCAGAGGTGGGAGTTTTACTGTTGGGTGAATTGAGTCAATTATGAGCAGATTAATTGCAATCGGTCAATTGAAAAACATTCTCTTTGCACTAATCCTTCTAGAAAAGGCCAGGACTTGCTTCCACGCTGCAAAAGCAGCCTACCTTTTTAAAAAATTCTGAGAATGCCAGTTCTTCAACAGTAAAAAATGAAAGACCAAGGATGAATGAGGTAAATTTTGTCTTTTTGTTTGTTTGTTTTTCTTTTTTTTTTCTTTATTAAGGTATTACAAATGTGTCCTTATCCCCCCCAATGTCCCCCCATCCCCCAAGTCCTGCTCTCACCCTCACCCCCCTGTTGTCTGTGTCATTGGTTAGGCTTATATGCATGCATACAAGTCCTTTGGTTGATCTCTCCCCCTTACCCCCACCCTCCCCTACCTTCCCTCTGAGGTTTGAGCATCTGATGGATGCTTCTCTGTCTCTATATCTGTTTTTGTTCATCGGTTTATGTTGTTCATTATAATTCACAAATGAGTGAGATCATGTGATATTTATCTTTCTCTGGCTGGCTTATTTCACTTAGCATAATGCTCTCCAGCTCCATCCATGCTGTTGCAAATGGTAGGAGTTCCTTCCTTTTTATAGCAGCATAGTATTCCATTGTGTAGATGTGCCAAAGTTTTTTAATCCACTCATCTGCTGATGGGCACTTAGGCTAATTCCAAATCTTAGCTATTGTATATTGTGCTGCCATGAACATAGGGATGCATATGTCCTTATGAGGTAATGTTTTTGCTTGACTGTTTTTTTAATTTACTCATAGAAAAAAATGTATTAAAACTTTTTTTGTAATTTTTTTGAAGTATACAATGTGATGATTTGATGTGTATACATTGTGAAATGATTCTCACCATTGAGTTAACTAACACATCCATCACCTCACATGGTTATCTTTTTTTCTTTTGGTGAGAACATGTCCACTTCTACTCTTAGCACATTTTAATTACACAATGCAGTATTATTAACTATAGTCACCATGTTATACATCAGATCGTCACACCTCATCTGATAACCAAAAGTTTGTACCCTTTTACCATCCTCCCCCTTATTTGCCCCACCTCCCAGTCGCTGGTAACCACCATCTACTCTGTTTCTATGAGTTTGACTTTTATAGGTTCCACATATAAGTGCAATATTTGTCTTTCTCTGTCTGGTTTATTTCACTTAGCATAATGTCCTCCAAGATCATCCATGTTGTCACGAATGGCAGAATTCCCTTCTTTATTATGGCTAAATAACATAAGTTTGCACAGATTTTTTCTCATTCAGTAGATTGCCTTTTCATTTTATTGGTTTTCTTTGCTGTGCTTTTTAGTTGATGTAGTTTCACTTGTTTATTTTTTCTTTTGTTGTCTTTGCTTTTGTTGTCAAAACCAAAAAAATCATTGCCAAGACCAATGTCAAGGAGCTTACTTCCTATGTTTTCTTTTATGAGTTTTACAGAGTCAGGTCTTAAATGTAGGTTTTTAATCCATTTTGAGTTGACTTTTGTGTATGGTGTAAGACAGGAGTACAGTTTCATTCTTTTACATGTGAATATCTAGTTTTTGCAATACCATTGTATATTCCTGGCTCATTTGTTAAAAATTAAATGACCACATATGAATTTATTTCAGGGCTCTATATTCTGGTCCATTCTTAACTCTTTGTCACACAGATTCTCTGATTTTTCCAGTTAGTATGTCTCTCCCACAGGGCGAAGAGCACAGTAGCCCTCTGTGTCACCCTTACCTGTCAGTGCCACTGGGAGCAGGGGAACATTAAAATTGGTGGGGAGACTGGCTCTGCTTTAGATTACACACCACTGAAGTCTGACACCAAATATTGGTGATTTGTGACTTTATACCCAGAACATAAGAACAGGCTGTTTTACCATCCATCCAGCCATTTATTCAACAAATTGTATTGTGTAACCACTATGCGCCAGGCCCTCTCCTGGATGTGGCAAATATGACATTGAACAAAACACTATCCCTGCTCAGGGACCTTAGAGTCTGGGCTGGGGATTTGACAAGTAAACAGCAAATGACATTAACAGAATAGGATGCAGGGAACACAAAGAAGCACCTAACCAACTTTTAGTACTTTGGAGTTTTGTGGCTATAAAGTCCCTGGTTCTTTTATAAGTTTTGGTACAACAGTAGCTTATTCTTAGTGGGTAGAGTGTAAGATTGGCCCTCCTCTGGCAGAATGCTACCCCGTGAGTAACAGTGAGATAACGAGGCCCCGCTGTGTTACACTGAGGAGCCCTCCAAGGCACAGCCATCTCCATTCAGTATTGAGGGACATCTGGGGTCTAGTGTAATAGTGACAAGGAAACAGCTCTGAAGTCTATTTGAGTTCAAACATCACCCCCACTATGTAATTTTCTGTGAGATACTTAACCACCCTGGGACTTTGTTTCTGCATCTAAAATGTCTATAGATATAAAAGCCTAAACAACCATAACAACTGGACGACCAATCGCTATGACATGCATTGACCACCCAGGGGCAGATGCTCAATGCAGGAGCTGCCCCCTGGTGGTCAGTGTGCTCCCACAGCCATCTTCCTGCAGCTGGCCCCCATCAGCCTGATTGGGACTGGGCGAGATGGGCCCCAATCAGCCCCAATCACCAGCCAGGCCGAGGGACCCCACCTGTGCACGAATTCGTGCACCAGGCCTCTAGTTATGGTAATAATATCAACAACATAAGGTTGGTTGAGAATATTAGATGTGAATCTGTGTGTAAAAGGTCTGGCATATGGTAAGTATTCAATAAATATTTTTGAATTATTTGAATTATTTTCTTTGAATTATTTGTTTGTGTCCTGCCTCTCTTTTTGTGTTAGAGTATCATAATGAATCAACATGCATGAATGAAAAACACTCAGAGAATGTATATTCTAATATTCACACTTGTCCAAGTAGAAATTTTAATGAGATTGTGTTCATTTATTCTAGTCACAGTTAAATGGAAGAGACAAAGGCATCTCCCTGGACCCATCAAAAGCAACTAGCTTGATTCTGACTAAGAATAAAGAAAGAAAGCAGGTATTTCACCTAATATATATTATACCTATATGCTGGTCATTTACTTTATTTGGTTTTGAAATGTACTATGTGATTTGGAGGGGTGGTGATCCACAGTCTACAGTTTCACCTTCTCAGATTTGTTCTGCTCAGCTGAACGCCCAAGGTAATTTGCACCCTCAGGCTATAAGTCACTGACCACCCTGGGGCACAGCCCACAAGGTACTAAAGGGCGCAGACAGCCCTCCCAGCTTGCCATGGAGAAGTTACCTTTATTCCAACGAACATTTGTTAGGCAGCTGTTATTTTTTAACTCCAGGCAACGTCTCAGGGAAAACAGTGATAGCGTAATGCAGCAGTGCTCACCTCAAGGAGTTATTAGCAGCAAGCGGGGTAGGGTAGGGGCGCCGCCTTAAGCTATGACGTGTGCTCCACGCGCCATGTTATAGTGATCCTTCAATGCTGAGGTTTGTGAATGGTTTGCTTTCTTAGAAGAATAAGTTAGCGTGACACATATTTATCCCTATCCATTGCTCTTATTCCTTGGCACTTGCATATTCTTTCCTGAAAGGGAGGCAGAGAGGTGGACAGATGATAAATAAGCTGTTGTTTCAAATAGCACTGGGTACGTCTGTGGGAGGGTGCAGCTCACGTGTCCAGGGAAAGATTGGAAACCACTGGATTGCGTAGGTATACTAGATATAGAACCCACAGTTCTCCTAAGGGGAAGTCCCTCCTTTATTCTCAGATCTGTTGCTTGAGAATTGTCAGGTTGATGTTCTCATTTATTCAGCAGTATCCTATGGAGAACTTAGTAGGTGCCAGGCCCTTTGAGGACAGTAAGACATGATCCTTCCCTTAAGGCAGTGACCCTCTACATGGGGTGGCAAGATAGTCCAACCAGCTGGTATAACAGAAACTGAAGAGCGATGGAAAAAGAGGGTTAGCCCTAGCCATTTTGGCTCAGTGGATAGAGCGTCGCCTGCGGACTAAAGGGTCCCAGGTTCGATTCCAGCCAAGGGCGCATGCCCGGTTTGCGGGCTCAATCCCCTCCCCAGTGGGAAGCATGCAGGAGGCAGCCAATCAATGATTCTTTCTCATCATTAATGTTTCTATCTTTCTCCCTTCCTCTCTGAAATAAATGAAAAAATATAATTTAAAAAAAAGAAGAGAGGTTTAAATAGTCAGAACAAAGAGAGTTTCTGTCCTGACAGACAATAAGTGATGGACTTGTCCTTTCTCCTCATTCAGCATTTATCACAAGAAGTCTGTAGGTGCCTAAAACCATATCCTGCAACTGAATCGTGCTGGTTAAGCTGCAACATGTAACCAGGGATTTGATGAAACCCAGTGTACTGGATGAATGCCTTCCAAACCTGTACCTTTATTTCATTTTCCTAAAGTTCCTAGTGTAATATCTCTCTAACAGAGATGTAGGCATGTAACTTCCAGACAGCTTATAAAATGCAGTCCCTGATCTGCTCAGAGCAATTAAAATGTTGCCCATAGAGAACCAAGATGGCAGCACAGGTAAACACCTGTACTTGCTGCCTCCCACAACCACTTCAAAATTACAACTAAAAGATAGAACAACTATCATCCAGAACCACGGGAAAGCTGGCTGAGTGGAAGTACTACAATTAGAGATGTAAAGAAGAAAGCGCATTGAGACTGGTAGGAGGTGCAAAGGTGCAGAACGGGCTGGCACCGGGTGCACTGCTTTTTAATCAGGAGGGAGATACAAGCTCCCGCTTGCTCTGAACTCCAGTGCTGGGCAAGACTCTGGGGGACCCAGACACATACAGGGAGAAACTGGACTGTCTGGCATCAGGGCAGGAACACGGGGGCAGCTTTCTTCCAGACGGAGGTGCTCCTAGCAGTCATTGTTCCTATGCTGGGACCTCCCCAGTGCAGGGCTGACTGGCAGCCATTGCTGTTTGCTTCGCCCTGGAGATTCCCTGAGACCCCACCCCACCCAATTTACAACCCCACCCAAGCTATGCACAGCGGCTTTTGCATATGAATGGCCTGTCCTTTCTTAGCCTAAAACCTGTCAAACAAGGTGCAGCTGGATCAGGGATCCCCAAAGCTATCAAAAGAAAGCCAAAGGCCAGCAGCAGCAGCAGCCTGCCTGCTTGACAGCTGGGCCTCGTCTGGGCACTTCCAAACCCTATACAAAGAGGAAGAATCTGCAGATCTCCCTGTAGCTCCTGCTGGGTGGCCCCAGACAGTGGCTGACCTTGCACCTCCTTGGAGATCCAAGAGCCAGTGTACCCAGTGGTTAGTGTGAGACCATACCAGATTACAACTCTTCACATCCATAAATGACACACTCAGGGGCAGACTCAGTGAGCACCAAAGCCCCACTGAAGCAAGTCCTAACCCATAAGAGTGTCTCCTGCACAGCAGCTCTTCCATTGTAGACACAGCTGGTCCTCACAGCCAATTGGCCTAGAGGTCAATTCCTCCCAGTGATACCAACAACAATCAAAGCTTAACTACAAGAAGACTGTGCCCACAGCCCACAAAGGGGTGCACCAAGAGTGTCCACCTCAAGTGATTGGGGAGGCTGAGCCACTGGGCCCTACTACACAAGGAGCCTTAGCAGCTACGCAATACATAGAAACAAACACAGGGAAGCAGCCAAAATGCAGAGACAAAGAAACATGTCACAAATGAAAGAAATGGAAGAAAGCAAACTACTGGATATAGAGTTCAAAACCATAGTTATAAGGTTACTCAAGAATCTTCTAGAAACCTCCGAGGAACTTAGTGAGACCTTCAAGGATCTTAGTGAGAATGCCAAAAAAAAAAAAAAAAGAAAAAAAAAATTGAAAAGGACCAGTCAGAAATTAAGCATACACTGACTGAAATAAAGAATAATATACAGAGATACAACAGCAGACTAGAGGATCCCAAGAATCAAGTCAAAGATTTGAAATACAAGGAAGCAAAAAACACCCAACTGGAAAAGAAAAAAGAAAAAAGAATCCAAAAACATGAAGATAGTGTAAGGACCCTCTGGGACAACTTCAAGCATACCAACATCTGAATTATAGGGGTGCCCAAAGAAGAGAGAGAGCAAGATATTGAAAACCTATTTCAGTGGTTTCTCAACCTTTCTAATACCATGACCCTTTAATACAGTTCCTCATGTATTGAAAAAACCATAAAATTTTTTTTGTTGCTACTTCATAATTGTAATTTTGCTACTGTTAATGAATCGTAATGTAAATATCTGTGTTTTCCGATGGTCTTAGGCTTTACAGCACGGTTCTCAACCTGTGGGAGAACCGCTAGCAGGGTCGCCTAAGACCATCGGAAAACACAGATATTTACATTATGATTCATTAACAGTAGCAAAATTACAATTATGAAGTAGCAACGAAAAAAATTTATGGTTGGGGGTCACCACAACATGAGGAACTATATTAAAGGGTCGTGGCATTAGAAAGGTTGAGAACCACTGACCTATTTAAAGAAAGAATGACAGAAAACTTCCCCTATGTGGTGAAAGAAATAGACTTACAAGTCCAGGAAGCGCACAGAACCCCAAATAAGAGGAATCCAAAGAGGACCACACCAAGACTCATCATAATTAAAATGCCAAGGGCAAAAGACAAAGAGAGAATCTTAAAAGCACAAGAGAAAAACAGTTACCTACAAGGGAGTACCAATACTGATTTCTCGACAGAAACTATGCAGGCCAGAAGAGAGTGGCAAGAAATATTCAAAGTGATGAATAGCAAGAACCTACAACCAAGATTACTCTACCCAGCAAAGCTATCATTTAGAATTGAAAGTCAGATAAAGAGCTTTACAGACAAGAAAAAGCTAAAGGAGTTCATCACCACCAAACCAGGATTATATGAAATGCTGAAGAGTATTCTTTAAGAAGAGGAAGAAGAAAAAAAAGGTAAAGATAAAAAATTATGAACAACAAAGTGACAACAAATACATATCTATCAACAAGTGAATCTAAAAATCAAATGAATAAAAAATCTGGTGAACAGAATAAACTGGTGAATGTAATAGAATCAGGGGCATGGAAATGGAGCAGACTGACAATTCTCAGGGGGAAAGGGTGTGGGGGTGCGGGAAGGGATTGGACAAAGATCTTATACCTATGGACGTGGACAGGGGGTTGGTGAGGTCTTGGGGTGGAGTGGGAACTGGGTGGAGGGAAGCTATGGCAGGGGCGGGGAGAGGAACATCTGTAATAATCTGAACAACATATATTTTTTAAATGCTGCCCATAGACCACTGGCACTCTGAGGGACAAAGGCAAATGCTTGATATGCCTCTGCCCTGTAACAACTACTTCTCACTAACTCCTTGTAAACCAACCCGAATCCTTACTCTAACTTTACAAATTACAACATAAAGTGAGTTCAACTTTTATATCTTGTTTGCACAGAGAGAAAAGCCAGGATTTACATGCTCTTCAAAGAGAAGCACAAACACCGGCAAAGAGCCAGATCCAGATATGAAGCCAGACTGGTCCAGGAACAGGTTTCTTGCCACAAAGAGAGGCCACTCCACCATGGCAGGGTACCCGTCCTTGCACATATACACATACCCGTAGGGCACTGGGGCCACACCACACGGTGCTTGTTTCCTTGGCATGTTTTGGGTGAGACACATTTGGAATGAGGGAGTTGTATGGTGGGTAACTACGCTTGTTGGTGGTGTACTGTGTTGTGCATTCATGTACACTGACCTTCCACTGTGTGCATGCCTTCAAGATGCACATGTGTCTCATGAATTAAATTACTTTTCATAAAATGAAGCTTCATTGTGATGTCTGGAAAAGCTTCCTTTATCAGAAGTTCAAGTGTGTTCTCATGGAACTTACAGCACAGAAATACCTCATTTTAACCAATAGATATCCTGTCCAAAATTATGTGCAAATCAATTTTAAGTGATCAAACTCTGTTTTAAACATATTCTGTGAGTGTGCCATGTTAAAAATGTGTCACAACTTGCTAGTGATGTCAAACTGTGGTATCTCAGACTTGCTCAGGATGAAGTGTTCCCACATACAGAAAAAAATTCATGTATTACCGGAAATTTAATGTTGCATATATTATGTTCAGCACAGTTATGTAAGTTTTAAAACCCATTGATTAAAATTTTTTCTCTCTAACCAGTTGTTTCCATTGATTGGGTAACTGCATAAGCTTTTGTGAACAGGTATTTTAGATCCCTCCCAGCACCTATGCTGACACTATGCTAGTATCATGTTCAGAAAGGGTCACTCCAAGGCCTGCCAGGCTTCCCATTTGACTTACCTTCTTCCTGTCACAGTAGGTTGCAGGGCCTTTACCTTTTTTCTTTTTCTTTTTTTAAAATATATTTTTATTGATTTCAGAGAGGAAGGGAGAGAAAGAGAGAGATAGAAACATCCATGATAAGAGAGGATCATGGATCAGCTGCCTCCTGCAAGTCCCCCACTGGGGATCGAGCCCACAACCCCAGCATGTGCCCTTGACCGGAATCGAACCTGGGACGCTCTATCCACTGAGCCAAACCGGCTAGGGCCCTATACCTTTTTTCACTTCTCTTATCTATGCTGCTGACTTCAGCTCCCTTTCCTCTGAGATTCTTCCCCAAACTTCATGGGCAACTTCTACCCTGCACCATTGGAAAATATGGTGGAGCAGCTTGCATCTCCCAACCACCCACTCTTGCCAGAGGCTCTGTACCTCTCAGTGCCCACAGGTATCAGTGGGGCAGAGACAGTGGATATTTTGTTGGCACTACAAATTCATGACTAAAAGTCCCCTTGCTAAATGATCTCAGACATGGTCTGGTTAGACACTGTTGTTTAAATTGTCAATTGTATTGATATCTAAAAATTTCTGGATTTATTTAGAAGCAACTTATGTCTCTTACCATTCTAAAAGCTACAGTTATATATTATATTATTGTGTGCCAGGATGGGTAGGCTTATTATATCATTCAATCCTCACAACAGTATGAAGTAGACATTACAATACTAATTTGTCTAAGATTCAAAGAGGTCCTGTAATTTGCCTAAAGTCACACAGTTAATAACTGGTAGAGGATGACTTTGGAGCAGGTCCATTGAACTTTAAAGACCAAGCTCCTTCCTGTTCTGTAAACTGCCTCCCCCTATCACCTAGCACTGTGCTGAGTACAGGACAATATTAATCAAAACTAACATTTGTTTTTTAATATACAGTTTTTAAAAGATCTTATCCTATACACAATTTCACTTAATGCTCAATAACCCTGAGAGGTAGGTATTAGTGTTACTCTTAAATTTCAATACAAAATCTGAAAACAAAAAAAGAGAAAATGACTTCTGAATCACTTTGATACTAAAGAAAGCCAGAAAAGAAAATAAAGTCAGGATCTAATACAAATCTTCTTGGCATTTCATTCTCTGTGCCCCACTTCGTCTCACTAAGTGTTGTTTGATACAGAACATATGGGTTGGGGCTGAAGGAGTAAGGACAATGTCTTTTTCTTTTTGCTTCTAAAAGCCTGTACTCTGATGGGCACTGAAGTATTTGTTCATTCATGAGCACCTGGTATGTGCCAGGCTCAATATACAAAATGAAAACAGGCTGAAAGTTCCTGAACTCAGGAGTTTACATTGTAGTGTGGAGAAGACAAACATAAATTACAACGATATGTGCTACAGGACGCTGTGGTAGGAAATAAGAGGGAGGTAAATTTACAGAAAGATCAGAGAAAGCATTTCCGAGAAGTTAGCATTAATTGAATGAATGCATGAATAGCAACCTGAGTTTTTTTTGGCCATTAGATTTTTTTTTATTCTGACGTTGAATACCCTTTGGACCTTATGTTGCTGATGCCCAAATGCCAACTGCAGAGGCGAGTCATAACGAGGAATCCTTCCCATTATTTTTCTTCTGACCTTGCCTTAGCTGTCAGGGTCACACACACCCCATTGCCACGCCCATTCTTCTGCTTCCGGGCGCTTCCGGCCTGCGCAGGCGCAGGAGAAACTGCCGTTCCTAGTGGAGGGCGCGGATCCCACTACAAAACGCATGCGTACCAGGCCCATAGGCCCCGCCCAGACTCTTGCGCGGGCGCGCGAGCGCCAGCCGTTTCTCGGGGCGGCGCGGTGGGCGGGGCCTGGGGGAGAGGCGCGCGCCGCTGTGTGTGCGTGCGCGCGCGCCGCGGGCGGGCCAGTGATCCGGCACCGGCTTGGTCGCTAGGTGGCTAGGTCTGTCCGTCCGTCCGCGGGTGCCATCATGGCGGACGCGGCCAGTCAGGTGCTCCTGGGCTCCGGTCTCACCATCTTGTCCCAGCCGCTCATGTACGTGAAGGTGCTCATCCAGGTACGAGTCGTCGCCATTCCCTTCCCCGCCCGGCTCCCTCTTCGGTTGCCGCTGCCCGCGGCGACGGAGGGCCGGCTCCAGCCTTCCCGGGCCTTCTGCCGCCCGAGATGCTACTCTGCTGCCCCGTCCTGCCCCGCAGGGACAGCTTCCACCGCCCGCCGTCCTTCTGCGGCTGTGGACCTTCGGGGGCTCCGCTTCTCTGCCAGGAGGCGAGGCCCGCTCCGTCCCCGTCGCCAACTGCCGCCCTGCCCTGCCCGGTGGCTCCTCTGAACTTTGTATTTTCTCTCCTGAGCTTGATCTCGGCCGCTTGTCACCGAGGGTTTTCCCAACCCACCCCCTCGCCTCTCTGAAATGAGTATTCCCTCCTTACCCTGCCCAGACGCAAGACACGCAATTCTGTTAAAATTTGAAATTAGAGGAGAGCTAACATTTTATTAGAATTACTTTTCCTTTTTGACTACTGTTACTGCCGGTCTTCTGTTCCGAGATTTTAGCCCCAGATGTCCAGATAAACACAGGAGCCCTTTCAGCGGGGATAATGAAGGGACCCCAGGAACCTGCGGGAGGGTCCCCGAGCACCCTCGACCGCAGCCGCCCATGTGGCTCCTGACGCTGAAATCACTTCTGAGCTGGAAATCAGTTCAGCAGGAAGAGTTTTAGCGAGTTGAAACATACGTTAGTTTTCAGTGTGCTATAAAATAATTATTAAAAGGTATTAATATTCACAGGCAAGTAGGCCAGGTTTTAGCTGATGATAAAGTTAGGTGGTATTATCAGTTGCCTTTTTAATTTCCCTGTGATGGGAGGGAACTCACAGAGCTTGCCTTTGGTGAGAGTTGACATACTTACATCATGCATTGTGCCAGGGAATGGACGCTTTTAGAAGTCTCCCTTTCGGCCGGCCAGTGTGCCTCAATGGTTGACCTCCCCCTGGGACCCAGGAGGTCACGGTTGGGTTCCGGTCAGGGCACAGTGGGGCGTGCAGGAGGCAGGGGATCAATGATTCTCTCTCATCGTTGATGTTTCTCTCTCTCCCAATCTCTTCCTCTCTGAAATCAATAAGAAACAATTATCTTTAAAAAAAAAAGAAGTCTACCTTTCTGTCAAAAATATGCAAGACACGCCCTAGCTGGTTTGGCTCAGTGGGTAGAGCATCTGCCCGCGGACTGAAGGGTCCCGGTTCATTCTGTCCCAGGGCAAGTGTTTCGGTTGCAGGCCCGATCTCCGGCCCTGGTTGGGGTGAGTGCGGAGACAACGAATTGATGTCTCTCTCACATCTATGTTTCTCTCTCTCTGTCTCCCCTTCCCTTCCACTCTCTCTAAAAATCAATGGGAAAATAGTCTCCGGGGTGAGAATTAACAACAACAAAAAATATATGCAAGACACTAGGGAGGAAGGACCACATTTCTTATTCTTAAGTTGATGCTAAACCAAATGATGTTTTGCTGAGTTGACCCGTGTGGATTTGGATTCTATATGTAAAACACTATTGTAAAATAAGTTATTTAAACCCAGAACAAAAAGACTTGGATTGGAATGTATACTATGTCATCTAAACCAGAGTTGACAGGTTTGTGGCCAGATGGTATCTCCGATGACAGCATTTTACAATAAATCTGGTATGAGTCCATTGCTCAGTACTTTTCCAGAATGTAGTTTTCTAGTGACATTCAAAGCTTTTGCCTCAAAAACTTGAATATCCTTAATCCTAATTACACAAAATCTACGTGTTGCCAAGTGTCTCAGGGGTTATGGTAAAATTCCCAAATACACAGTTTTTAAAAATAGTTGCATAGTTACACTTTCTGAAAGCTCCATCAGGAGTTATTTAATTGAGCAGGTTAAGAATCACAGCAGTAGAGCCCAAACCATGTCATACAGCGTTTTCATTCTCTCAAACACTAAAAAGAATATATTGTAGAAATAAGATGATAATCATTAACTCTAAAATGGCCTTCATTTGGTTGTTAATGACAGTCTGCTGTTTAACATAGCTTCTAATTATTCCCCAAGTGAATTATCCAGCTGTCTTTGCATTTGCTTTTTGAGTGTTTCGTCTTGCTAACCAAATATGAACTTGATAGCTTAGTCTTCTCATTTTGTCCAAACATATGAAATGTGTTAGATTTTCTTCAGAAAATATTTTTGAGCCTTTTCAGTAAATATTTGCTTTCCTAGCACAAAAGTTCCCTTTTTCTATTTTCAGTTTGATATTAGTGTATCTCAGCTAAATAGCTTGCCTTACAGAATTTGAGCCAAAAGAAAACTTGGAGTTCATTGAAACCAGTCTTATCAAACGACAAAACAAAAAACTGTCAAGGATGATGCTTCATCGTTGCCTTGGAAAACATACACTGCATTTTAACTTGTGTTAAATATTAACCCTAATTTTGTTCTTAATTCAAGACCTTTCAACCAAGGCATCAGGGGAATATTGCTTAGTAGTGATATATGCATTCTCTTGTTTTCAAAGGTGGGATATGAACCTCTTCCTCCAACAATTGGACGAAATATTTTTGGGCGGCAAGTATGTCAGCTTCCTGGTCTCTTTTGTTATGGTAAGTGTTTTTGATTTATTTGGAATTGGATGACATTGAGGATCATGACAGGCAGGAGTTACTGAAAAAAATTGTTAGAAAGCATGTTTCCTTGAAATTTCTATGTAACCTAAAAAAAAAAAAAAAATTTTCTATGTAGCCCTTTCCTTCAATAGAATTTAAATTTCTGACTTGTGTTCTTAGCTCAGCACATTGCGAGCATCGATGGGAAGCGTGGGTTGTTCACAGGATTAACTCCAAGGCTGTGTTCAGGAGTTCTCGGAACTGTGGTCCATGGCAAAGTTTTACAGGTAAGAAGAAAATTCAGATAATCTTCCTACAGATTTAGATTATCTTTTATGCAGTTTGTCCTACTTATATATTCCAAATATATATTTATAAGCCATGGCTTTTCTTCTTTAAAAACATTTACATGAAATACCCATTCTTAATTCTATCTTGGGAAGCAAAGGGAATTTGTGTGAAATGAAGTTATTGATCTTTGTTTATACAACCTTCTTCCTCTGAACCTGTTGTTCTTTTCCTCACCTGAGGATATTGTTCCATTCATTTTTAGAGAGAGTGGAAGGGACGGGGAGAGACAGAGAGAGAGAGAGAAACATTGATGTGAGAGAGACACATCGATTGGTTGCCTCTCGCATGCACCCCAAACAGGGTCGAGGATCGAGTCTGTAGTCTGCCCTTGACCAGAATTGAACCTGGGACTCTTCAGTCCTTGGACCATGTTCTGTCCACTGAGCCAAACTGTCTAGGGCTGAACCTGTTGTTCAAGCAAAAATTAAATACACTTATTTGATCTCCTGTATAGCTGATTTTCCTTTCTTTGAAGAAGGAAAGCTGATTGAAACATAACTCTTTCTGAAGTTATTTTCCTCTTATTTCTGGAGTAATCCCTAGTAAAATGCTTTCTGTTGCAATTTTATTTTTTTTAACAAGATCAACATAAAAATCAGGATAATACTTATTTGTGGGGAGAAAGAGAGGAAGAGGGACCTTGCATAGGGTTTTGAGGTAATGCAAATGATTTTTCTTTTTTTTTTTTTTTTTTTTAAATATGGAACGCTTCACGAATTTGCGTGTCATCCTTGCGCAGGGGCCATGCTAATCTTCTCTGTATCGTTCCAATTTTAGTATATGTGCTGCCGAAGCGAGCACGCAAATGATTTTTCTTGACCTATCATAGCTATATGGATATTGCCTTTTGATTACTTGTTACATTGTACATTTGTATTTTGTACACTGTTTCTATATCTGCATAAATTTGTTATATTTGCATAAATTTGAAAGTTTGTTTTAAAACCTCACTAAAGTATTCAACTGCAGGATAGTGGTTACTTTTGGGAAGGGAGAAGAGGTAAGGGTGGAATTTAGCTATATCTGTGGCATTTTAGTTTAAGAAGGCAAGAGATCTTAAGCAAAAGGGGCAAAATGTTAACATCTATTTAACTTTGGTGGTGGATATAAAGCTGAATTGTTTTCTTAATTTTTCTGTATGTTTAAGATGTTTCATAATGTTTTTGAAAACATCAAAGTTACATTTATTTCTTTTTTAGTGATCCTTTGTTTTACCAGCTTCTTTTAACTTCAAATGCTAAAGCATATAATATTAATTGTACTGGTTTCTCAGTTGCACCATTACAATGTAGGTGAAACAGCATTGCCCTTTGCTCTACTTATAAAAGTGTTATGAATACAAATTTTGTATCATTTAAAACAGTCCCTGGAAAGGTTATTCAGCATTAGTATGTTGAGAATGCAAAATTAATGTTTTTTTTCTAGTGAATTATTCTGTCTTCTACTGGCACCAAGAGTGTGTTAATACTCTGTGTTATAACTCAAAAAATATAGTAGTGTATGCTAACCAAATCTGTATAATACTTTCAACCTATAATGTATCAGATGTGCTAAATTCCAAATATCTACTAACGGCTTATTTAAATAGTACTCAGTATAATCCTCCTTGTAATTTTTTAGGCTTTAACATTGCCCCAGTTCTAATGTTTTATCATCCGATCAGCAAATCATGATTTTGTTAAATAGTTGCATGATCTAATTGGCTTAGATTTTAAGTGCTTTTCAGCCTTGATTTGAATTGGAGAGGTTTTTCAGTCAGTTTCTCACATGGAAACTATTTCACCCTCCAGTTATTTTAGTATTATTTATGCTATTCTTTTTTTTTTAATATATATTTTTATTTATTTCAGAGATGAAGGAAGGGCGGGGAGGGAAGGAGGGAGGGAGGGAGGAACATCAATGATGAGAGAGAATCATTGATCGGCTGCCTCCTGCATGCCCCCTACTGGGGATTGAGCCTGCAACCTGGGCATGTACCCTGACTGGGAATTGAACTGTGACCTCCTCATAGGTCCATGCTCAACCACTGAGCCATGCCAGCCGGACTCTTTATGCTATTCCTGTTGTTGTGCCTGTGGACTGAATTTAGAAGCCCAGTTCCGGGGTCTATGGGTCAGAATGGTGGAGTATTAATGTTTTTTTGTGGATTGATTACTGTTTCTTTTCTAGTCACACCCTACTCTGGGCTCAGTGAAAGTGTTGCTGTTACCTAAATGAGATTCACATACACAAAGGCAATTGTCATGTAGTCAAAGAGGTTTAGGTATAGACTGAGAGCAAAATGAAATTACTGCTTGAAACCAAGTTCCTTTATGTAAAAGGAAAGTAGGACAAACTTGAGGTATCCAAATATCCATTGGAATATGTGTTTCACGTGTAGTCAAATGAAAATAAAGGGATTGGTACTACATTTAGTATCAAAAACAGCTTATGCAGTCAAGAAGACACACCAATTCAGGGTTGATGCAACTGTTAAACTTTTTAAGAAAGAGTTCTATATATCTGAACAAGAGTTAAACTGAAATCTGTTTGGAATAATGTAGACGTGACAGGCAGAAAATTTTACTAATGGAATAAAAAGCAAAGTCTAGAAATGAGTGAGAATTTTTAAACATGCCCGGAACTATTACAATTAATTCTAGTCAAAGACCCCTAATTTGACCAAAAACACTATTTTGTTTAATCTTGATCTTTGTTCTCTTGCCTCTGATCTTTAAAAACATAATTCTTTTTACAAGATAAAGTGTTGCCTGTTTTTTTAATCTGGTGTGACTAGGAGCTTAATTGTCTGAGTCTTTCATTTCACCTAGCCCATCTTTTATTTCTGAAATATCCCACAAATACTATTTCCTCTTTCAATATAGTCTGAGCTCCATCAGTATTCATGTTCTCTTCCCTGGTAGAAAAAAAAAGTCTCTCTTGCTTGTTTTGGAAAGAGATAGAAAAAACAATGTGAGGCGATTTCAGCTATTCAGACTTAGCACCAGTTCTCTGTTCTTTTGTACAGTGAAGAAAAGAGTCTTGCCCTAATTTGGTATTGGTCCTGCTTTTCTCTGTGAAAGACAGGAGGTTTTTTTCCATGGCCTTAGTCCTAGGCTATGTTTTTAACCAATTTGTTTTTTGTTAAATGTATGTTTAGTAAATGATGTTCTTAGATTTTTGTTTTGTTTTCCTTTTTCTCCTTTTAGATGAGAGTTTTCTTGAGCATTTGCTTGTCCCTTTAGTGGACCAATATGTTAAACTTAGCAACAAAATTGTCTTAGAGCTACTTATTTATAATTGACTAGTTAAAAATTAGAAGTTAATGGGAAATTTACAGCCAAAAAAAACCAACGTTATATTTTCTACCAATAAGAATTTTGATTTTATGTCCTCTCTCAGTGACACTGTGACAGCCCTTATCATCCTTTCTTTTCTCTTCCTTTTCAGCATTACCAGGAGAATGACAAGGTTGAGGTATGTGGGAACTGATTTGTATGCATGGGCCCATTTCCATTGCAAGTTATTCTTCTTTGGTCCTCTTTAGGGGAAGGGGCAAGCAGACAGTCTCCCTTTCATCTCAGTGAATGTTGGCATACAGGGTGACCTCCTATTTAACAGTTCTATTTAAAACCATCAAGATATGTCTTTTATTTGATTTCCAGGAGTTAGGACCAGGAAATGTACCGAAAGAAGTCCCATCTTCCTTCGACCAAGTTATCAAGGAGGTAAGAGATGAATTATGTCCTATGCTATTTCCCTAAATCACAGGATGTGCAGTGTGGCAGTTGTAGGATCAGGATCATCAGGCCTGTCTGTGCAGTGTCTGTTCCAAATGGAATTAAACCTTCAATGTAATTTGGTCTTTAATATATATATAACATTTAAAAAAAGAGAGAAGAAAAGCATTGCGTGCTGTTTCGAATATGTACATTTCAAGGAAACTTAATTTTGTCACTCATTTCATCTTTAAAATTGAAGAGGTTTCTACTAAAAGAGTAGAGTTAAAATTCTCTGGTACAGAGTTGTTAAAATGGTGGCCAGGCCCTTTGTGTGTTGGATATTATATATCCAGAAATGCTTTTGCAACATTATTCTGACTTTGGAAGATTCCTCATCACCCATTTCCCACTCTAAATCTCTGCCATTGGAGTCTGTTTCATTCCTGACTTAATATTTATGGCTTTCGTAACTACTCTTATTTCTTAGTCTTTACATTGTCTAATTGTCTTTAGTAAGATCACAATTTTCTAGTAAATGCTGCCATCTAAAATATATATTCCAAAACCTTACTGTGGGTCTAGACGTCAGATGAATCAACTTGGTTTTCTTTGGAGTGAATTTCCTTAAAAGTAGAGGTAGGTATTTTGTCTTTTCTTAACTTTAGTTACCCATCCTGTCTCATAGGATTTTTTTCAGTATTACCGCTGGAATAGGAGTGAGGAATGTCTTAACTTAGTGACTGAAGATAATGTTTACATGCAAAAATGAATAACTGACCTGCTCTGTTTATAACTGCCTCCAAGTATTGTAATTTAGCTTTCTTTACTACCTTTATATGGAGTCCTGTAAAAAGAAAGATAAACTAGGATAAATATAGCAGCTCTAAGATACTGCAGGGTTATGGGATTGTAGTAAAAAAACAAATTAAAGTTTTGTTTTCTCAGAGATGTTGGTACAGATAAAATAGAGCCTCACATTTGTCTAGCATAGTTATCAGTCTCTGAAATCACTCACAATGAGAGAGCCACTTAATAATCTGAATACAGGCCTCAGAGTTTTTTTGTTTGTTTGTTTGTTTGTTTTGTTTTTTGGGTTTTTTTTAAATATATTTTATTGATATTTTACAGAGAGAGGAAAGGAGAGGGATAGAGAGCCAGAAACATCGATGAGAGAGAAACATCGATCAGCTGCCTCCTGCACACCTACCACTGGGGATGTGCCCGTAACCAAGGTACATGCCCTTGACCGGAATCGAACCCGGGACCCCCGAGTCCGCAGGCCGACGCTCTATCCACGGAGCCAAACCGGTTTCGGCTAGGCCTCAGAGTTTTTATTCCAGCTCAGTGACTGCTGGTGACTCTCCCTGTTTCTTTAATTTTTATTTATGTATTTATTTTTATTTTATTGATTTCAGAGAGGAAGAAAGTGGGAGAGAGAGATAGAAACATCAGTGATGAGAGACACTCATCGATCCGGCTGCCTCCTGCACATCCCTCACTGGGGATTGAGCCCACAACCCGGACATGTGCCCTGACCACTAATCAAACCGTGACCTCCTGGTTCATAGGTCGACGATCCACCACTGAGCCACACTGGCCAAGCCCTCCCTGTTTCTTTACTTTTGTTTTTCTTATCTGAAAAATTGAGAAGATAATAAATCTTTGCCGAGAAATTTTAAGCAGTAACTATAACATTGAAATTGGGGAATGAAAGGTATGATACAGTGATGGTGTGTTATATTGTAATTATTTAAATTACTTATTCTTCCTGACTTCAGGGCAGGGATGCTGATCGCTCACTTTCTTATTCTACAATATCCACCCACATTACTTCTCACAGGAATTTGAGTGTCATTTATTTAGATTTCAGAAGTGTGTGTTGATTGTTTCTAGACAACACGAGAGATGATGGCTCGTTCTGCTGCTACCCTCATCACACATCCCTTCCATGGTATGTTTGCAATTGATAACTGAAATCTGCCTTCTTCTCTTCTATAACATGATCTCTCCTGACTGCTTAGATGGTTGGCATGGGATTTCAGTAAAGTGCCTTGCCTGCATGTTTTTGTTCGCTTCATGTTTTGGCTTTTATCCAATTTATCCAGAAAGCAAAGTGGCTTTAGGTGGGAAAACCTTTTCTTTCTTTTTTTTTTTTTTTCAGGGCTATCAAAATTTATCTCGGTGTAGTTTTAAAATTTTTTTTTTCTGTGTTCTGTAGTGATCACTCTGAGATCCATGGTACAATTCATTGGCAGAGAATCCAAGTACTGGTAAGTGTTTTTGTTTTCAAGTATTCAAGGAGATCTATTGAAACCAATGTATTAGAATAATAGTGCTTTACATTGTTATGTTGCCTTAGTGTTTATAGAACAGTTCATATACCTTATATCATTTGATCTGCACAAAAACCAGAAAGTAGTAGAAAATGGCCCAGGCAGGTTTAGGAGCCTACCTGGGACCTCATAAGTTACAGAGCCACTGAAGCCAAAATTCACACTGTGACAATATCCTTAGGTATTAGTAATATCTTCAGTTCTGTGCCCAAATTCAACCGCCTTTGCAGAGTGAGAGTGATAGAAAGGGGGGTGGGGGTGGAGGGAATTTGACTTTGTCAGAAATGATAATTGGATATTTAAAAAATAGCTTTAAAAGAATATTAATGTATTTTACCTCTTTCCTAGTGGACTTTGTGACTCCATAGTAACCATCTATCGGGAAGAGGGCATGATAGGATTTTTTGCGTGAGTAAATCGCTGATTTGTGTGTGTGATTTTTGTAAGTGGAAATAAGGAAAATTAATTTTTGAAAAAAAGGGAAATCATCTAACATGTATCCTGAGAGAATACGTTTTTGCAAGGGTGTATCAATTCCCTTGAATTTACTTTGAAAGAATTTAAGGTTCCTACTCTCTTTTTTTGTAATTAATAGTAAAAACTGCATTATTAAGTAAATGGTCCTTTTTAATTTTCAGAGTGTTTCTACATAATTGATTTTATTCATATGTCATAAGTACTCTGGGAAATGGGCAGAACAGCCATATTATTCTCATTTTAGATATATTTTTTTAAATGGATGCTCTGGGAAGTTCATTTGATGCTGGTTGTATAGCTGATGTGATAGATGTGACACTTGAATCTGGTCTTCCGTCTGTAGACTAATGTTTGTCCCACTATTCCACGCTCCCCCACAAAGATCACTTGAGACTCTCAAAACATGGGTTTTTTTTACCTATACCTGTGTTTGGATCATTCTCATTTTGTAATTTTTTTCATCTTTTGCCCTGCCAACTTTGAGTATAAAATATAGTTTAGCAAAAACAGTATTTAAGTCTCTTCTCCAAAGTAGTTGTTAATAGTAAGGTGAGCCATTGGCCATAGCTTAGAGGAGTATGGCTGACCTACATTTTCAAAATAGGAATGAAAGTCATTAGAGATTTGCTTCAAGTACAATTGTATCAACTAAAATGAGGGCTAGATTCTGGTATTCGATGTCTTTTCCATTCTCTAGAATGTTTTGAAATCTCTAATTCTTTGGGAAGTGTTTGGATTATCTTCTTATTGATCACACTTCTTGATTCTTATTTTTATTGTTTCTCCATGTAGGGGTCTTATTCCTCGCCTCTTAGGTGACATCATTTCTTTGTGGCTCTGTAACTCACTGGCCTACCTCGTCAATACCTATGCACTGGACAGTGGGGTAGGTTGTGACCTTGATGAGATGTGCTAGTGCTGACTTGATTATATTCGCTCGGCAGCTAAGTTAGCTTTAACAAGTAAGATGGCAGCCAAAACCGGTTTGGCTCAGTGGATAGAGCGTCAGCCTGCGGACTCGGGGGTCCCGGGTTCGATTCCGGTCGGGGGCATGTGCCTTGGTTGCGGGCACATCCCCAGTGGGGGGCATGCAGGAGGCAGCTGATCGATGTTTCTCTCTCATCGATGTTTCTAGCTCTCTATCCCTCTCCCTTCCTCTCTGTAAAAAATCAATAAAATATATTTAAAAAAAACAAAAACAAAACATTGTCATTGCCTGGCCAGTGTGATACAATGTTAAAAAAAAAAAAAAAAGTAAGATGGCAGTTTGTTATGTGCCAGACTCATCATTATGTAGCTAAACATTAGTTAAGTTTTCAAAGGCTCATGGGATGACCCATACTACACTGAGTGGCCGGATTATTATGATCTCTGAATGCATAATAATCTGGCCACTCAGAGGCCGGGTACATGAATTCGTGCATGGGTGGGGTCCGGCCAGCCTGGCCAGGGGGAGGGGACATGGGCGGTTGGCCGGCCTGCCTGCTGGTCGAACTCCTGGTCGAGGGGACAATTGCATATTAGCCTTTTATTATATAGGATATACACTGAGTGGCCAGATTATTATGTGTTCAGAGATCATAATAATCTGGCCACTCAGTGTATTTACCATAGAGAAATGTACCTAAAAAGTCCTAAGTGTAGCAGAGTAAGCCCAAGAGATTTATCCCTGGTTTTGCTGCAAGGATCACTTCTTTATTGATAGCTAATTGTAGAGGCCACCATGAAGCAGGACTGTTTTATAGTTATTCAATGTGTTTTGTCTAAACTGAAATGTTAAGGTAACTCCTGTATTGGGCTTTCTAGAAACCTCAGTCTGGAAGGTTTGGGGAGTCAGCCTTTCCTAGAAGTAATGTTTCCTCCACTTCAGTAGTTGTGGGCCTCTTTGTACACAAGCAGCCCCTTAACATGGTAGAAAATAGAACAGACCCAGGAATAGGACTAAATCCATGTTGTAGGCTTCTTGAGTACAGAGACTGGTCTCCAAAGCATCTGGGACAGAGCTGGGTGCACATAGAGGTATACCGTAAAAGGAATTTCTGGAGACTATTTCTAGGACATGGGGAAAGGTTACCAATCTCATTTTCTTTTGAAATCCTCAGGCTGTTAAATTTGTTCCTAAGCCATCTTATAAATTCATCTACTGTGAATTTATCTGTTAATTTTGAATCAGATTCATCATTTTGACCACTGTCTTTTTATGTTCATAATCAGTATTTTATGTTTTCATGTTCAAAATTAATTTTCAAGCTGTAAAACTGATAATTTAGAGATAGAATATATGGATATGGTTGGGGACAACTATCTGTTAATATCAACTTCATCTTATTCATTTTAATAAAGGCTTCCTTCCTGTTTTAGGTTTCTACCATGAATGAAATGAAGAGTTATTCCCAAGCTGTCACAGGAGTGAGTTGCTGTTTTTTTAAATCCTTTTAACCTTCTAGGAATTGTGTGTGTGTGTGTGTTTTAATTTGGCCTGTATTATCACTGCTTTAAAGCAACCAGATGTTTCCCAGGAAAGTCAGATTTGTTAATGTTTGTCAGAGCTAAGAAGAGCCCAGAGTTCCTACATAACAGTACCAGTGATAACAAGCCCACATGGTTTGGTGTTCAGCTTTCAGGAGAGGGATGTGGGCATTCTCATCACAGCTTTCCCTGATTCTCAGGGCTGCTTCTCCCTGCAGCCCATTGATCTTACCGTGGAGAAGGCACCCACTTTAATCATATGGAGCCTTCCAGTAGTTGACTTCTGAAGTCATTTTCTTTTTTCTTTTTTTTTTTTTTTTTCGCTTTTTAAATATGTTTTATTGATTTTTTACAGAGAGGAAGGGAGAGGGATAGAGAGCTAGAAATATCAATGAGAGAGAAACATCGATCAGCTGCCTCTTGCACACCTCCTACTGGGGATGTGCCCACAACCAAGGTACAGGCCCTTGACTGGAATTGAACCTGTGACCTTTCAGCCTACTGAGCCAAACCAGTTAGGGCTGAAGTCATTTTCATTGTTTTTGGAAGGCTGCTCATGATTCTTTCCTTTTTTAAAAAGTATATCTTTATTGATTTCAGAAAGGAAGGGAGAGGGACAGATAGAAACATGAATGATGAGAAAGAATCATTTATTGGCTGCCTCCTGCATGCCCCACAATGGGGATTGAGCCCACAATTTGGGCATGTGCCCTGACCAGGAATCAAACTGTTACCTCCTGGTTTATATGTCATTGTTCAACCCCTGAGCACACCGGCTGAGCATGTTTTCTTACTATCTTCAGGGGTGTTTTGAAATTGTATTTATATACTAGTGATCCGGTGCATGAAATTCGTGCACATTAAAAGGGGATTAATTAGAGGAAATAATTTAATATTGCTATTTGCCCTTTCTCTATAATAGAAGTGTCAGAGATGAAAGAAAATTAGTAAAATGTATATGAAAACCTTCCTCTTGTCAGAGTGTGGGGCACACCATGGGACCCAGAGTCAAGTCCCTGCCCACCCACATGCACCTCAAAATCGCATGAGACCCAGACCCGGCCCCCCCCCAATTGGGCTAGATCCAGACCAGGCCAGTCCCACCCTTGTCAAGCCCTGCCAAGCAGGGGGCGTAGCCTCAGGTCCCCTGGCCTGGTGCCAGGATGGGGGACGTGGCCTGAGGTCCCCCAGCCCAGACCGGGGCAGGGGGCATGCCTTGAGGTCCTCCATCAAGCCTCGCCAGGTGGGGGACATGGCATGAGATTCCCCTGTCAAGCCCTGCTGGGTGGGGGGCACAGCCTCAGGTCCCCCACCCAGCACCAGGAGGGGGGCACAGCCTCAGGTCCCCCATCAAGCCCTGCTGGGCGGGGGCACAGCCTGAGTTCCCCTGACCCAGCACTGGGGGTGCACCTTGAGGCCCCCATCAAGCCCTGCCGGGCGGGGGGGCATGGCCTCCAGTCCCCTGGCCTGGCACTGGGGCGGGGGGTGTGGCCTGAGGTCCCTCGTCAAGCCCTGCCGGGTGGGGGATGAGACCTGAGGTCCCCTGTCAAGCCCCACAAGGGCGGGGGAGGGCGTAGCCTCAGGTCCCTGCTGATTGCTCGTTAAGGCTCCTTATGGGAACTTGGCCTCAGCTGTGCGTACAGCCATCTTTGTGACGGAGTGATGGTCAATTAGCATATTCCCTCTTTATTATATAGGATTTGCTTTTTCTCTTAAATACTAGTTCAGTTTTGAATGAGGACTCAATCACAAAATAAGAGAATTCTTCTGGCCTTTAGTTAAAATGTTAGCTATAATGGTATATTAAGGGAAGGAAGCATCTCAAGCTGAAAATTTTGTCATTTAGTCTTTCCTGGAATACTGAAAAAGCAAAACCAGTATTGGAGTATTGACCACAGAGGCGCTAGGACTTTAAGGGAGAAGAAAGAAGAGATGAAAGGAGACTGATGACCTAATAACTTAGCTGTTGTTTTACTGTTTTACAGTTTTTTGCCAGTATGTTGACCTATCCCTTTGTGCTTGTCTCTAATCTCATGGCTGTCAACAACTGTGGGTAAGTGCTTTGCATTTCTTCTCCTGGGAGTTGGCTGCTGTGTGCTTGACAAGCAGAGCGGTCCTGGTGGAAATGTCAGGGAGAAAAGTACAGTTGATGCTATTACTAGATTTCCAATTTTTTTTCTCTTTATGTCCCATGTATTAGCAGTGGCATTAATCTATAATAATAAAAGGGTAATAAGCTAATTAGACTGGATATCATTCTGGACAACTTTCCTGATGAAGCCGGGGCCGGAGGGAAGCCAGGCTTACATCATGTCAGCCCAGGCTCCGGGTGCCTGCGGGCAGCCCGAGGGAAGCCAACCTGGGCCCCGGGTGCCTGCTGGTGGCAGGAGGAGGGAACCAGCCCGGGTCCCAGGTGCCTACCAGAGGGAAGTCGGTGCCAGCAGTCAGGGGAAGGAAGGCCTACTCTTGCATGAATTTTGTGCATCGGGCCTCTAGTTTATATTATAAGTGGCCACCTCATATCCTTTTTTTGGAATAAGGAAAAGCATAGATAATATTCCTCAAGTACTTATATACTATAATATGCACTTGCCAGTATAGGCCCTATTCCAAAAAGGACCAGATAATTACCAAATTATTCTTTTTTCACATCTTTCCATTATTTTAAATCTTTACCCTCTTTTTCTTGAAAGTTACAACAGGTATATCAGGGATTAAATGACAACCTGTACCTGTTTTTTCCTAGGAGAAAGTGAGTTTTAAAGAAAGAAAAATGGGGAATTTGGTCCATGGGAAGTTTCTTAACCTTTCAGTGTATTGGTCAGGAAGGATGGGTGTGGTGTGGTACTGGATGGATACCACTGAGTTCAATCTTCTAGATGCCAGGTGACTATACCGAGTTGGACCAGATTTTGCCTCTTGATTTGATTCAGGAGAATTCTGCTCCAATACAGTACCTGATACAATATACCATTAGACATGCATGTCATTGTTTTCTAACAAGATAGCAACTGGAAAGCTGTATAGAGTTTTGAGCACAGTTGTCATCTATAATAATAAAAGCATAATATGCAAATCGGCCGAACGGCCAAACAGCAGAACGACTGCCTAGACGACCACACTATAACACGCACTGGCGCCAGGACAGCCAAGGCAGGTGCAATGCGATTGGTCAGGGCCTCCCCCCCCCCCCACCCCCCGCTTTGCTCCACGATCGCCCTGCAGAGGGAGGCCAAGGCCACCGGCCAGCGGGTGATCAATTGAGGGGGAACTCCATGATCACCCCAAAGAGGGAGGCCCACACTACCCGGAGGGCTGCGCTGAGGTGGGTGGGCAGGGCCTCCCTCTGCAGGGGGATCGATCAAGGAGGGAAGCCCAGGTCCCAGGTGCCAGCAGCTGGAGGGAAGCCAGTGCTAGCAGCCAGGGGAAGGAAGGCCTACCCTTGCACAAATTTCATGCATTGGGCCTCTAGTATTTCATATCATGTTACATTCTGTTTGCTTTGTGATTTGTAGAGTAGCTGCCATATTTTAGCCCAGAGCATACTTGAAGGATGAGTTAAGTGTGTTTATTCCTTATAATTCTTGGAGAGGAAGTGATTATACCTGAGTAAGAGCATGTAGTCACCACTGTTAAATCCATTGTCATATTTAGGTGCCCTTTTTTATTTCCCCCTCACATGTAAGTTTAGTTTATTAATCCTTTCATGAAAAATCTGCATAATCACCATAGATAAAGTCCTGAAGAATCTTGACTCCTTTTTGCCAGCACCAACATTGGCTTTTGCAGTCCCCTTGACTTTCTTCATTCAGTTCTTGCATTCCTTTCTCTGTTTTCTTGAGGTCATCGTCTTCTCATATAGGCCATGTCTTGCAAGTCTGTTTGGGTTCATTTTTCTTTGCGTAATTCAAGGAATCATAGATCATGCCAAAGCCAGTGGTCTTACCACCACCAAAGTGGGTTCTGAATCCAAACACAAAGATGACATCAGGTGTGGTCTTATACATTTTAGCTAGTTTTTCCCGAATTTCTGTCTTGGGTACTGTTGCCTTCCCAGAGTGAAGGACATCAATGACCATTTGCTTCTGCTGAAGTAGTCTGTTGGTCATTAACTTCCTAGTCCATATAGTTACTGTGTCATTCATGATGAAGGTTGATCTTCAGGCAGCCAGGGAGGAAAAGAGAGGCACTGTTTCCTCTTTAGGTGCTTTTAAACACCACTTAGTTTTTAAATCCCATTTTCCTACTCTTTAATTATATAATTTTGAGTGGAGAGCACTGTGTTCTAGAATTTCATATCTCAACAAATTAAAAACCTAGATGTTTTAGAAAATACATAACTGAAGACCCCACCGAAATACAAAGGATTATTAAAAAATACTACGAACAACTCTATTCCAACAAACTGGACAACCTGGAGGAAATGGACCCATTCCTAGAAAAATATAACCTTCCAAAACTCAATCAGGAAGAATCTAAACATCTCAATAGGCCAATAACTATGGAAGAAATTGAAGCAGTCATCAAAAAGCTTCCAGCAAACAAAAGCCCGGGGCCAGACGGCTTCACAGGGGAGTTTTACCAAACACTCAAGGAATAACTAAAACCTATCCTCCTCAGACTATTCCAAAAAATTCAAGAGGAAGGAACACTTCCAAGCTCCTTCTATGAAGCCAGCATCACCCTAATACCAAAACCAGATAAAGACAACACAATGAAAGAGAATTACAGACCAATATCCCTCATGAACATAGATGCCAAAATCCTCAACAAAATTCTAGCAAATTGGATCCAGCACTACATCAGAAAGATCATACACCATGACCAAGTAGGATTTATCCCAGGACTGCAAGGATGGTACAATATCCACAAATCAATAAACGTGATACATCACGTAAACAAATTGAGAGATAAAAATCACATAGTCATATCAATTGATGCAGAAAAAGCATTTGACAAAATCCAACACCCTTTCTTGATAAAAACTTTCAACAAGGTGGGAATAGAAGGATCATACCTCAACATAATAAAAGCTATATATGATAAACCCACAGCTGACATCATACTCAATGGGCAAAAACTAAAACCATTTCCCCTAAGAACAGGAACAAGACAGGGATGCCCACTCTCACCACTCCTGTTCGACATAGTATTGGAAGTATTAGCCATTGCAATTAGACAAGAAGAAGAAATAAAAGGCATCCAAATTGGAAAAGAAAAAGTAAAGCTGTCCTTATTTGCAGATGACATGATATTGTACATAAAAAACCTGAAAGACTCCATCAAAAAACTAATAGACTTAATAAATGAATTCGGCAATGTAGCAGAATACAAAATTAACACCAAGAATTCTATGGCATTTCTATACACCAATAGTGAAATTACAGAAAGAGAGACTAAAAAAGCAATCCCATTTACCATCGCACCAAAAAAATTAAGATACCTAGGAATAAACTTAACTAAGGAGGTAAAAGATCTATATGCGGAAAACTACAGGACACTGAAAAAAAGAGATAGAAGACATAAACAGATGGAAGAACATACCATGTTCATGGATTGGTAGAATCAACATCATTAAAATGTCCATACTACCCAAAGCAATCTATAGATTCAATGCACTCCCCATTAAAATACCAAGGGCATATTTCACAGACCTAGAAAGAACTCCCCGAAAATTCATCTGGAATAAAAAAAGACCCCGAATAGCCACAGCAATCCTGAGAAAGAAGAACAAAGTAGGTGAGATCTCAATACCGGATTTCAAACTGTATTACAAAGCCACTGTTCTCAGAACTGCCTGGTACTGGCACAAGAACAGACATATAGATCAATGGAATAGAATAGAGAACCCAGAAATCGACCCAAATCACTACGCTCAATTAATATTTGACAAAGGAGGCATGAACATACAATGGAGTCAAGACAGTCTCTTCAATAAATGGTATTGGGAAAATTGGACAGATACATGCAAAAAAATGAAACTAGACCACCAACTTACACCATACACAAAAAATAAACTCAAAATGGATCAAGGACTTAAACATACGAAGAGAAACAATAAAAATTACTAGAGGAATCCACAGGCAGAAAAATCTCTGACATATCCCGAAGCAATTTCTTCACTGATACTGCTCCTAGGGCAATGGAAACTAAAGAGAAAATAAACAAATGGGACTACATCAAAATTAAAAGCTTATGCACAGCAAAGGAGACCATCAATAAAACAACAAGAAAGCCCACTGCATGGGAGAACATATTTGCCAATGATATCAATGATAAGGGTTTAATCTCCAACATTTACAGGGAACTCATGCAGCTTAACAAAAAGAAGATAAACAACCCAATCAAAAAATGGGCAAGTGACCTAAATAGACACTTTTCGAAAGAAGACAGAAGGAAGGCCAAGAGACATATGAAAACCTGCTCAAAGTCACTAATCATCAGAGAGATGCAAATCAAAACAACAATGTGGTACCATCTCACACCTGTCAGAATGGCTATTATCAACAAGTCAACAAATGACAAGTGCTCGCAAGGATGCGGAGAAAAAGGAACCCTCGTGCACTGCTGGTGGGAATGCAGACTGGTGCAGCCACTGTGGAGAACAGTATGGAATTTCCTCAAAAAAACTAAAAATGGAACTCCGATTTGACCCAGTGATCCCACTTCTAGGAATATATCCCAAGAAACTAGAAACACGAATCAGAAAGGATATATGCACCCCTATGTTCATAGCAGCACAATTCACCCTAGCTAAGATTTGGAAACAGCCTAAGTGCCCATCAGCAGCTGAGTGGATTAAAAAACTGTGGTACATCTACACAATGGAATACTACACTGTGGTAAAAAAGAAGGAGTTCTTACCATTTGCAACAACATGGATGGAGATGGAGAGCATTATGCTAAGTGAAATAAGCCAGGCAGAGAAAGATAAATATCACATGATCTCACTCATTTGTGGAATATAATGAACAACATAAACTGGTGAACAAAAATAGTTTCAGAGACAGAGAAACATCAATCAGAACGTCAAGCCTCAGGGAAGGTAGGGGAGGGTGGGGGTAAGGGGGAGAGATCAACCAAAGGACTTATATGCATGCATGTAAGCCTAATCAATGGTCACAACAGGGGGGTGGGGGCATGAATGGGAGGTGGGGGGTAATGGGGGAATAAGGACACATATGTAATACCTTAATAAAGAAATTTTAAAAAAAGAAAATACATAACTGAAGTGTTTATTCGTTGATTCAAAATATAAATATAAGGGAAGTTTATTAGAATAAAATTGCCTCTCAGAAGAAACTTCTAGGCAGGAGAATATTTTGACAAAGATTTACTGGACTCTTGAGAGAATGTTTTGTGAATATTAACTTGAATAGCTCATCTTTATTTCTATTTCAGGCTTGTTGGTGGGTGCCCTCCTTACTCCCCAATATATACTTCTTGGATAGATTGCTGGAGCATGCTACAAAAAGAGGTACTTCTCTCATTCTCTCTTCCTCTCTTGGCCCTATCCTTCCCCCTTTCACCTCCCCCCGCTCCCCCCATATATTTTACTTTATTTTGTTATTGTTTGTTTTCTTAAATAATGTTTCTGGGATCCCAGGTTAATTCTTGTAGCTTACCTTTTAGCTACCAATTACTGTGCTCTTGACAGTGCTCCATATGTCATCTGGCAGGGTAGTAAAATGTGCTGCTTAGAAATCAGCAGCGGTAATGAAGAAGCAGGATATGATCCAGATGCCTTTTGAGTGATCACATTCAAATTACAAACGGGCTCTGGGTATTTGCTTATCCTGGTTGTGAAAATGATAGCCTTGATTTCAGATATTTTTTCCAACTTCACTTTTTGTAACTTCTCAGAATCTCCTTATGTATTCAAGTGTTTTATTACAGTGTGGTAGGAGTAAACGGAGGAATGAGAAGTTGTTTATGTCATTATTTGTTCACAATGATGTTGATAGACCTAGTCTCTTGCTGCTAGAGTCTTAGTCCTGGTTTTGTCCTAGTCATTTAGTTATGTCTCCTAAACATGTTAGTGTGTCATTTTGTTCTGACTCCAATTTATTGTTTGTTATTGCTGTGAGATATATCATCTGCAACCAAAAATTCCTGATCATTCTAGGCAAAGTCTTATTAGGAACCAAAGTAATGGATGGCTGTGTGCTAAATTTAACACAGGACCACTTAAAATTGCCATCAGTTTAAGGCTTGTTTTTGAGTGGAAAGCACTTTTTTTTTCAATCCTTACCCAAAAATATGTTTTTTTTACTAAGTTAAGAGAGAGGAGGGGAGAGAGAGAAACACTGATGTGTGAGAGAGACATCAATTGGTTGCCTCACATAGGTGCCCCCACTGGGAATCGAACCTGAAGCCTTTCAATGCACAGGATAATGGTCCAACCCACTTAGCCATACTAGCCAGTGTGAGTGGGTAGCACTTTTTATAGGATTGTAGAAGAAAATATATGAAGAATTCTTTGTTTCATTATATTATAGCACTAGTGATACATGTGAGAAAGGCCTTTGTTCATAGAGCTCAGTACTACTGTAGTTGTTGATGCTCAGTGTGCATACACAACAAGCCCCTCCTTGAATCCAGGCTAGAATTCCTTTTCTTCTGTATGTTTTTATTATATAATTTTGTTTTTAAATATATTTTTATTAATTTCAGAGAGAGGTGGTGGGGAGAGAGAAACATCAATGATGAGAGAGTATCATAGATCTGCCTCCTGCATGCCCTCTACTGGGGATAGAGCCCATAATGTAGGCATGTGCCCTGACATGTGACCTCTTGGTGCTTAGGATGATGCTCACCCACGTGAGCCACACTGGCTGGGCAAAATAACCATTTTCTATCATCCTACTTTACATATGGAAAAACTGGGATTTTGAACAGTTAAATAATACCAATTATGTAACTCAAGGTTACATGGCCTATATTTGGGAGAGCAGGATCTATGTGTAGGCTATCTAACTTCACAGTCTACTCAGTTAAACTCACACATTACTACTTTAATTATAAGATTGTATAACCACTTCCTAGAGACCTGACCATTCCATTAAAAAATAAATAAAAGCACCTGGCCAGTGTGGTTCAGTGGTTGAGTGTTGACCTCTGAACCAGGAAGTAACAGTTCCATTCCCTGTCAGAGCACATGCCCAGTTTACAGGCTAGAATCCGTGCAGAGGCAGTCGATCAATGATTCTCTCTCATCATTGATGTTTTTATATCTCTCTCCCTTCTTCTCTATCAAAAAATCAATAAAGACATGTATTTTAAAAAATAAATAAAAGCTAGCACTTACTGAGTGTTAGGACTGTTCTCAGCACTCTATATATAGTGATTCATTTCATAGCCCAGCCAGCAAGTGTCAGAACCAGAGTCCAAACTGGGAATTTTGTCTAAATAAGTAAGAAAGTTTTGCCTTATCCATGTGGCAAAATTGAAGTTAGTTCTACAAAAGCTCAGCATGAGTCAGAAAGTATAAATTGCTACTCTTAGTGATCATTGGTTTTGTCCTAGCCACTTAGTTACATCTCCCAGAAACATGTCTAGAACAGTGGTCGGCAAACTCATTAGTCAACAGAGCCAAATATCAACAGTACAACGATTGAAATTTCTTTTGAGAGCCAAATTTTTTAAACTTAAACTTCTTCTAACGCCACTTCTTCAAAATAGACTCGCCCAGGCTGAGGTATTTTGTGGAAGAGCCACACTCAAGGGGCCAAAGAGCCGCATGTGGCTCGCGAGCTGCAGTTTGCCGACCACGGGTCTAGAAGGATCTCTGCTGATTTGGACTGGCTGATCTCATCTTCACACTAGATTTTATTTATATTTATTTGTTTTCCAGGGAAATATGAGCCGAGGAAATAGCTTGTTTTTCCGGAAGGTCCCCTTTGGGAAGACTTATTGTTGTGACCTGAGAATGTTAATTTGAAGATGTGGGACAGGGACAGTGACATTTCTATAGTCCCAGATGCACAGAATTATGGGAGAGAATGTTGATTTCTATACAGTGTGGCAAGCTTTTTTAATAATCATTTACTCTTGGGAAAATGGAGGTATTTGGTGTCTGCCTTTTTTTGTTCTTTTTCCCAGCACAGCATAATTTACCACTAATATTCCCTTTTAGTTATTCTGAAATTGTACATTTTTGCTCCAGACTCTTTATTTTACTTAAACAGGAAAACAAGTTGCATTTTTCTAACTATTGTCATGTGATTTGGTCTTAATTCAAGGCTTTGTAAAATGAAGAGTACAATCCCAAGAAGAAAGATAAATAATTCTGTAAAACTTAAGAATAGTAAGGCAAACTGTATGGGAGGTCATGAATGACCTTTCTTTAGTACACCCTAAAAACTCAGCAGTATCCACCAGAATTTGCCTCCCATTATATGCTTCTAAGCATTTTTTATTAATCCTGTCTCTCATACTTTATAAAAAGGACAATCCATTGCTAAATCACCCTACAAAATCTCTACATGAAGCATCCACACCTTCAGTCTGTTATTGCAAAGTAATAAATTGTTGTCAACAGGAAAAAAAAAAAAAAGACAATTATAGAGAATAAGCAAGATTTGGAAAAGAAGCATACTGGCTTTTTTTCCCCCAAAGAAATTCTTGTTATCATTTAAAATATGAAAAGCAAATGCTGCAGCAGTAGCCCCTTCTCTAAAAGCTAAGTGTTTTCCAGTCCCTAAATGACATCATTACATAGTTCTAATTGTATATACTCCTGTTCTTCAGTTTTTGTTTTGTTTCCTTTTTGTTGCAGAAGGTGAGTAGTTTGTTTTTCATTCCTTATAACACCCTTGGAAAGTGTACTTGTAAATTCATATCAGGTGATGCAGTTCACAGGGTTCTTAGGATATTGACCACCTCGCATGTCATACCCTCAGTTAGGCATGTTAACAGCATTTATAGAAGGGAAAAAATCACTTTAGGAGGCAATGAATTTCAACTCAAGCATAAAGCTTCTATTTACTCAGGACTTTTAAAAGCAGGTTAAAATGCTCCAAGATGAGAAAGCATGTTGTTTTACTTATTTAAGTAACCCACTAGGATGTTGCCAAATGAGTAAGCACTTAATTTGCTGCTTCTCAGATTTCTCTTTCAAAGCAGCATTCCCCATGATATCCGACTGAGCATGCAGGTCTCCTTCCCCAGGGTCTAGGAATCAGCCTGAAGCTCATGAGTAGCTTACCTTGAAATGTCTTTGATGTCTCTTACTTTGTCTTAAGAAGTAATGTAAATTTTATATTCTATTCAATATTATATGCATTTGTTTTAATATAAAAATGTTTTGCATTACCCATCTTTTTCCCCCCAAAAAAAAATCTTCAAGTAAAGATTATCTAGGAAAATGTGCCATGTTTATTATCCTGTGGCTTCTGTGCTCATACACGCCTGCCTATTCCTAGTTGAGTCTGACTGTAAGAACCAGTCTACCACCAGAGGGCGCCAAGACTCTGGTTTGGCCTGTGCAAGTTGGGCTGCTAAAAAATTTCACTAAGGCCTGGAATTATTCAAAGTACTAATCTAGTCAGTCTGACTACATCCAAGCAATAGGTCCGATAAGGGTGCTATGTTCCTCATTAAGTTTAAAGGCTAGTCATAGAATAAAAAGTCTGAACTTTATTCAGGGACTAGTAAATTCAAAGGTACTCTTAAGATACATATGTAAAAATAATGAACTGACTCATTATATGTGTAATATAGACTTAGATGAGGATTATCTAGTAAACTGCACCCATGAAACTGGGCAAGTGCTTTGCTTTGGCAGTGCTGAGCAAAAGGGCCAGGAAATATCCCCCTCTAGGGAGTGTGATGGTCATTGAAGCCTTGATTGAAGAAAAGAATGAGGGGTTTCCTGGAACTTTTGGGGTGGTTGTAAAAGCAACCTTACAATGAAATAAACTTTAAACATAACCCTACATTCCCGCTTCTTACTGTTACCTGAACATACATTGGCTTTGTTGTGATCTCCTACTTTAGAAATGTCTTCCTTTCCCTCTCCCATTGACATTTGTCCTCCATAGTAAGAATCAGTTCTTGTGGGATCTCCTTGTGAAGTCTCTCACTCATAATCCTCCCAACAGGAGGAGGTCTTTGCCTTCAAATTCTCCTCCCCCAAGCCCCATAATTGCAGTATAAACTGAACTGACAAAATGGAAACTACATCCAAAACCAAGTGTAAGGCTTACCCAGCAGAGCATTACTTCTCTCTGATTTGAAATTCTGTGAAAATAATTACATTTAGCCCTTTTAAAACAGGCCCCCTAAAACACTGGGCTTTATAGAAAAACTAGCTGATCAAGGAGCAGTACATGCAGTTGATCAGCCTAAGGTGAGGGAGCAGGAAGAGAGAACTTTGGGAAGTAGTAACTGCCAAGCCTGTTGAATAAGTTTTTATTCTCATAATCCTTGGTGGAAATAAAGAAAATGAGATTCATATTAAATTACTCATTCAAACTGCAGAGCAGGTTTCAAAGCTGCATTCAAATCTGAATTTCGAATTGTAAGGTATATTTACTGCTTCATGGAGGCTGAGGGGAAAAAATCAGCCAGTGAACCAAATGATAAGTAAGGCATCCATCTGAAGAAAAAGGCCCAGCCTCTTGGTGAAAACAGTGAACTGAAGAACAGGCCTCCCCTAGGACAGAGAGCAGAATGGTCTTAAATCAGGAAATACATAGTTCTTGCCTCTGCAGAATGATAAATAAGTGAAGTAACTGAAAATAGATATGATTGCCATGACTTACCTAGACTGTTAATGATGGTTTATGCAGCTGGAAAGCAAAGTTCTTATATAATTAGGATTTACTCTTTAGGAGTACTATCAGTTCATTTTATTTGGATTTCTACCACTTTGGGAGGATAACATTTCTTCAAAGTGATCTACGTGTCAGCTCCTCTGATGGATTTTTCTAGACTATCCTTGTATGTTGGGGGGCTTTATTCAGGCTGCCTTCCTAAGTGCCATAGTAATTTATATCTTGGGTTTTTTTTGTTTTTTAAATATAGACAAAGATGAGTGTTTTCTCTCCTTTGCAGAGATTTTTAGGGTACCCAAGAATGTCACATGTGACATCTCATTCCCCCTACTCCCACTGGCACCGCATCCTATTGTCTCTTCAGACTTGAGAGAATCTTGCCCCCTTCACTCTGATTTTTGTCTTAAGGGGAAAGTTGCAAATGAAAGATTCTTTTGCCACCAACCAGTGCCTTCTTTTCAGAATATTTTTTAAGATAACTGATTAATTTTCTAAAGCAACTGAGTGTTTTCCTTCCAACAAACTCTGTCCCTAAGAATCAGCTTCCTTATCTGTCTGCTGCCTAAAGAGATGTCTTGGGAAGGCCCCCACACACTGTGCTACTCTGCTGTGATTCATGGCCACGAGCTGAAATCTTGGAAAGCCCACTTTGCCTTGCTCTCATAGTGCATTCCTCTGCAATCCAGGCCCAAATCTCTGGTGTGGGACCAATTAGGCAAATTTTCTATCAAAACCACAATTGTTTAGCCAACTTACTGCAGCCCTGAAAAAGAGTATTTTCAAATAGATTCAGGTCGGTATCACCCTCCAAAATATGGTTGAAGAACAGGGCTTTAGGGATCGTCAAGGAGAAGAGGTTGAGAAAAAGAAATGTGACCTGGAGGTGCTATTCAAGACTCACCAGCTTCCTGAGAGGAAGGGCAAATACTGAAACAAGCCCCACCCCTCCCAAAGTCTCCACAATGACAGTGGGTGAGAGGAGGTTTTCTACACCAATTTCTGCTCACTAAGGCAGCCAGAAGAACGTTCTCTGGTCATGCCACATTTCCACGGAAAATCTACTTGGTATTGCAGCTTGTTTCCAGACAGACTAGCATGAGGAGCTAAAGGTCAAATAAGGACAAGAAACAGAATTGTACCTACTCACTTTCTATCCAGTCTGGGCCCTGCCCTCCTGGCATCAGAAAGACTGGGGAGAATGTCCTTTGACCAGAAATGAAAAGAGAAGGTGAAAATGGAAACAGCAGCCACACCTCACTGCAGATGGCTCACCTTCCACTGGAATTTGGTATTTCATGCCTTTCCTCCCCTAAGGAACCTAATGTTTAGAGTTTATAAGTGCAGCCATCAGTTATTCAACATGCAGCCTAGGCAAAGTCCTGTGGTAGGGTCAGGGAGAGTACAGCATGCAGTGAATCTCTCCCTGTCCTCCCTGGCACTTACTGTGCACTGAGGGAGGGATGAGGTGTGACAAGAACAAAAAGGAGGAATGGTGGGAGGATTAAACGGAACCATATGTAGAACAAAGCCTGGTACACTGAAAAAGGACAGGCACTGGGTTCTGGAAACACGCTGTGGTGACTATGGTACAACACAGTGTGTGCCAGGAGTTGCTGAAACCAAGCACCATGGGGTCCACAAGAGGGGAAGCTCACATCCCCTTGGGAGAACATGGGGAAGACTTCATGAAGGATAGGATACTGGGAAGCAGGATAGTGAGATGGGAACCATTTCCAGCTCTCACTTAGTAGCTGTGATACCTCAGGCAAGCTCCTCATCTCTAAATGAGAGCAATTATCTTACTGGAGTATTTTTTAAAATATATTTTTATTGATTTCAGAGAGGGAGAGAGAGAAACATCGATGAGAGTGAATCATTGATTGGCTGCCTCCTGCACACCCCCTACTGGGGATCAAACCCACAACCCAGGCATGTGCCCTGACTAAGAATCGAGCCATGACCTCCTGGTTCATAGGTTGATGCTCACTTATTGAGCCACACCAGCCAGGCTTATTGGATTATTGGATTTAATACAGTATCTGAGAAAAAATTTGGTATGTGACAGCTGTTATCTTAAGAAGAGGAGAAGATACTTGACAAGTACAGATGATGTGGGCAAAGTCATGGAGGTGATGGAGGCTGAAGAGTGGAATTGCATCTCTTCAAAGCTGTATTTGAAGCTCATTTGAATAATTCGCACCCAAAACAGTAACTGTCACATAGGACTCAGTAAATGTTTGTGAATAAATGGATGTCCTTCAGGACCCTGAAATTGAATTACATCTCAACCCTCTCCCTAAGTCTGCAGTGGTAAATTGCATTCACAAACTTTATTAAACACTTCATTATCACCCTGTTTTCTAAGCTAAAAAGCCTGGAGATGACTGAGTCCTCCCACCCTTCCCTCTACTTCTAAGAAGTCGCTGCTAGGTTCTCAGAAATGCCTCTTGCATTTGTCATCTTCCCTCCATCCCCACTGTCTTGGTGGATCATCTCTGCTCAGCTGTTGCAGCCGCCTGTTATCTTGTCTTCCTGCCATCAGCGTGGCACAGTAGGCAGTAGATAAGCTGGAGCTCTGCCGGATGACAAGGTCTGGAGGACAGCTACAACTACCTGCCTACGCACTCTTCCGACCTGGGGTAAAATATTTCTGACCCGCGTTTCTTAAAACTTCTTGCCCTAGCGTCCTAAATCCTTACACCCCAAGCCCAAGCCATACAGTCCCAAATCTACAACCTCTGCTGCTCTGCGCCTCTGTACCTCTGTACCTCACCAGTAGTTGCTCTCTGTGTTTATCTTCCACTGAATCCTTGCAAGATGTTTATAAATAGAAAGTGGGTGTAAAGTTCTGCAAATGTGTCAAACAAGGCTAATTCCATCTCCATTTGAGCTTTGAAATTCCTGTCCACCTCTTCATCTTCCATCTGTTCTCAAAGTCTTTGATTCCTGCTCTCTCCTTGGTTACAGCCATGACAAACCTGAAACAATGGTGGCTAAGAGGTGTGACCTGGAAAGAGTGTGGGAAAACTAAATGGATTCATCATCTATAGACAACTGTGCAGAGTAAAAGCTATTGAAATAACAAATCTACTTACCACCTAATAATAGGGTATTTGTTGGTGGCCTACTACATGTCCTGCCCATATATTCATATATTCAACCCATAAAACAGCCATATACTGGTAAGCAGTATCACCCTTACTTTACTGATAGATTTGCCCAAGGCTGGTGAATGACAAAGCCAGGATTCAGACCTGGGCCTGCAAGCCTGGGGAATTTCTAATATGCCGTACACATGTATTGAGTCCTACTGTTTTTCTGCATTAAAATAGGGGAACAGACTGAAGGAGTTGAAACTTGATGAACAGGAACTCGTGATTTTATAACAATAAAAGGGTCAACATTGTATATTATGGTTGCATAGTCAGAAACCCAACAAACTGGCCTAAAAAAAAGAATTTATTGGCTCAAGTAGCAGAAATGGCCAGTGGTTAATCCACTGGTTCGAGCAAAGGCATCAGGACTCCCATCTTCATCCCATGGGTTTGCCCACCTCTGCCTGTTTTCCCTCTCAGGCAGGCTCATTTCATGTGGCAGCAACATGCCAAATGGCATGTTGGGTTCTTAGAACTTGTAATTCCAGATAACAAGCAAATATCTCTTAGGGAAGCTCCTGGAGGACTCTGGCCTCAAACACAGGTCCATCTGTAAGCCATTCAGTGAGTCTGGAGTACTCTACTGGCCAGACCTGAGTCTCAGGCCCAGCCTAAAGGGGTCAGGATCCAGGGTCAGCCCCACTGGAACCTTATACTTTGAGCTGGAGGGGCATGGCCCATCAAACGCAGACACACCTGGGTGTGTTTGACAGCAAATCCTGCATGCTTTGCACCGCAGCACATTGCTCATCTGGGAGGGCCAGACACGGAGCCTCTGGTGAGACTGAAAGATGAGCTCATGAAAGCTGCATCCCTGTGGGAGCTCACCTTCAACTGCCCGGCCATGCTCTGAGGGCAAGATGGCACTGGGCTGGTAGGCGGCCTCTGCCCTGGCAACCAGAGTCCCCACAGCTACCCGCTGAGCGACAAATCCTTCACATGCATCAGGGACAGGGTTCTCTCTCAGTGGGGGGAAAAAAAACACTACCATGGAGCTGCTGCCACAACCTTCCTTCTGACCATGGGAAAGAATTGCCTCTTGGTGCTGTGGGTGTAACAGGAGCCACAGGAGAAAGTCAAATCAAGAAAGAGGGCATGTGCCGAAACCGGTTTGGCTCAGTGGATAGAGCGTCAGCCTGCGGACTGAAGGGTCCCGGGTTCGATTCCGGTCAAGGGCATGTACCTTGGTTGCGGGCACATCCCCAGTGGGAGGTGTGCAGGAGGCAGCTGATCGATGTTTCTCTCTCATCGATGTTTCTAGCTCTCTATCTCTCTCCCTTCCTCTCTGTAAAAATATCAATAAAATATATTTAAAAAAAAAAAAAGAAAGAGGGCATGTTAGGCATGGAATGGATGGATGAATAAAACGTCCTAGGAAATAATTTGAAAAACAAAATTTTTAAAATATATTTTTATTGATTTCAGAGACAGGAAGAGAGAGAGCGAGAAACATCAATGAGAGAATCATCAATCAGCTGCCTCCTGCTGGGGATGGAGCCCAAAACCTGGTCCAGGAATCGAACCATGACCTGGTTCATAGGTCGATGCTCAACCACTGAGCCACACTGGCTGGGTTAATTTTTAAAATTTAGAGAAAAATTAGGATTCCACACTTAGAGACCTGAAGTGGGAATGTGGCACAAGAGAGACAGGAAGCTCTAAAATAGGGAGTGGGGACAGCCCACGAGCAGAAAGACCGGGGACAGAGGGAGCACTAACAGAACCAACGTGGCTCTGCACAGAGCACCTGACAGGCTCGAAAGGCGGGCATGGAGATGAACCTTGATAAACTGAGACTTGGAAAGGAGGTAGAAAGGGAAAATGTCGGTTATATTCAGACTAAGTAGGCAATTGTAACACAATGGCATCTGCTTTTCACTTCTTTTAAATTCACCCTGTTGGTTTCAGCCACTGTTTCAAGATGCTTTAGAATCTTGATTCAGACAAATATTAGCTTTTGCTCTCAGTAAGTGGTGCCATCTGCAAACAGGGTGAGGGTGGCAGGCACTGATAACTGAGCTGACCAAGTGCAGAGCCTGCAGAGTCCCGAAGCATGGAACTTAAGACTTCTCTCCAGATTTGCATCACCTGGATAACCAACTGGGGGAGAGGTACGAGTCCACCTGACCGGACGCTCTGAGATCAGTTTTCCCAATTGTCTCCTCAATCAGGAGGCATTCAAGGTCTAACTGGAAACAAGGTACACTATGTTCAAGGAATTTTCCTAGTGGCCTTCCAAATAAATAATAATTAATTATGGTTGGTATTATTTACTGTATCTGTTCTTAGTGAAGGTACCAACTATTTTTCTAGGTGTTCTCAAACTCTGTTTAATACTGTATTCTAGAATAAATTTTGGGGGACTTTACCTCAAATGTGCCCACCTAGAGTTTCCAGAATCTACTTTCCCCTGTCTTCTGAATATCAGGACATCTGCAGCCATCCTGCACTGTGCTGCCTTTCCTTTTACCAGCTACACTGGCAAGGGTTCCCGGATGTTACCTGCAAAGGTATTTCGGCATCTTGGGATTTGTATCTCATTTTAAATGGCTAGGTGCTTAGGTTTTTTTCTTCTCATCTCTCTTATTTGGGGTTTCAATTTCCTCTAAACCTTGTATTGCTTTACTCATTCCAGTTTAGAAATGCTTTTCCTCAGGGGACAATGAAGAAAATCTGTTTCCAACAAAGGCCAGCCTGACACCTCATCCAAGGGTTCCTTTCCTCTGTTTATTCCTGAGCAATAGGCTACACATAACATCTAGGTTTATGTAACATTCTGTGCTGTTTTTACAATGACAAAAGCTCCTAAGGACACATTTCTCAGAATGTATCCCTGTTGTTAAGTGACCAATGACAGTATAGAGAAACCTTGTTACTTCTTTACTAATTTACTACCCTAAGCTCAAATTCTGCTTAGATTCTTCACTAATTAAGCACCCAAACCTAGTTTCTTTTGTCAATATCTCACAAATTTATTGTTTCTTTGAAAAGAATAAAAATGGCCTGCTTTGATCATTTCTTGAGCTTCCCCTGGTCCCCCCCAAAAAAGTGTAAAGACCTGCATTTAGGTTTTTCTTTTTAACCAGCTGCGTAAGCATAGGAAGAAGGAAGTTTGGCTTGACAGTGGTGCATATGGGAAAAGGCTGAGGGCTTTCAGCCGGCCTCGGGTTGAATAGAAGCCAATGGGAATGGAGCAGCTGCTTCAAAAGATAGTGGTTCTCCCCACCCATTTTTATTTTAGGTACAAAAGGGTGAAAGAGTGAAAAGTGTGTCTCTCCCCCAGAACCATCCTCTTCCCAGGAGGCACCTGCTGTTAACAGTTTCTAGTAGATCCTCTGAAATGTATTCTATGCACATAAAAGCACATGCAGGCATTCTTTTTCTATTTTTACATAAAGGGTAGCCTGCTGTACATCTTGTTTTTCACTGATCAGTAAATCTTAGAGATTATTTTATATCATTATTCAAAATGATTCCTCATTCTTTTGTAAAGGATGCACAGTATTCTACTGTATATATGTGCCAGAATTTACTTAATGGACCCTTGATTGCTGGACTTATAGATCATTTCCAGTGTTCTGCTATTATAAACAATGCTTCAATGAATGAATAACTTATTTCAAATGTGTTGGCACGTATCTGAAGAAGAGCTCTCTGAGAAGTAGTATCACTGAGTGAAAGGGTATACACATTTTAAATTTGGTAGATATTGTCCAGTTGTGACCACTAACAATGTATGAATGTCAGTTTTTCCACCTCCTTACCAACAGATTGTGTTACACATTTTATTGCTCTTTGACAACCTGAGGGGTAAAAAAAATAATGGCATCTTACTGTAACTTTCTTATCCTAATACTTTTTTATTGTTTATATTCTTTAACCCATTTTTCTACTGAATTGTCTTTTTCTTAGAGCTCTTTGTATATTAAAGAAATTTTGTGATATGAGTTACAAATATGTTTTCCAGTTTGTAGTTTGTCTTTTTATTTTGCTTCTACCATGTTTTCCTTTTTAAAACAATTTTTAGAGAGGGAAAGAGAGAGAAACATCAATGTGAGAGCGAAACATCAATTGGCTGCCTCCTGCACACTCCCTACAGGGATCCAGCCCACAACTTGGGTATGTGCCCTGACCAGGAATTGAACCAGAAAACTTTCAGTGCATGGGCTGACACCCAACCAACTGAACCACACTGTCAGGGGGCTGTTTTCCTTTTAAGCTGTATAATAAAATATATGTCCATCATTGTTTTGACTTTTGGAATATATACTATAGTTCAAAGTTCTTCCTCACTCAGAAATTTTTTACAAATCAACAGTTGATTTTTCTCAGTACGAGTCTGGAGGCCACTGGGTTCAGCTATGTGATTCCTCCTCTTGGTCCCTTGTACAGTTGCAATCAGACAGTGGCCGTGCCCCGAGCCATCTTGAAGGCTTCCTCACCCGTATTGTGAGCAATTGATGCTGGAACCACAGCTGGGGTCAGGGACAGTTCTTGGGGTGTAACTTGTGCAGCCGCACCAGGCCCCACACTTGGGTTTAATGCCCTGTTGTCACCACTTAAATTCTTTTTTTTTTAAATATATTTTATTGATTTTTTTATAGAGAGGAAGGGAGAGAGACAGAGAGTCAGAAACATCGATGAGAGAGAAACATCGATCAGCCACCTCCTGCACACCTCCTACTGGGGACGTGCCCTCAGCCACGGTACATGCCCTTGACTGGAATCGAACCTGGGACCTTTCAGTCCGCAGGCCGACGCTCTATCCACTGAGCCAAACCAGTTAGGGCACCACTTAAATTCTTAATTTTTGAATAAGAGGCCTGCATTTTCGTTCTGCACTGGATCTTGCCAGTTAAATAGCTGGTCCTGACTGAGGCTGTTGGCCACACCTACACTTTCCAGGTGGCCTGGGCTTTCTCAAGCCACGTTGGCTGGGTTCCAAGTGGGAGAGTTTCCAGAAAGAGACGCAGTATCACCTTTTATGACTGAACCTAAATTCTCCTAGAAGGGAGTACCAAGGTCACAGTGTACGAAGGGGAGAGAGACTGTCACAGCTGTCCTTGGAAAATGCAGTTTGCCACATCTGGTCATGAGCAGGTCACTTCCCATCCCTGGCCTCAACCTCCCCATCTGCAGAAGGGCGAGGGTAGGTGGGGGGGCAATGTTCCGTTCCCTTCTGGGAAAAGGCCAAGGGAGAGTTGAGACCTTGATCCTGGAAGCCACTCCCAGCTTTCCCCTCCCAGTACTCAGGGGAATTGGAACCCAGCCCATCAGGCCAGGAGCTGACCTGGGAGCTCTGACCATTTTTTCCCCGGAGGTCTGAAATCTCCAAGGAAGGCAGAGACTCAGCGCCCTGACATGTTTCTCCTGCGGGCATCCTTGCTTGGCTAACTACTCCTCTGCTTTCATTTCTCCCTTGGGGCGTGTTCTCGTCTCTCTCATTAACTTCCCTTCACCTCCCTGCACGGTCCCTGGCCACTGAGGTCTGTTAATTCCCCTGTAATCCCCTGGCAAACCAGGAAGCTAATTAAATTGTGAGTTTGTGCCCTAGCCAGTTTGGCACAGTGGATAAAGCGTCACCCTTCGGACTGAAGTGTCCCAGGTTTGATTCTGACCAAGGGCACATGCCTGGGTTGTGGGCTCGATCCCCAGTAGGGGGCATGCAGGAGGCAGCCAATCAATAATTCTCTCTCATCATTGATGTTTCTATCTCTCTATCCCCCCTTCCTCTCTAAAATCAATAAAAATATATTTTTAAAAATGTGTGTTTGTGCAGCACCCTGTCAATCTCTGCATCTCTCTTCTCAGTCTCTCTCCCATCTGTCTCTTCCCTTTGCCTATCCATCTGAACAGTGAGTATTTTCTCCCACGTCTCCCTCCTCTCCACTCTTCTGTCCTGTCAGTCCTTCACTTTGCAGCCAGAGTGGTCTTCTTACAACACGCTCTGAGCACTCTCCCCTCTGCTGCAGGATAAACTGATCTCCTTCACTCAGCATTTAAGCTACACACACCTTACCTGCCACATCATCCCTGGAAAACCCTTCCCTTCTGAACTGAGCATGCTGTTCCCAAACCCCCACTATGCCACCTGCACCCCTTTGGAGTTAGTCTTACCTTTGACTAGGTCATCCATCTCACTAGGTCAGATCCCCACCATTATTTTTTTAAAAATATTTTTATTGAGAAAGGGAGAGGGAGAGAGAGATAGAAAGATCTCTGATGAGAAAAAAAGAATAGAAACATCTATGATGAGAGAGAATCATTGATCGGCTGCCTCCTGCACACCCCCTACTGTGGATCAAGCCCACAAGCCAAACATGTGCCCTGACCTGGAATCTAACCGTGACCTCTTTCCTGGTTCATAGATCAATGTTCAACCACTGAGCCACACCAGCTGGGCCTCACCATTATTTAGAAATAGCCTGCTCTGTGACACCTTCCTCATCCCCCTGGTAGAATTTCCCTCTCCCTGAGCTCTCATAGCACCTCCTGATGCTGATCTCTCTCTCTCTTTAAAAAATGTATCTTTATTGTTAAAAGTATTATAGATTTCCCCTTTACCCCCTAAACCTTTTTAAATATGTTTTACTAGAGGTCTGGTGTACGAAATTCGTGCATGGGTAGGGTACCTAGGCCTGGTCTGCAATCAGGGCCGATCTTCTTCGGCTGCCAGCAGCCAGCCCCCCACCCCGCCCCAGCATCCGCCACCACCCACCCCTGGCTCCCCATTCTGGCCATCGGGGCCTGCAGACTGGGGGCAGCTCCTGCATGGAGCATCTGCTCCCTGGTGGTCAGTGTGCATCATAGTGACAGGTTGTTCTGCTGTCCAGTCGATTTGCATATTATAATTTTATATATATATACTAGGAGCCCAGCATGCGATTCGAAATCGCGCAGCATTGCCCACCCTCGAGTCACCTGTCCGGCCCTGCCTCACTCTCCGGGCCCCGCAGCAGCCATGGCTGCTACCGGTCTGGCCCTGCCTCCCTCTCTGGCCCTTGAAGCAGCCCCGGCCACTTCTGATCGGGCCCTCCCGCAGTGCAGGCGTGCAGAGGCCCCTGCCACCCCACCCCCAACACTGCGCATGCAACCTCCTCCTGTCCGGTTGACCTGTTATGGCGTCCTGGTTAATTAGCATATTTCTCTATTTTTTTTATATATATATAGATAGATAGATTGATTTTTAGAGAGAGAGGAAGGGAGAGGGATAGAGAGATATAAACATTGATGAGAGAGAAACATCAATTGGCTACCTCCCACAAGCCCCTTACTAGGGATTGAGCCCAAAACTTGGGCATGTGCCCTGACCAGGAATCAAACCAGTGACCACTTGGTTCATGGGTTGATGCTCAACCACTGAGCCACACAGGCTGGGCCATGATCTCTTTTTTACCTATGATGGTTCTTTGTCCACATCCAGCCACTCCTACTAAATGATTAGCTCCTTTAGCACAGAGTCTCCAGTCTCACTCATCTCAGCTTCTACCTGACATGCCTTGAACACTTCATTGTTGTCTCCTGGCCCTAGCTGGCAATGGAGCTCCAGCCCTTGTGTATACATTCCAGGAGGAGAAGAGAGACAAAAAAAAGTGGCCCCCCAGCTGAGTCAGTCCCTGTAAAGCCTTTTCTCTCCCAATAACTTCTGCTTATATCTTGCTGACCATGCCTATGACACATTGCCTCCCTTCAAACCTAAGAGCTCGTCTCTCATTTTACAGATGGAAAATAAGGCCCAGAGAAGATCAGAGGACTAGGGAAGCTGCAGAGCACAGTGGTTAAGGACCAGTTTTGGAGGCAGAAAGACTGGGTTTGAATCCTGCCCCTGCATTAACCTATTGATTTCTCATTTGTAAAATTAGGTTAATGATACCTACCTCAAGAATTTAAGAAAATTAGCCCTAGCTGGTTTGGCTAAGTGGATAGAGCGTTGGCCTGCGGACTGAAGGGTCCCGGGTTCGATTCCGGTCAAGGGCATGTACCTTGGTTGCGGGCACATCCCCAGTGGGAGGTGTGCAGGAGGCAGCTGATCGATGTTTCTCTCTCATCGATGTTTCTAACTCTCTATCCCTCTCCCTTCCTCTCTGTAAAAAATCAATAAAATATATTAAAAAAAAAAGAAGTTAAGAAAATTAAAGCATTGGGTATTGAAAAGCACTTGATGCAGTTCGAGACAGTTATTATTCATTGCCTTTGTTTGGGTTCCTCCCAAAGCAGACTTTGAGACAAAGATTTCGGAGCAAGTGGTTTATCTAGGAAGTGATCCCAAGAAGCAGGATGAGGGAGGGGCAAGTGAGACAAGGAAGGGAGGACAGCAAATAAAGCTGACAGAACGAGTAGGTTTTCCCAATGGCCAGCTGAGGTTTCCTTCTGCCTGGGAATTGTCCCAGTGAGGGACCCAAACCTGGAGTATTTAGCCACTAACCATGGAGTCTCCTTGGTTGAGGGTTAGGGTGGCCCTGCAGGTGTTAACTCTCCACCTCCAGCCTGCCCCACACTCACTTCCACAGCTGAGAATGCCCCCAGTGAGGCCAGGAAGCTTGGCACGTTCTGGAACTGCCGGCAGGCCACCTCTCCCTGGGCCTGGGGATGTGGGTGGGGCACTGACAGCATCTGACACTCAGTAAAAGGATCTGCTATGAACACTACTACCGTGTTGTGGCAGCTGCACAGCTAAGGAGGAGCGGGCAGGGGGTACACCTAGCCCAGTGCTCTCTTCTCCGAACCCAGTGCTGCCGCCTCCTCACTTCGGTTCTGGCACACCCCACGCCCACCACACAGCCTGCCCTAGACACATCATCAGTTCATGGCATTCTCTTCCTCCATGTCCCTTTCCCAGTGGCCTCCACCGGTCCCCCCTGACTTCTCTGGAGAAACTTTTGGTGGATCCAGGGAAAGTGTCCAATGGCTTTCAGCCTGAGCCAGGCCCCTTGCTGGGATTTAATGGTCCTGCCTGGAGCGTCCTGCCTTCTTCCCTTCCTCCCCACCTTTGGAATCACACCTTCAAAGGGCACCTTCAACCTGGTGTGGCTCAGTGGCTGAGTGTCGACCTATGAACCAGGAGGTTATTGTTTGATTCCCAATCAGGGCATATGCCCAGGTTACAGGGTCAATCCCCAGTAGGGGGCTTGCAGGAGGCAGCCAATTGATGCTTCTCTCTCGTTGATATTTCTATCACTCCCTCTCTGAAATATATATATATCCTATCTAATAAAGAGGGATGCCAAAACCGGTTTGGCTCAGTGGATAGAGCGTCGGCCTGTGGACTGAAAGGTCCCAGGTTCGATTCCGGTCAAGGGCACGTACCTTGGTTGCGGGCACATCCCCAGTAGGGGGTGTGCAGGAGGCAGCTGATCGATGTTTCTCTCTCATCGATGTTTCTAGCTCTCTATCCCTCTCTTCTCTCTTCCTCTCTGTAAAAAATTAATAAAATATATTTTTAAAAAAATAATGAGGGAATATGCTATTTGACTGCCCTGCCCTCAAACATGGCAGCGCCCACAGCCACAAGATGGCAGCGCACCTGCCTCTGGAGTCCCCCAGTCCCCTCAGCCCCCCAGGGCCAGCCTGAGGCACAAGCAAGCCTCGGATGGCAGCTGCCCAGCCACCCAGGGCCAGCAAATGTAGAGAATATGCGGAACAACAAATTTAAGGGGGAAAAGGCACCTTCAAGATGGCAGCCCTGCCCTCAGAAGGGTTGAGGCTGCCAGAGGTCAGTTTCCTGCCTTCCCCAGTCCATCTGCTACATTCCTGTGAGGTTCATCCCACCCTCACCTTGCCTCATGCCCTCTCCATAGGCCTTTCAAGCTGGTAAAGGAGACAGTCGCGTCTGATAGGGCTAGACAGGTGTTTCACCCTGTGCCCCAAATATCCTCATGCCCAGCCTCCGCTCATTCCTTTCCTTTAAGGCACATAGTCATTCATCGTTCGCCTCACATCCTGAAGACTTCATGAGGACTAACATGTATTAAATTAACTAGGACACTAAGTTTTGGGGGGTAACATAAGACAACTTCACGGGTCACCAAGCTTCTGAGGAACCATACAGAGGGCCAGTACTGGAGCCCAGCCCCCCCACCCCCACCCCCCCCCCCCCCCCGGTCAACCGGGTCAGGAACGGCACCAGCAGCTGGCACGTCAGAGCTGGACTCTTAAAAAGCCTGCCACTCGGTGTACTGAGTGCCCGGCAGGCCATGGCCTCCACAGCGGTCAGGAGAGAACAGCAGCTCTGATTAAGAGAGTTCAGCTCCCTGAGCTCCAGGGGGTGGGGGTGGGGGGGTCAAAGCCCAGAGTGGGGCCTTGGGAAGGGCCTCTGATGAGTGCTGACCTGGAAAGACAGCTGTTCTCAGCCCTGCCCGCCGCCCCCATCCTGCTACCCTGGCCCCAGCTAGGCAGGCTGGCAGGGTCCCTCTGCACACAGGCCCTTCAAGTCCTTTCCTTGTCCCTCTCAACCCTCTCCCTTCTCTCGGGCACTGACAAAGCAGCCTTTCCAGCCAAAATTCAGTTCTGCCCCAAGGAGTCCGCTCCTTCCTCACCCCCTCCCCAGGGGGCCGAGGCTGACCCTGTGATGTCTGGGTACTTTGTCTTCCTCCTCCTGTCCTAACCAACAGTGGGCACTGTTTTCGGGTTTGGAGGTGAGGCAGAAAAATTAGGTCAATTTAAGCCCTTCCTATACTGGCGACATTGACCCATTTACCTTCTCTTCCCTCAGACCCCCTCCCCCAATGCCACTCAGCCTGGACATCTGCCCCAGCCAAAATCTCACCTTCCACTGTCCTTGCAGCCCAGAGGCCAGTCCGGTCTCTGTGTCCCGCTCCAGTCCCCTCTCCTCCAAGCAGAAAGGAGGATGGTCTATAGAGTGCCCTGGGCCACCCCCAGTTTGGCCTCTGCCGCAGGCCTCAGTTTCCCCTTCTGCTAACTTGGATTAACGATGCCTGCACGCTAGAGCCAGAGGGATGAAGCCAACTCCAGGGAGATCACGCGTGGGGAAGGGCCCAGAGTCCGCGCAGCCTGCGCAGGGGCCTCCTCGGTGCTGGTGCCGAGCCCCTAGGTCCGCTGCTCGGCTTCCCACCGAGGCGTGCCCCTCCCTCTAGCTTCTCTGCTCTCCCCTTCCCGCCTCTCCCCCGCCTCTCCTCCCGCCCGCTGCTCGGCTCCCTCTCTAGCTGGCCTCTTTCCCTCGCCCTCGCCGCCCCAGCCCACCCGGGTCCCCGCACCCCGCCGCCGCGGCCCGGGAGAAGCTGCCCGAGCCCCCGCCGCCCCGCCAGGCCCCTCCCGCCGCAGCGCGGACGGTCTGTGCGCGGCCCGGAGCCCGGAGCCCGGAGCCCAGAACCCGAGCGGGCTCGGAGCGGACCGACCCGACCTGCGTCCTCAGCCAGGTGAGGGCGAGTGTTGGGGAGGTGGGGGCGGCCAGGTTTATCATGAATGGGGAGCGGGGGCGGGGAAGGCGCGTGGAAATCGGGTCCTTCCCTGAAAGGAGGACGTGGGAGCTTTTTCATGAGAGGCTCAAGGGCTTTTTCTCGGAAAAGATGAATAAAGGAGGGTCTGGCGGGGAGGGGGGTGGGATATGAGGGGAGGAGGTCTGGGGTACCCCTTTCGGAGGGATTTTTTTCCCACGAGAAATGATTAATTGGCGTCTGTGAAAGGGGGATTTATTGGGAGCACGAGGAGCCTTCAAGGTAGGTGGGGAGGGGAGTTCTTGAGGGAGGCAGGATTTGGGGAGAGGGTTGGGCGAGGAGAGGGGCTCTGAGAGCCCCTTAGCCTGACATCGCTGCACCTCCCCCATGGGTTCCCGGGGCTCTGGGTCTGCCCACTTATCTGTGTCCCAGTTTTTTCTCTTTAAAGATGACTATTTTGCGCTCCACCTGGACGGAGCTAGGAACAGCCATTTCCTTCCCTGCAGCGGATGCCCACCTGACCCCCTCCCACCTCTGACCTGCTCAGGGAAGGAGGTTTAGGGACGGGGACCTAGGCATGTGGGAGCTGGGCAGTGCTGGGTGAAACGAAGGTGGGGTACTGGGCACACAGGAGGACCCTCTGGCGCTGGCGGGTGCACCAGCCGGCTGGGGGTAGGATGGGCAGGGCCAGGCAGAGCTCAGATGCTCCCACACTCTCAGAAGGCAAAACGCTAGAGTTTTGTTTGGTTGGCTTTATTTGGTTTTGCTTCCTTTCTTCACCCCTGATGCCAAGACTCATTCCACTTGACTCCCCTCCTAATTGTGCAAAAAGGGAAACTGAGGCAGAGGACAGGTTGTCTGGAAATAGCTGTGTCTAGGAGGGAAAGGCCGTGGAGAGGAGGTCGCACTGATTTTGGAGTCAAAACCCCCGTTTCAAGGCTTGCCTCAGTGCTCCATGCGTGATCTTGGTCCAAAACACTTGCTCTTGTTGGGTCGCGGCTTTTCTCATCTTCAAAGTGGGAGCAGACCCACTTGTCTGCCAGGTTTGCCATGTGCCCAGATATTTCCAAAGAATTTTTCAAAGGGAAATGCACGGAGGTGCAGTCTTCACCACTCCACCTGCAGATGCCTCTCCCCCACCAAGGGTCTTGGCTAACCCATAGGGGCCTTTGTAGGAATTAGGAAAGGTACCTCCTCTGGAGGGAGAGTGTTCAGCTGGGCTAGGGACTTGAGGTCTTTCTTAAGAGGATTAAGAAAAGGCACACTTTTCTCCAGCTGCAGCAGCCCCACACATTTGGGCAAGTGTAATGTGGGCTAGATTCCAGTGCCCACCTACCCTAAGGTGAATGCCCTTGCTGTGTAGAGAGCACGTCTGTACAGCTGCACCTGACAAGCCATCTCAGCAGGTCCCCGTGTCTCAGAGAGACATAAAGCTACACATGCTCCCAGGATATTGCCTACAGAAGCCCACATGCTAGGCTGTTGCCAGCTCATTTTGTGTCCTGCTTTGTCTCCACTTCAAGGCCTTTGGGTATTCAATTCCCAAAGCCTATCTACGCCTACTAGGAAGCTGATGGAACCCCGCCATCGCAGAGTGGCTCCTTTGAGTTAAGCAGAGCCTTCCCCAAGCTCCCAGGAGTAGGAGTTACTGAGTCCCTAACCCCTTATGTCAAGAACTTGATCAGATTGCTTCTCTCAAGGCCAAGAGCAGAAGCATCTACACACCTGGGTGACACAGCCGCTCAGACTGTGTTCACACCTGTTATCTCAGAACATTTTCACAGTCAGCTTGTGGAGGAGGTTTCCTCCCCTTTACACAGAGGAAGCCGTGCCCAGAGAAGTTAAGGAACTTGCCTAAGATTTCACAGCGTGTAAGTGGTAGAGCCAGGACCCAGGCCCAGGTCTAGCTGTCTGTCCTCTCCACCCCACCACTGAAGAACAACGCTGCTGACCTTACAACGTTGTCAGAGGCCTGCTGGAATTGTTGCTCTCCCTCTGTTACCAGTAGCTCCTGGCTCTCTCCTTTCCCTGTGACCAGCCCCAAGCTCAGAAAAGGAGTCACTTTCACTTACTCGGGGGAACTGCCTCAAAGCCCAACTGTTCTGGCCTCTTTAGTGCAAGAAGGGCCCCTGAGGATTCCAGAAGCCCAGTGTGGAAGCTGACTCTTGAGTGGGTCAGAGACCAGGGAAGGGGTCAGGGAGTAGCTATTTCCTTTCCTGCCCAGATGGGCTGAAACAGTAGCCATCATGGAGGACATCAGTACAGCACACCAATGCCTGAGTGAAAGGCAAGCTGAAGACCACAGAATAGCCACAGGAAAATGCAGCAACCCAGAGGCTGAAGGAAACTCAGAGACCCCTTGCCCACCCCTTGTGTTCCCAGGACCCCTGGGTGCCAAGGAGAAGGGGATAGGGTAAGCCCCTACAAACAGAGCATTCTGCTTGTATCTGTGTTATATGTATGACAGCTTTCACGTGAGAAAGGGGTTCCAGTGCTTATAAGAGTAAAAGTTTGAAGAATCACTGGCCTAATCTAATGGTTCCCCAAGTGTGGTCCCTGGACCAGGAGCATCTACTTTACCTGGGGATTCTTTGGAAAATGAAAATTCTCAGGCCTCATTAGACCTACCAAATGCAAACTCTGGAGATGAGGACCAACCATGCATGTGTGAATAAGCTCTCCAGGTGACACTGAGTGCTGAAGTTTGCAGATCACTGATTAATCCAAGTGCATAGGAAACCGAGTCCTAGTTAAGCATCAAGGGCAGGGCTGGGAAGAGAACCAGTCTCCAGGTCCAGAGCTCCGGGAATTTGGAGGTGCCCCCGCCCAACCCTCCTCTCCTTCCCTCTGCCCTCCTTGCAGGCGCCATGCTGCCGCTCCTGCTGGGCCTGCTGGGCCCGGCAGCCTCCTGGGCACTGGGCCCGGCGCCCGGCTCCACCGAGCTGCGCTCGGCCTTCTCAGCGGCACGCACCACTCCTCTGGAGGGCACTTCGGAGATGGAGATGGCGGTGACCTTCGACAAGGTGTACGTAAACATCGGGGGCGACTTCGACGCAGCCACGGGCCAGTTCCGCTGCCGCGTGCCGGGCGCCTACTTCTTCTCGTTCACGGCCGGCAAGGCTCCGCACAAGAGCCTGTCGGTGATGCTGGTGCGCAACCGCGACGAGGTGCAGGCGCTGGCCTTCGACGAGCAGCGCCGGCCCGGCTCGCGGCGCGCCGCCAGTCAGAGCGCCATGCTGCAGCTCGACTACGGCGACGTGGTGTGGCTGCGGCTGCACGGCGCCCCGCAGTACGCGCTGGGCGCGCCCGGCGCCACCTTCAGCGGCTACCTGGTGTACGCCGACGCCGACGCGCCCGCGCCTGCGCGCCGCCCGCCCGCGCCCCCCGAGCCGCGCTCGGCCTTCTCGGCGGCGCGCACGCGCAGCCTGGTGGGCTCGGATGCGGGCCCGGGCCCGCGACACCGGCCCCTCGCCTTCGACACGGAGCTCGTCAACATCGGCGGCGACTTCGACGCGGAGGCCGGCGTGTTCCGCTGCCGCCTGCCTGGCGCCTACTTCTTCTCCTTCACGCTGGGCAAGCTGCCGCGGAAGACGCTGTCGGTGAAGCTGATGAAGAACCGCGACGAGGTGCAGGCCATGATTTACGACGATGGCGCGTCGCGGCGCCGCGAGATGCAGAGCCAGAGCGTGATGCTGGCGCTGCATCGCGGCGACGCCGTGTGGCTGCTCAGCCACGACCACGACGGCTACGGGGCCTACAGCAACCACGGCAAGTACATCACCTTCTCCGGCTTCCTGGTGTACCCCGACCCCGACCCCGCCGCCAGCCCGCCCGGCCTCGGGCCCCTGGAGCTCTGAGCTCCCACTTGGAGGAGCCGAGGGCGTGCATGCCGAGCCGCGCGGCCCCACCACTCGCTGGCGAGCATGACGGCCCGCCCAGCGCGGCTGCATGCCAATAAAGCGGGCCTGCGCCAGCGCCTGTGTCCGGTCCTGTTCTCTGTCTTGACTGCGACATTTTGTCTCTTTGGGGGCGGGAAGGAAGGCACTGACTATGGCAGACGTGGGGTGAGGGTCGGGGGTCAGAGGGCAAGATTAATCAGGCTCTGGGAAGGTGAGATGAGAATTCGAATCCGACACTTGTAACCCGTTGTGGGCCGCCTACCCATTCATGTCCCTTTCCAGTCAGTTCCTGTCCAACTCCTCCCCACTGACGTTCCATTCTTGGGGTCCACTGATGGTTGACAAGGGGCAATACCCGGCTACGTGTGGGAGTATGGGAGTCAAGGAAACAGCACATGCCTTCTTCCGGTCAGGTGTGTGAAGGGGATAGCAGCTGGTACCTGGGTGCCCCACCTCCTACCGTCCCAGGATTAGGAGGGCGATTTGCTCAGGACAGGGGTGAAACAGCTTACTCTGACATGGAAGAACCCAGGAGGCCAGAACAGAACATTTTATTGGGGTGGGGGGGAGCTACACAGGATCAGGGGCTCCACCAGCCAGCTTCGGCCTGTTTCTGTCAATCCCCTCCCAGCCTCACTCCTTCCTCTGAAGTGTTCATCTGAGCCTTGGTGAGATGGACCAAAAAACATCCCTCCTGCCCTAAAAATGTACATTTCTCCATCTTCCCTTCACTCTTCTAATAGACAAAACTCAGAATGCCCAGGCTATTCTCCCAGTCCAAATGGGGAACGTGGAGATTCAGGGGCCCCAGAGAAGTGGTTGGGCTTAAAGGGGTACCTAAATGGCTGGGGGTGTGGAGCATGCAGAAGGCTCCCTTAGATTCCCAGGGCCTCATGGACTGCCAGGGTAGGGCTGGAGGGTCTGACCCCCTGACTTAGGGGTAGCTTCCCTTTCAGCATCTTTTAAAACACATTTCTCAATCCTGACCCCAACAAACACCACACACACACCACACATACACACAGACCATACCACACACATACACACCATACACACATACACACCACACACATACACACCACACACACATACACAACACACATACACACCACACACAGACCACACGCACACAGACCACACACATACACAACACATACACACCACACACATACACCACACATACATACACACAACCCACACACATACACACCACAGACCACACGCACACACACACCATACACATACACACCACACACAGACCACATAGACACACACATCATACACATACACACCACACACATATACACACACCACACACATACACACCACATACACATACATACCACACGCACACAGCACATATACACACCACACACACACACACACACACACACACACACCACACACTCTGCCTGCAAGTCCTGCTTCAGTTTTGCACCTGCTGCCTGGGACCCAGGCTGGGCTCTTTGCCTATCAGGGCCCAGGGAAGAAGATGGGGAAGAGGTAAACATGGGTCCAGGGTGCAGCCCTAAGCCCAAAGACCTGAACACAGTGGGAAGAACCAGGTGCCATATGGAAGCCCCTGCCCAGGATGAGTCTGGCTTGTGGGGGGTGGGAATTAGGGGGCTGATAGGTGAAAGGGGACGGTCAGGGGAAGGGGTCAAGGATTGAGGCCCAGGGTCCCAAAGGAGGAGGCTGGCCCTCGGGGCAGAAGCCTTTGCACAGGTCCCAGAGTGTTTCTTGTGCCAGGAGGGCAAAGACCTGGGCCCAGCGACCCCTCTCCTCAGCCTCCAGAGCCTTGTGGAGCCGGTAGACACAGGATAGGCCAGTGAGGAGCAGATGTTCAAAATCCCAAGGGCTAAGAGGAGGCCCCTTCCGCAGGCCCTGGAACTGCTGCAGCCACTGCTCAGCACCCTCCAAGTCACTGGGCACATGGTGCTGCAGGAGGAGCCCGAGTCGGCGGCCTGGACGGGTGGACGCCAGTTCCTCATCCTGGATGTGCAGCTGCCCCATGACATCCAGCTCGAGCTTGGCCCAGAGCAGCTGCAAGGGGAGCTGTGTAAGGAGTGGGCAGAGCTCCGGGGGCAGGGTAGGGAGCTAGAGTGGGCCAGGGGGGCATAAGCAGGCAGTAGGTCCCATGCTGGGTTGCCCCCCACCCCCAACAGGCCCAGCTTGAGACATCCCCCTTCCCAACTCAGTTTAGGGACCTCTGGACATTTCCACCCCCGCGCCCCAACACCCATGTCCCAAGCTGGAGGAAAGACCTCAAACATCACTTCCGGGGCCTCTGGCTCCTGCAGGCCACCTGCCACGCTGGTGCTGTCCATGCGCTGCCCTGGGGCAGCAGAGAGAAGTCAGGCCCCTGCCAAGCTCCATCCTAAACAACCCAACTTCCCAGAAGTGCCCCTTCGCTGCCTTTAAGAGTGTCTAGAGGTTTTAGCTACAAGAGTAGGAATGCCATTCCATCCCCCTCCCCACTCCCTACACACATATGCACATTGACATTTGCCACCCAAGGCATAGGTCTTATTCCAAGATCATCATCCCAAACCCAGATACCACCTCGACAAATGTCCAGAACTCCTCCTTGAACTTCACAGTTCCCTTGGCCAAGAGCTCTAGGGCAACGGGTCACAAGATACTTTACTTCCCACTTTCCCTCCTTCCCTATCATCTGGTGACAGTGTAACCTAAAACAGTGCTAGTGACCTTCCCCAAAGATTGAGGACCCCTTTTGGAAAGAACCCACTCCTTCCTTACTCCTCAGTAGTGATGGTATGCAAGGCAGGGAGGCCAGGCAAGGCAGGATGTCTGTTGCAGCTTTCTTCATCCCACCCCAGGGTGCACCCATCCCTTGAAAAGATTGTTCCAAGCCCAGGGCAGATCAAGTGAAACTGCTTCAGGCATCAACCGGAATAAGCCCAGGCCCAACTCTGTCCAGGGTCAGCACCTACATTTATCTCCCTTCACTTCACCTGGACCTTTCCTGTCTAGGGGAGGGGCCCATACCATTAACCACTGCAGCACAAGTCAGCCCACAATTCCTAGGCCCTGCTAGGCTCAGATAGAACCAACTATAACTGCTATTAGCCAGCAGCCTTCCTTGGTTCCCATCCACCCCACCCTGAAGCCCTGGTACCTTCATGGTGCTGGGTTATAGTCAACCCAGGGAGGAGGCAAATGGCTACCATTAGCCAAGCCAGGAACTTAATTTTCCCCGCCATGCCCCACCGCGTCCTCTGAGTTCTGCTCTCCCTGGCTGCTCTCTGCTCCTGCATCCGCCTGCCACACACCGTGGCTCCAGCTTTCCACTGCAGGCTGCTCAAGTGTTCCCCGCTTTGCGTGTCAGTCTTCAAAGCAAAACAGGGAGGAGCTGGCTCTGGCTTCCCAGGGCTCTTTCCATCCCGTAGAAATGTGAAATCCTTAGTTGTTGGCAGGAGGCTGTTGCTACCCAGATGGGCCGGATTCTTAGTTAATAGAAAAAAGGTGTTTGGTAGCAAACAGCTTTAGCTTGGCCCTCCTAAAAGGTAGGGAAGAGCCCGGGCAGTAATACTATTTATCTGTCCTCATACCCAAAACATCCTGCAGCTGAGCCCAACTCCTGACGCCCCATCCCCAGCCCAGCCTCCAGGGAGCCCCTCAACAGCCAAGAACATCAGCTGCAAAGCCCAGTCCTACATATGCAGGCCAGACTGACTGGACAGTGCCATGAACAGGCAAAGCCAAGCACTTCCACCTCAGGCACTCAGCCAGACATGCCGAACACAGTCCAGACCAGCTGGGGTGGGGAGAGTCCTATCCCCCTGAAAGCTCTGCAGCTCCTGGATGTCATTGCCTCAGCCTTGGGTCCTCCTTTGCTTGTTGACAACATTCTTGGCTCAGGCCAGAGTCTAGGAAGATTCCCTTAGATCAAGCGTGATGGGCTGTCAGGTTGCAGGGTTCAAGACTCAAAAACGGGCTGCAGCTCTTCCTGTTGGCTCATGGAACCCAGTGGATATTTGGATGGAATGAGGGTGGGTAGTGGTTTCCTGGTTCCACCCAAGCCCCTGGACACATAAGCTACTGCCAGACATGGGGCTTTCTCCAGCAGTTGTTGAGACTCTGCTAGAGGCCATGCCCACCCACCCTGAGCCCTGTGTGCTATGTGAACTTTGAATTTCACCCTCAGAAATACATCCAGGCCTGCAGGTCACCACATGTGTAACTGCACTATTTAGTCCCATTAAAACAGACTCCCAATTTGGTAATCAGCAGGGAAAACTGCCTGCCATCTCGCCTCTCCTGAGTAAAAACTTCTTGATGATAAGCACACAGGAATTGGCGAGTCTAGGATTTTATTTACAGACACTCAATTATAGATAAGGCGCTTTCTAGGATCCAGATGGCTTCCCTGGAGCTACTTGGTTTCGGGTTTCTTGTCTCCGGCTTCCAGCTTGAGACTCTCAGGGGGCTGTCGATAGGCAGGGAAAGCCTCCCATGGGCTATTTAAGTCAAACTTGCGGAACTCTTGGGCCAGTTCTATCGGTTCAGCCACCACACGCTTCACTTCATCATCATAGCGTAACTGCAGAAGAAAACGGCAGGTTTGTGCACGGAGGAAGGCCTTGTTACAGCAAGCAGCCCACTTTCCCATGCCATGGGTGATTTCTCCAGCCCCTTTACTTCTCTATTCTTGATTCCTGTCCCAGCCTGTTTCAAGTCTCCATCCACATGTTACTTATCAACCATAGTCCAAAATGCCCTCTATCTCATGCCCTGCCATCACCCGGTCAGGCTCACCTGCCCACCATCCCATTATGAGCTCTTTTCCAGCTGAACTGAATTTGTTCACCCATCCACACATTTTATAAGATTAGCATTTGCCCAGGATTAGGGAGCAAGTCAGTGGCTGAAAAGAGTACACCTAAACTGGCAGGCACTCCAGTTCAGGCCCTGGGGCCTTGGCATTATCGGTGTCAAGATGTGAGGCAATCAATTTGGCATGGCTTTTCTTGTTATTGGAGGATCAGCTGGATAAGAACAAACAAGTGCTAGGGTTAAGAGGCAATCCAAATTAGGGGGACAGTAGTGGTGAAAGAAGAGGAGAAGAGAGGGAAGTAACCCTGACCAGAAGTAGCTTGAGAAGGAAAGGGGACCATGCAAAATACTAAGAAAACAGGAGCATTCGAGCACTAAAGAGAAGGGCTGGATTGCCACTATCTTGGTATTTCTAAAAAGTTACTTTGCTACAAAATCACCTGTGTTAATGTACACACTAGATTATCTCCCTGCTGACAAACAACCTGCAGCACAAGGATGGTAAAGTAAAGCACTGAAATTCTTTATAAGGCCCTGATAGTCACATGTTACTGGTCCTGCCTCTGGCCATTCTCAAAGACTGAATATTCAGTGTCTTCCCTGTCAACTTCCTTCTCAGAGATCCAGGGTAGGGTAAAATGACACTCCACTTTCAGATCTTGGGGACAGACTCAGTGTGTTCTCAAGGCTGCCCTGATCATCAAATGATCACTACAATAATGGCTAACATCAACTGAGCATTTATAATATACCAGGTATTACATATATATCATTTAGAACACTGCAAATCTTATTGGTTAAGTACTATTATTGTTCCCAATTCAGAGATGAGTAAAACTGTCATAAGGAAATTAAGTAACTTACCCCAAATTATAAAAGTAGAGCTAGGATTTGAATCCAGAGCCAATGCTCTTAAACCACCACAATCCACAAACCATATTTCCTGCCATGCCCAGGATGCCCCAGGTTACCTGGCAGTCCTTCCCTGAGGCTGCTACCACAGTTCCAAGGCTCCTACCTCAACGTAGCCAGACAGGGGGAAGTCTTTCCGGAAAGGATGTCCCTCAAAGCCATAGTCTGTCAGAATCCTTCTTAGGTCAGGGTGGTTAGCAAAGAAGACTCCAAACATGTCCCAGATCTAGAAAAAAAAGGCCCTCGGGCAACCAGTCCATCATGGCCAACATGGGGGTAAGGGGCTGTGCTGCCCAGAGTAGTTCCAGCCAATTTTGCAACTCTGGCTCAGAAGCACGGTCCACCATGCCCAGTAACTCACCTCCCTTTCATACCAGTTTGCTGCCTTATACACAGAGACAGTAGACTCAATGGGTGTCAGCTCATCTGTATAAGTCTTCACACGGATGCGGGAGTTGAAGCGCAGAGACAGCAGGTTGTAAACAATCTAGGGAGAACAGAGGAAATGGAGGACCAAGATGGGCACAAGCTGAAGGGTCTAAGGCTGAAGTCCCTGAGGGGAGTATCAATGATGAGGACACAAGGTGAATTAGGTAAATCTGCCTTCTATCCTGAAGCTCAAAACCTCAAGATCCTCCTATACTTACAACTGCTTCCAAAGGCCTACGCCACACAGACATGTAGCTGCTCAGCAGTCAGCATACTTGTCTTTGTTCATGCTATTCCCTTTGTCTAAGGATGTCTCCAAACCACATCTCCCCCAATCCCAATCCTCACTGGACTAATTCCTGGTCTTTTGGTCATCCATTAAGACTCAGCACATTCTCTCTCCCTTCAAAGAAGCCTCCCGGACAGGGGTAAGTGGTCCTCCTGCATTCTTATAGCACATCTTTAACATACCAAGTATTATATGTTATTACAATAAGCTGTTTATGTAGCCTCCCTGACTAGAGTTTGAGGGACTCCTGGAAGGCAGTTATTGGGTGTTATTTCTCTCTCTATCCCAGGGTCTGGCAAATAGTATATTATCAGTAAATATCAATAGTTAAATATATTGAAAACTTGTGTGCTAGCAATCTACCTGTACTATCTCATTTAAATATATATTTTTATTGATTTTTTACAGAGAGGAAGGGGGAGGGATAGAGAGTTAGAAACATCCATGAGAGAGAAACATCGATCAGCTGCCTCCTGCACACCCCCCACTGGGGATGTGCCCGCAACCAAGGTACATGCCCTTGACCGGAATCGAACCTGGGACCCTTCAGTCCCCAGGCCGACGCTCTATCCAGTGAGCCAAACCGGCTAGGGCTGTACTATCTCATTTAATCCTCACAACCACCCTATGAATTAGGGACAACTTTATACTTATTCTGCCCAAAAGAAAATTAAAACTCAGAAAGATTAAACAAAATATTCACACAGTGTATAGGTGGCAGAGCCAGGATTTAAACTCGAGGCCTGCCTGATTCTGAGGCCCTAGTTTAACTGTTTTGATAAGCTGTTTGACCCAACTAAACCTAAGAAGGCTATGGTTCCTACGGGCAACTGTTACCCTAAAAGTGTTCTGTTCCCTTTCCTTCCTTTACCCCCAAAACCTTTCAAACCTCCTGACTGACCTCAAAACGGTTCTGCCGGGTTGGGATGTCCACTGCTGTCAAGTCAGCCAAGGATTTGAATTGTGCATTGGTGTGATCCCTGAGGAAAGTCAGCACTGGAATGACTCCATCAGGATGGATACAGATCTCCAACTCATTGAAGCAGGTCACCTGCAGACATGGGACAGGAGGTAGAGACAACAAAGAGCTACCAAGGAAGCAACTAACTTGAGCTGATTCTCCTGATTTAAGGCAGAGAAAGAGACCTGAGTTGGGATAGAGGAATCTGTGGGGCTTTTTAAAAAAAGTTTTTCTTGATTTTAGAGAGAGAGGGGAAGGGAGAAGATTTTAGAGAGAAACATTGGTAAGAGAGAAACATCAATTGTTTGCCTCCTCCACAGCCCTACTGGGGATCCATCCCGCAACCGGGGCATATGCCTTGACTGGGAATTGAACCAGTGACCTCTTGGTTCATGGGTTGATGCTCAACCACTGAGCACACTGGCTGGGCAGAATCTGTGGTTTTTGATCCCAGGCTGGCCACTCCCACATGACCTGAGAATATGGTTCTTTCTTGATCCCAGCCAAACAACAGTACTGAATATTACCTGAACTTGTTGGATATACTTAGGCAGGATTTCAGCCACATACTCTCCAAAAGCTGAGAGCTGTTTGTGGGCCACATCATTCCATGGTCTGACAGTGGCTGAAAGGAGAAGGCATATTTAACAAACAAATGGCAAAGGGAGCAACCGCCCTGCATCCAATCTAGTCTGGGCTTATAAGAGGCTCCCTGTAGAACTTTGAGAAAGGTGAGGATGGAGGGAATAGGAAGTGATGAAACCTTAGGGGAAATGCCACCTACACAGTCCACAAAGACTCTCATTATTGAAGCTGGCATGTTTGCCTCTTCTCAAAACTACTCCATGGTTCTTCCCTTCACGAAGCCTGCATTTCTGTTAAAGCAACATACGTTTCCGCTCTCTTACCAGACTCCATAAGGATGGGAAGCAGAACGTTTGCTTCTGTGTATCTCCTTAGCACCTGGCTCATAGCAGGCTCTCAGGAAAGAACTTCAGGGCTTACGAGCTCTCACAGATTCTCCAATTCAGTGGTTGGCAAACTGCGGCTCGCGAGTTTGCCGCTCGGTTGACTAGGGAGTTTGCCGACCACTGCTCTAGTTGAAACCTTATTTATTTATGCATAGATGAAGCAACGGAGACCCAAAGAGGGGGAAATGCCAGGTCTCCTGACTCCCAGTTGGTTTATATTGTCTATAACGTATCTCTACACACGCTTTCATGCAACCTAAATCACTAAGCACCCAAACATCATAGACTGCAGGGTAATGGTTATTTGGTCTCTGGCAGCAAGCAGGCCTGCTCTGTCACACAACAGTGTTGTAACCCTGAGCAAGTTATTTCTCTGGACTGTTTCCTGCCTGATCCATAGTATGAAAATACTATCTACCTCATAAGATTGTTGCGAGGACTTTAAGACCATTCATAAAAACACTTCCCAGGTGCCTGGCACACAATAAGCACTCAATTACTGTGAGCTACTATGACAACAGGCTCTATATTGGGCTCTAAGGCCCAAATATTGTTTCCTGCTCGCAAACATTTGACAGTTTAATCAGAGAAAAAGAATCACGGAAGTGGACAAGGGGGCAATCATGGACATAACAGAGGACCTAAGGGCACAGGGAGGGCCCGATTCGGCCTGCAGAGTGAGGATCGTTGCAGTCAGCTCTCCAAGGACAAGTAGATTTGCCAAGACGCAGGGAAGGGCATCCCAGAACAAGGACAAACATGACGAAGGGAATGAGGAGTCCCCACCCGTAGTCCCGAGAAAGGCCGGGCCCGCACATACTCACGGCGCTTGTCGGCCGCAGCGCTTTCCCTCCTCACCGGCAGCAACAGCGCCGAGGATCGTCCAACCACTGCACAGGAAGATAAAAGGCACAGGAGCGCAGTGTGAGGCCTGGGGGGCTCCCTGCGCTGGTCGCGCCGCTGCTCCTGCCCCGAGCCTCATCCGGTCATCCCCTGCTCACCCCTGGGCAGCGCTACGGCCCCCACGAGCCCCCGACACCAGGCCCTAGCGGCGGCAGCCATGATCCCCAGATGCAGACCAAGTAGCAAAGGCAGGACCTACAGGACACGGAGCCACAAGGACACGGACCGGAAGCGGAAGTGTGCTTTATATTTTCTTCCGGGCGGACGCCGGGCCAAAAGCAGAGATTCCGGGATCCGGGCTTCGGAATGATAGGAAGGGAAGCAGGTGAGAAAACAAGGCAAGCTGGTGGGAAAACCGTGAGCTGAACGTGGCCCCAGCTTGGTGTGGCAGAATCTGGAAAGAAGGCGAGGACCCTAAAGAATTGGAACGGTGAGAGGAGGGGAGGGGGCGGGGTTCTGGGTTCCACATTCCACACCCCTTCCCCGCTTCCTTAGCTAAGCTTTTGACGGGGACTGGCGGGCCTGGGGGGCGGCTGGGCGGAGAACGGTTCCCCGGCGACCGTTTCCCAGGCAGACTCCAGGTGGAGCGGCGACAGTGCACGTGGCAATGGGCCTCCTTGTGCCCTGGGTTTGGGACGACTGGGCTCTGTCTCGAGTTCTGGGACGGAGCCTTGGGGAGTCATTAGGGTGAGCTGAGAAATGCGAGAGAGAAACTCAGAAAAGAGCAAATGTGGGCCTGACAGATGTCCCTGCCAAGCCTAATAGTAGAAGGTCTGGACTCCATGCGAGCGCCGGGGGAGGGAGAACATCTGCCTGGTTCTACTCTCCAGAACATCGCTAGTTTTATACCCAATAGTTATTTGATTTGAGGGCTCTTTGACAGGTTTTTAAGGTAATTGGCTTACTCCAGCCTCTTGCTTTCATGCCTTGACTAGAAATTACCAGGCCTTTTGTTACATCATGGGAAAGAAACACCCATAGTAAGAAATTGTATTGATGTTAGTAGGTTTGGGGTGCCATTGCAGAATGAACCCAGCTGTAGTTGAAGGGGATCATCAGAGATGTTATTGGCAGGGCCAGGATTAAGGACAATCTGGGCTCACTTTGTTAACAATCACTTTTTCCTTCTTCCTCTCTGAATTGCACCATTTGATTCATAGACTGTGGCTGTGGATTCCTTAAGTTATTGAGGGTGGTGTTACTGTGCAGACAACTGGCAGAGAAGTTGGCTACCATGGAATCACCAGAGGAGCCTGGAGCATTCATGGATGAAAACTACTTTGTGAACTACACTTTCAAAGATCGGTCACACTCAGGCCGTGTGGCTCAGGGCATCATGAAACTGTGTCTGGAGGAAGAGCTCTTTGCTGACGTCACCATTTCAGTGGAAGGCCGGGAGTTTCAGCTCCACCGGCTGGTCCTCTCAGCTCAAAGCTGCTTCTTCCGGTCCATGTTCACTTCCAACCTGAAGGAGGCCCACAACCGGGTGATTGTGCTGCAGGATGTCAGTGAGTCTGTTTTCCAGCTCCTGGTTGATTATATCTACCATGGGACTGTGAAACTTAGAGCTGATGAGCTGCAGGAAATTTATGAGGTGTCAGATATGTACCAGCTGACATCTCTCTTTGAGGAATGTTCTCGGTTTTTGGCCCGCACAGTGCAGGTGGGGAACTGCCTTCAGGTGATGTGGCTGGCAGATCGGCACAGTGATCCTGAGCTCTACACTGCTGCCAAGCACTGTGCTAAGGCCCACCTAGCCCAGCTGCAGGACACAGAGGAATTTCTCCACTTGCCCCACCACCTACTCACTGATATCATCTCCGGTAAGTTGAGGGAGGGGGCATATCATCCCCAATGCATGTTCTAGTTCAAGAAAAAGGAACCCTCAGGCTTCCTGGTGTTAGTTTACAGTATTGGTGGGAATTTAGATATCTTCTGAAAGAAATTGAGTTGATATTAGTGTAGCTGTTGTCAGAGACTGAATCCCCTTTTTTTTTTTTAAATATCGTTTTTTTTTTATTGATTTCAGAGAGGAAGGGAGAGGGGAGAGATAGAAATGTCAGTGATGAGAGAGAATCCTGGATCGACTGCCTCCTGCAGGCCCCACACAGGGAAGGTGCCCCCAACCTGGGCATGTGCCCTTGACCGGGAATCGAACCGTGACCTCCTGGTTCCTAGGTGGACGCTCAACCCCTGAGCCACACTGGCTGGGCCTGAATCCCCTTTTGAGGAAGACTCCAGGAAAAGGAGCAGAAGGTAGTGAGGAAGTATTTGTATGTATACTTTAATCTCCCCTGTGCATAGGTGTTCTTTTTTTTTTTCTATTTCTGTTTATTTTAAATATATTTTTATTGATTTCAGAGAGGAAGGGAAAGGAAGAGATAGAAACATCAATGATGAGAATCATTGATCGGCTGCCTCCTGCACACCCACTACTGGGGATTGAGCCCGCAACCCAGGCATGTTCTTTTGACTGGAATCGAACCTGGGTCCTTCAGTCCGCAGGCCAATGCTATATCCACTGAGCCAAACCAGCTAGGGCCATAGGTGTTCTTATCCATCCTGCACTCTGTATGTACCTGTTACCTTAGTAAATTTATGATGAATGATGGATAAGTCAAGATACCTAAAAAAACTTTTTAAAAAATATATATTTTATTGATTTTAGAGAGGAAGGGAGAGGGAGAGATAGAAACATTAATGATGAGAATCATTGATTGGCTGCCTCCTGGTCCCCCCCACCCCCCGCCCCCCGGGATCAAGCCCACAACCCGGGCATGTGCTCTGACCGGAAATCAAACCATGACATCCTGGTTCATAGGTTGACACACAACCACTGAGCCATGCCAGCTGGGCCCTAAAAAACATTTTAAATGATGGGCCAAGTTTGGGTTACAATCCTGACACTGCAAGTGAGATATAAACATACTTTAGGTGTGAGCTCTGCAGCCTGGTAGATTGCTTCTGTGGCAAATGGGAGTATATCAAACCACCCATTTTGATTAAAAGGCAATTTGAGATTTCTCATACATGTACACATACATACATGGTAGTAGTCTAACAAAGTGGTTCATATATTTAAAGTCCCTGGCTCTAAATCTCCCTTTTGGATTGTCAGAGTGCCACTGACCATGCCTTTCCTCTGGGTCTCAACAGATGGAGTTCCATGTTCCCAGAACCCAACAGAGGCAATAGAAGCCTGGATCAATTTTAATAAAGAGGAAAGAGAGTCTTTTGCAGAGTCACTCAAGAGTAGCTTGAAGGTAAGGCAGATTTCTTTGGATTGGGACACTATACTAGCCATGTATTACACCAGTCAATTGGGCTGGCCGTTTTGATGACTGGTGATTGTCTCTGGCTTGAAGTTGATAGGAGCTGGGGGAGGATATGTGTGCCTCTGAGCTCCAAAGGTCCTTGAGGGAATTACTTTCATCCCTGCATTAACAATCCTAAGCACCCTTTGTCTGAATCACCAGCTCATGATAGTGTTAAGAAGCTGAAAGGATGAGTGGAACAGATTCTCTGCCCGGGCATAAAATGCCTGAAGGACAGTGACTGGAGGAGAGTCAGGGTGACACACAGAAGCTGGAGGGGAGTAGGCTAGAGCAAAATACAAGTGTGTGGCCTAAGACCTTAAGGCGTTGAGTCTAAGCTGAGCCTTAGCCTAGAATCGGTAGATATCATTTTTATAATTTTAATTTTTCCAATAGGAAATTGGGGAGAACGTGCACATTTATCTGATCGGGAAAGAGTCATCTCGTACCCACTCATTGGCTGTGTCCTTGCACTGTGCTGAAGATGACTCCATCAGTGTACGTGGCCAAAACAGTTTGTGCCACCAGATCACTGCAGCCTGCAAGCATGGTGGAGACCTGTACGTGGTAGGAGGGTCCATTCCACGGCGCATGTGGAAGTGTAACAATGCCACTGTGGACTGGGAGTGGTGTGCGCCCTTACCCCGGGACCGGCTCCAGCACACCATGGTGTCTGTGCCCGGGAGAGATGCTATATATTCACTGGGTGGCAAGACACTGCAGGATACCCTCTCCAATGCAGTTATCTATTACCAGGTAGATTATAACATCTGGATAGAGACAACACAGCTAGAGGTGGCTGTGTCAGGGGCTGCTGGAGCCAATCTCAACGGGATTATCTACTTACTAGGGGGGGAGGAGAATGACCTGGACTTCTTTACCAAACCTTCCCGACTCATCCAGTGCTTTGATACAGAGACAGACAAGTGCTACATGAAGCCCTATGTACTGCCCTTTGCCGGCCGCATGCATGCAGCTGTGCATAAGGATCTGGTGTTCATCGTGGCTGAAGGGGACTCCCTGGTATGCTACAATCCCCTGCTAGACAGCTTTACCCGGCTTTGCCTTCCTGAGGCCTGGAGCTCGACCCCACCCCTCTGGAAGATCGCCAGCTGTAATGGGAGCATTTATGTTTTTCGGGATCGATATAAAAAGGGGGATGCCAACACCTACAAGCTTGACCCTGCCACTTCAACTATCACAGTCACCAGAGGCATTAAGGTGCTGCTTACTAATTTGCAGTTTGTGTTGGCATAAGGCCGTAGGGGAAGAGCGGCTGACTTTTGTCCTCCCCTTTTCTAGCACCTACCCATCCAAACTGAAGTCTCCAAAATCCCAATTCAGAGTACTATGTTATTTTGTGGCACATGTTCAAAAGGCAGCACTCAGCCCTTCCCTGAATCCACAGGGGTAGCCATTTTGGGGCTTTCTAGACTGCCACTGCTCAGCTGGCTGCTTGAATGAGAACAGGTCAGCCTGTTCTCTGCCATCCCTGGTAATCCTGTGCCTAACGCAGATTGCCCAGAGCAAGCATCTCCTCGGATCTTAGGTACAGCCTCCCTCTTTACCTGATCAGTGTTAAATATAAGCACCCCTGACCCCAGGACAAAAGGAAAAACGCCCCATCTTTCTTCCTTCCTTCCTTCCTTCCTTCCTTCCTTCCTTCCTTCCTTCCTTTCTTCCTTCCTTCCTTCCTTCCTTCCTTCCTTCCTTCCTTTCTTTCTTCTATAGTCTGCAAAGTTATTTGGTAATTTTTTCACAAAGAATTAGGTGTTTAAGAGTTTCCCTTCAGGCTTTGGTTGGGAGAATGGACAAAACTGAAGGTGTCCTTCACCAGTAAGAGTCAACTCTAAAATTCTGGACGTTGTGTCTATTGCTTTCTCATCTGTCTGTCAGGAAATGTATACTTTGGTTTGATTTTTGGCTTACTTTAAGGGATAAGCCAGAAAAAAGTAGAAAGGATTATTTTTTATTAATAGCAGAAACATTTTTCAAACTCAAATATATAAGGTCTCTACTCTTTCAAAAGTTCTAAGTCCAGTCAAGAGCTAGAAACTGTTCATACAAATAAAGTTTCTAGAGGGATATGTGTGTCTGTTTTGAATTCTGAAGGGGTGACTTCCTAAGGGAAATTAATTACATGCACACACATTTCTAAGTCAGCCACAATCCTGATTGGATACCATATTTCCTTTTTTATACACAGGATTGCGGCTCCAAAAGTGAGGGGCCAGTGAATTGAGATTCTGACTGGCAAAGAGCCAGAGCTGAGTATTTCTTCTCTTCCTAGTGCTAAATGTCTTTGAGTTATGGTGCTATGTATCACCAGGTGCAATGGTAGGTGCATGATAGATTTCTTTGACCTTATTCAAAAAAATGACACCCTCAGCCCTATCCCACATCCCATACCCTGCAAATAAAAGCCGGGCTAAATCTTTCTAGCCATACAACAGTGTTATTTCAGGAAAACGAAACCATGACAAAGGGAGAAAAATTACCCATTACTTAGCACACTTGTCTTACGTTGTCTGGGCTTAAGCCCCATTGGTCCTGTTAAACATTTGCCTTCTATTGCCAGCAGGGTTGTCTTGAGTTCTTTCTAATCCACATACTTCATGTCTGTTATGTGTGATACAGCTCCTTCTTTGCTGCCTCTGCAGTAATCTCCTTGTGGAACTCTTTGAGAATTTCAAATTGGCCAGGTCTGATATAGATGTGTGACCGGATCTTGGTGATGGCTCGTACAGCCTCCTCTGGGCTCCAGTTGTACACCTGAAGTATAGGATTGGGAAATGAAAGAAGCCGGTGTAAAGTGTCTTGACCTAATGACAGGTGCTAATGGGCTCCCAGAATTTCATTTTTATAAACACTCCATGGGGGGGGGGGTTAAAAACCATGTTCCATATATTATAAGGGAGAGCACTTTAGCACTCAGTTAACCAGCCTCAAATTACAGGCCAGGGGGACAAGTCAGTCTACTTAATTCTTGCTCTGCCAAACTCTGGCAAAAGAAGGTTGAACGTGTGGAGCTCAGATCCTAAATCCAAGCCTGCCAAGGCCTACTAGGTGTCCTCCCTGAGCTGGACCAGTGGGTAAAAGTTTCCTGGAAAGAGTAGATGTTTTTATGCAACTTGTCACCATAACTAGAAAAACAACACTTTAAACTTTACTGGTAGGGTTATCTTTGTGTCCTAAACTTACTGGTTTAGAACACGACAGAACCAAGGAAATAATAGATTCTAGCCTGCTGGTTCAATTTTCACTTGGCCCAAAATATCCTCCTGAGACCCTGTTTTCAGCAAACAGTCCTAATGACCAAAGCTTTAGTATTGTTAAATCATATACTCACCAATCCACAGTAACACAAACAAGGCCAGGTGGTTATCTTTACATTTCCTTTTTCCTTAAACTATCCACATGACTTAGTAAATGCTCTGCAGGGGCCAGACAGGTAACAAAAATGAGCTAAGCAGGGGGCTTACAATGGAATGATAAGAGTATTTGCTTCTAAATATTTTTACTAGTAAGTGTCCCACCTGCTGATCGTAACAAATTGATAGGCAAAATTCCATTGGATCCTGTTTCTAGAAACTAATGTCCAAAACTCTACTCTGAAACACTTGAAGAAATCTGAGTACTATAGAGCCGTAAGTGATCAGCACTATTTACAGTACTAGACATGCTATTTTTAACAAGTATCTCAGCTGGTGTTAATATCTTTTGCAACTCCATTTATTGATTGTCTGCTGTAAGTCAGTGCTTGACATACTTTCTCATTCAAACTCCATAACACATTTAGTTTAAGGAAACAGCATCGGACAGAGAAGCCACTTTTGCATAAGGTCACATAGCTGGCAGGTGGCAAAGCCACAGGTCAGCCTATTTACAAAGCTCAGGTACTTTCCACCTCCCAACAGTCTGAAACTGGGGACATGGCTCCTTCCAGCAAGGCCCACCTGTAGACTATGCTACTGAAGTTCTGGAAATCGCCTATAAATGGGACCAATCCAGAAAGACCTCTCCTACCTGAATCAGATACGCTGCCACCATAGTGGCACTTCTGGAGCGCCCAGCCTTACAATGTACGTAGACACTCTGGCCCAGAGACTGGTACTTGAGAGCAAACTGAACTCCTTTCTGGAGGTTAGTCAAGGTTGGGATTCCAGTCATGTCTATTGTGCTGAGTCGCAGCTGCTCAACTCCTACTTTCCTCCACTCCTGTGACCAGGTCCACCAGCAAAAAAAGAATGAAAAAAGCCGGATGTTAGTCATATGAAGACGGGCTCCCAAGAAGTAGCAAAGCAACAAGGAAGCTTCAGGGTTTACTACACTGTGAATATATTGATTACTGTTTTCTAACAAGAAATTCTTACAAAGGTCCTGACCAGGTAGCTCAGTTGGTTAGAGCGTCCTCCCCATATATCAAGGTTGTGGGTTCGATCCCTAGTCAGGGCACATACAAGAATCAACCAATGAATGAATAAATAAGCAGAATAACAACAACAACAACAACAAATTCTTACAGAACTATTTTGTCCTCCCCTTTTCCAGCACCTACCCATCCAAACTGGAAGTCTCCAAAATCCCAATTCAGAGTGCTATGTTACTGAATAAAAATTTTTAAAGTATGTTTTTAACTGATATTTTTAGAGAGAAGGCAAGAGAGGAACATCAATGTGAGAGAAACATCAATCAACTGTCTCCCGAACACATGAATACACCCCTACCAGGGATGGAGCCCCAAATCTGGGTATATGCTCTGACCGGGAATCGAACTGGGGACCTTTAGGTGCATAGGATGGCGCTCAACCAACTGAACCACACCAGCCAGGACCAGAAATATTTTTGCAATGACTGACCTATATGGTTGGTCTTTTACCAAACAATAACTATGCTGCTGAATTAGAATTATGTCCAAGATTTAAAGTGTTCTTAAAGTGCCCTTAGGGTATTTGAATTTTTAACTGCAAAACATTAGCTACATAAAATTCATCTACAAAAGTTGTGAAACTGTCTCTATGCATAATCTTGGGGCCTATTCAGTAACCTAGCTGCGGGGTTGGGGTACTATATTTTGCAAGAGCTTTCTATTTCTCTGTCCATAAGTCTCTTTTTTACCACTTTTTTCTTTAGAGGGTATGTGGTAGAAAATAGAGTTAGCCCACAGAATCAGCCAGAATCAACCGTTGGTCAGACAGCGAAGAAAAAAAAAAAATAGTTCCCAGCCGGTGTTGCTCAGTGGTTGAACATCAACCCATGAACCAAGAGGTCATGATTTAATTCCAAGTCAGGGTAGGTGCCCAGGCTGGAGGCTTGGTCCTCAGAGGAGGGCATACAGGAGGCGGCCAATCAATGATTCTCTCTCATCTTTGATATTTCTATCTCTCCCTATCCCTTCCTCTCTGAAATCAATAAAAATATATACTAAAAACAAAATAGAAGAAAAGAATCAGAAATAGAAAAAAGGCCTCTGGCAAACTGAGCAACTTTTTTTTTTTTTTTGCTTTAAGCCTTCAGATACTCTTGTTAATCTCTTTAGCTAGAACCAGAGACTTTAGAACTGAATGAAGGTCAATACAGCTCATGGAATTACAAACAGCTTTGCAGCACGTAGCTTATGCTTTAACTAGAGGCCTGGTGCACAACATGCATACACTAAGGGGAGAGGGGTGTCCCTCAGCCCAACCTGCACCCTCTCACAATCCAGGACCCCTCGGGGGATGTCGGACGGCCACTAGGCGGGAGAGGCTTCTGCCACTGAGGCTGCGTGAGCCCGGCTTCTGGCTGAGCGGAGCTTCCCCTGTGGGAGCGCACTGACCACCAGGGGGCAGCTCCTGCGTTGAGTGTCTGCCCCCTGGTGGTCAGTGCGCATCATAGCGACCGGTCATTCTGCCGTTTGATTGATTTGCATATTAGGGTTTTATTATATAGGATTACACCAGAAATTCCTGGAGTGTTTGCTAAATATTCAGATCCCGGGACCCAAGCTGAAGTTCCTGAGTTAGACTCTCTGGGGCTTGTACCTAGGAATATGATATTTTAAGGAGCCTGGTAGATGGTATTACAATGTGAGGACCACTGCCTTGGAGATTTCTTTTTTCTAGGCTAGTGGGATAATATAGCTATTTAGTATGAATGTCAATGCCTCACAGCCAGCAACCACACGCTTTCTATGATTCCTCTTGCTCCACAGGGCTGACCACACTAAGGAACATTTACCATTCTGGCTAATAGCTTCTGAGGCTTTATGACAAAGTACTTTGGGAAATGGAAGGAACTGTTACCCATTCTTAAAAAATGCATGCCATCACTAATCAATATATTTTAAATGTGAGTCACACGTCTTTCAGGTTTAAAAAATCTACGGGTTGAAATTACGGCATCGGCATCAGGCCATGATCGGTGTTTCTCTCTCATCAATGTTTCTAACTCTCTATTCCTTTCCCTTTCTCTCTGAAAAAAAAATCAATAAAATATATTTTTTAAAAAAAGATAATTGGCCGAAACTGGTTTGGCTCAGTGGATAGAGCGTCGGCCTGCGGACTGAAGGGTCCCGGGTTCGATTCCGGTCAAGGGCATGTACCTTGGTTGCGGGCACATCCTCAGTGGGAGGTGTGCAGGAGGCAGCTGATCGATGTTTCTCTCTCATCGATGTTTCTAGCTCTCCCTCTCCCTTCCTCTCTGTGAAATATCAATAAAATATATTAAAAAAAAAAAAGATAATTGTATAGTGCTAATAGAGATCAAACACAACAAGGATAGGACAATGCCTAATCACCTCGGTGGAGAGTTCCACAAACGAGTATTCACACTGAATGAAAATTATGTTTCAGTCCTGTACTTCGTTATGACAGTACTTTGTAACTCCACTACATCTCTAACTCCACTACATCTCTAACATATGAATAAAAATACCCTCAAGTCAGAGTCAAATTAACCCGATGCAGTTTTTCAATGGGTTTTATGATAAATGTACTCTTTGGGAGTGGGGGTGGCTTTTCTCAAAGTTTATAGGGCCTTTGTCTTGCATGCCTAGGGCAGCGCCTCATCCATACTTAGTGCTCAGTAAGTGTTGAATGAATGAAATCAGCAGCCAAAGAAAAGTTGTCTTTCAAATTTGGTTACTAATTCTTTTTAAAACATATTTTATTGACTTTTTACAGAGAGGAAGAGAGGGATAGAGTTAGAAACATCGGTGAGAGAAACACGGATCAGCTGCCTCCTGCACACTCCCTACTGGGGATGTGCCCGCAACCAAGGTACATACATACCCTTGACCAGAATCCAACCTGGGACCCTTCAGTCCGCAGGCCGACGCTCTATCCACTGAGCCAAACCGGTTAGGGCTGGTTATTGGTTCTTAATTACCTAAGTTAAAAATACATTCGTGCACAAAGGGGTAACCAGACTTTGTCAACTCTACTTTTAAACGCCTTTCACAAACAGTTTTTGTTTCACAATTAGTTTCTACCTTCGGTCGCAGCCATTTAAGCTTAGAGTACCAGACCCTCCTCTTAAGGGGGCAAACGGGCCTGGACACCGGTCTCCCAGCCACGGTCACCTGCAGCACCCCGCCTCAGTCGCCCCGGCTCTCCTGGCTCGGCCCCCGTCCCAGCCCCGGGTCACGGCCCCAGCCCCTCACCTTCGCGGAGTTGCACAGGAATCTGGTTTCATACTCCTCGTTCATGGTGATCACTCCGCGCACGTTCTCGTCCTCTACCAGCTGCCGAGGTAAAGAGGGGGCTCAGAACAGGCGCCTAGGCCCGGGGGGCTCAGAACAGGCGCCCAGCCCGGCGCGGCCCGGCCTCCCGGCCCGCTCACCCGGCGCGTCATGTTCCGCAGCGGCAGCGCGCCCAGCAGCACCGTGCGGTCGATGCGGTTGTACCAGTCGCGGCGCGCCGGGCCCGGCACTGTCCCGCGGACCATCGTGTAGAGCAGCGTCGGGTAGAAGAGCACCCGGGCCAGGCCGGCCTCCAGCAACGTGCCGGCCGCCATCCCGCCCCACGCGGCCTGGCGCAGAAGCGGCCCGTCCACCGCCGGGCTCGCGGTCGGCGGCCGCGAGGAGAGCCAGGAGGGTGAGGAGGACGGAGGCTGCGAGTCGTCCTGGGCCTCCCGCGAAGGCGACGCGGCGGGCGCGGGCCCCTCGGGCGCGGAGCCCTCTGGCCTGGCCCCCGAAGTCTCCGCGATGGACACTGGGGATCCCCAGACCCGCTGCATGGAGCTGGAGGAGGGGCTGCCGGCCTCGGGGGAGGGACCATGGCTCCCTGGGCGGGACACCAGGGCCCCGGCCGAGGGAGGGCGCGTCCGGGGCCAGAGGCCCGTGGCTGTACGGCGAGTCAAACTGCGACCCATGCCAGTGGCCGGCGACCCTCCTCCCGCGGGAGGGGGCTGTGACCCGGGTGAGAGGGGCCTGACCCCCGCGTGCGGAACTGTGACCCCGGCCGGGGAGGCGGGGTCCTGGCCAATGGCCTGTGGGCCTGTGACACTCCGAATCCCGGCGGGAGGGAGGGGCCTCTGACCCCAGGTGTGACCGCTCCACGGGGAACCTGGGTTGATATGCCTTTTCCACCCCCCACCCCCCATCTGCCTGAAGTACTGGCTCCCTCCTCCTGACCCAAATGCATATTATGGAAAAAAAGTAAGATCTATAATGTATTATGAAAATGCATTAATACACCATTAAGAAAAATATGATACGCTTAAGTGTAATACCCACAACCTACAAAGATGTAATGGCTGTAAATAGTTGTCTGGGATATGCATCTGGTGCCTTTAAAACAGGTTTCTGGGGACTCTTTCCCCCTCCCCACGTGGGAGTCTGTACTTGTTCTTCAATAAATTTCCACCTTTGCTATACCATCAAAATAAATAAATAAAAATTTACTTTAATCATCTATAATCCTATCACCACAAACACAGTACATTAATTTTTCCTCCAATTTTCTTTTTTATTTGTACAATTTAAAAATTTTACAATAACTTTATTGCGATATAATTCACATGCCATACAATTCACCCATTTTTTAATTTTTAAAAGAAATATGTTTCCTACCTTGGACAAACCTCTCCAAGAACACTTCCCTAATAATTCCCCTCGTAGAATTATATATAGATCTAAATAAAATGAGTATTTTAGATGAATATTGTCTAAATATAGGAATGGATGAAATTAACGTCCCAGAAGAAAAATTGGAACTTTTGGATAATAGCAGATACTTGTTTCCCCTCAGATCCTTCCTTGTCTAATAGTAGACATTTTCTGTTCCCAATCAGTGTTACTGATTTATTACTGTTACTTTTGTTCCTGGTATGTAAATGTTATAGTAGATGCAGAAAAACAAAACTTGACAAACAGCAAAAAGACTCAGATCATGGTGGCTCAAAAATTAGAAATGATCCAGAATACTTTTTAGCAAAGACATATAGGATCTGACTGCCTCCCATTTACCTGCCCCTTTTAAAAAATAATATTAATCCGACCTTAAATGCCATCTAAGGTTATGGTCTTGCCCCACCCCCAGTGGTCCACCTGCTCAGAAAGACAAATGCTGACAGTGAGACATCCTAGGAATGAGCCTTCCTAGCACCGTGGGACTCCATTGTCCAACCAAAAGGTTGGTCATCAATGCAGCCTTTGGACCGATTTATGAACAAAAGGGGGATGTGTAGACGAAAGGGGCCACATACTAACCTGACAAACTCAGGGAAGGCCTGTATGACAGTCTTGCAAACTCAAAGAGCTAAAGTAACCACAAAGGCTGGTCTGAAATTAAACTTTAACTAAAGCAGTTATGGTGGGTAGTTAACGTCCTAGGCTGGTATCTTCACTTGACAAAGTCAACCTTTACTTAAACTGAGCCTATCTTTTTGCATCTACTAATATAATAACATATCCTTGAAATGTCTGGGTAACTTGTAACTTCCCTTTTTCCAGACCCCTTGGGGCACAACCTAATGTGCCAGGGAGCCAGGACAGATACCACAAATTCCTTCATAGTTATCATGTTAATTGTTCCTGCATCCACCTAAGTACGTGTCTATCATTTTACTTTTTATCCAATCCCAGAGGTTCCCCACCCCCTTTGCTTTGTTATCTCCTGCCTCTGTAGTCTATCACCAATGGATTTCATGTAACCCACCTAAGTCCCTCCTTTGATTGTAATGTATAAAAATAGAGGAAAACTCACCATGCTCTGGAGCATTATCTCAATTCCTTGAGGTTCTGCTTCCTAGCAATTGTCGACAGTTTGGCTCAAAAAAATCTTAAACACACACACACACACACACACACACACACACACACACTGAGTGGCCAGATTATTATGACTACCTGACGTTTGTAGGCAAATTAGCTGTACACTGCATCATATGGGATATGGAAGCCGAAGGCCTGTTCGAACACCTTTGCTGTCTGCAATTACCAAGATAAAACGTTTCCAATTCGCACAGGAACACAAGGATTGAACAGTCGAGCATTGGAAAAAAGTCATGTGGTCCGATGACTCACGTTTCCAGTTGCATCATGCAGATGGCAGAGTGAGAATTTGGCTGAAACAGCATGAAAGCATGCACCCCACATGCATGAGTACAAACAACCCTTCAAGCTGGTGGGGGCAGTGTTATGGTTTAGGGCATGTTTTCCTGGCATGACTTAGGCCAGGCGTCCTCAAACTAAAGCCCGCGGGCCACATGCGGCCCGCAGAGGACATTTATCCACCCCACCGGGTGCCGCTGCCTGTCCTGCTTAGCAGCTGACTCGTCCCGGGCCCGCAGTGCACATAGGAATTTGTTCATAGTTTTTTTTTTAATTTTTTTTTATTTTTTTAAAATATATTTTATTGATATTTTACAGAGAGGAAGGGAGCGGGATAGAGAGCTAGAAACATCGATCAGCTGCCTCCTGCACACCTCCCACTGGGGATGTGCCCGCAACCAAGGTACATGCCCTTGACAGGAATCGAACCCGGGACCCTTCAGTCCACAGGCCGACGCTCTATCCACTGAGCCAAACCGGTTTCGGCCATAGTTTTTTTTTTAAACTATAGTCCGGCCCTCCAACGGTCTGAGGGACAGTGAACTGCCCCCTGTTTAAAAAGTTTGAGAACCCCTGATAGGCCCTTTAATTCGTGTGGAACGACGTCTGAATAGCACAACATACCTAAGTATCGTTGCTGATTAAGTTCATCCTATCATGTTGATGGTGTATCCCAGTGGTCGGCAAACTGCGGCTCGCGAGCCACATGCGGCTCGTGAGCCGCAGTTTGCCACTCTGTTGACTAATGAGTTTGCTGACCACTGGACTAGACTAAATGTTACCATGTAGTTGAAAGCTGTGAGGATTAGGCAATTGTGGCATATTGTGTGCAAAGAGGTAAAGGGTAGTATATAACAGTGGTCAGCAAATTCATTAGTCAACAGAGCGGCAATGTATCCCAATGGAGATGGCTTCTTCCAATAAGAGAATGTGCCATGCCACGGTGCTCGTATTGTGCAGGAGTGGTTTCAAGAACATGAGGGAGACTTTACCCTGCTTAGGTGGCCCCCACAATCACCAGATCTCAATCCAGTTGAGCATTTGTGGGACTAAGTTAAAAGAGCCATCAGGCAGCTGGTTCCACAACCAACAAATCTCACAGAACTGGACAGTGCTATTCATCAGGCATGGTGTCAGATTCCTCACATCACCTTTCAGCATCTCGTGGAGTCAATGCCAAGAAGAATCGCCGCAGTATTGAAGGCAAAAGGTGGCCCAACGAAGTACTGATGGGGTGGTCATAATAATCTGGCCACTCAGTGTGTGTGTATATATATATATATATATATAAACTAGAGGCCCAGTGCATGAAATTCGTGCACGGGGGGGGGGGGTGTGTGTCCCTCATCCCAGCCTGCACCCTCTTCAATCTGGGACCCCTCGAGGGATGTCCGACTGCCCGTTTAGGCCCGATCCTACCAGGATCGGGCCTAAACGGGCAGTCGGACATCCCTTTCACAATCCAGGACTGCTGGCTCCCAACTGCTCGCCTGCCTGCCTTCCTGATTGCCCCCTAACCACTCCCCTGTCAGCCTGATTGATGCCTAACTGCTCCCCTGCCAGCCTGTTTTCCCCTAACTGCCCTCCCCTGCAGGCCTGGTCACCCCTAACTGCCCTCCCCTGCAGGCCTGGTCCCCCCAACTGCTCTCCCCTGCAGGCCTGGGTCCCCCCCAACTGCCCTCCCCTGCAGGTCTGGTCACCCCTAACTGCCCTCCCCTGCAGGCCTGGGTCCCTCCCAACTGCCTTTCCCTGCAGGCCTGGTTGCCCCCAACTTCCCTCTGCCGGCTTGGTCACCCCTAACTGCCCTCCCCTGCAGGCTTGATCGCCCCCAACTGCCCTCCCTTGCAGGCCTGGTCCCTCCCAACTGCCCTCCCCTGCTGGCCATCTTGTGGCGGCCATCTTGCGTCCACATGGGGGCAGGATCTTTGACCACATGGGGCAGCCATCTTGTGTGTTGGAGTGATGGTCTATCTGCATATTACTCTTTTATTAGATAGGATAGAGGCCTGGTGCACGGGTGGGGGCCAGCTGGTTTGCCCTGAAGGATGTCCCAGATCAGGGTGGGGGTTCCCTTGGGGCATGGGGCGGCCTGGGCAAGGGGCCTGTGGTGGTTTGCAGGCCGGCCACGCCCCCTGGCGACCCAAGCGGAGGCCCTGGGATGTGGGGTTTATTTATCTCCTACAATTGAAACTTTGTAGACTGGAGTGGAGCCAAGCCTTCTGCTTGCTCCGTGGTGGCAGCCATTTTTGGGGGGATTTATGTATCTTCTATAATTGAAATTTTGTAGCCTTAAGCAAGGCCTGGGCCTGCCAGGGTGTGCGGAAAGCTTGGCTTCCTCCATTGCCGCGGGCAACCCTAGCCTCCTGCTCTTTCCAGCTCTGTGGCTGCCGCCATTTCTGTTTGGGTTTATGTATCTTCTCCATTGAAACTTTGTAGCCTTGAGTGGAGGCCTAGGCCGGCAAGGGCAGGCGGAAAGCTTGGCTTCCTCCATCGCCGGGGAAACCCAAGCCTCCCTCCTGCTCTCTCTGGCATAGCCATCTTGGTGGGGTTTATTTGCATAGTTGCTCCTGATTGGCTGGTGGTCGTGGCTGGTGGGCGTGGTGGTTAATTTACATATTACTCTTTTATTAGATAGGATATTGATTATACAGAGAGAAAGGGAGAGGAATAGAGAGACAGAAACATCTATGAGAGAGAAACATAATCAGCTGCCTCCTGCATGTCCCTTACTGGGGATTAAACCTACAACCCAGGCATGTGCCCTGACTGGGAATTAAACCATGACCTTCAGGTTCATGGGCCAACGCTCAACCACTGAACAACACTGGCAGGGCCTTTTTGTTTTCTTAATCCTTATCCAAGGACATGCTTAAAGAGAGAAAGGGAAGAGAAACATCAATAGGTTGCTTTCTGTATATGCCCCAATGGGGAATACCTGCAACCCAGGAACGTGCCCAGACTGGGAATTGAACTGGCAACCTTTGTTGCACAGGTGTACAGGTCAATGGTTTTAGTGTGTTCACAGAGCTGTGCAATCATCACCACAAACAGTTTTAGAACATTTTTATCACCCCTCAAAGAAACCCCATACCCATTAGTACTCACTCTCCACTTCCCCCCAAACCAACAGCCCTAGGTAACCACTAATTTATTTTCTGTTTCTATAGATTTGCCTGTTCTGAACATTTCAAATAAATGGAATCACACAAAATGGCTTCTTTTACTTAGCATAATGCTTCAAGATTCCTCCATATTGTAGCATGTATCATAATGTATTTCTTTTTATGTTTTCTTTTCTCCATTTATTAGTTGATAATAATTTGGGTTGTTTCCACTTTTTGAATAATATTGCTGTTAACATTCATATACAAGATTTTGTGTGTGTGTGTGTGTGTGTGTGTGTGTACATATGTTTTTATTTCTCTTGGATATACACCTAACTGCAATTGTTGAGTCAGATGATATCATTATGTAGTCTATGTGTACAATTTTTAAAAAATCATTGTTGCCCTAACCAGTTTGGCTCAGTGGATAGAGCATCGGCCTGCAGACTGAAGGGTCCCAGGTTCGATTCCAGTCAAGGGCATGTACCTTGGTTGGGGGCACATACCCAGTAGGGGGTGTTGCAGGAGGCAGCTGATCGATGTTACTCTCTCATTGATGTTTCTAGCTCTCTGTCCCTCTCCCTTCCTCTCTGTAAAAAATCAATAAAATATTTATATTTTAAAAAGATAATAATAAAAAATAAAAAAAATCATTGTAACCCTAGTTGGTTTGGCTCAGGGTATAGAGCGTCAGCCTGTGGACTGAAGAGTCCCAGTTTCGATTCCAGTCAAGGGCACATGCCAGGTTGTGGGCTTGATCCAATAATTTTCTTTTACCATTGATGTTTTTATATCTCTCTCCCTCTCCCTTCCTCTCTGAAATCAATAAAAATATTTTTTAAAAAAATCATTGTAATCATGCTGATAAAAATTTGTCACGATTTTTTTCACTAAATGTTATACTGTAAGCACTTTCCATGTTATTACATTGTCTTTATCGTTTAAAATGAACCTAATTGCTATACCATAAAGTAATTATTCTATTATTAGATATTTAGGCTATTTCAAAATTTTTGTTTCCAACCATTTCCAGCATGAAAATTTTTTTATTGAATTTATTGGGGTGACTGGTTAAAAAGGTATATAGGCTTTAGGTGTACAATTCTTTAATACATCATCTGTATATTGTATTGTGTATTTACCACCCCAAGTCAAGTTTCCTTCCATCATCCTTTATTCCCTCTTTACCCTCTCCTAGTTCTCCCCCACACCTCCTTTCTATATACTATATAACTTTTTCTACATATTATTTCTATATGTCCTTCATTTAGAATTACTATAGTAGGATAGGTTCCTAAATGTGGAATTACTGTGTCAAAGAATCATTTACAACTTTTGCTTTATATAAAGTACATAATCTAAAAAGTTCCATTCTTACCCCAAAACCCTGTCTTCAAACTACAGATTTTTATGCATATATTTTTACCATCATTTTGTTATGAACATTTTCATAATAAAATAAATTAAAAACAGGAAAACTAAACAGGGAAAACCCATATAACTGCCACCTAAATGCTACAATTAGCCCTGTCTGGTTTGGCTCAGTGGATAGAGCGTTGGCCTGTGGACTGAAGGGTCCCAGGTTCAATTCTGGTCGAGGGCATGTAACTGGGTTGCAGGCACATCCCTAGTGGGAGGTGTGCAGGAGGCAGCTGATCACTGTTTCTAACTATCTATCCTCTCTGTAAGAAATCAATAAAATATATTTTAAAAAAATAAATGCTACAATTAACATGTTTCTTTTTTCACATTTACCCATTAATCCATCCTATTTTTTTTTTAATATATATTTTTATTGATTTTTTTTTACAGAGAGGAAGGGAGAGGGAGAGTTAGAAACATCAGTGAGAGAGAAACATCGATCAGCTGCCTCCTGCACACCCCCTACTGGGGATGTGCCCGCAACCAAGGTACATGCCCTTGACCGGAATCGAACCTGGGACCCTTCAGTCCCCAGGCCGATGCTCTATCCACTGAGCCAAACCAGTTAGGGCAATCCATCCTATTTTTGATACATTTAAAATATACATTTTTTTTAAAAGTTGACTCATCCTATTATTTACTGTTCTGTTACCTTTTTTGTCACTCAACAATATAAGTATTATGCCATGTCATTATAGATAGATACCTATTTAATTTATCATTTTCAAAGAGTTGCACATTATTCCAATATACGGCTTTCAATTCAACTTACAATTTTTTATTGAGTGGCCTGTATATTCCAGACAATATTCCAGCACTTGGGACACATCAGTGAACAACACCAGGGAGAGTTGCTGCCCTCTCTTCTCTTGCCTTTCTGGTATGAACTGTATTTCAGAATAACCAAATATCCCTCGTTGGTGAGGAAAGGTTCTTCTCTATAGCAGACTACCTGTTAATAAATGCAGAAGAAATAATAAAATTAGAAATTCAGTATTTTGCATTCCAGCTAATAAATGTGGAAAGAATGATACAATTAGAAACTCAGCATTTTGCAATCCCTGGTGAAAAAACTGATTCAGTCAATGGTCATCAGTGGATCAAAGCATGAGATGAAAAGCTGATAGGAAACTCCCATGGAGGGATCAGGCTGAGGCCACCTGAGCTAATTAATTAATCTCCATATGGACAGAAGCAGGACAACCTGAACTCATTGGCCTCCAGAAGTGATGCAGCGTGATGTTCACAGCACCAACTTCAAAAAAGTCCAAGAATGCATTTAAAATTCAGACATTTAGCACTTTCCCTCTCAGGCGTGCATCTTTACTTTTCTGTCCTAAACTCAAGGGTCCCCACAGGACTTGCAACCTGGGGAACCGTGGACAGCAGCAGCCTGTCTCAATCTAAACCCCTGAACTTGTCTCTAACACCCCCTTTTTCTGACTTTTCAGGGAGCTGACAACAGCTCCGCTTGCCCTAGGCTCTCTCTTGTTTCTTCTTCTTTCCTAAGCCCTTCCTTGTTTCCCTATCCCCAGCTTTAATAAATGTACTCTTAAGAGACAGTCAGCCCGCCCTGGCTGGTTTGGCGTGGTGGATAGGGCGTCGGCCTGTGGACTGAAGCGTCCCAGGTTCGTTTCCGATCAAGGGCACATACGCGAGTTGTGGGTTGCAGGCTTGATCTCTACTGCCTGCAGGAGGCAGCCAATCAATGGTTCTCTATCATCATTGATGTTTCTATCGCTCTCTCCCTCTTCCTTCCCCTCTGAAGTCAATAAAAATATATTAAAAGAAAATTCAGACATCTAATGGTGACATTAATTGTGGCAATGTATGTGACAACGTTCTACAAGCTATAATGGTTTTTAACTTTTGGATGTTTTCAGTAAATTACACATAAAACTATTACTATGATCATATATTGACATAATAAATGTATATAAAATGGTAAACTACAGAGTATGATTAAGAAATATGACAGTGTAGAACTTAGAGGCTAATTGTTCTGATCCGTATGATACCAGAAAAACTGTTAGTTTTTTCCCTCTTAAGGGGAAAAGTGGTGCTTCCAGCACATGGGAAAACCCTTGAGGCTTCCTGCTTGGGAGGCCACTTGTTTTTTTGTGGTAAGGTAGGGTATAATCAGTATTTGTGGGTATAAGAATTATTTGTTCTGGTGAGCCAGATGATGTTACAGAAAAATCATTTGCAAACCCATGAGTTATTTGCATGTTGCTGGTACCCAAAGGTCTCAGAGCTAAGTTTTATTTGTCTATCTGTATTTCACTGTCCCACAAGGTGTCGAACCTGCTGAATAAATGACGTTAGTCTTTAAAAAAAAAACAAAACACAAAACTATTGCACTGTTTGCTTTTCATCTAGAATCTAGATCCTGGTATTCCTGAGTCACTCTGAAGGAGAGCTTTAATGTCCTAACCTGAGTTGTTTAGAATTTTTTTTCTAGGGAAAGAAGTTTAGGGCTGGGCCATCTATGGTTTCTCAATAGAACCCTTATGAGCTTCCTGGCGCTGCAGGGATTTTGGCAAAGTTGTGGGTTCAGACAGCGTATCATCCCACTAGAAAGCATTCCCCTAATTCTGAAAGCTTGCAATACATTCACATTCCATAGCTCAGTAAATTAGGAAGAAGGCAGGGACCCTGTTGCTCGTCTGCTAGGGCAGAAATGAGGGTTTGTCATGTGCCCAAGGCTGGCCAAGCACACCATTCCATTCAACTCATTCATTCATTCATCCAATATTTTATTGTGCTCATAGTCAGTGCCAAGTAGGGGTCCTTGCCCAGCAGGTCATCCAGAGCTCCTGTGGGTGCAGTGCCCAGAGCCGAGATCTTCAGATTCCCAGGCGGGGTCTTCCCACCTTTCCCTCCAGGAAAGCTCGGAGACAAAGAGATGCACCCCTGCAGCTCCCAAACCTGAGGGTTCCCCGCGGCCCCGGGTTTCGGCGCAGTTGCTTCTCCACTCCCCAGCCCGAGGGGGCGCTGCAGCGCCGGGCACTCGGCCCGCCCCTGTGCTGCGCCGCGCTCCGCTCGGATCTGCGCTGTGGGCGGCTCCGCGGTGGTACGTTCCTCTCGCCGCCCTCCCCCTCGGCCCTCCCCGCCGGTGGTAGGTGCCGGAAGTGCCGCCATTTTGGGGTGTTCTGCTCTGGAGACAGCGGCGGCGGCGGCGGGACGCGGAGGCTCCCCGGGGACTCGGCCTCAGAAGCGAGGCGGCGGCGGCGGCGGCTGAGGAGGCGCAGGCAGCAGCGGAGGCAGCGGCGGGCTCAGGTGCAGCCGCTGGTGAGTGGGGCAGCCGCGGGATAACGGGCCGCGGGTGGGAGGGAGGGAAAGGAGGCAGGAGGGAGGCGCCGCGGGGCGGGTCCGGTCCGGGCGGCCGCAGGGCACCAGGCCCTCCGGGCGCGGCCGCTCCTCGTTCCCCGCGCCCCGGGGGCAGATCCGTGATCTCCTCCCGCGTGTCGGGGTCTTTTGCTCCCCGGGTGCCGCCGCGCTTGCCCGGCGCGTGCCCCGCCGCCCAGGGAGACCCGCCCTCGTGGCCTCCCTCTCTCTCCCCGCGCCCTTTGCCTCACCCTCCGGACCCAGAGGCTTCGTTCCCTGCCTAGGGGGAGCGCCGTCCTCTTTTTTTTTTTCCGGCCTCTGTGCCAGACCCAGGCTGCCTGCCCGGGACACCCTTTCGCTGCTCCTGTCGGCCCACGTGTTCTAGGTGCTCACCCCTAGAGGCCCGGGACCCCTGCCCCTGGAGGGCAGCGCTTCTCCGAAGCCTCGAGAGCCCGGGCTCCTCGTCCCAGATCCGCCAGGGCCTCGGCTCGCCCCCCTCCCCCATCAGGTGTTCGCCCAGTCGTGGCCTAGAAGCTGGGCTGAATCTCGCACCCAGAGCGCGGGGAGCCCGGCGAAGAGCTTTCTGCTAGGCACCTGGCTTTGGATGTAAAGCCAGTGGTGTCTTGGCTGTGGTCCTCGGGTCTGGATGTTGTTTGAATTCTCTAAGACGATTGCACAAGCTTTAAGGAGCTTTTCGTTGGTCAACGCTCATCCTAAGTTGGTCGGAGCCTGTTTCAGCAAAATGAAATCTTTTTCTCGCCGGCAGAGTTAATGCTGTACTTTGATTACCCTTAAGTAAAGGCTGTATAACAGTTTTAAGTAGCGTGGAGTGCTGTAGTGTCCGCAGCGTAAGAGGTTACATACACCCAGCGGCTCCTTTACAGGAACCTCACCTTTTAAAGGCTTTTTTCACTCTTTGATTCTCTGGAATGGGGAGGCTTTTTATCGCATTCTTCCACCTTTTCCACAAGTGTTGGGTGGACTCGTTACAAGTGTGGCGTGGCGTCTGCCTCCCAGAGTTCTCTGCACGCTTCAGTCTCTTCTGAAATTCTTGGTGAAGAAGACGGTGTGTTTCTCCACTTAGAGTCGCCCAGGGCTCTTTCTGTTTTAGCGTTAGGCTCCTCTCTGCTCAAGGCTTTGGGTACTCCCAACAAATTGCTGTTCTTATGAGCCCACGTGGAAAATTACAAAGTTACCATAGCATGCAGAAACTATTGCTTTGGTCACCCCATACCCTCCATGTCAGTTTTTATATTCTTCTAACTTGATAATACGTGGTTTCTGATCATGAGTTAGCCAAGATTGAATCGGAACTTTCAGCTGTTGCTTTAACCGGGAAGTTTATGGTTCCCCCCATTGGTTCCATATTTCCTCTTGACTGTATGTATGCCACCTGTTTCCATTAAAAATGACTGTTGGTCACACTGGCTGTTTTGGCTCAGTGGATAGAGCCCCTGCCTGTGGACTGAAGGATCCAGGGTTTGATTCTGGTCAAGGGCATGTACCTCGGTTGCAGGCTCATTCCCTGGCCCTGGTTGGGGCGTGTGCAGGAGGCAACCAGTCGATATCTCTCTCCCTCACATGGATGTTTCTCTCTGTCTCTCCTTCCTTTCACTCTCTAAAAATCAATGGAAAAAATATCCTCGGGTGTTGATTAACCCCTCCTCCCCCCAAATAAATAAGTAAATGACTGTTGGCCAAGAGGATAGGCCTCAACTTCTCTCCAACCATTCTTTGTTTTTTAAAAAAGTATTTTTTATTGATTTTAGAGAGAGAGGGAGAGGTAGAAACATCAATAATAAGAGAATAATTGATCAGCTGCCACCTGCATGCCCCTACTGGGAATGGAGCCCACAACCCGGGCATGTGCCCTGACTGTGAATGGAACCGTGACCTCCTAGTTCATAGGTCTGCACTCAACCACTGAACCACCCCAAATGGGCCAACCATTCATTCTTGCCTATGGGGATTTTCTTCTAGATACTATCTCTCAGTGTCTGGACTTAAAATCCATTAGCAGGTGGGGCTCTTAGAGGTAGAATACCTATTTTCCTCTTCACTTTTTTTTCTTAATTGTCTAAAGTTTTACATATGTCTCCTTTTTTCTGCTTGACACCCTCCCCCCCACAGCCATTCCCACCGCCACACCGCCCCAGGCAAGCCCCCACCGCCACACCGCCCCAGTGTCTGTGTCCATTGGTTATGCTAATATGCATGCATACAAGTCCTTTGGTCGCTAAGCACCCCCTCCCTGTTCATCAACTCTTCACTTTTTATTTCTTTTATTGTATTAAAAAAAAAGGTATTTTATTGATTTTATTTTATTTATTTATTTATTTATTTATTTTTATTTTTTTACAGAGAGGAAGGGAGAGGGAGAGGGATAGAGAGTTAGAAACATCTATGAGAGAGAAACATCGATTCAGCTACCTCCTGCACACTCTCTACTGGGGATGTTCCCGCAACCAAGTTACATGCCCTTGACCGGAATCGAACCTGGGACCCTTCAGTCTGCAGGCTGATTCTCTATCCACTGAGCCAAACTCGTTAGGGCAACTCTTCACTTTTTAGATGAGGAAACCAAGGCCTCCAGAGGTTAAGTGACTTTGCCCAAGGTTACATAGCAAGTCTCATCAGATTTTTAAAAAACAGTATCATGCAAATTGCCCTTTAAAATATGATGGAATGGAAAGGGCCCTGAGCTTGAAGTTAGAAGGCCTGGATTGTAATCCTTGCTCTGTCAATTATTAGCTATACATCCTTGATCAAGTAATTGATCTGAGCCTTTTATTCTCATTTGCAAAATGGAGAAAATGTGTCTACCTCACACATGGTTCTAATCCAGCTTCAGTGCTTTAGCATGTGAAAGTGCCTGCGGTGTAATAGGTAGACAGTGAATTTTTGAGTTAGCTGATTTGTTTATTTTTATAAAATTTCTGTTTATTATTACAGAAGTTACAGATTCATTATAAAAAAGACAGGTAAGCCAAAAAGGCTGAAACACACCCTAGTCCCCACCTCTCAGAGATAATTACTGATATTCAGTCTTTATCTTATCATCCTTTTGATATGCTATAGAAATGTTTATTTTACCAAAAGAAGCTTATCCTAGTAACAATTTTGTGTTGTGTTTTTAAGATTTAATAATAGGTGATAGGCATGGTTTAACAACCACATTTTAAATAGTGTTCTGTATTTAACAGCTCCAGCACAAGTGAGGTAGGTCAGTGGATATCCCAGTATAGGAGCAGAGAAGTTGCTCTTTTAAACATATGCTGACCTGGAAGAGGAGGAGAGGAAGGGCACAGACCTAACATTTATTGTATGTCTGCAGTTTGATTTAAAGTAAATAAAGATTTGGGCTCTGCTGCTAAATGTGGAGTGTGAATCCTGAATTCATGCCCCTACCTGTGAAGGCTACTGCAGCTTCTTTAACTTACTTTGACTGTGAGGCTGGACCTAATAAGTGCTTTGGAAAGGGAAAGAGAAGAGTTGTCACCTGGAGGCCAGGATAAATTTGGAAGAAATAGGAGCATTAGGCTCCTCTCTGCTCAAAGCTTTGGGTACTACCAACTAGTGGTTGTTTCTTCGGCCTTTTATTTTTTTAACAGCTTTATTGAGATATAATTCACATAACATATAATTCAGTGGTTTCTTGATATAGTAAATGATTTTATAATTGACATATATATAACAAAATTTGCCATTTTAACCAATTTTTATATTTGCATTTTTATGTGATAAAATCACATAATATAAACTTTATTACCCTTGTTTTATTTGATAAAAGTTTATATTTATTTATTTAAATATATTTTTTATTTCAGATAGGCAGGGAGAGAGAGATAGAAACATAAATGATGAGAATCATTGATATGCCCCCTACTGGGGATCGAGCCCACAACCTGGACATGTGCCCTGACCAGGAATTGAACAGTGACCTCCTGGTTCATGGGTGGATGATCAACGACTGAGCCATGCTGGCCAGGCTGTCTTTATTTTTGAAAGTATTACAGATGTTGCCCCTCCCCCCATTCACCCTCTCCATCCTGCTCCTGCCCTCTCCCCAGGCCTTAACCACATGCTATTATCAGTGTCCATGGGTTATGCACATCCTATCTAATAAAAGAGTAATATGCAAATTGACCATCACTCCAACACACAAGATGGCTGCCCCTATGTGGTCAAATATCCTGCCCCCATGTGGACACAAGATGGCCACCACAAGATGGCCAGCAGGAGATGGCAGTTGGGAGGAACCAGGCCTGCAAGGGAGGGCAGTTGTGGGCGATCAGGCCAGCAGGGGAGGGCAGTTAGGAGGGACCAGGCCTGTAAGGGAGGGCAGTTGGGGGCAATCAAGCCTGCTGGGGAGGGCAGTTAAGGGTGACCCGGCTGGTAGAGGAGGGCAGTTAGGGGTGACCGGGTCTGCAGGGAAGGGCAGTTGGGGGGGACCCAAGCCTGCAGGGGAGAGCAGTTGGGGGGTACCAGGCCTGCAGGGGAGGGCAGTTAGAGGTGACCAGGCCTGCAGGGAAAGGCAGTTAGGGGCAAACAGGCTGGCGGGGAGCAGTTAGGCATCAATCAGGCTGGCAGGGGAGTGGTTAGGGGGTGATCAGACTGGCAGGCAGAAGTGGTTAGGGGCAATCAGGAAGGCAAGCAGGCGAGCAGTTGGGAGCCAGCAGTCCTGGATTGTGAGAGGGATGTCTGACTGCCCGTTTAGGCCCGATCCTGGTGGGCAGTAGGACATCCCTCGAGGGGCCCCAGATTGGAGAGGGTGCAGGCTGGGCTGAGGGGACCCCCCCCCCCCCCGCCGTGCACAAATTTTGTGCACCGGGCCTCTAATATGCATATAAGTTCTTTGGTTGATCTCTTCCCCCGCCCCCTCCCCCTCTGAAATACGACAGTCTGTTGCATGCATGCTTCAATGTCTCTGGTTCTGTTTTGTTTGTCAGTTTATTTTGTTCATTGCTAACTATTTTTTTAAATTTTATTTTATTGTTTAAAGTATTACACATAGTACATGTATCTCCTTTTTTTTTACCCCATTGACCTTCCCCAGCCTCCGCTACCCTCTGTCGCATGCCCTCATCCCACCCCCCAGTGTCTTGTGTCCATTGGTTGTGCTTATATGCATGCATACAAGTCCTTCGCTTGATCTCTTCCCCCCCCTCCCCAACACTCCCCAGCCTTCCCGCTGTAATTTGACAGTCTGTTGGGTGCTTTACTGCCTCTGCATCTATCTTTTTGTTCATCAGGTTATAATGATCTTTATTTTCCATAAATGAGTGAGATCATGTGGTATTTTTCTTCATTGCTATTTTTTAAAAAAGATTTTTAATTGATTTTTAGAGAGAGAAAGGGAGAGGAGGGGAGAGAGAAAGAGAAACATCTATGTGAGAGTGACACATTGATCATCTGCCCCCTGCACACTCCCCACGAGGAATCGAGCCCACCACCCAAGCATGTGCTCTGATCTGGAATTGAACCCGCAAACCCTCAGTGCATCAGATGTCACCAACCAACTGAGCCACACCGGCCAGGGCCATTTTAACAATTTCTGAGTGTATAGTTAGTTTTGTGACATTAAATTCATTCACATTGTTGGGAAATATCTACAGAATTTCTGTCTTGCTAATCTGAAAGTTTACCATCCCACCAGTAGCACAAGGGCTCCAATATTTTCACATCCTTGCCAACATTTGTGTGTATGTGGTTTTTAAAATTTATTTATTTACTTATTATTTATTTATTTATTTATTTATTTTTTTAAAATATATTTTATTGATATTTCACAGAGAGGAAGGGAGAGGGATAGAGAGCCAGAAACATCGATGAGAGAGAAACATCGATCAGCTGCCTCCTGCACACCTCCCACTGAGGATGTGCCCGCAACCAAGGTACATGCCCTTGACCGGAATCGAACCCGGGACCTTTCAGTCCGCAGGCCGATGCTCTATCCACTGAGCCAAACCGGTTTCGGCTATTTATTTACTTATTTAGAGAGAGGAAGGGGGAGAGAGAAACAGAGACATCGATTTGTTCCACCCATTCATGCACTAACAGGTTGATTCCTGTATGTGCTCTGATTCTGGACCAAACATGCAACCTAGTCACATTAGGATGACACGCTAACCAACTGAGCTACCCTGTTTTTAAAACTTTTTAAAAAAGTGTAGCTATCCTGATGGGGGTGATATCTCATTGTGGTTTTGAGAGTAATTTAAAACAAATGTTTTTATTGATTTTTAGAGAAAGAGGAAGGGAGAGGGATGGATAGAAACATGGATGAGAGAGAAACAATGATTGGCTGCCTCCTGTACACCCCCTACTGGGGATCTAGCCTGCAACCTGGACATGTGCTCTGAGAACTGGTGACCTCTTGGTTCATGGGCCAATGCTCAGCCACTGAGCCACACCAACTGGGCTTCATTGTGGTTTGATACGCATTTTTCTGATTAATGATGTTGAACATTATGCTTGTTGGCCAATGCCTTCAAGTTCTTTGCCCATTTTTAAATCAGGTTGTTTTGTTGTTGAATTACAGTTTTTTATATATTCTGAATATTAATCCCTTATTAAATATATGATTTGAACATACTTTCTTCCATTCTGTAGGCTGCCTTTTCACTTTGTTGATTGCATCCTTTAAAAACTTAATATTGTCCAGCTGGTGTTGCTCAGTGGTGGAGCATTGACCTATGAACCAGGAGGTCATGGTTTGATTCCGGGTGGTGGGCTCAATCCCCAGTAGGGGATGTGCAGGAGGCAGCCCATCAGTAATTCTCTGTCATCATTGATATTTCTATCTCTCCCTTTCCCTTCCTCTCTGAAATCAATTTAAAAAATACCTTTTGAAAAACCAGGTTGTTGTTTTTTTTTGAAGTTTGATGTCCTCTCATTTGTCTGTTTTTTATTTTGTTGCTTGTCCTTTTGGTTTTATACCTGAAAAATCATTGCCAAGTCCAAAACCATGAAGCTTTCCCCCTGTTTTCTTCTAGGAGTTTTATAATTTTAGATTTTAGGTTTAGGTCAAGTATATTCACAGTATTGTACAGTCACCACCACTGTCATTTTTCAAAATCTTTTTTCACTCCAAATGGAAACTTTGTAACCATTAAGCAATAAACACCCGATTTTCCCTTCCTCCTAGCCCCTGGTAAATTCTAGTCCAGCAGTCGCCAACCTTTTGGACCTCACGGACCACCAGTGGTCCATGAACCACAGGTTGGTGACTGCTGCTCTAGTCTACTTACTGTCTGTATGAATTTGCCTCTTCTAGGTATTTCATGTAACTAGAACCCTACAATATTGTTGTCCTTTTGTATCTGGCTTATTTCACTTAGCAATAAATTTCACTCATTTCATCCATGTTGTAGCATGTATGCATCAGGATTTTATTCCTTTTTGTGGCTGAATTCCTCTACTTCTTGAGGTCATTTTGTACAGTGATGTCTCTTGATAGTTCTTCCTCTCTTGGAGCTCTACAAAGACTGCTGAATTGACTAGAATTCATGCTCTTCCTGTGGATTGTCACACAGTTATGTCCACCACCAAGCTCAAATCTCTTAAAAAATCAAACATAACAGGGTGCTTAAAAGTACATAACAATAAACCAAATCACAAATAATAGCACCAGTTCTAATTTAATCTTAATTTTTAATGTGCAGCATATTCAAAATATGGGTTGTATACAGAAAAAGTATCACATGAAGAGAAGAATAGGCAGGTTTAAGTTTCTGCCTTTGCTTTATAATATACTAGAGGCCCAGTGCATGAAATTCATGCACAGGTGCAGTCCCTAGGTCTGGCTGGCGATTGGGGCCTGCTGGCTGGGGGGAGGGACGGGGCATAGGAGGTTGGCCCTTGGCCCCCCCCTAGGAAAGGGGGCCCGGAAGGAACGGACACTGGACCCCGATGCCACCATCATCGGCACTCCGCCACCCCTCGGTTCCCCACCCCACCCCCCTTCCCTCGCCACTGTGCCTCCACTGCCGTGGGCAGGTGGTAGGCCAATCCGGGCCTTACAGTTGGAAGGAGGGACAGGGCACGCCGCTGGTCCTGAGGAGGGAGCCTGCCCTTGTCCCCTAGGAAAGGGGCCATGTCCGCCTCCACCCACCCCCGGTTCCCCGTCCCAGCCCCGGGGCCAGGCCCCAGTCGGGCAATTGGGGGGAACAACGGACCTGGGGAGGTTGGATGTGGGAGCACACTGACCACCAGGGGGCAGCTCCTGCATTGAGCATCATTGTGCGTCATAGAGATCGGTTCTTCCGGTCATTCTGGTCACTTAGGCTTTTATATATGTAGATGAGTGTTTTTTGTCAGAGTGGACTGATCTCTAGGTATTTCACATTGTGTGCAGATAAGTTTAAAAACCTGACATTTAATGGTCAAGTTTGGTTAACTAATATTTCCAGAGTAAGAGCATGTTAAATGTAGTCCTAGGTCTCCCAGTTTGTTTCAGTAGGAACAAAGTTATTCAGAATATTCTCATGCGTGAAAAGCTTTCTTATTAAGATGAGCCTGTACTATTTTTTGGAGGTTCATAACAGTTTTTTGTCTGCTTGATTGTCTACTTCTCTTTGCTTTTTGGACCTTGCCTCCCACCCCATGTTCCTCTTCTCCAATAATAAATGCAATTTAATATTAATCCTTGGGGCATGGGATAACTGGAAATTTTATTCAGTCAACCCTGTTGTCCCATGAGGTATTACAGCCCTCACACATGAGACTTGATTTTAGTGTCAGGGAGGGTATGCATACATTTTCCCCAAACAACATGAATCATTCTTTTGTTCAAAACTATTCTTTGAGTCTTGATTATTTTTTTATAATAGTTAGACATTGAATGTATCATGGAAGTTCAAGTATTTCAGGAATTATAATTTGAACCAAGAATTAACTTTCTGTGTAGTCTTTCCCAATAGAACTTCTAACAAATTCTGAAGTTGATTGATAGTAATGTAATCCTGTATTTTACATGCACACAACTTCCTAGAGATGCTGTGGTACACAGCAAGTAAAATAGAAACAAATTTTTGGAAAAAAAACCTGGAGAAGTAGTCTTTTCCATAATTGAGAGTTGATTATTTGATCTTAAAATGAAAACTTGTGGTTTCAAAGAACGATGTGACTTGAATGGGGTTTTTAAGTATAGCCTGGGAGGCATAGATGTGACAGCTCAAGCCAGTGGGCTTAAAAATTGGTACCATCACTGTGTGTGACCTTAACATTTTTGGGCCTGTTTTCCTGTCTTTAAAATAGAGATACCAACCTGAAATGATAATGTGAGAGTTAATTGAGATAACTTATGCTGGGCACTGAACACTGCCTGGTATGGTGTTGATAATGCTATTTCCTTGTTTCATGTGTAGAAAATGGGCATATTACTCATCGCATGGGTCAGTAATGCAGTTCAAATAAAACGACAGTTAAAATGCCATACATAAAAAGTAACTACTAATTCAGTGTTCCTTTTGTTTTTCCCTTTTTGGGTGTATTTTGTTTTGCATTTTCCTTTGTCTTTTGTGGATTAAGGGATGAGACATTGTTTCCTAATGTCCAATTTGTGCATTTGAAATGTTTTGCTGTACAAGGCATCCTTCCCATAGAACCTTTTAGCTTATGTTCCCTTTGGAATCTTTGGGTAATCTGGTTTCCTAGATTCATTTTCACTGTCTACTTCATGAGAGTCTATTGGTAGAAAATTGAAAATACAAATGAGTATATTATTGGATTTGTAATAGGGACACCTGGGTCTCTTCCAAAGTAGGTAACTAGTTTTAGGGAGGGAGGGAGGAATAAAGTTTGTAATGTAGAGGAAAGAGTTAATCAGTTTGGGCTATTTGCTTTGTAAACTGTCTTGTACCAAAAATCCTTATTTGAGCTTTGTAGTTTGCTACAGACAGTTTTCTTGATGAGATCTTTATAATTGTAACTTTATCCTTGCCATGAAATCGGCTATTAGGATCTCTTTAAAGTAGGGGTTTCCTTACAAAATTGTTTCATTATTATCTTTTTTAAAAAAAAACCATTTTATTGATTTTTTACAGAGAGGAAGGGAGAGGGATAGAGAGTTAGAAACATCAATGAGAGAGAAACATTGATCAGCTGCCTCCTGCACAACCCCCACTGGGGATGTACCCGCAACCAAGGTACATGCCCTTGGGTGTTATCCCATGCACCAAAAATCAATAAAATATATTTTAAAAAAAAAAAATAAAATAAAATAAATAATGGTCCAAAACCAGTTTGGCTCAGTGGATAGAGCGTCGGCCTGGGGATTGAAGGGTCCCAGGTTCGATTCCGGTCAGGGGCACGTAACTTGGTTGCGGGCACATCTCCAGTGGGGGTTGTGCAGGAGGCAGCTGATAGATGTTTCTCTCTCATCGATGTTTCTGACTCTCTATCCCTTTCCTTCCTCTCTGTAAAAAATCAATAAAATATATTAAAAAAAAAATAATGGCTCACTTTAAGTTCCCTATTTGAAAAAGCAGTATTATTTTATTATATGTCTAAAAGTAGTCCTGTGCACTGAAAGGTTGGTGCATGGGATAACACCCAAGCAACTGAGACACACCGGCCAGGGCTGTTTTTAAAGTTTTATTTAAGGAATATTAATTTCATGTTACTTTTGGTATAGAGTGCTTCTCTCTGGTGCTTTGCCAGATTAGCATCGAAGGTTTTTTAATTTTTTTTAAACAAGTTTTAAAAGATTATTTGTTTATAACTACTACTTTTAGACATATAATAAAATAATACTGCTTTTTCAAATAGGGAACTTAAAGTGAGCCATTATTTTTTTTATTTTATTTTTTTAAAATATATTTTATTGATTTTTTACAGAGAGGAAGGGAGAGGGATAGAGAGTTAGAAACATCAATGAGAGAGAAACATCGATCAGCTGCCTCCTGCACACCTCCCACTGGGGATGTGCCCGCAACCAAGGTACATGCCCTTGACCAGAATCGAACCTGGGACCCCTAAGTCCGCAGGCCGACGCTCTATCCACTGAGCCAAACCAGCTAGGGCCGTGAGCCATTATTTTTAAAGAATATTTTGAGGCCCAGCAGGGGTTGCTCAGTGGTTGAGTGTCGACCTGTGAGCCAGGAGGTCGCGGTTCCATTCCTGGTCACGGCACATGGGTGGGTTGTAGGCTCAATCCCCATTGTGGGGCGTGCAGGAGGATGCCAATAGATGATTCTCTCTCATCATTGATGTTTCTCTCTATTCCTCTCTGAAATCAATAAAAACATATTTAAAAAATTTTTTTTGTGAGACATATGAATTAGTTCCTTTTTTTTTTTCTAGGGAAGTAACACATTTAGTGTCCTGGTTGTTTTCTCTTAAAAAAGGTTAATGGACTTGAGTGGAATACAATGATGTGGGTTGAATGGCAGTTGAGACTTTAAACAAAGGGTAATGGTGCGTGGCTGTGTGCCCAGTTGATGGAGTCTGTCTGGTCTCTACTCAGTAACTTCACAAATGATCTGTAATAGGAGCATCACAGTGGAGTTTTTTTTTCTTTGAGAAATGTTAATGAGGAAGGGAGGGAAACTCTGAGAAAGACAGTATAATGCTTCTAATTTGATTTTTTTTCTTCCTGTGATCATTTAGTTTTTTTAAGTTTAAAGACTTTATTCCAGAAAAATGTAAACTTTCCCTGTAATATTAATTAATGAGCAGGAATTAAAAAGTGACAAGAGCCAGCTTTGAAATGTGGATTTGTATATAACCAAGAAGGAATAGTATTTCAGGGTAGAAAAAGCTGGAAGACACTCCTTGGCACTGAAGGCCAAGTGGTTGTAAATATGTACCTAAACAATGTTATGCCTTCATGTAGTATGTATATAGTATTGAACTGAATGCTGTGAATAGAAGTTTTACAATCCATAGTGCTTACTTGTATCGGGGCTTTGCATAAAGTCGATACTAAATAAATATCTGTTGAATAGTTCATGTTTGGTCTAATGGCACGTTTATGTTTTGAGATAGGTTAGGAATAGGAAGAAAACATTAAAATTGAAATTCTGTGAATTTCTTGTTTGTTCAAATTATTGCTTTTTAAAGATACAGTGCTTTAAAGCTCCAAGGAGTTTTCTGGGTGGGGAAAAAAAGTAAGCAGCTTTCCATTGAAAGGCATTAAGTTGGCTAAGATTTGTGCTATAAAAGCCTTTGTATAGTTCTGTGATCTTGAAACCTCATATTGTATATTGCTTGAACAAAATCAGAAGGCTCTTAGACAACCCTGAATCTGTTTGCTGTAGCCCCAGAGAATAAGAAAAGGAGAATCTGATATTGCTGGCAGTCTGTGCTGTCTTACTTTTCTGGCCAAGACATGCATTTAAAAATAAAATCAAGGAAATTGTAAACCAGTAGTAAAAATGAATAAAGCATCCAGGAGTTTGCCTTCTCTCATGTCCTGTCACCTGAGTCTCTCCTTTTTTGTTTTTAGACTCTGATATTAAACTAGTGTGGTAAAACTGTCCTCTGGGCTTGTCCTTCACTCTTCTCCTTTCAAATGTATGGGAAATAATCATGAAAGATACCATAAGGACATGCTTAGAGAGAGAGGAAGGCCAGGGGGCGGGGGAGAAGAGAGAGGAAGGGAGGGAAGGAGGGAAGGAGGGAGGGAGGGAGGGAGGAAACGAGGAAACATACATCCATTGGCTGCCTTCTGTAGGTGCTCTGACAGGGATTGAACCTGCAACCCCCGTAAGTGCCCTGACCAGGAATCAACTGGCAACCTTTCAGTGCACAGGACGACCCTCTAACCGGTGGTCGGCAAACTCATTAGTCAACAGAGCCAAATATCAACAGGACAACGATTGGAACTTCTTTTGAGAGCCAAATTTTTTAAACTTCTTCTAACGCCACTTCTTCAAAATAGACTCACCCAGGCCGTGGTATTTTGTGGAAGAGCCACACTCAAGGGGCCAAAGAGCCGCATGTGGCTCGTGAGCCGCAGTTTGCCGGCCACAGCTCTAAACCAACTGAGCCATTCCAGCTGGGCATGTTTATTATACATTTACTAGAAGCCTGGTGCATGAAATTCATGCACTGGGGGGGGGGGCGGGTCGCGGGTCCCTCAGCCCGGCCTGTGCCCTCTTGTAGTCTGGGAGCCCTTGGGGGATGTCCCACCAAAGGCTTAAGTGGGCCTAAGCCATCAGTCGGACATCCTTAGCATTGCCACAGAGGCGGGAGACACTCCTGCCACAGCCGCTGTGCTTGCCAGCCATGAGCCTGGCTTGTGGCTGAGCAGTGCTCCCCCTGTGGGAGCACACTGACCACCAGGGGGCGGCTCCTGAGTTGAGCATCTGCCCCCTGGTGGTCAGTGCACGTCATAGCACCTGGTTGTTCACAGTTTCGTCTATTTGCGTATTAGTCTTTTATTATAAAGGATATGATTGGTTTTAATATATGATGTTTCTGTCTAATAGCCTCTGGATACATTTACAAGTGCAATTTTAAAACCCTGCAAACTTCTTTACTGAACTAATTTGTATTAATAGATTGTGGCAATGTAATTGGGAAACTATTTAAAAATAATAACCCTTTTGGACCTGCTACAGGAAAGCTTAGGTGAATAAATATATAAAAACCAGATACAATATTACTATGGAATATCTTTTAAAAATATTTCTTTATTGATTTCAGAGAGGAAGGGAGAAGGAGAGAGAGATAGAAACATCAATGATGAGAGAGAATCATTGATTGGCTGCCTCCTGCACGCCCCCTACTGGGGATCAAGCCCGCAACCCAGGCATGTGCCCTTGACCGGAATCAAACCCGGGACCCCTCAGTCCGCAGGCTGATGCTCTATCCACTGAGTCAAGCCGGCCAGGGCTCTTTCCCCCCTCACCCCTTATGGAATATCTTGATGCCTGTTGCTTACCTTTAGTTGATGGCATATCTTATCTCCTTAGGTCATTTTTTCCCCCTTTGGGCTTGTGAATTTTCGGTTTCTGTTTTAAAATATGATTATTAATTTGGTTTTCAACTCATTTTATCTTAGTGACATTTATATTTAGGCTTTTTAATAATTATTAATTTGAAATTAAGGAAAGACTTATGAGCACAGGGGCACTTTTTAAAATTTTATTTTATTTTTTAGAGAGAGGAAGGAACAGGGATAGAAAGATAAAAACGTCATTGCTCGGCTGCCTCCTGCCCACCCCCTACTGGGGATCGCGCCAGAAACACAGGCATGTGCCTTGACCAGGAATCAAACTGGTCAGTGATCTCTTAGTTCATGGGTCAACCACTGAGCCACACCAGTGTGCACAGGGACACTTTTTGAGCTTTGTTTCTGGTACTTTCTAGCTTGCAAGTTATTGTGGATCAGGCCTAGGATAGCTGAAGTTCTCAATTATTACTATGAAATCAAGTGCTATTTTTATTTATTAATGATGATCTGTCTGGTGTAACTTTGCTCTGAGCTAAGTACTAGTAAGACCTAGAGAAAGACTTGACTCTGTTCCAAGAAGCATACAACTTAGAAAAATGTATGCTTCTTGGAACAGAGTGAAGTCTTTCTTTTAAATTCTGTTTTACTTCTCCTCTGAACAAACCAAATGCACAGATCAGATTTGTAAATGATCTGTTTTCTTAAGGTATCTTCTAACAGAATGTGTCTTGGGAGAGCTGAGTGGCAGCCCACATTTAGCTGGGAGTGGCAGTTCATATCCTTGAATTATATAGACCCTTTGTCCATACACAGTGACTTTGGAGCAGACTTGGAATTTAAACTTATACTTTTCTCATTTAATCAGTTTGATCTATTTTATAATAATTTTGATTTATTATAATTATATTTTGTGTGTGTTATATTTCATATATAAATACATATATACATATATATCTGTGTGTGTATATATATAAATATATGGAAGCTGAAACTTACTGAGTAGAAACTTGCTTTGAAGAACTTGGAAGTCTTGATACAGGAGATATTAAATAATATGATGGTTTGAAAAGAAATGGCAGCATACATAGGTCACTGAAACGTCATTGAGTTTGTATTTAATTGTTTTTATGAATAGGGAGAGGAAAGATTAAGACTTTGAATATAGTTAACTCTTTTGCAAGAGAGTCACTAAAACAGTTTTATTTCTTCAGAACTGTATATTACATGGTAATATTTCTTGAAGGAAGCTTGCTGAAGAAAAAACAGATCAGGCTTTCTGAATTTGCCAGATCCAGAACATAAAAAATAATGATTTGACATGAAAAAGAAGGGGGGGAGAAAAGGCCTGCTGGATCCACCCCCAGGAATCCTAGTGGGTCTCCATGGTAACAACCTCCTTGCTTACAACTTGTCACTGTGTAACTGTCACTGGGGTTCAAAGAAAAGCCAGTATCTCAAGAACTGTGTGGCATTAACCACTTTTTGATAAAATGCTGTTGTACATTTGCAGTGAGCCAGAAATAGAAAGTTAAAGGTTTTAATTCTGTGTTCCATTAAGGATGCTTAAAAAAGCTGCCTAATTATGGTAAGGTGCAGTGGTGAAAAAGTGGTGGCTGAGGTAGGCATAGAAGGAAGCCATAGTCTCAGAATGTTGGAATCTTTAGAGATTTTTCTCTAATATTTTCATTTTGCAAATGAGAGAACTGAAATGAGTTACTTAGGTTCATATAGAAGCAGAAGCAGGATTCTAGCCCATGTAATTTTCTGGCATACCTGTTCTATTATCCCCACCCATCCATTGCATTCACCATGCCTTACTTTTCATAAATAAAGCCTCATTTTCTGAGCTTAGGAAAGGACCTTAGAGATGTGCAGGGAAACTTTCTACCCAGGGAAGGAATCTGTTCTATATTCTGGACAGGCGGCTTCTGCCTCTTCCCCTTTCCTCAGGCTGGGCTACCTAAAAACCCACTGCCTAAGTTCAAAGAGAACGTAGTTTTACATGGATTTCCCACTGTAAAGCTATATGCATTGTTTTTCTCCCCTTAGATAAAGAGCAGTTGAAAATCAGACCCTCGTGTTTTTCATTAGCCTGTTTATCTCCATTTTAAGTCATGCGTGTCTGTCATGACAAGACAGATAATTCATTAAAAGAATTATGTTATACCTAACTTAGAACTTTGAGGAGACAATGCCATATTTGGAGCAAACTAGTTCTTTAACAGGTGGGAGGAAAGAGATGATAAATGCTGTGTTCAGCTTAAAGTACCTTATAATAAACTTAATATGTTGAAATGATTGTGAGCTAAAGAGTATCAAAAGAGCCCTGCCGTCATGGTTCAGTGGTTGAGTGTCAACTTATGAACCAAAAGATCATGGTTCAATTCCTGGTAAGGGCACATGCCCAGGTTGCAGCCTCAATTCCCAGTGAGGAGTGTGCAGGAGGCAGCCAATCAATGATTCTCTCTCATCATTGATGTGTCTATCTCTCCCTCTCCCTTCCTTTCTGAAATCAATAAAAATATATTTAAGGTTAAAAAAAAAAAAGACTTCACATTGATTGTGGGCAGGAGAGGTAGAGACAGACCATGGGGAGAGGGAGGAAGGAAGAGATATGACTGCATGCTTACCCTTCTATAGACAAGGAAACCTGAGTTGAGCTACCTCAGTGAAGACAATCACTTATTTGGGGCATCCAGACATTACTAGTAGGTGGTAGGGCAGGCCTAGGCTACCAGTCCATATAGTCCAAATGCTGCAGTATTTTCCTGTACTTTTCTTGCTTATTGAGGCCCAGTCTTGTAAGAGTAATGAAATAATTTGTTTTTGTAGCCACTCCCTTTCATGTGGTAGTATAATGTTTTAAAATATATTTTTATTGATTTCAGAGAGGAAGGAAGAGGGAGAGAGAGATAGACACATCAGTGATGAGAGAGAATCATTGATTGGCTGCCTCCTGCACGCCCCACAGTGGGGATCAAGCCTGGAACCTGGGCATGTATCCTGACTGGAAATTGAATCATAACCTCCTGGTTCATAGGTCGATGCTCAACCAATGAGCTTTTAAAACTAGTAATCAGTAATGTGAATGTGAATTCACTGTCTCATTCTAGAAGTTCTTACTTTTTCTTTTATTGTTTACTTTTTTATATCCTATATAATAAATGCCTAATATGCTAAGTGTCTGGTTGGCCGTTCAACCAGTCAAGGCATAATATGCTAATGATATGCTAAAGCCGCTCAACCACTCGCTATGGCTCGCTATGACGCAGTGACCATCGGGGGTAGACTCTCCGACCGGTAGGTTAGCTTGCTGCTGGGGTCTAGCTGATGAGGACTGAGCGAGTCGGGCCAGACACGCCCTGGAGCTCTCCCATGCGGTTCCTCCCTGGCTGGCCAACCTCCCGCGTCCCTCCCCGGCCCCGATTGTGCACTGGTGGGGTCCCTTGGTCTGGCCTGTGTCCTCTCGCAATCTGGGATCCCCTCGGGGGATGCTGGAGAGCCATTTTCGGCCTGATCCCTCAGGCCAGGCCGAGGGATCCTATTGGTGCATGGAGTCGTGCACCGGGCCTCTAGTATATATATATTTTTTATTGTCTTCAGAGAGGAAGGGAGAGAAAGAGGGAGATAGAAACATCAATGATGAGAGCGAATCATTGATCAACTGCCTCCTGTATGCACCCTACTGGGGATCAAGCCCGCAACCTGGGCATGTGTCCTTGACTGGGATCAAACCAGGGACCCTTCAGTCCGCAGGCTGACGCTCTCTATCCACTAAAGCCAAACCAGCTAGGGCTAGAAGTTCTTACTTTTGAATGCTTTAGGAAAATAGGCACACCTATTAACCACTCTGATGAGATACTGTTTGTGTTCCCTACCTAAACTGTTTACTGTTTTTTTTGAAAAGTAGGAGTAATTTAACCTTAGCAGAAGTGGCATGGAAATGTGGTGTTAAGGTAGCATTCATAGCATAGCATCTTCAAGTCATTTAGAAGAAATGTTTGGATCATAATGGAGTTCTTTTTTTTTTTTTTTTAAATATATTGATTTTTTTACAGAGAGGAAGGAAGAGGGATAGAGAGTTAGAAACATTGATGAGAGAGAAACATCGATCAGCTGCCTCTTGCACACCTCCTACTGGGGATGTGCCCGCAACCAAGTTACATGCCCTTGACCGGAATCGAACCCGGGACCCTTCAGTCCGCAGGCCGACGCTCTATCCACTGAGCCAAACCGGTTTTGGCCATAATGGAGTTCTTAAGGGCAGACAGGTGGAATGATCCCATCCATGGATCATATAGTAAACTAGTGGCCTGGTGCATGAAATTTGTGTACGGGGGGGGGGGGGGGGGCGGTTCCCTCAGCCCAGCCTGCACCCTCTCCAATTGGGGACCCCTTGGGAGATGTCTGACCGGCAGTCAGACATTCCTTTCGCAATCTGGGACTGCTGGCTCCTAACCGCTTGCCTGCCTGCCTGCCTGCCTGCCTGCCTGCCGAATTGCCCCTAACCTCTCTGCCTGCCTGCCTGCTCCCAACTGCCCTCCCCTGCCGGCCTGATCTTGCCCCCAACTGCCCTCCCCTGCCGGCCTGATCTTGCCCCCAAGGGCCCTCCCCTGCTGGCCTGATCTCACTCCCAACTGCCCTCCCCTGCCAGCTTGATCTCACCCCTAACTGCCTCTGCCTCAGCCCTCACCCACCATGGCTTTGTCTGGAAGAAAGTCAGAAAGTCTGGAAGATGGCCAGTTGACCTGGTCTAATTAGTATATTATCCTTTTATTAGTATAGATAGATTATATAGGATAGGATTGCTCAAATTGGGGGGAAGGGAGCCTTTTCCAGCAGGAGGAGATGCTCTTGGCAGACAAAAATACATAATGCCTGTATCTGGACTGATAGCCAGCCATATGCACTATACTGCCAAACTGGTCATTAAAAAATTGAACCGCTTTCTTACACCTTACACCAAACAGCTGTTGCCCTTAAAACCCCTCCTCAGCCCCCACCTTAGGTTCTGCCTTTGCAGTTCACCCAGATTAGGTTCTAATTGGTCAGTTTCTATGCCAGTCAGCGTTAGACGTTCCGCCTCCTAGGCAGCCATTGGCTCCTTGCAAATCACCCAGATTTGGTTCTGATTGGTTGGTTTCTATGCCAGTCAGCATCTCTGGGCCTATCTCTGGGCCTGACAGAGAGGTGGGGCTGATCAACAGCCACCCCAGGCTGCTGGCAGCGGGCTGAATTGACAATCTCTTGGAGAGAGAGAGGCGCAGAGAGAGAGAGAGAGAGAGAAGCAGGGTCTGATCCGCAGCCTCGAGGATCAGACCCTGCTTCCTCCTCCCTCCCTCCCTCCCTCCCTCCCTCCCTCCCTCTCTCTCTCCCTCTCTCTCTCTCTCTCTCTCTCTCTCTGCCAGCAGCCACAGATCAGCCCCACCTCTCTCTCTCCAAGAGGTCAGCAGTTCAGCCGGCTCGCTAGTCCTGCCCAATGTGTAGCCTAGCATTCAGTCGAGCCTTCAGTCCTTACGGACCCTGCGTTTTTATGTATTAGGATGAGAAACAATGTTACATCTAGTGAGACATGAGACAGGATGATGTCAGACTGCCATGTCCTTTTTCCCTTTCTCTCTCTTTCTTTTTTTTTTGTAAGTGGTTTGACAATTTTATTTAAAAAGTTAAACATAGCCCTAGCTGGTTTGGCTCAGTGGATAGAGCATCAGCCTGTGGACTGAAGGATCCGGGTTCGATCCCAATCAAGGGCACATGCCCAGGTTGCAGACTTGATCCCCCATGGGGGGTGTGCAGGAGGCAGTCGATCACTGATTATCTCTCATCATCGATGTTTCTGTCTCCCTCTCCCTTCCTCTCTGAAATCAATAAAAAAATGCATTTTTTAAAAAAGTTAAACATGTACTTACTACACAATTTAACCACTCCATACCCAGATATTCATCCAAGATAAATGAAGGTATGTGTCCAGACAAAATTTTGTATACAAATATTCATATTAGCTGTATTTGTAGTAGCCCAAATCTGGAAACAACCCAAGTATTCATCACTAGGCACATGGATAAACAAACCTTTTTTCTTAAAGTTTGGTTCCTCCCTCCCCAACTCCAATGACCCACAGCCATCCTTTTGGCTCTGATATCATGCTTCTTGATTCTAAACAGCTATATTCATTGAGCTCCTAGAAAAAAAGCATCAACCTCTTCAGACGGCCTTGCAGTCAGTGCCACATTTACCAAATGGTCTGATCTGTGGTCTTACTCTTTTGACGGAGCCCACGTTGAAGAGCATTCCAAATGCTATCTTGATCTATGTCCTCACTAGCAATCTTGTTTTTAAGCCTCCATTTACAAGTTGATTCACAGTGGGGGAGAGCCGTGTTCAGAAACTTTTTCTGATAGCCTGGATTTTCTTGTCTTTCTTCTCTTTGCTTCTATTTATGTTCTTTGTGTCTCTTCTTCCTTGAGCTTGTACCTTCTGCATAGTTGACTATTATCATCTTTGGGGCTGCAAAATAAAAGTTGGAAGATTTTAAAGTTAAAGTTCCCAGAATAATGTTGTCGCCCACATTGCACATATGTCACATTTTGAGTTTACTAGTTAAGCCTCTAAATATGTGCTTTATATACAGTATGTGCAGTGTGATGAGACTTAGGTTGCCATGAGAACCTAAAAGTTTTAGGCTTAAATGGTTCAGTAACAGACACTTTTTAAAAAATATATGTATTTTATTGATTTTTTACAGAGAGGAAGGGAGAGGGATAGAGAGTTAGAAACATCAATGAGAGAGAAACATTGATCAGCTGCCTCCTGCACCCGCGCCCCTCCCCCCCCCCCCCCGGATATGTGCCTGCAACCAAGGTACATGACCTTGACCGGAATCGAACCTGGGACCGGGACCCATGAGTCCGCAGGCCGACGCTCTATCCACTGAGCCAAATCGGTTAGGGCCACTTTTTTTTTCTTTTGTTGTCCTAGAGCAGCAGTCGCCAACCTTTCGGACCTCATGGACCACCAGTGGTCCGACTGGTTGGCAACCGCTGTCCTCTAGAGGAAAGCTAGTTTTTTGTTATCTAATGTACTTTTTTTTACAAATTGAGATATTAGGCAGTGGCCATTTTTATATATCGCCTCTTGCTATCCGGATGGGTAGCTTCTTTGTCTATTATCAGTCTTCTTCATTCTAATCTTCCATGCTCTAGTTTTTTCCCCCCTGTATACCTGTCTCCTGTTACTCTCTTTGCTACAGGATAGGATTAGAAGTAGGAAACTGGAAGCTTTAACTTTAACAAAAAAATTCACCTGGAAAGAGAGGGATTATCTAGTGGGTTATCCTAAGCACATCTAAGGAATTCTTCTCTCATGTAAGCCCCCTGAGGAGAGCTTATAGTGGTGGTAAAATTGCTTCAAAACTTTTTTGAAAAAAAGCATTGTGATGTTTGTCATCTAAAAACAATTCAGGTTAGCCCAGCTGGCGTGGCTCAGTGGTTGAGCATCGACCTATGAACCAGGAGGTCATGGTTCAATTCCAACTTAGGGCAAAGGCCCAGGTTGTAGGTTTGATCCCCAGTGTGGGGCATGCAGGAGGCAGCTGATCAATGATTCTCTCCCATCATTGATGTTTCTATCTCTCCCTCTCCCTTCCTCTCTGAAATCAATAAAAATATATTTAAAAATATATATATTTGAAAAACAAGAAAATTCAGATTTAGTTTTAATTGGAATACATCATTTTTAATTTTATTTTTAATCCCCATTGGAGGATATTTTTTCTGTTGATTTTTAGAGTGAGTGGAAGGGAGGCAGGAAAGGGGGGAGAGATAGACAGATAGATAGATAGATAGACAGACAGAGAAACATCAATGCGAGAGAGACACCTATATTGGTTGCCTCCCACATGGGCCCCGACCACGGCTGGGGATTGAACCTGCAACTGAGGTACATGCCCTTGACTGGGAATCAAACCCTCAACCCCTTCGTGCTCGGGCAGATACTAACCGCTTAACACACTTGCCAATACTGGAATACATTATTATTTTTAAAAATATGTTTTTTATTGATTTCAGAGGGAGGAAGGGAGAGTCAGAAACAGTGATGAGAGAGAAACCTCAACATCTATCGGCTGCCTCCTGCAAGCCCCCCACTGGGGATTAAGCACACAAACCTGGGCATGTGCCCTGACTGGGAATCAAACTGTTGACCTCTTATTAGCACGGAGTCAACTCTCAACCACTGAGCAACACCATCCTGGCCACTTAAGTAACCTCAATAAAGTTCATAACAGGTAATTAAAGCTGTGATCTTAACTCACTAAAATAGCATATCAATTCACATTAAGCTACTCTTTGAAGAATCAAAGTTGTGTAACAGAGCTGCTCAGAACAATTGAAGTATATAAGTCACTATACACAGCTAAGAGGTTTTTATTTTATTTTACATAGTTTTATTATTTTCAGAGAGGAAGGGAAAGGGAGAGAGAGATAGAAACATCAATGATGAGAGAGAATCATTGTTTGGCTGCCTCCTACACGGACCGAGCCTGCAACCCAGGCATGTGCCCTGACCAGGAATCGAACTGTGACCTCCTGGTTCATAGCTCGATGCTCAACCATTGAGCCACACTGGCCAGGCAAAAGGTTTTTAGTAAAATGCTGAACACTTGTATGCCTGTGTTTTCTGGGACATGAAAGTGCCACTATTGTACGAACCCTGCTATGTTCTTTTCAGTATATCAAATGGTATGGATGGGGCTCTGCTTTGCACTAGGAGATCTAGGCATATGCTATCATTGAGCATCTTTTGTTCATCATTACTGCTGTATTACCTATAAGGGGCAAAGAGAAAATTTCAAAATTTCAAATGTTTAATTTGCTGATAATGTATTAAAGTAAGTAATTTTGGTGGACCAGTTAAATCTTAAGGATTTTCTTTAAGTTTTAGGGAAAGTGTGTTGTTGGGGGGCTACCTACTATATTTGTGTATTTATGCCCCATAAACTTGGGATTGTGTACACGTATACATCAGACACCTCAGTAATGGAAAGGAGCTGGGCAGTGCTCTTTTCTCTGGAGCTGGCTTCATGACTGGATGACTTAGCAGTGTTTTGTAATTGAGGATCTCAAAGTACATCAGCATCAACATTTTTTAGTTTCTCCATTTTGTTTCTCATTAGCAGGTACTCTTGTTTTTCCCTAAATAGTGGTACTAGGGAGAGATTTCTGAAATGGAAGAATATTTTCCTGAAAGTTAGAGATGTTAGAGTGGATGCTGAGTTTATTTTTATCTTTCTGTAGAATGCACTTTCTCTACAGTTGGGGGGAAAAAAACCCTGTAATTTTGCCTCTATGAACAGTGTGGTATTAATTTCATACTATTGTGAAACATTTTAGGTTTAAGTTACTTTATATTTTTAAATTACGTGCTAAAGAAATTTCAGGAATGGAGGGACCTTAGAAATCATGTAATCCAAATCCTATATACTCACATCCTATATAATAATCCTATATAATAAAGAGGTAATATGCAAATTGACCATCACTCCAACACACAAGATGGCTGCCCCCATGTGGACACAAGATGGCCACCACAAGATGGCCGGCAGGGGAGGGCAGTTGTGGGTGATCAGGCAGGCCAGCAGGGGAGCACAGTTGGGAGGGACCAGGCCTGCAAGGGAGGACAGTTGGGGGCAATCAGGTCTGCAGGAGAGGGCAGTTAGGGGTGACCGGGCTGGCAGAGGAGGGCAGTTAGGGGTGACGAGGCCTGCGGGGTGGGACCAGGCCTGCAGGGGAGCACAGTTGGGGGGGGACCAGGCCTGCAGGGGAGGGCAGTTGGGGGGGACCAGGCCAGCAGGGGAGGGCAGTTGGGGGCAACCAGGCCAGCAGGGGAGGGCAGTTAGGGGTGACCGGGCCTGCAGAGGAGGGCAGTTGGGGGTGATGAGGCCTGCAGGGGAGGACAGTTGCGGGGGGACCAGGCCTGCAGGGGAGGGCAGTTGGGGGGGACCAGGACTGTAGGGGAGGGCAGTTGGGAGCGACCAGGCTGGCAAGGGAGGGCCAGTTAGGGGTGACTGGGCCAGCAGGGGAGGGCAGTTGGGGCAACCAGGCCTGCAGGGGAGGACAGTGACCAGGCCGGCAGGGGAGGGCAGTTTGGGGCAATCGGGCTGGTAGGGCAGCAGTTAGGCGTTGACCAGGCTGGCAGCAGAGTGGTTAGGGGCAATCAGTCAGGCAAGCAGGTGAGCAGTTGGGAGCAAGCAGTTCTGGATTGTGAGAGGGATCCCAGATTGGAGAGGGTGCAGGCTGGGCTGAGGGACACCCCTCCCCCCCCTGGTGCACGAATTTTGTGCACCGGGCCTCTAGTCGCTCTCTCTCTCTATATATATAAAAGCCTAATATGCAAATTGTTCCCTTGGGAGTTCAACCAGGAGACTGGGAGTTCGATCGCTCACTATGACATGTGCTGACCACCAGGGGACAGCGCGGGATGAAGGAAGGCCCCGGCCGGCAGCCAGAAGGCCCCAGTTGGCCCTGATTGCTGGCCAGGCCTAGGGACCCTACCCATTCACAAATTTTGTACACCAGGCCTCTAGTTTAAGATAACTGTAGGTTCCCTTTGTGAGAGTGCTGATAGATGGAACCCATGGAGAGTCAGGCCTGTCTGTCCTCAGTCTTTCTGTTTGCATAGCATTTATAGTTTGTATTCCATGTTTTAGTTATAGTCATATACTATCAGCGTTTATTATCTCGTGTTAATCTTATCCAAGAACTAGGTTATAAATATTGGGGTTAAGTGATAGTAGGGCTTATATTTGTTCTATAGCCCATATAATACTGAATAAATAAATATATAGACAGTGTGACGTACTTGGTTGATTCATTAAGAGCTAAAGCACAGAATCATTTGATCCATTCAGCTGTGCATTTCTTTTTTTTTAATATTTGATTTCAGAGAGAGGAAGGGAGAGGGAGAGAAATAGAAACATCAATGATGAGAGAGAATCATTGATTGGCTGCCTTCTGCATGCCCCTACTGGGGATCAAGCCTGCAATCTGGGCATGTGCCCTTGGCTGGAATCAAACCCGGGACCCTTCAGTCCACAGGCCGACACTAGCCACTGAGACAAATCAGCTAGGGCTCAGCCGTGCATTAAAAACAGTTTTTTAAAAATTGATTTTTAGAGAGAGGAAGGAAGAGAGCAGGAGAGAAAGAGAAACATCAGTTGGCTCTCTCCTGTACCCGCCCTGGGGATAGAGCTCACACTCTGGACATGTACTCTGTAATCTGGGAATCGAACACCCAATGGGATGACACTCAACCAACTGAGCCACACCGACCAGGGCAAAACCATGTGTTTTATCTTCGGAGCATTCACTCTGCTCAAAAATTAGGCTTTTCATATATTTCACATTGAGATAAATCTGAATGAATTGTTCTAAGCAAAGTAATTTTGGGAATATAAGTACATATTTGGGTTCTGATTTTATAAGCCAGCATCCTGGGAAATACATTTTTAATATTACATCAGAAATTATTTTAGCTTTTTCTTACCAGAAAAAATAGACCCCAAAATATAGTCTGAAAATTGGAGTGAGACCTTCTTTCTGAAAACAGCAAACAGATCAGTAAAGATAAAGCTCATTCACAAATATGGGAAATAACTTTTCTTTGTGTTAAATTTCAGATTTTAAATGATAAATTAAGTCTCACGTATACTGCTGATCAGGTAAGAATCTGACCCAGTAAAGTTTTCACAATGTCTTTTCTGCTTCCCTGGGCGGAGGGATTCTTCGTGTAAGTCACTGAAATTATTGGGAAGTTCCTTAATTGAAATACAATCTCTCAAACCTTCCTTCAAGTACCAGCCGGCATGGTTCTGTTTTTTGTCTGGAGCATGTGAACAGAGTGCATGTGTGTGAGATAATTGGGCTTTCACTAATGGCCCCCTTTCAGCAACCATGTATGGGTAAAGCTGTTCTGGTCTTCTGCTCCTCCCTCTCTGAGCACGGAGCAGAATCTGTTCTGCTAAAGCTCCTGTTCCACTTTTCAGGTTTCTATATTTGTACAGCAACAGCAGGCGCAGCCCACTAGCTAGGCCTGTGTGGCTGCCCTGTGCTCCCATACTGGCTCAGGCCTGCTCTGGACTCAGCCAGGGCTCGAAGTCTGTGTTCTTGCATGCGTCCATCTGTCTGTCTGTGTACATTTCTGTGGAGGATTCAGATTTTCAAGTTAAAGAGGTGACTGGTTTGTCTTTGTTTTGTCAATTATAAATTATAGAGAATGTTCTGGGATGGGGTGAGGAGGCAAGATTTGTATTATTTAATAAAATATGTTTTAGAGAGAGGATGCCAAATTGGTAAAATACAGTGTCAAAATGGTCTTTGGGTTCTCAGAAACTTATCTCATTAAAATAGTAGTGTGTGTGGTATTTTTTTCCTTCTTTTCTACTGATCACAAAGATCAGTTCCTCGGGGATGGAAATGAATTCCTTTCCTGGCATACAAATTTCCTGATGTAGATTTGAGCAGAAAAGGCTGAGACACCTCTGCACCCTTAAGAAATGATTTTGTGTAGTAGGAGCTAACGCCTCTTAACTTGGCCATTTGCTGGGAAAGAAACTGTGGGAAACACCCTGTTGCTTTGGCCTGTGCTATGTTTGTACTGATGCAGAGTGCTTTGTAACGTTGGGCCTTACACAGAGGGCTTGCAATGTGTTTTGGTGTCATGTCTATTTAAGGAATAGTAGGGGACGTGACATGTAGACAGATTTCAGGCTATTTCCAAACGGTTTTGAATTTGTTACTATATTTTTAAAGGCTGCTTTCTTGATTTGTTATGAGATATTCTGATTAGATAGAAATGAATTCCTCACTCTTAGTCAACTTAAGTCTAAATTCAAGTTTGTTTGTTTTATACTTTATCCCCTCCCCCAGTCCCCATGAGTCATAAGCATACAGACTTGGGAATAGAATTTGTCAGCTGAGTAGGGATGAGACAGTTCTCTGCACATATTTGTAACTGTGGTGGGTAAGGAGAGAAAAGGACTTTAAATGTTAGAGAAACACATTCACTGAGGCAGCTCCTTCCTGTGGCTGTGTGGTATGGTTGCAGAGTTCCATGCTACTATTTGCTGATGTATTCTGACTCTGAATCACATTTTGCCACTTGTCTGTTTTGGCTTTGGGTGTATGTGTTTGTTTAGAGCCTAGGACCTGGTGCTGAGTCTCTCCTGGGTCCTGTGTATTAAATGACTTTCTGTTGAGTGTGGTATTAAATAGGCTTCATTTTCCCCTTCTTGGCAACTCTTAGTACCCATCTCATTTTACCATCCTACTAATGTTTTCCCATTTTTACCATGAATCCCTATATACTCTTTGTAGGGGATGTCATTGGAGATTAAACTCAGTGACAACTCTTTGATATTATAGCTCAACCTCACTAAAGGACACTGTAGCTAGCACATCTCTATTCCACATTTCCTTTAATTCTTTTAAAAAAAATAATATATATTTTTATTGATTTCAGAGAGGAAGGGAGAGGGAGAGAGAGAGAGAGAAGCATCAATGATGAGAGAGAATCATTGATTGGCTGCCTTCTGCACGCACCACACTGGGGATTGAGCCCGCAACCTGGGTATGTGCCCTGACTGGGAATCAAACCGTGACCTCCTGGTTCATAGGTCGATGCTCAACCACTGAGCCATGCCATATAGGTACTAAGAGTTGCCAAGAAGGGCATAATATCTTTATTAATCATCTTGTCAAAGAAGAAAACTTTTTGGGACTCATCCTGTCTCACCATAGGCACCAACCTTAGAACCTGGAATTATAATGATAGGAAACATTTATTGAACATTCATGTGCCAGGTACTGACTAAATGCTATGTAAATCTTTTAATTCTAATAAATACCCTGTAAGGTAGATACTATAACTATAACCACTTTACAGATGAGGAAACAAGTATAAAGAAGTGAAACAATTTACCCAAAGTTACCTGGCTAGTAAGTGGCAAAACTGGGATTAGAAAGCAGTGTGACTAGAATCTGAGTGGTAGGATATATTGTAGTTTGACAGTATATATTTATCATAACATTTGGAATATTGGGATTATTGAATCATGAGTCAGTCTAACCCAGTTTCGTTTTAGAATTTCCTTATGAAAATGACTGTATGACTTTGGTTTTGCAGGTCACTGTCAACAAATTCATTTATTGATGATAAAGAGCTGCATGGCAAATAAGAAGTCCATGAGCATTCCTGAAATTACCAGTTTATCTCTGCTAGTGCCAGACTATTTACCAAAGATATTAAAGCAGAATTTTAGCTTCCTTAACTCTTGTTCCCTGCACTGCACATTCTCAAGAGAAGCCCTCATAGCAGAACCATGAGAAAGGAACACTGGCAAGTTTTGCCTAACCCATTAACTAGATCTGTGTGCACATTACAGGATAACAGGGAGGTCTGTTCAAAGAAATGATGATGGCAGAATTATGATAGGCTGGGTAATTTCATTGGAGGGTAGCAAAAATGATGTTCTATCTTAGTATGATTGAATAGCACAAATGTTTGATTTAGATAGGGAATAAGAACCAGTTCTCCTGAGATGTTTTTTAGTCTCTCTCTCAAATTGATGGCAGATACACGCTGTGCAATGTTTTTTGTTTGTGGTGTAAGTTATATCTTCTGAATAAGACTTATAAACTCATTAAAGACAGGGATTGGGCCTTTTTTTGTACTGCCTAGTTCTGGGTTTATAGTGGATGTTCTCTACATGTGTTTTTGATTGCTAGAGCTCCCATTTTATAAAGAGTTTGGTTTTTTTTAATACTCACCTGAGGATATTTTTCCATTGATTTTTAGAGCGAGTGGAAGAGAGAGGGAAAGACAGAGAGAAATATCAATATGAAAGAAACACATCGATTGGTTGCCTCCTGCACAAGCCCCGACCAGGGCCTGGACTGGGGAGGAGCCTGCAACTGAGGTACGTGGCCTTGACCGGAATCAAACCCAGAATCCTTTGGTTCGCAGGCCGATGCTCTACCCACTGAGCCAAAGTGGCTAGGGCTAAGAGCTTGTTTTCATAAAAATGAAATCAAAATACTCACAAGTTTAATTTTGTGGCACAATTATTTTTTTTTAAAAGCAGTGATTTCAAGGCTGTGACATCATATAAATGGGTATTTAAAGGTCAGAAGTGCTTTTAGAAGCACAATTTGAGAGTAATGAAAGCACGATAATTGAAGTAACTTTAAAAAAAAGTGATAGTATAGAATTTGCCCTAGAGCTAGCCTGAACATAATCTCTGACTGGCTGAAGCAAAAGTGTAATTTTTGTACTTTTTGGCATATAACCTAACAGTCCCAGGAATCATTTCCATAGAAAGAAGTCTTTTCTAGTTTTGTAGGATTATGATATTAAGAACAGAAAAGATTGAATAAAGTTTCCTGATTGTCAACAAAACAGGATAAACCACCTGAGACAGGGCCATATGGAAGCATCCTGCTTGAGTGCCCATGTGTTTGGGGTGAGGTTGGGGCAGATGGTACAGGCAGGGTTCTTGGCTCCTTGGTCAATGGTTTTTAGAGGTGATAGAAGTTAGATGCTAGGTACTGTGGAAGGGCTGTTATATGTTGTATGTATTGGGCATATCTGCCTAACAGGTGGAGTGAGCTCAGTGAAGGATATTGATGAGTTGGGTAGTGTGGGGGCTAAGATAAGGGAAGAGGTGAGGAGATGCTGACCTGGAATGATATCTACAATTTGATCTTAACCTCCCTCAGATTAGGGAGAGGGAGACAAGATACAGTGTGAGAAACAGGATTCCAGATCCCTGGCCTCTTCTGTTCTCTAGAGCCTTCAAGTAAGATATTGCAGAACTAGAATTTTTCTGTTAAGCTTGAAGCTGTTTTGATTCCTTTGTGAGATACTAGGCCAGAAGCTGTATTTATAGAATTTGTTTTGACATATTATCTCACCCTGTCCCTTTACTGGAATTCAGCTAATGGTGCACTTTCCCTGGTAGAAAAGGTTGATTGAAGAAAATGTACACATAGATATGCAGCTGAGTGATTGAAAATGGCTCCAAACTTTGTAAATAGGCCAGCCTTAATATCAGTTGAGTTGCTGGGGTAATCAAACGGTGTAGTATAACTACCCAGCTCACTTGTGGTACACTGCTGGTTCACCTGGACAACGGCTGTTTCCACACAAAAGTTCCAGGCAAAGCAGGAAACAAACAAAAGTACTTGTTTTGGAACAGCATGCGTTAGGCTTTTTCTTTACGTTGTACCTCATAGTTTTAAGAGTTTCCGTTTAAAATTTTTCTGTAGAATGGTCCTAGCTGATTTGTCTCAGTGGATGAGCATCAGCCCTCGGACTAAAGGGTCTCAAGATTCTAGTCAAAAGCACAGACCTCGGTTGCAGGTTTGATCCCCAGCCCTGGTTGGGGCTTGTGTGGGAAGGAACCAATTGATGTGTCTCTCTCACATCTATGTTTCTCTTTCTCTGGCTCTGCCCCTCCCTTCCACTCTCTAAAAATCAATGGGAAAATATCTTCAGATGAGGATTAACAATAAAAATTTACTGTAGAATAGGGAACATCAATTTGTAAATAATTCAGCCAGTATTCCACATTTGCAACTTGGTTAGCAGTTTTTTCTTTATCCTTCCAGAGTTGTTCTGTTTATGTACAAACCATGTATAATTCCTTTCTTATTATATAAATATATCCTTCTGATCAATCCTTAATAGAGGTTGGAACTGTCTTCTTTATTCTCTTTAATAGCTGCAGTATTCTGTTGTATTGCTATACTATATATTTTTTAACCAGCACCCATATGATGAGCATATATGTATGTTCCCAGTTTTTGCTATTATAAATAGTATTCTTACAAACGACCCTTCGCATACTCTATGTACATCACCTATTTAAGGGTTATATTTCTAGAACTGGAATTACTGGATTCAAAGGGCATGTGCAGTTTTCAGTATTGATAAGATACTTAAGATCTTTTAAAAATGTTTAGCAAGGGATATTATCCTGAAGAATATTATTAGCAGTCAAAAAGGTCTCAATGCAATGGCAGTCAAACTAGCATCCCAAAGAGTTACTAGAATGAACATATGATCTGAAATGGAAGATTTAAGAAACCTTGAGATAAGTTTTATTATTATTAAAAAAATTTTTTTTTGTTAATGGATATTTTTTTCCATGTTTTTAGATAGAGAGTGGAAGGGAGAGGGAGAGACAGAGAGAGAAACATCAATGTGAGAGAGACACATTGATCGGCTACCTCCTCCACGCGCCCCTGTCCTGGGCCATGGATCAAGCCTGCAACCGAGGTATGTGCCCTTAACCGCAATAGAACCCTCCACCCTTCTGTTTGAGGGCCAGTGCTCTAACCACTGAGCAACCGGCTAGGGCGAGATAAGTTTTATTATCAAGCCTAGCAATCGTTATCACCACAGAAGAAGTAAGTTGCCTACAGCCCCTCCTTTTTTTTTTTTTTTTGAATCCTCACTGGAGGACATGTTTAGAGAGAGGAAAAACAAATATTGATGTGAGAGAGAAACATTGAATGGCTGCCCTTTATAGATGCCCCGACCGAGGATTGAACCTACTGAGCCACTCCAGTTGGACCGCCCTCTTTTTAAAATTAAAAAAAAAAAAAAAAAATTGTTTTTATTTTAAAGGAATTAGTGATGATAGCTGAATCTGCAAGTCATCTCTCTCTCTCTTTCTCTCTCTTTCTTATTCTCAAAATGTTAGTTTCACCCATTTATGATCTTTACCAATTAGAAAAATATTTGTGTTACCTGGCTCATTCCGTCCTTTTATTCTTAAAACTATCAGATAGATATGAGGCCATTTAGTCATCATAATTAGCCTTTAAATTCCAAGTAGTTATACTTAAAGTTCAGTAATCACTTCAGAAAATAAAAGCAACATACTATTTTGAGCTTCCCCTCTAAAAAAGCATTTTACAAATGGACTTATTTTACCAGAGTGCCATGATTCCAGAAAGTACAACTCTCACTGGCTGGTTATGGAACCTGGGTCACTTAATTTGTTCTCTTCATTTTAATTCCCTCATCTGAAAATGGGAGTGAAAATGCTAAAGAATCTCCTTTGGGCACTCAGAAAAATAATTATAAAGTCATTTCCAGAGGTTATGTATTACAGAAATGACTCTTCTGAGACATCAAAATTATAAAGTAATTTTAGAAGTAACTCTTGACAATGTTTTAGAAAAAAATTTAGTCACATTCTGCCTACATGGTACTAACATATGGTGCAGCCCTGATGAGCTGCACAAGTGGGCTGAAATCAAAATGCAGTTGGAGAGGAGCAGTAGTGACTCACTAGATGAGATTGATTTGGCCTTATGGCAGGGCAGTGAAACTAAGGCGGAAATGGTGGTCTTATAACGTGGCCAGATTTAAGCAAGTGATACAGTGTAATGACTGAGCCCTTCAAGTTTGGATTAGGTGCTTTGTTTCAGTCCCTGTACGTAGGTAGGTCTTTAGAGTCCCCACTTTACCACATAATGGGGAGTCTTCGCTGCCTGTGATTTCTGTGCATGGTTCCACGTCTTGAAGGTAGAAGCCACTAGTCAAATATTTAATTTTGATATTGCCGGAACACTGGGTTCAAACTAGAAAGATACATGAAAAAGTAAGCATTTCTCCCCAGAGAAAGCCACATATTAGCTTAGCTACTATGTGTAAATTACTGCTGCTACATCCAGCAATATGTTGCCCAGTTCTGATAGTGCTGCCAAGGAAACAGGAGGAGCTAAAACAGAATGAGATTCCTACACCCCACCCCCGACCCCCTATAGAGAGCTATAGTAGGAGAGAATGAATACTTTATGGGGATTTGAGAATTATTTTGAGAGTATAGGCATTTTAGAAGGAAGTAGGAAAAGAGGCTTAAAAACTATGTATTTTACATTCCTTCTCTGCTTAACCTGAACACCTCCAAAATAGGATTAGGTGAGATGCCGTGTTTAGGTGCCTATATAGTCATATGGAAAGATCACATAACTATACAAAAGATGGGATGGCAGATAGGGAAAGGAAGGAGAACAAAGAGCCAACTCACCCACACCCATTCAACTTTACTGCCCCCCCCCTTTTTTTTTAGCAGTTTCAGAGGACTAGATAATTATGTTGGCTTTGTAAAATAGGTGTAGTTATATTTATTGGTTGGTTGTGACACATAGGAAGGATGTTATTGGCAAAATCATGCCAATTCTGACTGATTCTTAAATATGGGCTGCTCACAAGAAAATGTTTATAATTGTAAGTGAAAAAAGTAGGTTACACAATAGTATATAGAATATACTTAATTTGATAATAATTATGTGTATTTGAGTGTGCATGAATCTTAATATATACATAGAAAAGAGCCTCGTAGGCTTTTTTACCTAAATGCTAACCTATCTAGTTAATTTTTTTTAAATTGAGGAAGTAGAAAAATTAAAGGGAAATAAGTACTTAATAAATCTACTTCTATTAAACGACAGGGGGAGACTGCTCATAGTGTTGCTTTCACCGAAATAACCAAAGTGGAAAGGGGGGGGTTCTTTTTTTTTTTTTTTATGAAAAAGTACACATATTTATGTGCAGATATACTAATGTAAATGTTAATGCAAAATTTATAAATTAGAGTAGATAAACTAGGGAATTCCAGTTCAACTATTGAAGGTCTGATAATGTGTTATCTTCATTCCAGGTGTCTTGGGGATATAAGTAGAAAAGAGGAGGGACTTATTTGTTCACAAAATGATAGCATATGAAATATATTTCATTAATACAAATTTAGAAATGAGATTTATACATAGTTTGTCCTAGGTATCTCATATATGGTGGGAATTGAACTAGACCTTAAATAATGGTTTAAAATCGTTTGGAGAAAATAGGATTGTGCTTTTAGATGATTAGTCCCATCTTCTAGTTTTATAGATGAGGAAACTGAAGCCCAGGAAAAGTGACTCACTCAAGATCACACAAATGACATCGGATCTGGCCTTTGTCTAACATACTGTTTGTTTTGTTTCTTTGCAGCAGAGAGAATCAAAGTTCAGGTGATTAGAGAATCTGATGAAAATTTTGGGTTCTCCAGGAACTCTCCCATGTCCATCTTAACACAGTTCTGCAAAAAAAAAAAAAAAAAAAAAAGTCATAGGGTTTATAGACCTACTATTCCCCTTTCTTCACAGCTCATCTATGGACTTTGAAGAGATCTGAAGTTCTCAGATTAAGAATCTTGATGAAAAAGGAGAGGTCTTAAAATTGTTGCAACATTGCACAACAATGTTGACATACTGAACTGTATTAAAAATGCTTAAGATGGTAAATTTTATGTATGTGTTTTTCCACAGCTTTTTTTAAAAGCTGGAAAAAAATGTTGCCACTAAAGAAAGGATGAGCATACTGGCCAGTGGAGGAGATGAGATTGGGATCTGTTTATAAACTCTTCTACTAGGGTCAGGGAGAGGACACACATAGATGACTCAGTCAGTAAAGTCAGAAGCCCTAAACTTAAGCCTGAATCATGGAAATAGTAGTCACAGAGCAGTGTCACAAGGGAAAAAAGGATTTTTGTACACCCCAATTGTTAAGTTCTATCCCTGTTGACCAAGAGAAGTCAGAACTACCAAGTGTACTGGTTAATAATGCAGATTTTGTAATCAAAGAAACCATGATAATTTCAAGAGAAACATCAAAAGTGCTTTTTAAAAAAAATATATTTCTTTATTGATTTCAGAGAGTAAGGGAGAAGGAGAGAGAGAGAGAAACATCAATGATGAGAGAGAATCATTGATCGGCTGCCTCCTGCACACCCCCTACTGGGGATCAAGCCTTCAACCCAGGCATGTGCCCTTGGCCGGAATCAAACCAGGGACCCTTCAGTCCGCAGGCTCACACTCTATCCATTGAGCCAAGCTGGCTAGGGCTCAAAAGTGCTTTATTCAAAGTAATGTCCATCGCTAGCTACACATTTCCCCCATCTTTCAGGTAATTTGTTGATACTGTCCCAATAGAACTTTTCTTGTTTTGAGGCAAACCATTCAGAGACCCAATTTTACACTTCTTCGTACGTTTTACATTTTGAAGTGCTGCTCAGAAAGTGCGTGTGCCATCGATTGGAACAAGTGGTCATCTGAAGGAGCAAGGTCTAGTGAATACGGCAGGTAAATTCATACTTCCCAGGCAAGATCTTTTAACGTGTCTCCAACTGTTTTTTTGTTTTTTTTTAAAATATATTTTATTGATTTTTTACAGAGAGGAAGAGAGAGGTATAGAGAGTTAGAAACATCGATGAGAGAGAAACATCAATCAGCTGCCTCCTGCACACCTCCTACTGGGGATGTGCCTGCAACCAAGGTACATGCCCTTGACCGGAATTGAACCTGGGACCTTTCAGTCTGCAGGCTGACGCTCTTTCCACTAAGCCAAACCGGTTAGGGCTCTTAACTGGTTTTGAAGTGTGTGATGGTGCATCGTCATGAAGCAAAATTACTTTGCCGTGTCTTCTGGCACATTCTGGTCGCTTCACGATCAAAGCGTGGTTCAAATTGATTATTTGTTGTCCGTAGCGATCAGTATTAATGGTTTCACCCGGTTTGAGAAGCTCATAATATACCACACCTTCCTGATCCCACCAAACATAGAGCATTGTCTTCTTTCCGAAGCAATTTGGCCTTGTAGTCAGTATTGATGGTTGACCTGGATCAACCCATGATTTTGTGCGTTTGGGATTCTCAAATAAATCCAGTTTTCATCGCCAGTCACAATTTGATGGAAAAAAGACTTTCTTTCGTGCCGTTGAAGCAACATTTTACTGATGACTTTTTGGTTTTCCATTTGTCTTTTGTTCAGTTGATGTGGCACCCATTTTCCTTTCTTTAAAATCTTTCCCATTGCTTGTAAACGATCAGAAATTGTTTGCTGAGCAACGTTTAATCTTTCTGCAAGTTGTTTTTGAGTTTGACACACATCTTCATCCACTAATGCTTGTAATTGTTGGTCTTCAAACTTTTTCAGTTGACCTGGACATTCTTTGTCTTTCACGTCGAAATCATCACTTTTAAAGTGTTTAAACCAGCGTTCACAAGTATCTTGAGGTTAAGCATGTTCACCATAAGCTTCCCGAAGTATACAATAACTTTCAGCAGCACTTTTCTTTAAAATAAAGCAATGAATTAAAACTTCGCGCAAATGCTCTTTTTTGGGCACAACATTAGACATTTTCAAGCATAAAAATATCTATGATGTTAACACCTTCAGAAAATTTGACATATGAAGTTTTGAAGCTTGCTGTCAATACAACAAAATAGCATACATATCAAATCGCATATATGTCAACATATGTGTAACTTGAAAAAAATCCACATTATTAACCGGTACACCTGGTAAGCCTGGTCCAGTACAGGACCCAGATTGTTCAACATAGAGTAATTTATTAGAGTGGAAGGAGATTCTCTGGGAATAACAGAACTAGAAAGGAATTTACTTCCTGCTTCAGTGTACCTGTTTAATCCACCTAGTCATCCCCATTTTCAGATTAGCAAAGCAGTTAAATAGTTTAGTGGTTTTCCACATTTTATTTCATTTAATGCACTAGTCTTTTGAGGTAGATTCTACCCCATTAGTTGTGATGTGTGTGTCCAGGATGTGGGATTAGAATCTGAAGGCAACTGTTATTTCCCTGCTACAGGTTCCCAAGGAAGATAAGTAGATTGGCTACCCCAGTCAAATTCTACTGGATTTTAGCACCATTCCTTGGTGGAGTTTTGCATAGAGATGAACCTGGCTAGCATGCTAAGTATGGAAAGCTTTGCAGTTGATCCTATTATCTGGTTACTTGGATTTCTAGAGTATGGGAGCAGGAGGACATGCAGTTTTCCAAAGCAGTAAGCCCAGCCTTCCTTCCTATTGAACCAGCCACATAATAGGCGAAAAAGAAAGAAGGGCATTGCAGGCAGTCTTAACAGGTAACTGACAGACATTTTAAAAAAAGAGCACAATTTTCCCAAGTCATTTCTATCATTCTCTCCTCTTCCAGTTAGAAATTTGTACAATGGCTTGAATTCTGGTCATCCCTTTGGTTCCTTTTGAGATATGTAAAGTCTTCTTTTATAGGTGAGGAAACTGAAACTTAGAGATGTTAATTAACTTGCTCAGAGTCACTTATCTACTAACAGCATGAAGTTTTCACTAACCTTAATTGTATCTCTCATGTGACTGAAACTTTCTACATTTATCTACTTAGAAAATTTGTCTTAGAAGAAAGGTCAGACTCAACTTTATGGCCTTCAGCATTTAAACAGTCTTTTTGTTGGTTTGTGTATGTGATCTTCATTGTACACAGTTTTTAAGCAGAGTTCTCCTTTCACCCAAGGTTTTAAGTATCTGGCTTTGAACACATTTTTGTTTTTTTAAAATCTTCACCCGAAGGTATGTTTATTGATTTGAGAGAGAGACGATCAGTTACTGACAGGGGATCAAACCAGATCCCCTGGTGTATGGGATGATGGCTCCAACCAAGTGAATTACTTGGCCATGGCTAACGTACCTGGCTTTATATTCCAAACCTCTTCATTGCCTGGATTCAGGTGATCTTGACAGTTACTTAATTTCTTTAAATCTTTTCTCATCTGTCAATAAGGTTAGGATAGGTATGAGGATTAAATATAAAGCACCAAGATACTGCATGGCATATAATAAATGTTCAAAAAATGTTAAACTCATAATTATTATCACTTTGTAAATGTCTAGACATTTCTCCCTACTTTCAGATAAGATTTACAAATTTTAAGTACCATATTTTATTAATTTGAGGATGCACACATTTATCATCATCTATGGCATCTTTAATTCCTTGATTTGTAGTAATCTATTGGATTCTGCTGTTCAAAAAACCACCTCAGCGCTGATTTTATGCTTGTCAAGGAACATCTTTGTCTTCAGAGAGGGTAGGTAGAGTGTGGTGTCTCTCAGTTCTGGTTCTGGCTTTGACATTTCAGGGTTCTTACACTTTCCAATGTAGACTTCGTCCTTATTGACTTTGAGCAGTTCTCTGTGTATGTAGCTGGAGGAATTGTTGATGATGTTTGTAAGGATTTGGGCAGCTTTACAGAATCGATCTTTACTTGCAAGATTGTTTGATAATGTTTAAAAATAAAACAAATTGGTTTTGTGGTTTCTCTGTTTGCTTTTACCTTCAATTAACTTCCTTATCTTCTGACTTTTTTGGTTTCAGTGGTTCACCACCACCCTGCATTTTCAGGGCTAGTGAGAAGCATTTACACAGGCAGGGCCTTGATTGCCTTTGAAGAATTTTATGCCTGGCACTTATTCAGGAAGGCCAATAACATGGCCTCACTACGTTAATAGCACGATCCTTAATTGTGAAAAGAACTGTGCAGCCTTTAGCTTTATTGTAGTTTTCCCATCCAAAAGCAGATGTTAAAAATGATTGTTTTGGTGACTTAGATATATTGAAATTCAACCTCATGAATCCTAATCATTGTTTTACAATTTGACATTTTGGGGCAAGGCTCTTTTAAGCCTTTTGGTACTTTATTTCCCTGTCTTTTAAGATGTTAAATGCAATTAATCTTTAAGGTATTGTGTACTTTAAAAATGGGAGAGGGCCTAGCCAGCGTGGTTCAGCGGTTGAGCATTGACCTATGAACCAGGAGGTCACAGTTTCATTCCTGGTCAGGGAACGTGCCCAGGATGCAGGCTTGATCCCCAGTAGGGGACGTGCAGGAGGCAGCCTATCAATGATTCTCTCTCATCATTGATGTTTCTATCTCTCTCACCCTCTCCCTCTTCTCTGAAATCAATAAAAATATATTTTTTTAAAATGGGAGAGGGAGGTACTCCTTTTTTATTTTATTTTAATCCTCACCCGAGGACATGCTTTTTTGTTTTATTTTTTCTTTATTTTTTATTTTTATTTTTTTAAAATACATATTTTATTGGTTTTTTACAGAGAGGAAGGGAGAGGGATAGAGAGGTAGAAACATCGATGAGAGAGAAACTTCGATCAGCTGCCTTCTGCACACCTCCTACGGGGGATGTGCCTACAACCAAGGTACATGCCCTTGACCGGAATCGAACCTGGGACCCTTGAGTCCGCAGGCTGACGCTCTATCCACTGAGCCAAACCGGTCAGGGCTTTATTTTATTTTTAAAAAAATATATTTTATTGATTTTTTACAGAGAGGAAAAGAGAGGGAGAGAGAGTTAGAAACATCAATGAGAGAGAAACATCAAATCAGCTGCCTCCTGCACACCCCCCCACCGGGGATGTGCCCGCACCCAAGGTGTACATGTCCTTGACTGAATCGAACCTGGGACCCTTGAGTCCGAAGGCCAACGCTCTATCCACTGAGCCAAACTGGTTAGGGCAGAGGACATGCTTTTTAAAAATTGACTTGAGAGAGAGAGGAAGAGGGAGGGAAAAGGAGAAAGGGAGAGAGAAAGGGAGAGAGAAATATTGATATGAGATATAAAAGTGAAACATTCATCGGTGTATCCCACATGTGCCCCAACTGGGAATCAAACCCGCAACCTGGGCACATGCCCTGACCTGGAATCAAACCCTCGACTTTTTCGCGCATGGGATGATGCTCCAAAAGGGCTTTTCTTTGGAAAGAAGATACATTACATATCTGGAATTATGAGACGTGTAGGCATGGCCCACTTATTTTTCTTTCCTTGGTTTTTTAGAGTGAAGACATAGTCCAGAGAGGGAGGTGTAAAGCTACAGGTATGGGCTAACTGCTGGATGGGTGTGCTCCGTGGGCATCTTCTTAACTTCTTGCATGAGGCCTGTTGTGCAGATATGGAAAAAATTGCCTTCAGAAAGGTGATGGCTTTTTTTTCTACATTATGGAATAATATTATTTCCTGTTCTTAGGAAACTAGAAATATTTTTTAGCCCTTTTCCAACTCTCTTTCCTTAGGTACAATTTTACAAGGCAGGCTTATCTCCCAATTGAACTACCTGTTGCCTAGTTCTAATAGCTTTGGGAGAGGTGGGGAGAAGGGAGAGGGAGGGAGGGAAGAGAGAGAGAGAGAGAGTTGGTAGCAGTATTCCATTCATCAACTACCCAGCTGACTTTCTTTCCCATTCTACTTCATAACTGGAAGACCTGAATAAACTAGAACAAGGATGAGAACAGAATTTAATGGACTTTAAACAGATAATGTTACCTTCCTGGAACCAGAAATTGTTCAACATACTGATTTTTTAATCATTACTGGACCTTAAATAAAAAAATTACAATTAAGTTCCAGAGCTAGTTTGGTATCTGAAAATATGACCTGATTTGAAGTGTGGTCACAATTTGACAGTACACTCTAAGGGAGGTTCTGAGCAAATTTTTGCTGACTGAACTAAGTAGAGAAGAGGTCTTTCTCTTTGACACCGATTCGGGGAGGAGACAGTAGTGATTAAGGATGGGGGAGGCAATGGAAAACCTCTTAGATTTCAAAAAGGTAGTACTTTTTCTCCCTTTCACCATGTCATGTTCTTTCAGTATACCGTATATGATACTTTTATAGGCAAACCAACTTGGATACACTAGTCATTAAACTCAGTGCTTTTTGTTTAACAGTGATTTTAGATTTGAAATGAAAATTATTTACAATATTTTTTTATTTGTTACTTTAAAACTCCATTTCCCCCAAGTTTAGAAAAATTCATTGTCTATATTCTTATTGGAAACTTACAAAGTTTTCTGGCTTGTTTTAAATTATACTTAACTGTCACACTTTTTGCAAAAAAGCTCCCACAAAGTGAGATGCCAACGACATCATTATCAATTTAGGTCAGTTGCATATTCAAGATACTGGATTGGGAGCTGTAGGAGACCCAGTGAATATAGTAGAAATACTCAAGTTTTGAAGTGAAAATTTAAGTCCATAAAGGTTTTAAGCTAAATTAAGTTATTCTGGTTGATTATTTTCAAGTTGTATCAATTGCTTCTTTTCTGCATTCCTTACATCATCTAACTGCTAGAAGTTGTGGGGGCGGGAGCGAATAGGGAGGATATCTAGTCCACTTAACTGTCTGAGGTTAAGACTTCCCTGGATTTTTATACTTTTACGCGCGCACGTGGGCGCGCGCGCACACACACACACACATGCATGCTGATGGTGATTTAAAAAATATTTTTTATTGATTTCAGAGAGGAAGGGAGAGGGGGAGAGAGCTAGAAACATCAATGATGAGAGAGAATCATTGATCGGCCACCTCCTGCATACCCCACACAGGGAATGGAGCCGGGAATGGAGCCCGCAACCCAGGCATGTGCTCCAACTGGGGATCAAACCGTGACCTCCTGGTTCATAGGTCCACGCTCAACCACTGAGCCATGCCGGCTGGGCCTGATGGTCATTTTTAATGACATAGATTCTTTTTTATAATTTAGCAGTAGGCTCTAATTTTCTGTAAGCTCATCTAACTAGACTTCACATTTTGCCCTTTAAACACATTTACATTATCAGGGTGGAAGTATGAAATCCCTTCACCTGCTATTGAACTCCCTGGTTGCAACACTATCGCCTGACATTTGCATGTACCACCTGGGTTGGTTTTTTTGCTTTTTTTTTTTTTTTTTCCTCGCCTATGCTTTGTTCTTTCACTTGACAAAACAAAGGCTGTGATTTCTAGCAATTCTTCTAATTCAGTTTTTAAACTGCTTATTCCACTCGGATATTTTAAGTGCAGGTTGTGCTGTTCTTTTGAGGATTCCCTTATCTACCCTACCCATCATTTTAGTTTAAAAAATACATATTTTTATTGTTGTTTTGTGTGTGTGTGTGTGTGTGTGTGTGTGTGTGTGTGTGTGTGTGTGTGTTTAAGAGAGAGAGGAACATCAATCAGCTGCCTCCTGCACGTAGAATACTGGGGATCAAGTCTCTGGGTTCATGGGACAACATTTAACCAACAGAGCCACACCGGCCAGGGCTCTAGACCCATCATTTTTAATGATTTGGATTCTTAATGCTATAGCAGACAGATTGCCCCTGCATTCATATAATAAAGTTTTGAATTATTGCCCTTAGAAAATAGAGAATATTCTAAGCAAAGAAAACTGAGAATCAAAGAAAGAAAAGGAACTCATGAATATAAATTCATAATGCGAGGACAAGTGGTAAAAAGGGACTGAGGGAAGGTTAAGTCCTTTTTCAGTAGACCCTTGGTTATAATTCTTCCTGCTAACTCTTTATTTCTAATGCATTCTTCATGGGAAAAGCCTGGAATGTGTTTCTGATTTAGAAATTAAAAACAACCTGGGCATTTTTTTGTGAATAACTCTTGATTCTGCTTTTTAATTTTAACACTTGCATTTTGTATTCCCATAATTGTTTTTATCATCAATTAACTTTGTAACCCTTTTCTAAAATTGAGTGATTTGTGATTAGTTTCTGTGTTTCCCTACCCCAAGCATGTTGAATTTAATTATACCGAGATAAGTCTTGTGACCTGCCTAAAAGGAAGCATTCTCCTTCATGTAATAACATTTCCATCTTGTATGATTTTTAAAGCAGTGTTGCTTTATATATCGTAAAGTGGATTTTAAAACATTACTCCAAGTCAATGCTTCTCAACATTTGGCTTGGTGAAAATTACTGTAAGGAGTGCACATCCTTTCATGCACTGAGCAGTGCCAGGCTACTCAGTGAAGTCTCCCACATTTAAGTACTCTCTTGTTCTAGATGTGATTCTGATTGAAACAGAGAGATAATTACAAGCCATGTATTTTTACTGAAGAATAAAAGCATAACAATAACCAGTGGGATTCTTTTAAAATTCGTTGATTCCTTTTAAAGGAATCCTTGAACTAAAAAATCTGATTTGGTTAACTGATCTCACAAATTTACTCATAGGTCCAGATAACTTACTATAGGAGGAGGCATGGGATCAGCGCCACTGTACACAGGAGAAACTAGGACATACCTAGCGAGTAACTTAACCAGTCCCAGCTTGGGTTCCCATCCTCTGCCTGGCAGCAGGGCTTGGTGAACTGTGTATTGTGTGCCAGTCTCCTCTCACTTGTAGCCTGTTTTTGCTTCCTCCTTCAATGGAATGGCAGAGAGCTCCTGCTACTGCTGCCTCTAAAGCAGTAGATCAAATGAGCCAGGGTCTCTGACAAAATAGAAAAGTAGTTAGCTACTATTACACTTTTAAGTTTTGGATGGTTACATATGCATATTGGACAGAAGACACAGATTCTACGTTCCTCCGTCACATGCAGGATAGGTGTCAGCCATTTCTATACAGATGAGAACAGTTAGGCCTATACTGTGTGGTTTTTTTTTTAAAGTAACTATACACATTTAGGAGTGCATTCGTTTACCTCTTTACAGGCTGAATATAACTTCTTTTTTCAAAGTTCCCTGTGTTGTTAACTGAGCTTGAGTGAAGTGAAATCTTTGAGGTAAGGCAACCCTAAAGATAAAAATGGAAAGAAGGCCTGTGAAATTTGGGAACCTTCAGAGATACAGTTTTAGAGTCATCGCCTAAATATTGAAATGCCACCATTTGTTGTTTGGAGGGATGTGGAGCTAAATTGAGAACGGGAGCACCACATCTGCCTTATTGCTAAGTATATCCATCTCTACTGCTCCCCACAATAGGATTTTTATGTTGCATTCATTAATCATGGTTTAGCAGGTTTAAAGGAGGACAGAGAACCAAGAGGCTTTGCCTGCATTTCTCTGCCCTTCCTTACATGTTTGAGTGCTTGTCCCTAGCAGGCCCCATTTCTTTTTCATTATTAGGAAAGTCAAACAACTGAGAAGATATTATTTTCTAGTACTCTGTCAAGAGGCAGAATATTACAATTCCATTTTCATTTTTGCCTTTTAAATTTTCTGGCAAATTAAGATTCAGAGTTAGGGAAGAAGTTCTGCCTTGTGCCACCTAATGAATGTCACTGAAGCAGCAATTTTTAAAGTCTTTCACTCTGATGAGAAAGCACACTTTGCTGTCAACGCCATCAAGAAAGCAAGGTCCAGTGCGGGTAGTAGTTATGTGAGCAGTAAGTTCCTGGTGTCCAGTTCTTCAACCAGCTTGCTCCTGGATGCTTTTGATGGTCTGAACCAGTGGTCCTCTGTATGTGACTATTCTGAGGTAATTTGGACCCAAGCACTGTGCTCACTGCTGTCTTTGGCACGTGGAAACTAAGTTTCGACCAAGGCTAACAACTCAGTTTCCAAAAACATTTTCAGACCATGTAAGGTGAGGTGTTTTTTCTTCCAGGTAGTTTCAGGTTTTGGGGGTCCTCAGAAACTAATTTGCAGGGAGAGGAATTGGGAAGATGTGAAACAAGTTTGTGTTTCTTCTGCTCTGTTAGCCACTGCTATCTTCATGGATCTGACACTCTATTTATCTGACAGTGCACTTAGTACTGCTTTGCCAGGGAAAATCACACAAAACAAGCCTGGTGCATCAGCACTTTCATTGTGTGCAGGGCTGAGCCTCCCTTCACATGGTCACATCCCCCTTTTAATCCAATGCTCCCTTTCCCTTCCCCAGTCCTGCCTGTTTCTGTGGCACTTACTGCTGGTTTCCCTGAGCTCCTGTTTCCACTTTGTGTTTTTTGTGGGGCCCAGGAAGCTAAAGCTGTGTGTATTTGTGGATCAGACAAGTGCAGCAAGTTAATATCATTGGCTTCTGAAGGGGAGAGTGAGGTGATGGCTGCGTTTAAGTTGGATTTCCTTCCAGAAATGATGGTGGATCATTGCTCTTTGAATTCCAGTCCCGTGTAAGTATTTTTGTTGTCTAATTTTTTATCATAAGCAGAGGTACTGGGTTGTTTTCTTTGTTATTTAATGTAACTGGTTCTTTTCCTTAAAAGTAGAAATAATTGGGTGAAGAAGCCAAAGTCCACGCTATTGTTATTTTCTTTTTTTAAAAAAAAAATAAATATATTTTTATTGATTTCAGGGAGGAAGGGAGAGGGAGAGAGAGATAGAAACATCAATGATAAGAGAGAATCATTGCACACCCCCTACTGGGGACGGAGCCCACAACCTGGATATGTGCCCTAACTGGAAATGAACCAGGGACCCTTTAGTCCGAAGGCCGATGCTCTACCCACTGAGCCAAACCGGCTAGGACTATTGTTATTATCTATTACAGTCTGATTCTATCTCATTACTGCTGATTTCCTCAAAGCTATAACGAAGTTCTATACAGAAGAAGGTACATTTGGAATTATGGCCAGCAAGTGTGCTGGCTCCTGTCCCTCCAAGCTATAATGTTTTCCCATATGATAGGTTCTGAGGTTTGTTTGTTTTTTAAACTGTAGTTTTATTGCTTTAGGTTGGGTATGTAATTTCAAAGAATCTTTTGGGAAGGTATTTTTAATGATGAAATTCTTAGACTCATTACAGAGGATGTATTTAGTAGTGTATGCAGCATGCTGTATTGCCATGTAAACTGTAATTCTGGATTTTTATTCCTACCCCCCCAATTTAATTGAAAATGCAACACAATACATGATTTGGGAGGTATCAGGTGCCCCGCCCTCCCAATTAGATCAATTTTGATTGGCAATTTACCCAAATAAATTTTGAACATGGGAATGAGAAGCTCATTAGTTTACAGTACTTGTTCAAAAAGTGACACTGCCATTGTACATGCTAACCTGGCCCTGAGTTGTAGCTACAGGGGATCTGAATTCTGGGCTTTGTAGGTGACACATTTCTAACTCCTGATTTCAGCTACTGTAACCAGGCTTCAGAGTATCTTGGGACCTCAAGCAAATGAGTCTTCAGTTATTCAAAGCCAAGAATATTAAATGGTAGAATATTTTCTAGATAATGGGATAGTTGCAAGTCTTTGAGTTTAGGCCTCCACGTGCAAACCAGGCTACCCTGGGATTGGGTGTAACTGATGTGGATAATAGATTCAGAATAGCTCTTCATGGAATAGTGTAGCGGTCCTCAAAGTTAGTTGACTTGCTTGTTTGAAATAAATCCTATCCCTTCCCTGTAGTCTCCAAAAATAATAGTTATTTAGGACTTTTTATGAGAGTAGATAACAGGTGAAATCACAGTGAATGGCATCATAATAAAGACTTACTATATAATAAAAATATTCCCATGTACCAGATATATGATCCCTAGTAATAGGACTTTATGGCTCAAATTATCTTTCATTGTAACACTTTCTCTCTCTGCTTTGTTGCTACCTCGTATTCAACCCTTAGATACAGCATTTTTCCTCAGTCTGTTTTCTCATCTTTTAAAAGGTTGGATTGATTCAGCATCCCATGAAGGCTGGACCATGGAACATTGCATGAAAGTTACTTGGAACATAAAATTGCATATTCTGGGGCCCATGCCCAGATATTCTTATTCTGGAGTAGGGTCTAAGAATCTGTATTCAAACAGTGTCCCATGTAGTTTTCATGTACACCAGAGTTTGACAACTAATGGACTGAATGTAGGCCATTCTGAATAGAGGTAATCAGGGAGTAGACTGCTATATCATTTTTTTCCCCTAGTGCATTCACATCTGCTTTAGTCCTGTATCTTCACAAAAGCTTTTTGAGGTAAATTTGGCATAGACTATTGCCCATATTTTACAGATGAGAAACTCAGTTGAGAGGGGCTAAAACTGGCTTGCCTGAGGAGAGTTGGTGTCAACCTTGGCCCTAAAGTGCAATTTTAATGATACACTCCTTATTTTTACCCCTTAGACCAGGCCTCAGCTGTCATTGAGCAGAGTTACCCATCAATTCTTCTCATTATGGCAAGTCCTCGGGCCTCAGTAGACACCATATACCAAAACACACACCATAGAGTTAGGAAGAAGAAAGCTCTTGAGAAAGGTGTGTGCTTGCTACCCCTTTCTTGGATTGTAAGCCCTTTACACCCATACTACTTCAGCAGGAGGCTTGACCTCAGTGCTTTTACCTCTGAAGAGATATTGCCTGGGAATGTGATCTAGCAATGTACCAGTATCTTACTTAAAAATTTCTGGGCCCTGGGACCTGACCCCTAGTGCCTGTTCTCACTTGTAACAATGTCCTTGATTCTGCTTTGACCACTCTCCAGCTTCCATTGGTTCCTCTTACTTGGCGTGCACTGTAAGATGTGGTTGTCTCCAGGGGTTGTATCTTAGGTCTTTTCTCTTAGCTCTCCCATTGCTTAAGGGAGTACTAATGTGCTTTTCTGATTCTCAGATTTCTATATATATTCCGTAAGTGTCCCCTGAGCTCTGTGACTTTGAATATCTCCATCTGAAGGCTTCCCCACGCAAAAACAATCCCTCATATTGTCTGCACTAGAATCCAAGAGTGATTGGTAACTTCTTCCTCTTCCTCATCTCCTTGATGGAGTGATCTCTAAGTTCTAGTGGATTCTGCCCCCCCCCCCCCCCCCAATTTCTCAGCATTGCCTAGGACTGGTTCCTAATTTTAGGAGCTAGTTTTTTTCAAGAGCCTTCTGATCTCCATATTTTCTCACTTTATATCATCCTCTAGATTATTGCCAGATGTCTTTTAAGAGACAAATGACAAATGTGATCCTTGTTTAAAAATCTTGGATTAAAGTCCAGTTCTTTCAGTATAATATGGAAAGCCCCTCACTGGTCTCTCTAACCTATTTCTTTATTCTTATCGATTTTCATTTATATATATTTTCTTTTTCTCCCTAATATTTTAGATTATTTTATACTCTCTCCTAACTTTCTCAAGTCCTTTTTTCTAACTTTCTAATGTTATCTCAATCTTCTCTCCTCTTCCTTCTGAGTCCTTACCATTTGATCACCACCCCTTAGCCAGGCATCCTCAAACTACGGCCTGCAGGCCACATGCGGCCCGCCGAGGACATTTATCCGGCCTGCCGGGTGCCGCTGCCTGTCCTGCTTAGCAGCCGACTTGTCCCAGGCCCGCAGTGCGCATAGGAATTTGTTTATAGTTCTTTTTTTTTTAAACTATAGTCTGGCCCTCCAACCGTCTGAGGGACGGTGAACTGGCCCCCTGTTTAAAAAGTTTGCCCTAACCGGTTTGGCTCAGTGGATGGAGCGTCGGCCTGCAGATTGAGGGGTCCCAGGTTCGATTCTGGTCAGGGGCGTGTGCCTTGGTTGCGGACACATCCCCAGAAGGGGGTATGCAGGAGGCAGCTGATCGATGTTTCTCTCTCATCGATGTTTCTGACTCTATCCCTCCCCCTTCCTCTCTGTAAAAAAATCAATAAAATACATTAAAAAAAAAAAAAAGTTTGAGGACCCCTGCCTTAGGCTTTCATACCTCTATGCTATATAGCACTTTTCCCAGCTGCTTAGGCCATTCACCTTTAATTTCTGCATATACTTCCCCCTCCAAATAAAATAAAACTATTAGCCACTTTTTAAGAAAATATGTTTTTATTGATTTCAGAGAGAGGAAGGGAGATAGAAGCATCAATGATGAGAGGGAATCATGGATTGGCTGCCTCCTGCACAGTCCCTACTGAGGATCGAGCCCACAACCCAGGCATGTGCCCTGACCAGGAATCAAACCATGACCTCCTGGTTTATGGGTTGCTACTCAACCACTGATCCACATTGGCCAGGCTATTAGCCACTTTTTTTTTCACAGAACTTTTATTCATTTGCTAAAGCATTTGTTGGGTATTATAGTTGCGTCTTTCCACTTGTTCAGTGCCACTGCCTCTAGGACAGGAATTATTCTGTCCACTTTAATAGACCCTTATAGTGTGTAGTATCTGGCACGTTGTAGGAAATTTGGAAAGTACGGTTGAATGAACGATAAGTCCTGTGAGTTTTTTTTATAATTAGAGATGATTACAGAGATAGGCACTCCAGACATTACCGCCATACCTCAGGGAAAAGTTTGAAAACCTTTACAAGCAGATTGTTAGCTGTTCTATTGTTGAGTGATGTCTTAAAAATCTTTTTGATAGCTTTTTCTAGTACCTAATACCCCAGCTAACATAGGAAGAGCTCCCTTTATCCAAATGAAAATTACTTTTTTCCAGCAAAGACACGTTCTGTCTTGTTCTCACTAGAGAACCAGCTGCTAAGTAACTTAGGCCAGTGTTTTTGGGTCCTTTTTATTATGATGTTCTTCTATGCCAGTTTTTTTTCATAGTACAGTATGTGAGCCAGGGGGACCTGGTAGAAGTGGGTGGTGGCTAGAGACTGGGATGCAACAAGTATTTATATAAATGGCGGTTAATAGGTATTGAAAAAGAAGGAGAGAGCGAAAAAAATGAGTAATGAAAGAGTTTGGAAATAGTTTTTAAACAGATGTGAAGGTAGTATTTAAGGGTTTTCTTGTAAGGACACGTGGGCTGGGCTATAATGTAATCAGAAACTCCACATCTGGAAGACCTGGAAACTATCTTTTATGCCTCATTTATGTTCCCTAAATGTTCTGCTCTCTGCATGTGCTGCTGCTAATACTCTTCATCTACTCTATAACCTTGGTTACAGCACGGCTTTCTTTGCCTTGCCCCTGCCCTTCCAGCCTGTCTTCTGATGCCTCACTCCTTTTCTCTGTCTCTGTATTTTATATAATTCACATAACATAATTTTATATAATTCACATAACATAAAATTTACCCCTTTAAATCATACCGTCATTGATTTTTACGATATCCATAAAGTTGTGCAACTGTCACCACTATCTAATTCCAGAACATTTTTATCACCCTAAAAAGAAACCCTATACCCATTAGCAACCATTCCCTTCCCTCTCTCCCCTCACCCTTTACTCCTATTCCTGGGGAACTACTTGTCTACTTTCTGTCTTTATAGATTTGCCTATTCTGGGTATTTAATGTAAATGGACATACAATATGTAGCCTTTGTGATAGTTTTCTTTCACTTCAGCATGTTTTGAACTTCATCTACATTGTAGCATGACCCTGCCATCTCTGGCCACTGCCCTTTTATCTTGTCAACTTAACTCATACTACCTCTAGTTGTACCTTTCCCACTTCTGACTTCACCACTAATTGCCTGTTTCTGTTAACCAATTCCAGGCTCTTTTGAGCAATGCTGTGCAATAGAGCTTTCTGTGATAATAAAAATGTTCTGTATCTCTGCTGTCCTATGCAGTGGTCTCTAGTCACATGAGGCTAGTGTGACTGAGGAACTGGATTTTTAAAATTAAATTTAAATAGTCACATGTGGCTAGTGGCTGTTGTCTTGCTCAGTGTACTTGTAGAGGAACTCGATTAGTCAGGCCTATCCTTCTGTTTTAAACATAGGTCATGATCTTAGGTTTCTGGCCAGCCAGTGGATCAGCAGGGCCCTGGGGATGGTAAGGAAGTGGGACAGAACATCAGCTCTGTCCTCTGAGCTGGTTTTGGGCTGGGAAGTTTCAGGATGGGGAAAGATAGGAGAAAGAGAAAAGGGAGTTTAGGAGTTTTGAATAGATATATGCTTTGAAAATAAAGCTTTGTTTTCCCTTCCCTGTTTATCTTACAAGTTGGTTCTCTACTCTGTTTTCCTATAGCATGTTTCTTGAAAAATCAGGTAGACAAGGCAGCCTCTGGGTCTGATTTCTCAGTTTCTCATTTTTTAAAAAAAATTATTTCAGAGAAGCAGGGAGAAGGAGAGAGAGAGATAGAAACATCAGTAATGAGAGAGAATCATTGATCGGCTGCCTCCTGCACACCCCCTACTGGGGATTGAGCCAGAAACTCAGGCATATGCCCTTGCCTGGAATGAAACCCCGGGACCCTTCAATCTGCAGACTGACGCTCTATCCACTGAGCCAAACCAGCTGGGACGACTCAGTTTCTCATTCTTTTTTTTTTTTTTTTTTAATGTATTTTATTGATTTTTTACAGAGAGGAAGGGAGAGGGATAGAGAGTTAGAAACATCGATGAGAGAGAAACATCAATAAGCTGCCTCCTGCACACCCCCCTACTGGGGAATGTGCCTGCAACCAAGGTACATGCCCTTGACCGGAATTGAACCTGGGACCCTTGAGTCCACAGGCCGACGCTCTATCCACTGAGCCAAACCGGTTAGGGCCAGTTTCTCATTCTTAAATGATTTGCCAGTTGCTGCCATTATTTGCTTCTGCTGTCAGAAGCAGAACATAGAGGTGGGATGGTGCCATGCCTCTCCCCTAAAACACTGACTGCCTTCTTATCTCCCTTCTTTCCTCACTGCTGCATACCCTGCTTTTCCTCTCTTCCATCTTACTCCCAGTTCAGTACCTCCACAGAAGATAAGAATTCTATAGACTTGCCTTTTAGAAATGACAGGTACTTCACTGGCCGGTTTTGCTCAGTGTTTAGCAGCCGTGGGCAAACTACGACCCGCGGGCCGGATCCGGCCCACGGAGCCGAAAGAGCGAAGGGTTCTCTTTTTTTTAAAATATATTTTATTGATTTTTTACAGAGAGGAAGGGAGAGGGATAGAGAGCCAGAAACATCGATGAGAGAGAAACATCGATCAGCTGCCTCCTGCACACCCCCTACTGGGGATGTGCCCGCAGCCAAGGTACATGCCCTTGACCAGAATCGAACCTGGGACCCTTCAGTCCGCAGGCCGACGCTCTATCCACTGAGCCAAACCAGTCAGGGCGAGCGAAGGGTTCTCTTGCTCTCCCCTCCGCTTCTTTACTTTGAATTTATATTAGTTCACACAAACACTCCATCCATGCTTTTGTTCCGGCCCTCCAGTCCAGTTTAAGAACCCATTGTGGCCCTCGAGTCAAAAAGTTTGCCCACCCCTGGTTTAGAGCATCGGCTCATCAACAGATGGGTCTCGGGTTCAATTCCTGGTCAAGGGCACGTTCCTTGGTTGCAGGCTCAATCCCTGGCCCTGATAGGGGTGAGTCTGGGAGGCAACCAATCGATGTGTCTCTATCATGTGGCTGTTTCTCTTTCTCTCTCCCCCCCTCCCTCCTACTCTATTTAAAAACAGTGGGAAAATATCCTTGGGTGAGGATTTTAAAAAAAAAGAAAGAAAGAAATGACAGGTATACAATAGATACTTCTCCAGAGGGTTGCTGAATTCATTGGTTCTTGAGCAGGTGTAAAAAATACACATAATTCCTGATCACTGATCCTAAGGAGCTCTCCATCGGTGGGAGGTAAGGCATAAATATGAGAATGGATTTAGTGGTATATAAATGCCATACCTGAACGATGTGGGATCCTTGGCATATCACACTGGGTGTCTTGTCCCAGATGGCTTTTTAATGCAGTGGTTACTTTTTGGTTTTTGTGTGTTTTTTTTTAGAGAAAGTGAAAGGGAGGCAGAGAGAAACATTGATGTGAGAGAGACACATTGATTGGTTGCCTCCTGTATGTGTCCCAACCAGGGCTGGGGATCAAGCCTACCAAGGTACATGCCCTTGACTGGAATAAAACCCAGGACTATGGACCGATGCTCTATCTACTGAGCCAAACCAGTTAGGGCTGCAGTAGTTACTTTTATATGTTTTTTTAAAATATATTTTTATTGATTTCAGAGAGGAAGGGAGAGGGAGAGAGAGATAGAAACATCAATGATGAGAGAGAATCATTGCTTGGCTGCCTCCTGCACGCCCCCCACTGAGGACCAAGCCCGCAACCCAGGCATGTGCCCTTGGCCGGAATCAAACCCGGGACCCCTCAGTCCCCAGGCCAACACTCTATCCATTGAGCCAAACCAGCCAGGGCATGCAGTGGTTACTTTTTTTTTTTTTTTTTTTTTTTTTAGAGGATTTTATTTTTTTAATCCTCACCTGAGGATATATATATTTTTATATATATTTTATTGATTTTTTACAGAGAGGAAGGGAGAGGGATAGAGAGCTAGAAACATCGATGAGAGAGAAACATCGATTAGCTGCCTCCTGCACACCTCCCACTGGGGATGTGCCCGCAACCAAGGTACGTGCCCTTGACCGGAATCGAACCCGGGACCCTTCAGTCCGCAGGCCGACGCTCTATCCACTGAGCCAAACCGGTTTCGGCAGCAGTGGTTACTTTTAATTAAGGTTGAGGATGGAAGAGCGTTGTTGCTCATCTCTTCAGACACAGTAACAGTTGATGAGAAAGCTTTTGACTGCTTATTACATATACATAGGTATACATGTGGTTGCTTCTCCCTTTTTTTTAGATTATTCGTAGCTGATGTTATCACTTTCATTTCTACGCTGTCTTCCTGAGCTCCAAAGAAATTTTTTTCTTATTTATCTAACACAGTGGCTATGTATATAAATGCGCAGTATTTATTGGAGGAAGGAAGAAGTCAGTGGATAACTCCAGTTGCATGATATCCACAGCATCATGAGCCTGGCTCGATAACTTGCTGTGCTCTAGAAGTGCTTCTTATAATGGTGAAGGGCTGTGTCCTGTGCCTCTTCCAACTTGTAAAATACAGTAAAAACAATTGAGTAGAAAACAAAATAAGGTGTAAATTTGCATTTTGTGTCTTTTTATTTTATTGGATTGAACATTTACAAAATGACTTGGTCCAATTGCTGTAAAAGTTTCTAAAGAGTTAAGTTTGAAGATTATCCCTGGTCCTTGGGTACTTTGAGCAGCACTGCTCTTGTGGATTCTTCTAATGAATTGGTATTGGGGTGGGGATGTTAATGGAGTAGGTGGATTGAAGACATGGAGGAGGATTGGGAGAATAAAGAGAGAAAGGAAGATCATGTGTCTGGAATTTTGAGTTTTCACTAAACTTTTGGATAAACCACAATCCACATTTGTTGACTGTGTTTATGCTTTTGCACTAAACAATGATGTAGAAAGTTTAGAAACAGCACACAAATATAGATGGAAGGGATAAGCTGAAAGCATTTTCTTATAATGTAATACAAGTTATTAAAACCCTGCCTCTTAAGTTGCTGTCAGTTTCCTTATCATCAAAACATTCTGAGCACCATTGGTTTTCTATGTTAACCCTCCCCAGAATAGAAGTAGGAGGAAAGATTAGCAACATTTTAATAAAATATTATAATTGGTCATTAAAGTTGTTGGCAGCAGTTTTTAGGGAGTGACACTCATTGTTTCACTAGTCATAATCTATTTTTTACTTTGTTTTCTATTTTTAATTCAATTTATTGGGGTGTCACCAGTCAACAAGATTATATAGGTTTTAAGTGTAGATTTCTGTGATACATGATCTGTATATTGCATTGTGTGCCCACCATCCAAAGTCAAATCATCTTCCATCACCATATATTTGGCTCCCTTTACCCTCTACTACAGGTAGATTGATCCTGTGACAATCAAGTAATCATAAGAGATAATAGTTGCTCTTTAATTTGTGAGCCCTCTTTATGCACAGCATTTATTTTTATGAGGGTTAGTTGATTAAATAGGGGAATTGTTGAGAACAAGAAATTTCTCCCATCTCACATTGAGTATGTGCTTACTTTGAACCAGGCACTATACCAAGTGTAGCTACAACAATGAATAGGAAATAAAATTGTTTCTGCATTCAAGGAGCTCTAGACTAAGAGCTAGAGAATGGGGACCCTCTACAGACATAGCGACAAGAGTTGGTTTAGCCTGGCCGGTGTGGCTCAGTGGTTGAGTGTCAACCTATGAACCTGGAGGTCAGGGTTTGATTCTGGGTCAGGGCACATGCTTGGATTGCGGGCTCATGGGTGTGGCGTGGGGCATGCAGGAGGCAGCCAGTCAATGCGTCTCTCTCATCATTGATGTTTCTATCTCTTTCTCCCTCTCCCTTCCTCTTTGAAATCAATAAAAATATATGTTAATGCTAGGTTTCAGTAAAGGTGATGTGAGAATAGCCCTGGTGGGTGTTCAGTTACAAGAGATTTCGGAATTAAAAGAGTGGTTGAGCTCCTTTCGTAGATTCATCATTCTCAATGATTTTCAAATACTATTCAAAAGATAGCAGTGGAATATATCCCAAGAAATCACAAACACCAATCAGAAAGGATATATGCACCCCTATGTTCATAGCAGCACAATTTACAATAGCTAAGATTTGGAAACAGCCTAAGTGCCCATCAGCAGATGAATGGTTTAAAAAACTGTGGTACATCTGCACATTGGAATACTACCCTGCTGTAAAAAAGAAGGAACTTGTACCATTTGCAACAGCATGGATGGACCTGGAGAGCATTATGCTAAATGAAATAAGCCAGTCGGAGAAAGATAAATATCACATGATCTCACTCATTTGTGGAATATAATGAACAACATAAACTGATGAACAAAAATAGATCCAGAGACATAAAAGTGTTGAACAGACCTTCCAACCTCAGAGGGAAGGCGGGGGGTGGGGGGTAAGAAAGCAACCAAAGGACTTGAGTGCATGCATAAAAGCATAACCCATGGACACAGACAGTAGGGGGTGGGCATGTGCTGGTGGGTGGGAAGGGCTGGGGAGAGGTCAATGGGGGAAAAAGGAGACATACGTAATACTTTAAACAATGAAGAATTTTTTAAAAAAACAGTAGTGTAAAAACTTGCGTTTCCTTTAATGAGAACTATTACTTTATTTAGGGTTAGATATTAAAACATGGCAAATTTGAATATGGTGATGTGTTTCTGGATTAAACAGCCAGCACTAGCATAAAAGTTCATTATGATGGCTCTTCGGAATTTAAGTTGTTACTGATGTAGATCTTAAAACATTGGTAGGGAAGGTCTTTGATTTATTTTGAATGGTAGAAATATTTGTAGTGTAAGAATCCCCTGAGGTTCTTGGCAATTGCAAGGATAGCAATGAAGGTATTCAAGTATGAGCATTACAAGTTTGGTGTGAGAGGATTGGAGGAATTTGTTATAATGGTTGCAGTTGGTAAGGGAACTAACTGGTAAAATCTTGGAAAAGTAGCATTAAATTGGATAACTTAGAAACAATAAAAATCTAGAATGATGACATCATTGTTTATGTTTATATAACAACTAGAAGCCCGGTACATGGGTGTTTGGCCAGCTGGCCCTGCTGCCCCCACCCCCCCAATTGGGGACAGGGCTGGCCAGGGGGAGAGGCCTTGGGCGGTTGGCTGGCCGCCCCATCATCCCCTGGTTGAACTCCTGGTCAAGGGGCAATTTGCATATTAGCCCTTTATTTTATATAACAATCATTTGTTAGAGTTTAAGAGGCAAAACTTTGTTTTGGTCAGGGGGCCTATCTCAAGAGCACCAGAATTAAGCACATGAGACACATTCAAAGACCAACATTTTAGTCAGTCCGTAGCTTAGGCCTTTGAAATCAAGTGCTTCTGTTCTAATGTCTACTGAAAGAAAACTTTTAAACTGTCATTGTACTATTGAGAGTCCTGAATCTTATAATTAATAGTCCTTTGTTTATTTTATGGACATTTAAAAAACCCTTTGTTAAAAGTATTAAAATTTGCTTTAGAAACTCTGACTTTTAAGTTCTTCTGAGAATTCTCATGCTAGATAAAGAATAAGTGACACTCAATTTCTTAATTAAAACCTAGGATGTCCTAATCAGAATGGCAGCTTTAGTTTGGGATCTAAAGCTAATGGGAGGGGTGACCATGCTGAGGGAGGACCTGGGAACCCTGGTAAATTGAACGGATGTCATGAGAGGAAGTAGATTCTCCCACCCCCCACTTTCCCAGGAAATAGTTGAGATCTTTAAAGGAAACAAAACTCCCTCTAGAGAGCAACATGAATGTATAATAGTAGTTTTATTTTATCTAATGCAGCTCAAAGAAAATGAACGGCACCCTGGACCACCCAGACCAACCGGATCTTGATGCTATCAAGATGTTTGTGGGCCAGGTTCCGAGGACCTGGTCTGAGAAGGACTTGAGGGAACTCTTTGAACAGTATGGTGCTGTCTATGAAATCAACGTTCTAAGAGATAGGAGCCAAAACCCTCCTCAGAGCAAAGGTGAAGATTTGGGTTTCATGTGCAATTTTTTGTCATGTACATACTGTCTCATTGTCAGAATGTTCCTATGGTCATATTGGGAGGGGGGAATATGTTCTTTTATAGTCCCTATATATTCCAGGCCAAACTCATTTAATGACTTAAAAATAAAAAATCAAAGTGACTTCATGAGGTTGATTTGTAATTTGGATCTTGGGTAGTACATTTAGTAAACCAATCACATAAGGTTTTCTTTAATGTTTTGGCTATGGTAAGCTAATTCTAATGGGAGGGGAAGGCCATGGAAAGAAAAAGACTGTCCCTGAACCCATGGGTTTCTGTTAATGTATATAAAGGCCTTGCAGGATGGCTTAGCAACTAGGAGAGCCTTTTTTGTAGGTAACCTGTTTGCTATAGCTTATAAAATGAACAGGAGAAGAAAGGTTGAACTGCTTCCAGATATATCCCGCAGAGTGGAAGTTTCACAGGACTGATGGTCGATAAAGCATAATCTTTGCCCCTACACACAGAGACATACTCTTATTTTTCCAAGTGACCGACTCAGAGTAATCTTCAGTGAAAGCTGTTCTGCAGTGCAAATATCAACAAGTATGATTGTCATGTTTGAAAACCAGTTTAATAACAGGATCTAGAAGCAGAGGGATTAATTTTTATTTTTGGCATAGTTAACAAAAATGCAAAGTATTGTAGTTTCAGCTCTGGCTGGGTAGCTCAGTTGGTTAGAATGTCATCCCAATATGCCAGGGTTGCAGGTTTGATCCTCCTTCAGGGCACATACAGGAATCAACCAGTGAATGCATAAATAAGTGGAACAACAAATTGATGTGGTCTTCTTCTCCCCCACCCCCCGACCTGCTTCCCCTCTTTCTCTAAAGTCTTGTATTTTCTGAAAATGACTGGCAATATAATGTGCAGTAATTTAAATCTTAATTGCAGAGTGATTTTTAAAGACATCTGTATTGTGTCTCTTGGACTATGGACCCAAGATTTACAAAATATACCTCCTCCCTCCTATCCCCAGCAAAGATACAAAGCATAAAACTTACAGATCTCAGTCAGCACCATGTGCTGCTAGAAACTTAATTATATTTGATGGGAACTAAGAGTCCCCCAGAAAAGATACTAAGAAATTTTATAATTTAAAATGATAATTATGTTTGAGGCATATGATAGAAATTGGCTACAATGTAAGGAGTGGTTTATTCTAAAAGAGAAAGTTTCTGAAAGATGAAGAGCTTCTGATAGACGAAGAGCCACAAGTGTTCAAGGCCCCTCTTTGTCTTGTTTGTAGTTGAGTCCTCTTGCCCAGCACACTGCCTGATGCTCCAAATAGGGTGGGTTGAATGGCTTGGTACTGTGACCTTTGCAAGGGAAGTCATCTTTCCCAGAGATGTTATAGGAGCAGCTAAAGAAGAATTTTAATATAACTAAGAGACTATAACAATAAAAAGAATGCATAGAAAAAAAGTGTGTGTTTTTTTTCTGCTAGGTTCTCTCTCTCTCTCTCTCTCTCATATTTTAATAAACATTACCTTTTCTTTTTAAGTTCTAATACAGGGTGGAGCCAAAGTAGATTTACAGTTTGTTTGGGGAATAATGCAATAAATACTAATGATGCAAGAATAAACTCTGTTTTGCATACTCACAACTGTAAATCTACTTTTGCCCCAACCCTGTATGTCCAGGGAGTACTGAGTGCTCTAGAATTCTCTACTTTCAAAGGACTGGTTTGATTTGTGAAATCGTCTTTATTGCAGGGTGCTGTTTTGTTACGTTTTACACTCGCAAAGCTGCATTAGAAGCACAGAATGCTCTTCACAATATGAAGGTCCTCCCAGGGGTAAGAAAGCTCCTACTAAGTGGAACTGTGGTGGTATTGACACATGGAACATACTTTACATGTATTAGATACACATTGAAAACCATTTTGGGGAAAGGGTGACTTTCACAGGTATGGATGTAAAGGGAACTTTTAAAGATTATAGGCTGAAAGTAGTTCTTTCTCAGCCAAGAGAATTTTTACTTCTTGATTCAGAGTTCTATCCATTCTGATATTTTGTGGGGCAAAGGTCATGAAGCAGGTGTGAGTTCAAGAGAACTCTTACAGGCTCTAGTTTTGGTATTTCTTTAGAGTCCTCATTTATATTTCTGCTTCAGTGTGTACAGTGGTAATATTCACATTTTCTCCTTTTCAGATGCATCATCCTATACAGATGAAACCTGCTGACAGTGAGAAGAGCAATGGTAAGCAAGCACCTAGGCCCTCCCCTTATCAGGTTTTTTTCTAGTTTGCTGTTCTCATGGCATCTGATTGCATTGTGCTCTGAGTAATTTCTTTTGAGGTAGAAGTGATATATAGCATGTTAATTTCAGATGTACAGCATAATGTTTTGATAAATATTGTGAAATGATCACCACAATAAAGCTAGTTAAAATCTTTCACCATACATGGCTACAAAAATTTTTTCTTGTGATGAAAACTTTTTTTAAAATATATTTTATTGATTTTTTTACAGAGAGGAAGGGAGAGGGATAGAGAGTTAGAAACATCGATGAGAGAATCATCGATCAGCTGCCTCCTGCACACCCCCTACTGGGGATGTGCCTGCAACCAAGGCACATGCCCTCAACTGGAATCGAACCTGGGACCCTTCAGTCCGCAGGCCGACGCTCCATCCACTGAGCCAAACGGGTTTCGGCATGATGAAAACTTTTAAGATCTACTCTCTCAGCACCTTTCAAATATGCAGTATAGCATTATTAACTGTAGTCTCCATGCTGCAGCCTACATCCTCATGACTTATTTATTTTATAACTGGAAGTTTGTACCTTTTGGACCCCTTCACTGGCAACCATCAACCTGTTTTCTGTATAAGTTTGGGGTTTTGTTTTCTTTTTAAGATTCCTCATAGAAGAGAGATCATACTGTATTTGTCTTCTCCTGTTTGACTTATTTCACTTAGCATAAAGCCCCCAAGTCCATCCATGTTGTCACAAATGGCAAAATGTTATTCCTTTTTATGACAGAAAAATAATTCTCTCTGTGTGTGTTTGTGTGTGCATGTGCTGCACACACACACATTTTCTTCATTCATTTACCACTGCACACTTTAGTTGTTTCTGTATCTTGGCTGTTGTAAATAGTGCTATAATGGATATAGGTATGCATGTATTTTTTTGAGTTAGTGATTTCATTTTTGTCAGATATATACCCATAAGTCAAATTGTTGGATCATATGGTAGTTCTAGTTTTAATTTTTTGAGGAGCCGCCATACTGTTTTCTATAATGGTTTCACTAATTTACATTACCACCTACAGTGCACAAGGGTTCTTTTTTCCTCCGAATTCTTGCCAACATTTGTTCCTTTCTTGGCTTTATTTGTTTTTGTTAATTCTTATCGCAGGATATTTTTCCCATTGATATTTCTTTAGAGTGCAAAGGAAGGAAGTGGGGGCGACATCAATGTGAGAGACACATCTAGTGGTTGCCTCACATACACATCCCTACCAGAGCCGGAAATAAAACCTGCAATCCAGGTTTGTGCCCTTGAACCCGCGGCTCTCCGGTTTGCAGAACAACACTCTAACCACTTAGCCATGCCAGTCAGGACCCTTTCTTGGCTTTTTGATAATAGCCATTCTAATGGGTGTGAAGTGATACCTCACTGTGGTTTTTATTTGCATTTTTCTGATGATTAGTAATGTTGACCATCTTTCTATGTGTCTGTTGTCCATATGTATGTCTTTTTTTGGAAAATGTCTATTCAGATCCTCTGTCCGCTTTTTAATCAACTGTGTGTTTTTTTCCCTTTTTTTGCCTTTGAGTTGTATAAGTTCTTTATGTTTTTTGAATAGTAACCCCTATCAGATACATGATTTGCAAATATTTTCTCCCATTTTATAGGTTGCTTTTTCATTTAGTTGATGGTTTCCCTTGCTGTGCAGAAGCTTTTTAGTTTGTAGTCCCACTTGTTTATTTTTGCTTTTGTTGCCTTTTAGTTTTGGAGTCAGATCCAAAAAAGTCATTGCCAAAACTGATGTCAAGGAACTTACTAAGTATGGTTTTCTTCTAGGAGTTTTATGTTTTCGGGTCTTACATTGAAGTCTAATCCATTTTAGTTAATTTTTAAAAAATATATTTTTATTGATTTCAGAGAGGAAGGGAGAGGGAGAGAGAGCTAGAAACGTCAGTGATAAGAGAGAATCATTGATTGGCTGGCTCCTGCACGCTCCACACTGGGGATTGAGGCTGCAATCCAGGCATGTGCCCTTGACTGGAGTTGAACCCAGGACCCTTCAGTCCGCAGGCTGACACTCTATCCACTGAGCCAAATTTTAGTTAATTTTTGGTGTATTGTATAAGATAGTGGTTCATTGCTCTAATGTCATCTAAATTGTCTATTTTTTTTTCTTTAAAATAAGTATGGCAAATAACTGAGGTAGAGTTGATAGGGAAACATTACAAGAACTTTTTATAATGAACTGGAATGTCTTTGGTCAATATAATTTCTTATGAGTAGAAGTGAAGAGGGAAAATGAGCAAGTTAGGAAGGAGAACTTAGTCCTCAAGAGGACAGTCAGAAAAGGAAAGTGGATATAGTTAGACTCTCTGTAAGGTGTGTCCTGTTTCTCTTATCATATTAATTAAATGTGCAAACTCATTCTTTAGCATAGTATATTGCTAGTAAGAGCAAATATTACTGAGTGCTAGGCAAGAGCCCAAGAACTGTGCATTTAATACCTACAGCTACCTTTGAGGTAAACCACGTTTCCCTACTAGTCAGGTGAGGAAACAGGCACAGAATGGTTAAGTAACTTTCACAAGCTCATAAAGCTACTTCATTTCCTCTTAAGTGCTTTCAATGATAATTTTAAGATACCATTGTTTATAAGAGGAGGTGCTAACTTATGGGGGGAAAAGGTACTTCTTATAATCTGTGAAATGTGGTATAAATGCACCAGAGCCAGTTCTCAAACCCAGAGTCTGTGCTCTGCTATCTCTTGTAGTAATAATGTTCAAGCCTTCTGTGTTTTACTCTCTTAGCAGTGGAAGACAGGAAGCTGTTTATTGGTATGATTTCCAAGAAGTGCACTGAAAATGACATCCGAGTCATGTTCTCTTCATTTGGACAGATTGAAGAATGTCGGATATTGCGGGGACCTGATGGACTGAGCCGAGGTGGGTACATTTTTAAACTTTAAAGATACTCATCTTATCCTGGCTGGGTTAGCTCAGTGGATAGAAAGTTGGCCTACGGACTGGAGGGTCCCAAGTTCAGTTGGGGGGCGTGCGGGAGGCAGCCAATCAATGATTCTCTCTCATCATTGATGTTTCTGCCTCTCCCTCTCTGAAATCAATAAAAAAATATATTTTTTTAAAAAAAGGATACTCATCTTGCCCTGGCCTGGGTAGCTCAGTTGGTAAGAGTATTATCCCGATATGCCAAGATTGCAGGTTTGATCCCCAATTGGGGTACATACAAGAATCAGCCAACTAATGCATAAATAAGTGGAACAATAAATCGATGTTTCTCTCTCTATATTTAAAGTTTATATGCTTATTTTGAATTTGGAGTTGTTGTGTGTTTTTTTTTATCTGACCAGTGGAAACCAGTAATCCCTAGCCAATATGGCTCTGTCATGATGGAGAAGTTGGGCTTGAAGTTGTATGTGTAGGTCCTGTCATAACTCTTCTTTAATTTGATTCCTTTTGTATTCTCCCAACATCCTTAAGGAGTTTATATTCTGTTCTTCAGTGTCATGTATTAAAATTCTCTCTTTTATGCTTGGAGAGGTTCTTGATGTTAAAATGGAAACACTTTTTTTGCAGGAGGAACTTGAGGCTATGAATCCTCCTTTATCTTTTAAGCACTTTGTTTCTTATTTCTGCTTCCCTGGGTTTTCATTATAGCACTTATCACTCTGGTGTAACATAGCTCTCTCTTCCACTAGATCATGAGACCCTGAAGGCAGGAACCTTATCTATACATATTGCTAGCTGGTACTTGCTCATAGTTAAGTGCTCAGTTAATGTCTATAAGTAAGTAAGCAAATGAATGAGTTATTGACCCTTCTCTTACCAGGTTGTGCATTTGTGACTTTTACAACAAGAGCCATGGCACAGACAGCTATCAAGGCAATGCACCAAGCACAGACCATGGAGGTAGGGAGATGAATGCAAGGGGCAATTCCTTAGCCTGAGAGTGGTAGGACTTTTGGCCTTCCAAACCCAGCATCATGTACAGCATCTAGTGGTTCTAAAAGTTAAGCAGGCCAAACGTCTTAAAAGTTAAAAACTGATGGTTTCTTTAACATATTGGATGTTATTAAATGAAAGTTAAAATTAACATATAGGAACTAGTTGCCCTTTTAAATTGTCTTTTACCACTTACATGTATTAGGAAGAGAGTCATTTGGCAGTGAGTGAAATTAGAATGCAGCCCGTGTGTCACTAGAAAGGAGGATTTTTCCTTCACCCAGAAGGAGGAATTTGACCCTTTGGTTTTGGTGTTTTCATAGGGTTGCTCATCCCCTATGGTGGTAAAATTTGCTGATACACAGAAGGACAAAGAACAGAAGAGAATGGCCCAGCAGCTCCAGCAGCAGATGCAGCAAATCAGCGCAGCATCTGTGTGGGGAAACCTTGCTGGTCTCAATACTCTTGGACCCCAGTATTTAGCAGTGAGTCTTTGTGGTTTGCTTTCTGCAGACTGTGCAAGCTCCCAGCTGTTTCTTCTTCTGCTATCCCCAGCAAACAGACACAATGGCATTTACAACTTTTAGCACACTGAAATTTTATGTAAAAATTCAGGCAATGAAGTGTTCTTTAAGTCGTGCTATTTTCTCTATCTCTCTGGTCACACATCTTTGGTTATATCTTGAGGTTTTGGTTATATCTTGAGTTAAAGTGAAACCATAATTTTCTGATAAAAAGTTTTTTTTAGGAACATCTTATGTCCCTACCCCCAAGGAAAAAAAATTCTTCAGGGACTCTTACCTACAAAATATCTTTTTCTATATCCCTTTCTACCCTGTGTAGAAGGCATCATTAAATACCTTGTTGATTCTCCCTGAAGAGTACGATAAATGTTTTTCTGCTGATTGAGAGATCAGGCATGGACATTATGAAATGAGTATTACAGCTGTATATTTGAGTTTGCTATGTTGTAAATAGATTTCTTTTAATTTGATCTCTTATTGAGTTTAAGTTATACAGTCCAAAAGAGGGGCAGGCTCCACTTTATTATTAAGATTTACTAGGTCTGCAGTATTACAGGAGAATTGCACTGCTTAAACCTTGAAAGGGATGCAGAAAGGACAACATAATTAAAATTGTGCCATCTGTAAATCAGAATGAAAAGGTCATCTGTAAAGCTACCAATGAAGGAAAATAAATGGTGAAACCACTAGATGTATATGAATAGTCAAAAAATATACACATAGGATAATAATAGTCATCCATTTCTCATCCTTTCAAAGATTATTCTCTATGGAAACAACAAAGACAATGATTTCTGCCCCCCAGTACTGAATTTTGACTAATTGGATGCCTCCTGTCTCCGTACTTCTAATATGTTAGAGGAAATCCCAGTTTCCCTGAAGTCCAAAAGTGAAGATGGTTGTTCTATTTCAATAGATCAAATTGTTTCTTAGTGCCAGAACATTGCTTAAAAGTTTAGAAAATTCAGAGAGATTTTAGTCTTCTGCCAAAATGGTAATTCTTTGAAAATGATCTCCATGATACACATTTACTTCTTAGAGAGTTTTAGAGCCTTTTTTTAGGGAACAGTCCCCATCTTGTTCTCATTGCCACATCTAGCAAGTACATTGTGGTTTATGGTGAGAACTATGGTCTCTTTAATTTAGGTGTGACCCCCTCCCTAAGAGCTATTCTCATTTAGGGAAGAAATGAAGGGGACAAATACAGTATGCACAGTCCACCAGCTGGGACTGAACACATTGCCCAAGGATTTAAGAAGACAAAAATGAAGGCATGGGTGCTAATGGGCTGTGTAAGTGATAGTGCATCATCATTCGTTACGAGTTTTTTTCTGGAATATGTGGATTGAACCTGATCTCTATTGGACCAGAGTGGTGGTTTTTAATTTTTTTTGGTGTTGTGGACCCCTTTGAGAACCTGATAAGAATCGTGTACATGTGCATTTTTTTTTTTTTTCTCATTCTGTTTCTGGAGGTTTGTAGATCTCCTGAGCCCTGTGGATTAAAGGGATCTATGATAGAGAAACCAAGTCAGATGGTTGTGGGAAAGGACAACAGGTTGAATAAAGGATCTAGAAACAAGAATACCAATTGTTCATAATGAACAGTGGTTGCACTTGAATGGAGCAAAGGTTTTCAGCAGGTTGGTTAGATGAAGATTATGGTTTACTAAGATACAAAAGAAGATCAAGGTCATGGGGATCCATAAGCTCATGGACAGGTCCTCTTGTTACATTTATTATGGACATCCATTGAAAGAATATGTACACTGAACTGAAGGACTACTTCATCAGTCATTCGGTCATCTGCAACAGTGAAGACCAATTTGGAGGGGAGTAGATAACTGGGCTCGATGGATGTGTAGCATGGGAGAAGTTGATTTAGACATGGGTCTGTTGTGGCTGGTGAAGTGTGATGCTAAGAAATACCCTGAAATAGTGAGATTTTATATTTAAAATAGTTGTTTAAATAGAAATTGGGTATCCAGATGGAAACAATCTGCAAAATAAGATGTGTGGACGTAACTAAGGAGAACTTGGGATAGAGGAAATAGAAATGGCAGGCATCCACCCACAGACACTCACCACAGTCGATTACAGAGCTGCTTGAGTTGAACTTAGTTCCCTGCTCTACTTCTGTCCTCTGCTGTGTTGCATTCTGTTGCCCAAGCACTTGAGCTTGGCTCAGAACTCGATGAGCATTACTGTCTTCTGGGCCAGGGCTTTAGCTGTGTTGTATTATATTGTGCTGTCATAAGCCTTATGTTTCTGTTGTGTTGGCTTGGGTTCTTGTCTTCAACGTTCTTCTCTCTCGGGGCCTCTGCACTCTCGCTTTGCTGTGCTGTAGAGTTATCCCAGATGCAGAACCAGCCCTCACTCTCACTCTTGTTCTGTTTTTTGGTGTAATGTCTAGCTTTATTTGCAGCTCCTTCAGCAGACTGCCTCCTCTGGGAACCTCAACACCCTGAGCAGCCTCCACCCAATGGGAGGTAAGTGTCTCACTGCTGTGGAGGAGCAGCAGCAGCCAGGCCATCAGACCCAGCTAACAGCAGTCTGAGAGTTTGCACCATTTGTGCAGAAACAAATTACTTTCCACTCATGTAAACCTGACATAAAATGAACATCACAGGATTCAACTGCCTTGTCTCTAGAAGGTGACTCTATTAGTCATTTATGCCAGATTGTTCTGGAGTTGTCTACTGCTTCCCACTCCTTTAAGTGTCTGTTGAGGAAGAAGATAGAAACGAGCTGTTAACACCTGCAGACTACCTGAGGCCATTTTGATCAGGAGAAAGTTGCAGGAACTCTTTATTTCCACAATAAAGTGACTTTTTCAGTGACTGAAGAAAAGCCTAAGAAATACTTTCATACAAATGGCTTACCCTGAAGTTGCTAGAATCCAGGCAGTTAGTTTACCTCTGTGTCTTATACATGTTATTTCTTTCATAGGTGAATTACCTTTTGTTGTGGTTAACGTGCATGGAAAAGTTAATTGACAAATACCTGAGTTTATAACAAAATAGAGCTCCACAAACAAACCTGACGCAGGGTCCATCAGAATACTTAGTGGGGGTGGGGGACAGGAGCTCTCGCTGCCCCTTTGGCAGTGGGATAAGGCTAGGCAAGTGCATTTGAAATTGGGGTGGTCTTAGGTGAACTGCGTTTATCATATGAAAAATTTTGATAGTGGTTCACTTTTTCCCAAGGACTGAGAAAGTTGCTAGATTGTAAATTTGTGTTGTAGTTTTTATTCTCATTAATTCTTCCCTCCACCCCTCTGCCTTTCCATCATCTGCTAAATGGTTTGCAACTCATTGTCAGTGCAGTTCAAGTTTCTTCTCCTTTTAATTGTTGCCTAGGTTCTACTTAGAAGTTTTTCCCTCAGTGTTTTTTTCTCTCTTCTGATAACTAATCTGCTATTCAAGTGGTGTGTTTTTTTTATTCTTTGTCCTCTTGCTGTTCTCTCATGTATCCTCCCCTGTCGTTCCTTCCTTTCTGGGTCTCTGCTACATTTTCTGCTTGTTCACCTCCATTTCAAAGAGCACATCCCCTGTGAAGTCTGAGTGAGGGGCTCGGATGCAGTCCCATTCTGTGCCACAGGTGTGAGCATTGTTGTCCTCTTGGACACCTGAACCCATGGTAGAACACTGACCAACCCCCTTTGCTGATTTCCTGCCCATCCTTTTATTAGTACTCACTTGGGGTGGTATGCCATTGGAGTAGATACCTCTTCTCTGAGGAAATGATATCAAGTTTCTTAATGAGTTCAGGGGTATCTGAATCTTTTTGGAGCCCTATAAAGTTGCTTGTAAGGCTTATCTAGAATATTTCCTCTTTGGAACTAGCCTTCCACTGGTGTGAGCTGTTGTTCCAGGAGCGGATAAGGAGGCACTCCGATCTGCTTGCTGATCTCTTGCTTTGGATGTTGCAGGGTTAAATGCAATGCAGTTACAGAATTTGGCTGCCCTAGCTGCTGCCGCTAGTGCTGCTCAGAGCACACCTAGTGGTACCAACGCTCTCACTACATCCAGCAGTCCCCTCAGCGTACTCACCAGTTCAGGTAAGCATGTAGCAGGGGCCAGGGGGCCCTTGTGTGCCTTGGGCAGAATCCCAAGAGAGGGATATGTCATTCTGAGAGCAGTTAATACCCATTTCCAAAGGGGACAGATTATGAACAACAAATTTTTAAATGCCATCTTCTAACTTGAGACATATCTCATAATTTTTAATTTCTTGTAATCATCATTTGTTTTTATGTCCAGCAGGGACAGTTATCAAAATTAGTAACTGAAAACTTTTTTCTAAGACAATAATTAAGTAGTGTCATTCTTGGGCTTTGGTTCCTGCAGAGAAGGCAAGTGTTGGCTTGAGTTTAACTCACAGATTTTTGGTCGCAGGGTCTTCACCGAGCTCCAGTAGTAGCAACTCTGTCAACCCCATTGCCTCCCTTGGAGCCTTGCAGACATTAGCTGGAGCAACAGCAGGCCTCAATGTCAGCTCGTTGGCAGGTGAGAGGCAGCCCATGGATGTCATCAGGCCTTTCTTTGTGCAGGTAGCACATTATAAACAACCCTGGTAAGGGTATTGTTAGAATGATTGAGTAGCCCAGTGAACCAAAAAATAATTATGAATTGTCCTGGCTGGTATGGCTCAGTTAGGTATCATCCTGTGCACCAAAATGTTGCCAGTTCGATCCTCTGTCAGGATTTCTTTTTTAAATATTTAAAAAAAAAAAAAAAAAAGCAGTCATATGAGAACACAGGCACATGTCAGGGTTGTGGGCTTAATATCTGGTAATGGGCATGTAGGAGGCAGCTGATCAATGTATTGCTCACATCTATGTGAGGATCAAGCCCACAACCCAGGCATGTGCCCCTGACTGGAATCGAACCCAGGACCCTTGAGTCCACAGTCCAGCGCTCTATCCATTGAGCCAAACCAGCTAGGGCAACTCTCTCTCAAAATCTTTTACAAAATAATAATGATCATTAGTTAAATCCCACCTCTACCACTAACCAGCTATAACTTTCAACCACCTTTCCAAGGTCATTTTCTTTTTTTTTCTTTTTTTTAAATGTTTATTGATTTCAGAGAGAGGGAAGAGAGAGAGAGAGAGAGAGAAACATCAATGATGAGAGAGAAACATTGATTGGCTGCCTCCTGGATGCCCCATACTGGGGATTGAGCCCACAACCTGAGCATGTGCCCTGACCAGGAATTGAACTGGCGACCTCTTGGTGCATGGATTGATGTTCAACCACTGAACCATACCAGCCAGGCTCCAAGGTCATTTTCTTATCTATGACATGGGAATAGGACACTTTGAGGGTTATTAGGAAGAAGTCAGATGAGCCCTAACCGGTTTGGCTCAGTGGATAGAGCGTCGGCCTGCGGACTGAAGGGTCCCGGGTTCGATTCTGGTCAAGGGCATATACCTTGGTTGCAGGCACATCCCCAGTAGGGGGTGTGCAGGGGGCAGCTGAATGATATTTCTCTCTCATTGATATTTCTAACTCTATCACTCTGCCTTCCTCTCTGTAAAAAAAATCAATAAAAAGTATTTTTAAAAAAGTCAGATGAGAACACAGGTAAAGTGTGAGCACATTGCTCAGTACAGAGTCTGGCACATGGAATAGCCTATATAATAAAAGCCCAGTGACCAAACGGCAGAACAACCGATCGCTATGATGCTCACTGACCACCAGGGGGCAGACGCTCAACACAGGAGCCGCCCCCTGGTGGTCAGTGCGCTACCACAGTGGGAGTGCTGCTTGGCTGACTGGGATGAGCGGCTACTTCCGCTGCAAACTCCAGGCCGACAGGCAGGAACCTGGGCTGTGATCATGGCCTCCTCGCCCCAGGGTCCTCCTCCTCCCACCTCTTCCGGATGCCCGCAGGCCTTGCAGAGCTGACCCCAGTGGCTGGGAGGCGGGTTCGTGGCCGCCGAGGAACTGAGGCCTACTCTGCCTCTCAGTGCTGTTGTCCCTGGGCCCAGCCCCGACCAGGTCTCACGGAGAGGCAGGTGCTCCAGCTCCACGGAAGATGCCAGACCAGGGGGCAGGTGCTCAGAGGGCGGGTCTACAGCCACTCAACTGACTGGGATGAGTGGGGCTCCCACAGTGGGCCTATCTCCTCAGGCCACACCCCCACCAGTGCATGAATCCTATGCACCAGGCCTCTAGTGTTCCATAATGATACTGCTATTGTTAATGATAGAGTTTACCTACATCTTGTCATGGACAACATGTTACCCCCTTTTGTCCCCAATCCTGGGACTCCTCTATTTACCAGATTCCAGCTCTGTGTGAGAAAGTAGCAGGAAAGCTAGAGAAAATGGGGCAAATCATGTGTAAAATGTGTCACTTCTTGCACAGGTTAGAAGAAGGTAATGGGGAGAGCCACATCTGGGTGTGGCATTTTTTAATGTCCCCATTAGCAACAAGGTCTGATGAGTTTCCTGAAGTCTGACCACTCATGGATATTCCTCCTCAGAGTGAAACTAGGAGCAGGATGAAAGGGAGGACTTTGGAATTTTTCCTTGGCGTCAGTTGAGTCTTTCCAATATTGTTAATTCTGTTCTCTCCCCAACCAAGGGATGGCTGCTTTAAATGGTGGCCTGGGCAGCAGTGGCCTTTCCAATGGCACTGGGAGCACCATGGAGGCCCTCACGCAGGCCTACTCGGGGATCCAGCAGTATGCCGCTGCGGCGCTCCCCACTCTGTACAACCAGAATCTGTTGACACAGCAGAGTATTGGTGCTGCTGGAAGCCAGAAGGAAGGTGAGTGCAAAGGGAGGCTGGGGTTTGGCAGGGGTGGTTTCTCCACCTGCACCAGAACTGAATGGCAGGCGAAGGCTAAGAGTCCTTCAGGTGGTCAGACCACCACTTTTCTTTGACGGTGTCAAAGATAAACTGAGAAACTCTTTAAGTGTGACCTGCTTTTGGAATGTTTTCTGGATGTGGCTCAGATCAGAACCTCTGTACACCTTTCTGGGATGGGGCTGCCATTTTTAGATGAAGATAGATGCCGACCTTACTGTGTCTGACACATTTGGCAATTAGGAAGTCTTCCCTGTGGGTTATAAATCTGCCAAAGGCTATCTTCAGGGTTGGTGTTCCTTTTAGCTTTAGCATTTGGTGTTTTCCTCACTTTCTGATCTATGCTTTTCCTAATTGAGGACAGACTGAACACTGATGGGACAAAGAGTTAGGGCCCATGTGTTGATGCAGTGGGAAGTATGTGTTCTGATGGTATTAAGTTCAGGAGAGGCTTTCTAGGCAGTAAGGGGCCTGAAAGTGGTTTATATAACTAGAAAGCCCTGCTGACACCTCTGCTTGCAGTTGTATTATAAGTAGGAGCTGGCAAGGTTGAAGCACTAATGTGGGAAAAAGACAAGTATTCTCTCTTGCCATAACAGCATCCTCCCCTGCTCTGAATCAGGCGCTTAAGTGCCCTAGAATGTGATAATAGGGTAACTGTTGGAACTATGCAGGCAGACAATAAACCAGTAAGAAAACGGGGTATTCCAAATGATGCTCTGAAGAATGATGGATGGGAAAGGGGATGGGGAGTGCCAGGAACACAGCATTTTATATGGAATGTTCGGAGAAGTTCTAAGTTGCCATTTAAGCAGAGGAAGACAAGTGATAGGGACAGAGGAACAGCCAGTGCAAAGGCCCTGAGGCAGCAAGGTTCTTTAATGTGTTTGACAACACCAGGGAGGCCAGGGTGGGGAATTGGCTGCACTGTGGCTGTAATGAAACTCTTGGTTAGAAAATCGTTGAGTGGGAGAGAAAACAAGATGGCGGCATAGGTAAACACCTAAACTGCTGACTCGCACAATTTCAAAACTACAACTAAAAGACAAAACGGACATCATCCAGAACCACAGGAAGGCTGGCTGAGTGGAAATTCTGCAACTAGAAGGAAAGAGAAAAGCACACTGGGACTCGGAGCTGCAGGAGGCAGAGGTACTGAGACGCACACACATGGAGAGGACTGGCAACTGAATGCGCGGCTGGCTTTCTCAACCGGGAGGGAGACAAAAGCTCCCGACTGCACTGAACTCCAGTTCCGGGCGAGACTCTGGGAACCCAGACTCATTTGGGGATAAACTGGACTGTCTGGCAGCGGGCGGAACTCGAGGGCAGCTTTCTCTCAGAGGTGCTTGCAGCGATTACCACCGGACACTGAGACACAGGGGCCTATTAGGGCAGGGCTGATGGGAAACCAATGCTGTCTGCTCTGCCCTGAGACTCCGCCCCATCCACGCTGAGCACAGAGGCTTTTGCAAGCCTTGTCTCATAAGTGTGTCTCCAGCACAGAAGTTCTCCGAGCGTAGACACAGCTGATCCTCACAGCCAATTGGCCTGGAGGTCAATTCCTCCCAGTGATACCAACAACAATCAAGGCTTAACTACAACAAGACTGTGCACACAGCCCACAAAGGGGTGCACCAAGAGTGTCCACCTCAGGTAACTGGGGAGGCTGAGCCACTGGGCCCTGTAGGATACCTAGCACACAAAGCCACTCTCTCAACTCAGAGAAGCAGCCAAAATGCGGAGACAAAGAAACAGACCACAAATGAAAGAAATGGAGGAAAGCAAACAACTGGATATAGAGTTCAAAACTACGGTTATAAGGTTTTTCAAGAATTTTCTACCCTGACCGGTTTGGCTCAGTGGATAGAGTGTTGGCCTGTGGACTGAAGGGTCCCAGGTTCGATTCCAGTCAAGGGCATGTACCTTGGTTGCAGGTACATCCCCAGCAGGGGGCGTGCAGGAGGCAGCTGATCGATGTTTCTCTCTCATCGATGTTTCTGGCTCTCTATCCCTCTCCCTTCCTCTCTGTAAAAAAATCAATAAAATATACTTTTTAAAAAGCCGAAACCGGTTTGGCTCAGTGGATAGAGCGTCAGCCTGCGGACTGAAAGGTCCCGGGTTCGATTCCGGTCAAGGGCATGTACCTTGGTTGCGGGCACATCCCCAGTGGGAGGTGTGCAGGAGGCAGCTGATCGATGTTTCTCTCTCATCGATGTTTCTAGCTCTCTATCCCTCCCCCTTCCTCTCTGTAAAATATCAATAAAATATATTAAAAAAAATAAAAAAGAATTTTCTAGAAAAGGCCGATAAATTTAGCGAGACCCTCAAGGATATGAAAAAGGACCAACTAGAAATTAAATATACACTGATTGAAATAAAAAATATTATACAGAGATCTAACAGCAGACTAGAGGATCGCAAGAATCAAGTCAAAGATTTGAAATACAAAGAAGCAAAAAACACTCAACCGGAAAAGCAAAAAGAAAAAAGAATCCAAAAATATGAAGATAGTGTAAGGAGCCTCTGGGACAACTTCAAGCGTACCAACATCAGAATTATGGGGGTGCCAGAAGAAGAGAGAGAGCAAGATACTGAAAACCTATTTGAAGAAATAATGACTGGTGAAAGAAATAGACTTGCAAGTCCAGGAAGCGCAGAGAACCCCAAACAAAAGGAATCCAGAGGACCACACCAAGACACATCATAATTAAAATGCCATGAGCAAAAGACAAAGAGAGAATATTAAAAGCAGCAAGAGAAAAACAGTTACCTACAAGGGAGCACCCATAGGATTGTCAGCTGATTTCTCAACAGAAACTATGCAGGCCAGATGGTAATGGCAAGAAATATTCAAAGTGGTGAATAGCAAGAACCTACAAGATTACTCTATCCAGCAAAGCTATCATTCAGAATTGAAGGTCAGCTAAAGAGCTTCACAGATAAGAAAAAGCTAAAGAAGTTCATCACCACCAAACCAGTATTATATGAAATGCTAAAAGGTATTCTTTAAGAAGAAGAAGAAGGTAAAGATAAAAATTAGAACAACAAATACATATCAACAAGTGAATCTAAAAATCGAGTTAAAAAAACCTGATGAACAGAATAAACTGGTGAATATAATAGAATCAGGGGCACAGAAAGGGAGTGGACTGACAATTCTTGGGGGGAAATGGGTGTGGGGGGTGCGGGAAGAGACTGGACTAAAATCGTACACCTATGGATGAGGACAGTGGGGGTGGGGGTAAGGGCAGAGTGTGGGGTGGGAACCAGGTGGAGGGGAGCTATGGGGGGAAAAAGAGGAACAATTGTAATAATCTGAACAATAAAGATTTATTAAAAAAAAATCATTGAGTGGTTGGAAGAGGAAAGCATATTCTATTTTTGAGCTCAGTGTTGATCATAGTTTAAAATGTAATTTCTTTTTACTGAGGCACAAGTGACATAAGGTAAAATTCACCTTTTTTTTGTAATATACCTCTATGAGCTTTGATGAATGCATACAGTCATGTAACCACTATCACAGATGTAGAACATCCTATAACCCCCAGAAATTTCCTCATGTCCCTTTGTAGTCATTTCCTGACCCCGCTTCCTGCCTCAATGTATTTGCCGTCCCTGCAGTTTCTAGGCATAATTTTGAAACCTGTTGTGTTTATAATTTCTTCCTCTTTTTCTGTATTTTTCTACAAGCACCTAGTCTCTGGTTTTATGCTCCTCACGCAAGTCTGCCTATTTTATTGTCTCAGCACACCTTCCTCCTACAAGGTCAAATTCTCACATCCCTCAGTAAGACACAGAGCATAGGTAAACATGAGGGAAGGGACCTGTTTCAGTGAATGCCCTTCAGTTCCCTGCTCTGTATTTGGAGAATCTGTTTAGTTCTCCAAATGAATGAATGAATCTCTTGTTTGTTGGGGTTCGGATAGTTTTAACGGGGTTGGTGGGAGGATAAGCATGCTTCACACTGGTATCTTTTCAATCAATGGATGTCTTGAAGGTCCAGAGGGAGCCAACCTGTTCATCTACCACCTGCCCCAGGAATTTGGAGATCAGGACCTGCTGCAGATGTTTATGCCCTTTGGGAATGTTGTGTCTGCCAAGGTTTTTATAGACAAACAGACAAACCTGAGCAAGTGTTTTGGTATGTGGGTTTCTCTTTTGGTGTGTGTGTGTGTTGGGGGGTGATAAGTATTTTTACCACTGAAGAAGAAACGGAAGGGGCTGATAGCAGAAACCTGGGATGGAGTTTGGGTTATTGTTTAACTCAGTCTTCGGCAGATTACGTGACCTCTTTTTGAGAGCGCGCGCGCGCGTGTGTGTGTGTGTGTGTGTGTGTGTGTGTGTGTTTGTTTTCCCCCCACTTCTATAATGGGCTCAATGATTTCTGCCCACATTGTCTCTCCAGAGAATAAAATAAAGCAAAATACTTAAAAGTATTATGTCATTGTCAAAGTGGTACTGTTTAGGAACCTAATTTAAATTTATGTGATATAATTTCCAGAATTCTTTTTCCTGCTGAGGAAAATTGGGATTTGAGGCTAAGCTCATAAGGTCTCCCTCTTGCATAAGGAGGACTGAGAATGTCCTTGCCTGGTTATGTCCCTCACCTAGGTTTCTGCTTGGACACACAGGTTTTGTAAGTTACGACAATCCTGTTTCGGCTCAAGCTGCCATCCAGTCCATGAACGGCTTTCAGATTGGCATGAAGCGGCTTAAAGTGCAGCTCAAACGTTCGAAGAATGACAGCAAGCCCTACTGAGCGTGCTCCCCTCTGAGACTGGAGTGAGGGTCTTCTGGTAAGTTGGGGAGGAGCACCCTTAATGATTCGAAGCCCTAAGGCTGTGTGTTGACAGCCCTGGACCCTGATCCCTGCCACTCTCGCAGGCACAGCTTGCCCTGAAGACTCGGCTACTGCCTTCTGTGGGAGTTCGCTTCGTACAGAGGACAAGTTTGTGCTTTGGTTTCCAGTGTTTTACTTTGGAGTTTAGGTGCCATATCCTGAGTTGTTTTTTTTTTTTTCCCCTTTATTTAAAGTTTGCTGTGTTTGTAACCAGTGTATGTTGAGAAGGACCAACATCAAACCACCCTGGGGGAGGAGAGGGAATGGAGAAACATTAAAGAAGATCAGAACTTGTCCAAAACTACCCTGAGAGAGGACTGAGTGAAAAAAAAACTGACCCCCAGAATGTCCCTGAGTTTGAGAGTGGATGAAATGAGAGCTGCCGTCCAAGAGCTGGGGATGGGAGGGTGGAGCTGGTGGGGTTGGCTTTGAGGAGAGTGAGGGACTTGATGTCCACGGCCCTGCGAGGTGTCAGCGGGAACTCTCCTATAGCTGCTTCTATGGAAGCACTGAGGTTTTGTCCAGGTTTTCTGCCCCTCTTTCCCAAGAAGGGGCTAACAATTCTCTGGAAATAAAACACCCGTTAAATTAGCCTGACATATGCAAAAAGCAGGGAGACATCACCCATTACCAGCTGTTCCAGCCAGCCATTGGTGTAGGGTTGGCCCTGCCAGGCTGGTGGCTGTTAGAAAGAAGCAGCCGGTCAGAGTCAGTTTTAGTTTATTTCAACAGATCATTAGACCATGGCCCCTTTCTTACAGAGTGTCTAGGGAGACACACTGGTTTCCTTCTTTGTAGTTGACCACAGCAAGGAGTGTCATTTCATCCCAAGCCACTGTTTTATCATGAAGGCAGAACCAAGAAGGGCTTACAGTATCTGGCTGAGGGGGCACTTCTCCTGATCAGAGTGATCAAAAGCCATCTATTTGGGGGAGAGGAGCCTGCTTCTTGGTGCATCTGCATCAGAAGGTCCCTTCAAGCTAGAGTACTTAAGTTGCCAGAGGCCAGCCAGCACTTGGTACTTAAAAGAACTAAGCAATCCATGCTTGTCTCCTTGGTTGAGGTGTCCCAGATGTAGTATTTTCATCAAGGCAGCCCCCTCTTCTAAGCACTCCAGCCCTGTCTTCTTCTCTTGGGGACAGAGGAGACAACAGGACGTTTACAGCCTCCATATGGATTTAGTGTTTATTTACCTCAGTATTACCATGTTCATTTTTGTCCACGTGCTTACAGTTAGCTCCCTGCTGCCTCCCATGGGTCTTACTCCAGCTCTTGCCTGTGATCTCCCCAGCCTCTGGGCTGTGCCTCTGCTCCAAGAAATTCTTGGGGGTGGAGAGCCAGGAAGGACATGCTGTTGGGAAATGCACTTGGGCCCAGGTAGTCCTGTTAGGATATGACTTTTAATCCAGGCCAGTGACTGGGTCCCTGGGATCTTAAATTTCACAAACATCAGTCCTGACCCCTAGCAGCAGAGATGAGATCAAAGGGGTTGGTTTGCTAATAAGTTGGGTGGGTACTCTCTCCTTGTCATGCTGTCCATTTGGGTCACAGACAGGGATTGACCATCTTGCTGTTGTACAAATATTTGGTGGTGGGTTATCCCACTGAAGCTGGGACAGCTGTTCCCTTCTCATAGTGATAACTTGGGTCTGTTGTCCTCTAAGAAACGTGAACACACTTTTTAAGCTGAACCACGTAAACTTGAATTCTGCGCACTGGGTGAAATGTGTCCTGTGTTTCAAGGATAAAACTGTTCCAAAGGCTTCCAGGGTCATGATGGGATTTTTTAAATAAATGCAAAAAATAAAAATAAAAAAGAAAAAAGAAAAAAAAAATGCTAGGTTGGGGAGGCGCTGTTCTGAATCCCAACCGGCCGGAATTAAGAATGTTGTTTCTATTTTTATAGAAGTTTTATACAGCTCCGGGGTGGAGAATATTTATTACCTAAATTATATCTCTGGAAAAGGCCAGGATTTTGTAGAATCCAGAATGTGATTGTTATACACACAGGGTGCTGTGTATGATTGAAACTACTGACTTTCTGTAGCCTGTTTGCAGCCCAGCTAATCTGCCAGAGGGGGAGGAATTAATGCTGTGAATTGGCGGAGGAGAGAACTGTGCTCTCCAGGGTGCTGTGGTGCTGTGATCACTAACCTTCTGTTCTGTCTTCCTCCTTGGCCATCGTGGGGTTTTCCAAATCCCAGAAGTCCACTCCGTTCCCACTTTTTCCCCCTCTCACTCCTCCCCCATTTCACCATTATTGTCCACAGATTTGTCCTGGGCTCTTGAGACAGTCGGAAACCCCTTTCCAAACAACATGAAAGGCAAAGGTGTGATCAGCCTGCCTTTGACACCACACCCTGAGCTTTCCGACCTGCTTGTGGGTGTTCTTTTCTAAAAGGAGCGCTTGCCCCAGCAGGGTCCTGGGCTGCCGTGGGGGCCAGCGGGTGAGACTCGGCACTTCTGTCCGTTCTTTTCTTTCCTGCCCAGTGAGTTAGCGCAGCAGCACTGCCCTCGAGCACAGTTTTCTCCCCAGGCCAAAGATGGTTTTGTGAAGAAGCTGCTCCCCTACAAGTCTCCCAGTGTGAAAGGGTTCAGCTCAGAGAGTGGAGACTCGCAGTCAAGTCTTAAGCAATCTTTTGCTGTTGTGTGGGGATTTCACTTACATAAATGTGTTTTATCATGTAGTTTTGTTTCCTACTTGGGTTTCATCATGAAATTGATTTGCCTTGAATACATCCAGACACTGTTCCCTGGGTCCCACATAAGTGACCAGGGCCTGCGTGGAAGCTAAGAGCTTGGATTTCTGGCAACAAAGGGCCATCCCTATAGGATTGAGGAGAAATCCTGGCCCGCTCCCCTAAAGAATTCTCCCACCCCAGGCTTCTTTCTCCCTGGGTCTTTAACAGGGAGCTGGAGAGGTCGAGGGTCTACTCCACCAGAGATCTCAGACGTGTTTGGATGCTTCGGGGGAAATCCAAGCCTTAGTTTCCCTTCTGTCTCTGGCAATTGGATGTTTTCTTGGTGTCCTCCATGTCCTTTTTGACTTTTCCCTGTGTCCATTGTTAGCATGTGCAAAAGTTCCCTGTCATTGCCCAGCCCCTGCCCCGCCCGCCTCCTCATTTCAGGGCTGTACACAGTGAGTGTTCCTGTTCTCTCTCTCTTTGTTTGGATGTATTGCTCTGTGTAACTCAGTGGGTCTCCCTCTTTCTGGTTTGTTTTTTTTTCTAGATTCCTGCCGTTTGTTCATCGTTGTGCCTAAAGCATGTCGATGTGGCGTCAAGTACATCGTCCAAATCCCTGTCTCTTCAGCTTCTCTGATGCTTGAACTCTCACCTTTGACCTTGTGTTTGACCTTTGATGCTGATGTGTATTTTTATTATGTTTGTTTCTTTTCTTTGTTTTTTCTTTTTTCTTTCCTTTTTTTTCTTTTGTGCTGCCAAATTGGTTTTGCTAGAACGACTGCTGAAGGGGAAATATTTAAACTTGCATTTGAATATAAAAAAAATCTATTTTTCTAGAACTTCATAAGATAACCACTTGATTTTGTGATTCCAATTCTTTGTAATTGTCTTCAGAGCAGCCCTACTAGCACATACCGCGTAGTGTTTGTATTTCTGTGAACACACAGCCAGTCCGTTTCTAGGCTTTGTTTCTGTGTGCTTAGTTTTAAAGACAACTTTGAAGTAAACAATGAAATAAAAGATGTCACTGAAACCTTTGAGGCTCCTGAGCACATTTTGCTGATACAGTTTGTGGGGCTTGAGGAGACCGCATGTGTTTATTTTTGTTTTCTAAGTTCTCACTGCAGAAAACACCTGAACCCCTTTTCTTTTTGACAGCAGGCTGCAGCCCCAGCCAGCCCTGTTCCTTTTGGGGCTCTTTCTGCAGCCACTTGCAGGGAGCCTTCAGATCCCTCTGGCCCCTCCCCGGCCACTGTCCCTATCCATGCTTGTTCCTACAGTCTCCACAGCAAAATGTGATGCTTTGATATTTTTTTTGTTTTTGTTTTTGTATTGTTTTTGTGCTTTTGTTTGGAATTTTTTCCTTTCCTACTAAGATTATGCCCAGAAAAAACAAGTTTTGCATGTTTCCTGCTGTTTCTTCACACCTTCTTATATATCACCTTCACCTCTCTGTTTTCTATAGTTTGTGCAAAAACTGACCGATTTAAAAGGGTTTCAAAGAAGCTGTTTTAAGTTGTTGTGGGGTTGATTATTTTTTTCAAGATTGTATTGTTTTATTTTGAAGTGGCAACTTTCTCCTCTATTGCCCTTAGAGCGTTTGCCTGTGCACTTAGACTGTCGCCTCATGTGGCCTCCAGGCCTCAGCAGGGCCTCCAGAAGGCTGGCTGCTCTGCTCAGAGATGGGTTAGGAGGGTGCCTGAGAGGCACAGGAACAGAGGTAGAATCCAGAAGGTGGCTGCGGGTGGGCAGGAGGCTTAGCGCATTAGGGGTAGTGAGCATCTCTCAGCCCAGAGAAAGGAGGGTGCTCTTGACCACTCAGAGGAGGCCATCTGTGCACTAAGCGGCAATACACCTGCCAGCGCTTTTCCTAGGTGACAAGCACAATACTACAGTCTTCACACTGTTTACAGCCCTGGCCACCAGCCACCCCACACTGGCTCTTCACCACAGCTCTGCTCTTGCTTATTAGCTAGTGAGATGGGGTAAGGGCAGGGGTTTGTTTTTTAAAATTGGGTGAAGAGCCAAATAGCTACTGTCCCCGGGTGCCAGGCAAACCAGCTCCTTGGTTCCCTGAAGGGAACTTGCCCTCCTCTCTGTGGCACCATCAGCCTCAGGGTCTTAGGGGCTTGAGTCAGAATGTGAATGGCGGGGGAAGAGCCAGGGGAGATGAGGGGTCACAGGATGATCTGTGGAGGTAAGAGGTTGCAGAGAGAGGAGTTTGTGATAGATCCCACCCAGAGAAGAACTAAGCTGCTGGTGGGCCCGAGAGCTGGGCAGCAGGAGTGCCCGGGGAAGGGTGGAGAGGGAGGGCTAGCCGAGGGATGGGGGAGGGGGTGGGGAAGGTAGAAGCACTGTTAGCATCATCCATGCTGGGGTTGATGAAGGAAGGGATCCCAGCAGAATTTCTGGTCTGGGACCCAGCGGGTTGCCTAGTATTATGCTTGAGGCCATTCTTACTAGAAGGAAAGGGCGGCCACGTGGAGGCCCAGTGTATGGTAGACTGCTTAATTTCCTGGAAGGGGCGAGTGGATGGAAGGAGGCCAGGAACCCCAGCCTGAGCAAACTGCCGTGCACCCTACAGTCTGACTGCACAGAGCCGCCTCTGTTGGCAGAAGGCGCTGAGGCTCCCCTTCCTGTGTATTCAGAATCCGTGTTTGCCAATATATTTTGCTTTTAATTCCAAGAGGAGCTCTGGGAAAACCTGTGGATAAAACCAAATGCCAAACGTTGGACGTTTCCTTTTCTTTTTCTCTCTGATTGTTTTAATTGTTCTGTGGTGGTTTTAATGGATTTGAGACCCTGGAGCGGCAGCTGCCTTTCTGATTTCCAGCTGCTTTTTGTGAATAATTTAAAAAGAAAAAAAAAAGAATCTTTACATTTTGGAGACAAACCTGTGTGAGTTTTTTATTGGTACAAACGTTGTATTTAACACTAGGGGTTTTGTACAGTTTTTTGCCTTTTCTACTAGAAAACAATGTAAAGTGATTTCACAATGTGAAGAGAAAAAATTGCCACTATGACCAAACGCACAGTCTGTTCTGCAGCAACAACGGGATTCAATCAACTCAAAGTCGTGATTCAGCCGTAGAAATGCTTTTCCTTTACCTTGTTTGAGCTTTTCCTTTCTTCCCTGTTTTGATTTGCAAAAGAAAATGTCTTTTTTGTGTGAACTTGTGTTGTACTATGTAGAAAATTATGGATTTTACTTTAATGGTTTAAAAAAAAAAAAAAAAAGGCAAGAGGAGCCCTTGTCGCTCTTCTGACCTGATCACAGTTTGTGTAGTGGATTAAAAAGAAAAAAAAAAATTGTTAAAAGTTTGGAGCAAGGGAGTATGTGTTTAAAAGGAATCTCCTTTTTTTGTGTGTTTTTCCTTTTGTCCCAATGGGGAACCTAAATCTGTTTTAATTGCACAGACACACGGACAAAAAGTCATTTTGTATCTGCCAAGTGTGGTACCTTCCTTTGTTTATTTGCTATTAAACTGTTTGAGAAGAACTGGTGTTGTCTTCAGAGTTATTGATTGTTGGGGCGGGCAGTGGGTTTAGGGGGTTGTTGGCGTTCCTGGGCAGGGGTTGGGTGCCCTGATAAGGTTTCATTTTGATGTACCTGTATTCGACCAAACCTACCAAAGCTCCTGAAAGGAGGTAATCTGCCCAGAAAATTGCCTTTTCCATCACCCTCTCTTTTTTTGCAACATCCTTGCTGATATGGATGTGCCTTAAAATTTTTGGGGCATCCTTAATTTTTATGCTTTTCTATTCCCAGTAGTGCTGCCACACTGCAGAGTGGGCCCACCCCTGTGAGTGCAAGTCTCTCCCCTGGGCTGTGGAGTCCTCTGCCCAGGGAAGCGGCCGGCCAGTGTGGAGTTCAGAGCATGCGGTTCTTCCTCTGGGCCTTACCTGCTGCAGCCCAAAGTGGGTCAGCTCCTTTCCCCTGATTCTGACCTCAGAGCAAGGTCACAGAAGGGCATTTCTATTGATTTATTCTGTTTTTTATTTTTAAAATACATTTTTATTGATTTCAGAGAGGAAGGGAGAAGGAGAGAGAGATAGAAACATCAGTGATGAGAGGGAATTATTGATTGGCTGCCTCCTGCACTCTCCCTACTGGGGATCGAGCCTGCAACACATCCAGGACCCTTCAGTCTGCATGTGGATGCTCTATCCACTGAGCCAAACCAGCAGTGGCTACTATAAATTTTAGGTCTCTCTCCAAGTGAGGCCCCACACCTGCGCCTTCCTCCTCAGTGCTTGAATGACAGGCTCAGCCATAGGGCCGGGAGGCTCAGGTCCTCTGGCTGAAGTCTACCTTACCTGCTCCTTCACTGCCACCCTCACTCTACTGGAGGCCAGTCGTTGTGCAGCCGGTGCTTGCCTTGAGGCGTGCAACCCGCACCTGGCCTGTGAGAGGCCAAGCCTCAACCTTCTCCTCACAGGCCCTCTGTCAGAGGCTTGTCTGGGGTAGCGTTTCCCAGTGGGGGTTGCACGGAAGACTAGCCTATGAAATGTTGGGTGGAAGTGAGGATTCTGAATACTAACGAACTTGGGAAAATAGCCTTTTCAATTGTATTCATCAAAAATGTGTTTAACTGAAAGTCTGAACTTTGTATTAATAGGCAGTAGTTGCCCTGACCGGTTTGGCTCAGTGGATAGAGCGTCGGCCTGCGGACTGAAGGGTCCCGGGTTCGATTCCGGTTAAGGGCATGTACCTGGGTTGCGGGCACATCCCCAGTGGGGGGTGTGCAGGAGGCAGCTGATCGATGTCTCTCTCATCGATGTTTCTAACTATCTATCCTCTCCCTTTCCTCTCTGTAAGAAATCAATAAAATATATTTAAAAAAAAAAAATAGGCAGTAGTTATTCTAGCTAATGTTCATTGACCGCAGTCCAAGTACTGTGGGAAACACCGGAAAAAAGTTTTAGGCTTTTTTCCCCCCAAAGAAGATCATTTACTGAGATCTATTTAAAACATTACAGTCCTTGATTCAAATACACTTCAATTTAGTTGACTGGTGATGGCCGAGCTAGGTAAAGGCTTCACAGCGGTAAAAAATACTCCTCACGTGTTCCAGTCTTTCTAACATCTCTGGGAGGAAGCCACTGTTCTCATCCCCATTTTGCAGATGAGCAAACAGAAGAAGTTGGGCTGCCTACTTGGTATTTGGCGTGCACTGGGAATCAAACCAGGTTTGCCCAGTCCGTGCTGCTCAGTGGTTGAGCATCAGACTATGAACCGGGGGGTTATGGGCTCAATCCCCAGTAGGGGGTGTGCAGGAGGCAACCAATCAAAGATTCTCATCATTAGTGTTTCTCTTTTCCCTCTCTGACATCAATAAAAATGTATATATATATATATACTGTATATATTTAAAAACCAGATCTGCCTGACTCCAAGCCCTTTCTTGTAACCACTACTGAAGAGAACTGAGTCCAGAGTCAATGACTATGCTTGTAGTTAACCTGTGCTGTCTCACCGCACGTGATCGCACACTGTCCTCCAGGCTCTAGTGAAAGGAACTTGGGGCCCTACCACTCCTGTGGCTCCCTCAGGTGGCAAATCATGACAGCTTCGCCCTCCTCAGAGCAGCTGTCTTGGTGTTTAGGGGGGTTCATTGGTAGCTCTGTTCCTAAGTAGTTGGTCATTGTGCTCCTGTGAGGCCATTTCCTGAGACGACTGCAACGTCAGTCCTACTACATGTTTTTTTCCTAGATCTAGTACCACCTAAAGTATTTACCTAATGTTCATCTTAACTTTTATTATGGTAAAAAACATGTAAACTGTTCTCCTTTAACCATTTTTAAGTGGACAATTCAGTACATTCACAATGTCATACAAACCACCTAATGTGTATTTTTTTGTTTGGGTTTTTTATTTTTAGATTTTTGATTGATTTTTAGAGAAGGAAGAGAGAAACGTTGATTAGCTGCCTCCTGCATGATTCATACTGCGGATTGAGCCCACGACCCGGGCATGTGCCTTGGTTGGGAGTTGAACCGGCAGCCTCTTGATGCCCGGGGCGATGTCCAGCCAGCTGAGCTGTACCAGCCAGGGTGTCACCACTAAGGTTTTAAAGCAACTTGAAATGCACCTTTTTCCACTGGAACTCGTTCTGACCATCAGTATTTGTAAAATCTCCTAATTCTGTGTTTTAAAATACACATTAAGCTGCGTAGCCACCTATAGTTAACGTGTTCGCTGCATGGCGTGGCAGGTCTGTGTTTCACACTGTGGGAAAGGGCCAGGATGGAGCGTCAGGGGCTTTCTCCATGGACTTTCTTCCCGAACTGTTTCCTCTGTAATTAGAGGGTGAACTTGAAGTTTCTTTCCTTTTAAAATTGAAGTACAATTGACTTTCCAATATTACATTAGTTTCAGGTGTACAACATAGTGACTCGATATTAAATACATAGTGAAGTGATCACAGATAAGCCTGTTGCCTCCTGTCACCATACCGAAGCTATTACAGCATTATTGACTGTTCTCCAGGCTGCTCATTACATCCCCAGCTAGCGCTGATTTTTCTCTGACTCAAGATCAAGGTGATCTAGATCTAAGTCTTTGCCTTAGAACTCGTGATACGGAGCTTGATAGAAAAACAATGTTAAGTACAGCTTGAATGTCTTCCTATTTAACAACATACTTAAAGGTGGTGGTTTCTCTTTAAAATTCACAAAAAAGGACTGTGCTAAAAGGACTGTTTTTAAGCTTTTAAAATTTAGACTTGTGCATCTTTATAACTGGGTTTTAGACTGTATTTTTTTTAAAACGGACAATCACCTTTTACCTTTGAATAGACTCCTCAGTACCGAGATTTTGCCCCCCTCCTGGTTCCTGGCTTACCGCAGAGAAAGCCTGTGCCCCAGCTTCCTCAGCGCACAGGTTCTGCACATGCTGTGCCCACCTGAGCATCTCGGTCCCTAATGAAGAAAAGCCATCGGGAAGGAAGTGAAAGACCAGGTTTGTCCTCTCACCTGTGGGAATGTCAAACTCACGTCTGGTAACAGCCTTTCCAGGAGAGATCATAGGTGGCTTTTTCTTGGACCTTTTGTGTTTTTCAAGCATTTTCCTTCTGTCTCAGGAGTCCTTTCAAACCCCCATCAGCCAGTGTTTAGTTTCTTCTACGTGCATTGACTTTCTCCTACTGTGAAAGGCTCCAGCCATAGGGAGGGCTCTTGTTTTTTAAATCAAAGTCAGAGCCTTCGGTGGGAAATTGACCTGAGGCCTGAGGTTTCCGTGTTGTGAAACTGCTTGGTGGAGATTCACGCACTATAATAGTACAATTCATCCACTTGAAGCATAGTCATTAGTTGTGCAACCATCACTACAGCCTAATTTCATCACCTCCCAAAGAAACCCCATTCTCATTAGCAGTCACTCCCCTCCCTCCCCCCCATTCCCAGCCCCCCACAATCACTGATCTTTCTGCTCTATAGATGTGCCCATTCTGGACGGATCATGTCAGCGCAGTCCGACAGCATGTGCTTTCCTGTGTCTGGCATGTCCTTTCCTCCCCTACTTGAAACTGCTCACAGCAGTGGCCCGTGTTCCACCTGCTCCTGCCATTCCTAGCTCTTTGGAGCCTGTCTCCTCGCCATCCAGCCATGTGTCCGCAGCCACCTGTCCCTTCCACATCTCCCAGCTCCTGTGTACGTGCTACACCACCTGGCGCGCCCTGGGCCCAGCGATCTTCTAGACCTGCCTGCATTGTCCACTACGAGCCACTCGAGCTGTTACGTAGATTTCATTCCTTGATTTCACAGTGAAGCCACATGGGCTACCGTATTGGACAAAGAACATTTCCATGATCCCAGGCAGTTACTGTCAGGACTGTTCTAGACAGTCACTCTGCTTTTAAGAATACAAATTGACTGGCGTGGCTCAGTGGTTGAGCGTCAACCTATGAACCAGGAGGTCACAGGTTCGACTCCCGGTCAGGGCACATGCCTGGGTTGCAGGAGGCAGCTGATAGATGATTCTCTCTCATCAATGATGTTTCTATCTCCATCTCCCTTTCTCTCTGAAATAAATAAAAATATATTTAAAAGAATACACAATAACTACTACCTAAAAATTGTAGTCACTGTACTAGTCCACCAGCAATGTGGGAAGGTAGGAACGAGCACAGAGAAGTCGCGGCTCCTCCGTCACGTGGCTCCAAGTTCTAAGTTGGATTTTAACCAGGTTACCCTGACCGAAGTCCCTGACCGAAGAGCATACTCCTTGGGGAGTGTCTGATGGACCCCGGGTGCCCTGGTTGAAATTCCACTGCTAGCATGAGCTTCATGAAGGCAGGGACCACATCGGTCTCAGTCCTCCCTGGAGCCCAGGGCTGGCAGATAAGTGTTCAGGAATATTTAGTGAGTAAATGAACAAATATCAGAGATGACAGTTACTTTTGTCCAAGAGTTTCCCCAAAAGGGTGCCCCCTTCCCCCACCCCTACACTGGAGTTTTATTTTGAAATCTCCATCCACTCCAGAAGAAGGCATAACTTACTTTCGATCCAGGTTTATAGATGAGCTACCAGCTTGTACCCAGTCTTCGTAGGCCCTCAGTGCCCGGGAGACAGATGACAGCTAATCCCTTAGAGCCAGTTGACGGGATCCTGTGAACACAGCCTCTGAAGCAGTGCCTCCCGGGTCTGTCCTGGAGGATGTGGGGCGGGGCCAGCACCTGCTCTGCAGGGGCCTGTGCTGCTTAGAGGGGCCTCTGGCAGGCAGAGGAGGAAGGAGGGAGGGAGAAGAACCTACCTCCCGCCTTGAGTGCCACTGCCCTGCTCATCCCTGCTGTGGAGCCTGAGCCTGAGGCTTATGCGACACAATGGCCTTTTCAAAAGTCATTTTAGGATTTTTTATTGCAAAACATTCCTGTAGTTATGGAGGCGGCCTTGGAGTGTGGTGGGGAAAGCTTGTGTCTAGGGAGTCTGGGTTATAACACCGGTTGTGTGACCTCGGGCAGGTGACTTGATTCTCCAGCTCAGATTCCCAGTTCACTCAATGGCAGTGAAAATACCTGCTCCATGGGGTTGGGAAGAGGAGAGAATGTCCCAAACGCTTGGCAAATGCTCACCCACGTTGCTAACAGCCCTACGTACATGTAAGTTAAAAGTGTTTCCCCACCCTGGCTGGTAAGTTCAGTGGTTAGAGCGTCCCCCTGCCCACCCAGGAGTCTCGGGTTCCATTCCCAGTCAAGGGCAGGTACCTGGGTTGGAGGTTCGCTCCCTGCCCCCAGTCAGGGCATGTGCAGGGGGTAACCAGTCCATGTGTCTCAAATCAATGGTTCTCTCTTTCTCTCTCTCTCTCTTCCCCCCTTCCCTCCCTCCCTTCCACTCTCTGAAAAGCAGTGGAAAATATACTTGGGTGAGGATTTAAAAAAAAAAAAAAAATAAGTGTTTCCCCATCCCATAGCCCATTGATAAACAGATGGAATAGGTATGCTTCCAGAATTTTTCTCTCTATATACAAAATATGTACATATGTAATTTTGTTAATAAAAAGGAGATCATGCCATCACGTACAGAATATTCTGCAGCTTGAATTTTCTCAGTTACTCCGTCCCGGGCACCCTTCCATCTGGGATCCTGCACCAGCGTCAACAACTTCATTTTGAGCGGCTGCGTAGCATCCCCTGGCTTCTCAGCCACTCCTGTGGGACTCGGGTTATTTCCCGTTTGTTCGCTGTTACACATAGTCAGGGCCAATTCAAGGAAGGTTCAGGAGGTTCATCGGGGGCATTGTTCAATGTCTGGTTTTCAAAGCAAGTTCTTATTTGATCTCTTCTGCTGCTTTTCCCAGAAACCTTACCAGAGAGGTGATACCCCATTTACGACCTGGGAAACAAATTTGTTGAGAGGGACAGGCTTCCCAAGGATCCTGCTAATCGTGGCAGAGAGGGCCCGGGACTGTCCCTCCAGTGACATTTGTTGTGCTTCTGGAGCAGAGCTGCAAATGCAGGTGTGTGCAGGGGCCAGGCAGGTTACGCAAGTGTGGGAAAGGCCCATCTAAGATAACAGGTGACGCCTGGATTCAGTGTTATGGTGAGAATAGGGCGACACTTGGCCTCAGTGTCAAGGTGTGAATACGGGACAGCTGGCCTCAGTGTTAAGGTGAGAATAGGGGACACCTGGCTTCAGTGTCAAGGTGAGAATAGGGGACACCAGGGGTCAGTGTCAAGGTGAGAATAGGGGACACCAGGGGTCAGTGTCAAGGTGAGAATAGGGGACACCTGGCCTCAGTGTCAAGGTGAGAATAGGGGACACCAGGCCTCAGTGTCAAGGTGAGAATAGGGGGACACTTGGCCTCAGTGTCAAGGTGAGAATAGGGGACACCAGGCCTCAGTGTCAAGGTGAGAATATGGGACAGCTGGCCTCAGTGTTAAGGTGAGAATAGGGGACACCTGGCTTCAGTGTCAAGGTGAGAATAGGGGACAGCTGGCCTCAGTGTTAAGGTGAGAATAGGGGACACCTGGCTTCAGTGTCAAGGTGAGAATAGGGGACACCAGGGGTCAGTGTCAAGGTGAGAATAGGGGACACCTGGCCTCAGTGTCAAGGTGAGAATAGGGGACACCTGGCCTCAGTGTCAAGGTGAGAATAGGGGACACCAGGCCTCAGTGTGAAGGTGAGAACAGGGGACACCTGGCTTCAGTGTCAAGGTGAGAATAGGGGACACTTGGCCTCAGTGTCAAGGTGAGAATAGGGGACACCTGGCCTCAGTGTCAAGGTGAGAATAGGGGACACCAGGCCTCAGTGTGAAGGTGAGAACAGGGGGACACTTGGCCTTAGTGTTAGGGTAAGAATAGGGGGACACCTGGCCTCAGTGTTAAGGTGAGAATAGGGGGACACCTGGCCTCAGTGTCAAGGTGAGAATAGGGGACACCTGGCCTCAGTGTCAAGGTGAGAATAGGGGGACACCTGGCCTCAGTGTCAAGGTGAGAATAGGGGGACACCTGGCCTCAGTGCTAGGGTGAGAATAGGGGACATCTGGCCTCAGTGTCAAGGTGAGAATAGGGGGACACCTGGCCTCAGTGTTAGGGTGAGAATAGGGGGACACCTGGCCTCAGTGTTAGGGTGAGAATAGGGGACACTTGGCCTCAGTGTCAAGGTGAGAATAGGGGGACACCTGGCCTCAGTGTTAGGGTGAGAATAGGGGACATCTGGCCTCAGTGTCAAGGTGAGAATAGGGGACACCAGGCCTCAGTATCAGGGTCAGAATAGGGGACACCTGTCCTCAGTGTCAAGGTGAGAATAGGGGACACTTGGCCTCAGTGTTAGGGTGAGAATAGGGGACATCTGGCCTCAGTGTCAAGGTGAGAATAGGGGACACCAGGCCTCAGTATCAGGGTCAGAATAGGGGACACCTGTCCTCAGTGTCAAGGTGAGAATAGGGGACACTTGGCCTCAGTGTTAGGGTGAGAATAGGGGACATCTGGCCTCAGTGTCAAGGTGAGAATAGGGGACACCTGGCCTCAGTGTGAAGGTGAGAACAGGGGGACACTTGGCCTCAGTGTCAAGGTGAGAATAGGGGACACCTGGCCTCAGTGTCAAGGTGAGAATAGGGGACACCTGGCCTCAGTGTCAAGGTGAGAATAGGGGACACCAGGCCTCAGTGTGAAGGTGAGAACAGGGGGATACTTGGCCTTAGTGTTAGGGTAAGAATAGGGGGACACGTGGCCTCAGTGTTAGGGTGAGAATAGGGGACACTTGGCCTCAGTGTGAAGGTGAGAACGGGGACATCTGGCCTCAGTGTCAAGGTGAGAATGGGACACCTGGCCTCAGTGTGAAGGTGAGAATAGGGGACACGTGGCCTCAGTGTTAAGGTGATAATAGGGGACACCAGGCCTCAGTGTTAAGGTGAGAATAGGGGGACACCTGGCCTCAGTGTTAGGGTGAGAATAGGGGGACACCTGGCCTCAGTGTTAGGGTGAGAATAGGGGACACTTGGCCTCAGTGTCAAGGTGAGAATAGGGGGACACCTGGCCTCAGTGTCAGGGTGAGAATAGGGGGACACTTGGCCTCAGTGTTAAGGTGAGAATAGGGGAAACTTGGCCTCAGTGTTAGGGTGAGAATAGGGGACACCAGGCCTCAGTGTCAAGGTGAGAATAGGGGACACCAGGCCTTAGTATCAGGGTCAGAATAGGGGACACCTGTCCTCAGTGTCAAGGTGAGAATAGGGGACACTTGGCCTCAGTGTTAGGGTGAGAATAGGGGACATCTGGCCTCAGTGTCAAGATGAGAATAGGGGACACCAGGCCTCAGTATCAGGGTCAGAATAGGGGACACCTGTCCTCAGTGTCAAGGTGAGAATAGGGGACACTTGGCCTCAGTGTTAGGGTGAGAATAGGGGACACCTGGCCTCAGTGTGAAGGTGAGAACAGGGGGACACTTGGCCTCAGTGTCAAGGTGAGAATAGGGGACACCTGGCCTCAGTGTCAAGGTGTGAATAGGGGACACCTGGCCTCAGTGTCAAGGTGAGAATAGGGGACACCAGGCCTCAGTGTGAAGGTGAGAACAGGGGGACACTTGGCCTTAGTGTTAGGGTAAGAATAGGGGGACACGTGGCCTCAGTGTTAGGGTGAGAATAGGGGACACTTGGCCTCAGTGTGAAGGTGAGAACGGGGACATCTGGCCTCAGTGTCAAGGTGAGAATAGGGGGACACCTGGCCTCAGTGTGAAGGTGAGAATAGGGGACACGTGGCCTCAGTGTTAAGGTGATAATAGGGGACACCAGGCCTCAGTGTTAAGGTGAGAATAGGGGGACACCTGGCCTCAGTGTTAGGGTGAGAATAGGGGGACACCAGGCCTCAGTGTTAGGGTGAGAATAGGGGACACTTGGCCTCAGTGTCAAGGTGAGAATAGGGGAACACCTGGCCTCAGTGTCAGGGTGAGAATAGGGGGACACTTGGCCTCAGTGTTAAGGTGAGAATAGGGGAAACTTGGCCTCAGTTTAGGGTGAGAATAGGGGACACCAGGCCTCAGTGTTAAGGTGAGAATAGGGGGACACCTGGCCTCAGTGTTAGGGTGAGAATAGGGGGACACCTGGCCTCAGTGTTAGGGTGAGAATAGGGGACACTTGGCCTCAGTGTCAAGGTGAGAACAGGGGGACACTTGGCCTTAGTGTTAGGGTAAGAATAGGGGGACACGTGGCCTCAGTGTTAGGGTGAGAATAGGGGACACCAGGCCTCAGTGTTAAGGTGAGAATAGGGGGACACCTGGCCTCAGTGTTAGGGTGAGAATAGGGGACATCTGGCCTCAGTTTCAAGGTGAGAATAGGGGACACCAGGCCTCAGTATCAGGGTCAGAATAGGGGACACCTGGCCTCAGTGTCAAGGTGAGAATAGGGGACACCAGGCCTCAGTGTGAAGATGAGAACAGGGGGACACTTGGCCTTAGTGTTAGGGTGAGAATAGGGGACACCTGGCCTCAGTGTCAAGGTGAGAATAGGGGACACCTGGCCTCAGTGTCAAGGTGAGAATAGGGGACACCAGGCCTCAGTGTGAAGGTGAGAACAGGGGGACACTTGGCCTTAGTGTTAGGGTGAGAATAGGGGACACCTGGCCTCAGTGTCAAGGTGAGAATAGGGGACACCTGGCCTCAGTGTCAAGGTGAGAATAGGGGACACCAGGGGTCAGTGTCAAGGTGAGAATAGGGGACACCAGGGGTCAGTGTCAAGGTGAGAATAGGGGACACCTGGCCTCAGTGTCAAGGTGAGAATAGGGGACACCAGGCCTCAGTGTCAAGGTGAGAATAGGGGGACACTTGGCCTCAGTGTCAAGGTGAGAATAGGGGACACCAGGCCTCAGTGTCAAGGTGAGAATATGGGACAGCTGGCCTCAGTGTTAAGGTGAGAATAGGGGACACCTGGCTTCAGTGTCAAGGTGAGAATAGGGGACAGCTGGCCTCAGTGTTAAGGTGAGAATAGGGGACACCTGGCTTCAGTGTCAAGGTGAGAATAGGGGACACCAGGGGTCAGTGTCAAGGTGAGAATAGGGGACACCTGGCCTCAGTGTCAAGGTGAGAATAGGGGACACCTGGCCTCAGTGTCAAGGTGAGAATAGGGGACACCAGGCCTCAGTGTGAAGGTGAGAACAGGGGACACCTGGCTTCAGTGTCAAGGTGAGAATAGGGGACACTTGGCCTCAGTGTCAAGGTGAGAATAGGGGACACCTGGCCTCAGTGTCAAGGTGAGAATAGGGGACACCAGGCCTCAGTGTGAAGGTGAGAACAGGGGGACACTTGGCCTTAGTGTTAGGGTAAGAATAGGGGGACACCTGGCCTCAGTGTTAAGGTGAGAATAGGGGGACACCTGGCCTCAGTGTCAAGGTGAGAATAGGGGACACCTGGCCTCAGTGTCAAGGTGAGAATAGGGGGACACCTGGCCTCAGTGTCAAGGTGAGAATAGGGGGACACCTGGCCTCAGTGCTAGGGTGAGAATAGGGGACATCTGGCCTCAGTGTCAAGGTGAGAATAGGGGGACACCTGGCCTCAGTGTTAGGGTGAGAATAGGGGGACACCTGGCCTCAGTGTTAGGGTGAGAATAGGGGACACTTGGCCTCAGTGTCAAGGTGAGAATAGGGGGACACCTGGCCTCAGTGTTAGGGTGAGAATAGGGGACATCTGGCCTCAGTGTCAAGGTGAGAATAGGGGACACCAGGCCTCAGTATCAGGGTCAGAATAGGGGACACCTGTCCTCAGTGTCAAGGTGAGAATAGGGGACACTTGGCCTCAGTGTTAGGGTGAGAATAGGGGACATCTGGCCTCAGTGTCAAGGTGAGAATAGGGGACACCAGGCCTCAGTATCAGGGTCAGAATAGGGGACACCTGTCCTCAGTGTCAAGGTGAGAATAGGGGACACTTGGCCTCAGTGTTAGGGTGAGAATAGGGGACATCTGGCCTCAGTGTCAAGGTGAGAATAGGGGACACCTGGCCTCAGTGTGAAGGTGAGAACAGGGGGACACTTGGCCTCAGTGTCAAGGTGAGAATAGGGGACACCTGGCCTCAGTGTCAAGGTGAGAATAGGGGACACCTGGCCTCAGTGTCAAGGTGAGAATAGGGGACACCAGGCCTCAGTGTGAAGGTGAGAACAGGGGGATACTTGGCCTTAGTGTTAGGGTAAGAATAGGGGGACACGTGGCCTCAGTGTTAGGGTGAGAATAGGGGACACTTGGCCTCAGTGTGAAGGTGAGAACGGGGACATCTGGCCTCAGTGTCAAGGTGAGAATGGGACACCTGGCCTCAGTGTGAAGGTGAGAATAGGGGACACGTGGCCTCAGTGTTAAGGTGATAATAGGGGACACCAGGCCTCAGTGTTAAGGTGAGAATAGGGGGACACCTGGCCTCAGTGTTAGGGTGAGAATAGGGGGACACCTGGCCTCAGTGTTAGGGTGAGAATAGGGGACACTTGGCCTCAGTGTCAAGGTGAGAATAGGGGGACACCTGGCCTCAGTGTCAGGGTGAGAATAGGGGGACACTTGGCCTCAGTGTTAAGGTGAGAATAGGGGAAACTTGGCCTCAGTGTTAGGGTGAGAATAGGGGACACCAGGCCTCAGTGTCAAGGTGAGAATAGGGGACACCAGGCCTTAGTATCAGGGTCAGAATAGGGGACACCTGTCCTCAGTGTCAAGGTGAGAATAGGGGACACTTGGCCTCAGTGTTAGGGTGAGAATAGGGGACATCTGGCCTCAGTGTCAAGATGAGAATAGGGGACACCAGGCCTCAGTATCAGGGTCAGAATAGGGGACACCTGTCCTCAGTGTCAAGGTGAGAATAGGGGACACTTGGCCTCAGTGTTAGGGTGAGAATAGGGGACACCTGGCCTCAGTGTGAAGGTGAGAACAGGGGGACACTTGGCCTCAGTGTCAAGGTGAGAATAGGGGACACCTGGCCTCAGTGTCAAGGTGTGAATAGGGGACACCTGGCCTCAGTGTCAAGGTGAGAATAGGGGACACCAGGCCTCAGTGTGAAGGTGAGAACAGGGGGACACTTGGCCTTAGTGTTAGGGTAAGAATAGGGGGACACGTGGCCTCAGTGTTAGGGTGAGAATAGGGGACACTTGGCCTCAGTGTGAAGGTGAGAACGGGGACATCTGGCCTCAGTGTCAAGGTGAGAATAGGGGGACACCTGGCCTCAGTGTGAAGGTGAGAATAGGGGACACGTGGCCTCAGTGTTAAGGTGATAATAGGGGACACCAGGCCTCAGTGTTAAGGTGAGAATAGGGGGACACCTGGCCTCAGTGTTAGGGTGAGAATAGGGGGACACCAGGCCTCAGTGTTAGGGTGAGAATAGGGGACACTTGGCCTCAGTGTCAAGGTGAGAATAGGGGAACACCTGGCCTCAGTGTCAGGGTGAGAATAGGGGGACACTTGGCCTCAGTGTTAAGGTGAGAATAGGGGAAACTTGGCCTCAGTTTAGGGTGAGAATAGGGGACACCAGGCCTCAGTGTTAAGGTGAGAATAGGGGGACACCTGGCCTCAGTGTTAGGGTGAGAATAGGGGGACACCTGGCCTCAGTGTTAGGGTGAGAATAGGGGACACTTGGCCTCAGTGTCAAGGTGAGAACAGGGGGACACTTGGCCTTAGTGTTAGGGTAAGAATAGGGGGACACGTGGCCTCAGTGTTAGGGTGAGAATAGGGGACACCAGGCCTCAGTGTTAAGGTGAGAATAGGGGGACACCTGGCCTCAGTGTTAGGGTGAGAATAGGGGACATCTGGCCTCAGTTTCAAGGTGAGAATAGGGGACACCAGGCCTCAGTATCAGGGTCAGAATAGGGGACACCTGGCCTCAGTGTCAAGGTGAGAATAGGGGACACCAGGCCTCAGTGTGAAGGTGAGAACAGGGGGACACTTGGCCTTAGTGTTAGGGTGAGAATAGGGGACACCTGGCCTCAGTGTCAAGGTGAGAATAGGGGACACCTGGCCTCAGTGTCAAGGTGAGAATAGGGGACACCAGGCCTCAGTGTGCAGGTGAGAACAGGGGGACACCTGGCCTCAGTGTTAGGGTGAGAATAGGGGGACACCTGGCCTCAGTGTTAGGGTGAGAATAGGGGACACTTGGCCTCAGTGTCAAGGTGAGAATAGGGGGACACCTGGCCTCAGTGTCAGGGTGAGAATAGGGGGACACTTGGCCTCAGTGTTAAGGTGAGAATAGGGGAAACTTGGCCTCAGTGTTAGGGTGAGAATAGGGGACACCAGGCCTCAGTGTTAAGGTGAGAATAGGAGGACACCTGGCCTCAGTGTTAGGGTGAGAATAGGGGGACACCTGGCCTCAGTGTTAGGGTGAGAATAGGGGACACTTGGCCTCAGTGTCAAGGTGAGAACAGGGGGACACTTGGCCTTAGTGTTAGGGTAAGAATAGGGGGACACGTGGCCTCAGTGTTAGGGTGAGAATAGGGGACACCAGGCCTCAGTGTTAAGGTGAGAATAGGGGGACACCTGGCCTCAGTGTTAGGGTGAGAATAGGGGACATCTGGCCTCAGTTTCAAGGTGAGAATAGGGGACACCAGGCCTCAGTATCAGGGTCAGAATAGGGGACACCTGTCCTCAGTGTCAAGGTGAGAATAGGGGACACTTGGCCTCAGTGTTAGGGTCAGAATAGGGAACATCTGGCCTCAGTGTCAAGGTGAGAATAGGGGACACCTGGCCTCAGTGTGAAGGTGAGAACAGGGGGACACTTGGCCTCAGTGTCAAGGTGAGAATAAGGGACACCTGGCCTCAGTGTCAAGGTGAGAATAGGGGGATGCCTGGCCTCAGTGTCAAGGTGAGAATAGGGGACACCTGGCCTCAGTGTGAAGGTGAGAACAGGGGGACACTTGGCCTTAGTGTTAGGGTAAGAATAGGGGGACACGTGGCCTCAGTGTCAGGGTGAGAATAGGGGGACACTTGGCCTCAGTGTTAAGGTGAGAATAGGGGAAACTTGGCTTCAGTGTTAGGGTGAGAATAGGGGACACCAGGCCTCAGTGTTAGGGTGAGAATAGGGGACACCAGGCCTCAGTGTTAGGGTGAGAATAGGAGCGGCGGGGTTATGGGTGAGAGACATTCTTGGTCACCAACCACATAACTGATTGACACAGTCACAAGTCCGGTTGCTTGAGCTTCAGTCTCCAAGAGACGCAGAGAATGCAGATTTTTCTCTGAAATCTCCCAGACACAAATGTAGCCAACGCAGAAACCTGCCCTCGCATGCCAGTTTGTGATCTGCTGGCGCCCAAACTTCATTTTCTACTTTTGATTATAAATGTGAGTGAGGGGTGACAGCTGGTACCTGACCCTGCAGTCACCCCCACGCCCTGCTGTGCCACCACCCTGGCCCAGAAAAACCGGGTTATTCTGTGGCTCGTTCTCTCAACTTCCGGGAGCCTCTTGGCCACCTTCATTGCTGGGCCCTGGGGAGCCAGGCTGACATGCACCTCACCTCAGCCGCCTTTGTGTGCATGTCTTCTGCCCACCCGGCCAGAGCGTGAACTCGCGTGTCAGGTATCGATCAGTATGATTCCCAGAAACGGTGTCCAACTCCCCTTCACGTTCTCCCTCTCCTTCACCTTTCTGGGTCAGCATCATGGTTAAGAGGGGACCTCAGAAGACACACCTCTTGGGGTCTGGTCTCTGTCGCGGGTAGCAGTGTTGTCTCGGGCAGGTCACCTTACCACTTGTGCCTCGTGTCCTTATCTGTAAACTGGAGGAAATGCTTAGGTCAGGACGTGTTAGTAGTTATTCCTCTGCTGGCCGCCTCTCACTCTGCCAGGGGCTGTGCAGGGGCTAGTGAAAGACAAACCACAGCCCTGGCCCTCAAGGAGCATGACCCTGACCTAACTGTGCGCAACCATCAGCAAAAAGCTGACTCTGGGGCAGAGGAAGTCTTGGGTCAAGTTTTCAAGTTTTGAAATCCCTTGAGTTCCCAGGCGCCCGGAAGGCTGGAGTCCCTGACTGCTCTGGGGCGCAGCTGCGGGCTGCCACCTCCTTTCCTTCCTGCCAAAGACTCAAGGTGCACTTGCGTCTGGAGCACCAAGTGGGGGGGAATCTGCTCCCTCTTCAGCCCCTTCCCTCTGGGCCCAGCTTCCTCTCCTCTGGGGTTCACTTCAACCCAGGGGTCTCCTTCCAGATGAGAGGAAGATCCCAGCCAACTCCCCTACCAGAGGCTCCCCTCTGCCCCAACTTCCTGTGGGCCGGATTCAAGTGCAGTTCCCCCTTGGAGAGTCCCCATGGTCTTGTCCAGTCCATGGGCCTCGCTCCGCTGCCCTCTCTACCTCTGCTGAGCCACGATCCTGTGGCATGGAGCCCCGAGCTGGCCGTGCGCCCCACTCCCAGATGGCCCCTCTCTCGACCCATTGTGCTCGCCGTAAATGGGGTCATCTCTGCCTGTGATGGAGCAAAACATGGCACGTCAGCTCCTGAGCCTGCAGCAGTTGCTTTAAATTTCATTTCTCTCCCTTCTTACCATTGATTCATTCACTGTGTTTGTTGAGTGACCACTGTTTGTCAGGCCTTAGCTCAGGGGATACAGTCAGTGATGAATGAGACGACGTCCCTACGCACACGTTTGAGTGGGGGAAGCAGACATTAAGCAAATAACCTGCCCCATGCCCCAGCAATTCTGCTCCTAGGTGTGTGTGTGTGTGTGTGTGTGTGTGTGTGTGTGTGTGTATTCAAGAAAAATAAAAACACCCATGTGAAAACTCACACATGAATGTTTACAGCATCATGATCATAGCAGCCAAAAAGTGAAACAACCTAAACGTCCATTGACTAATGGACAAAATAGTATATCCACCCAATGAGTACTGTCAGCCATAAAAAGGAATGAAGTACTGATACATGCTACAGCATGGATGCACCTTGAGAACATTGTGCTAAGTGAAGGACGCCAGTCAGAAGAAGCCGCATACTGCAGGACCCGTTCAGATGAACTGTCCAGAACAGACAAGTGCATGGCAGGCAGACTGTGGTCGCGCGGTGCATTAGTCTACTCAAGCTGCCGTAACAAAGCACCACAGACTGGGCGCTTAGACAACAAAAGCTTGTTTCTCAGTCTGGAGGCCAGAGTGAGCGATGAAGGTGCTGGAAGCGGTGGCGTCACTCTGAGGCCGCTCTCCTTGGGTGCCGATGGCCGTCTTTCCCCTTTCTCCTCACATGTCTGTGTCCTCGTCTCTCCTCATGACATTAGCCACACGGAATGATGGCCCGCTCTAATGACCTCACTTTGCCTCTTTAAAGATGGTGTTTCCAAATTAGTCACATTCTGATGTACTGGGGGCAGGGGGTGGTTAAGGATTCAACATAAGAATGTGGGTTTGGCCCTAACCGGTTTGGCTCAGTGGATAAGCGTCGGCCTACAGACTGAAGGGTCCCAGGTTCGATTCTGGTCAAGGGCATGTACCTTGGTTGGGGGCACATCCCCAGTAGGGAGTGTGCAGGAGGCAGCTGATCGATGTTTCTCTCTCATTGATGTTTCTAACTCTCTATCCCTCTTCCTTCATCTCTGTAAAAAATCAATAAAATATATTAAAAAAATACAACAACAACAAAAAAAGAATGTGGGTTTGGGGCACAATTCAGCCCATAACACGGGAGGAGTGGGGAGTGACTGCGAATGAATATGGGGTGATGAAAATGTTCTGGAATTAGCAATGATCAACGCACAGAATTGTGAATATGCTGAAAACCACTGTCTTAACTCTGAGGGGGTGAACTTGGCCCTGGTGGGAGAAGGAGCCTGGTTTGCAGAGAGGGAGGAGAAAAATGGGGTGCTGGCGGGTTGGCGGGGGCCTCGTTACCAAGGGCCTCACTCAACCCCAGGGGCCCTCGCACACCAAGTGTCTGCTCCCTGCATAGACTCTGTCCTCAACGTCTGGCATGAAAGCTCACGACCAGGGACCCTTTCACTCTGGGACTGGAATTAGGAAGCTTTTTAAACCTCCCAGAGTCGCCCGAGCTGGTTTGGCTCAGTGGCTAGAGCGTCGGACTGTGGACCGAAAGGTCCAATGCCCGGGGTTGGGTACAGGAGGCAGCCGATCAACGATTTTCTCTCATCATTGATGTTTCTCTCTCTCTCCCTCTCCCTCCCTTTCTGAATCAATAACAACAAAAAAAGTATATTAAAAAAATAAACCTCCCAGGGTCAGCTCTGTCCCTGGAGGGCAGTTTGCCGTGGAGCAGACACGGCTCGGGATGGCCTCTTGCTTGTCGACACCTGGAGCGCTTCCTGCGTGCCAGGCCCTGTTCTAAGCCCTGGTCAGCTAGCTCGCCATTTAGTTCTCACAGCCCGTGGCGTGGGTACCATCTCTCTTGCCCAGAGTCACACTGCCCACACAGCTCATCAATGGCCGTCAGAATCCAACCCTGGCAGCCTGGCTGCAGGGCCCGTGCTGTCACCCACGACTCCGCGGCTTCGTAATAACCCTGTGCGTCAGGGTTCGTCAGCCTCTGGCTACCCCCCTGTTACAGATGAGGGTACTGAGGCCCAGAGAGGTCAGTGGCTTGCCTGGGGTTAGGATGCTGGGAATGGTGTGGGCAGGTTCATGTGGGTAAGTGATCTTGGTGCCCGGGAGACCACAGGAGCAAACCCTGGGGGAGGCTGTGCCCTGCCCCTGCCTCCCACACCTGTGTGCCCAGGCTCACTCCTGCTTCCTCCCAGTTCCCCGCCCACCCCTGGGGGCGGCTCCTTGGCAAGGCTGCAGGAGGGCCTGCCCTGCCAGGAGGGTCAGGGCCAGTGTCAGAGGTGCCAGAGAGACACCCCAGGGGCTGCCCCGGGGGCAGGGTGCCTGTATCCCTGGGAAGCCACCTCCCAGCTTGGGGGCAGGTGCCACAGAGGCCCGCGTGACCTTGCGGCTGACATTCCTCAGTGGCCACGTGGCCCCAACTGGCAGGGACAGCTGCAGACAGGGGCCAGACCAGTTTTGTTCCCAGAGTGGCACCGTTCTCCATCAGGCCCTGCTCCACTCCTGCCTGGAGCTGCTTTCCTCCCCGGGGCTCAGAGGGCGGCTGGCACTGTGGGTCCCCCGCCATGAGTGCCTAGAGGCAGGGAGCCACCAAGGTCCTCGCGGGTGGGGCACGGGGCTCTGGGGATGGGGCAGGACCAGACAAAGCAGCAGATCGAGAAGGGGCTCCAGCTGTACCAGTCTAACCAGACCGAGAAAGCGCTGCAGGTGTGGATGAAGTTGCTGGAAAAGAGCTCGGACCTCGTGGGGCGCTTCCGCGTGCTGGGCTGCCTGGTCACGGCCCACTCGGAGATGGGCCGCTACAAGGAGATGCTGAAGGTGGGCGCGCCCTGCCCTGGCGTGGGAGGGTGGGGCCAGAGCTGGCTCCTCAGGCCTCCCTGTGCCCCACAAGCTAGCCGCCGAGGACGGGGGCTCTGAACCCACATCGGAGGCCTGGGTCTTAGATGCTGCGTCTTGGCTTGGGGTTTGGGCCTGTGGCTTTGAACAGCAGGGGCTGGGACTCTCGAGCCAGGAGTCTAGATTCCAGCCTTCCTGGTTGGGGTGTGAGCCTGAGTCTGTGGGGCGCTGGCTCCAGGTTTGAGGCTGGGGCTGGGAGGTGGTAGGGCTGAAGATCTAGGCTGGGGCAGGAAAGGCGCTGGGAGGTGGTGGGGCTGAAGATCTAGGCTGGGGCAGGAAAGGCGCTGGGAGGTGGTGGGGCTGAAGATCTAGGCTGGGGCAGGAAAGGCGCTGGGAGGTGGTGGGGCTGAAGATCTAGGCTGGGTCTGCGCTCGGGAGCTGGAGGCTCAGGGCTGAGGCTCCGGTCCGTGGCCAGTGGCGGGGAGCAGAGAGTGCCCGAGGCTGGCGTGGCAGCTCTGACTCCAAAGCTTCGGGCTGTGAGGCTTGACGGGTGGAGGCTCCCATCCGAGGCGCAGGCTGACGGCCAATGCCCCCCACCCCACCCCGTGGCAGTTTGCTGTGGTGCAGATCGACACCGCGCGGGAGCTGGAGGATGCCAACTTCCTCCTGGAGAGCTACCTGAACCTGGCGCGCAGCAACGAGAAGCTGTGCGAGTTTCACAAGACCATCTCCTACTGCAAGACCTGCCTCGGCCTGCCTGGCACCAGGGCGGGCGCCCAGCTCGGAGGCCAGGTCAGCCTGAGCATGGGCAACGCCTTCCTGGGCCTCAGCCTCTTCCAGAAGGCCCTGGAGAGCTTCGAGAAGGCCCTGCGCTATGCCCACAACAACGACGACACCATGCTCGAGTGCCGCGTCTGCTGCAGCCTGGGCAGCTTCTACGCCCAGGTCAAGGTGGGCCTGGGCCGGGGGAGGGCAGCGGCGGGCTCAGGCTCCCCTTGCTTTACCTCGTTCAGTCGTCCCGTTTAGGTAGGGACAAGGTGGACGAGAGTCCAAGAGGGGTAACCCTTACCCAGGAAGGTGAAGACTGGGTCAGGAAGGGCAGAGCCAGAAATCAGCCCTTGGTCTGTCTGACTGTGGGGGAATGGGAGGCTCCTGGGTGAGGAGGAGCCATGGAACGGGTGCCCCGCACTTGCTGTGTGAGCCTGGACACGGCCTTCTCCTCTCTGAACCTTGGTAGGCGTATCTGTATAATGAGGGAGAGTAATGGTTCATTCATCATGTATTTATGGAGCACTTACTGTATCCCAGGCACTGTTGGCCTGGGGTGCAGCAGTGACAGCCACAGCCAAGTCCCTGGCCTCATGAAGCTTGCCCTCTAGTTGGGGGAGAAAGAGGATGAGCACAATGAGTAAGTAAACTGCACAGCATGCTAGAAAGTGCTTCTTAGGAAGAAGGGAAGCAGAGAAAGGGGCGAGAGATGCTGCAATTTCAAACAACTGGATGTTGCAAGACTCAGAGGTGGTGTCGATGACTGGAAGGAGGTGAGCGTGTGAGCCATGCAGAAACCTGGGAAAGAGTGGAAAACATGGAACAGCCAATGGAAAGCTCTGCCCTGGAAGTGGGGGAGCATACCTGGCATGTTCTAGGCAGGATGGAGGCCAGGAAGGGGAGAAGGAGAGAGGAGGTGGGGTCAGAGGGTAAGGGGAGGGGAGAAGGCAGACTGAATGAACTGATGGGACCAATGGCCGCAGGCTTCCGGTCCTGAGCAGCTGTTCTTTCTCTAGGCAGCCAGGCTGCACTTGGCCCATGGCAGATGTTAATGTCTGGCACATACTGATGCTCAATAAATCAGAGGGTCAGTGAGTGTGCAGATAGTTCAGAGGTGGGTTGTGAGGAAATGAGAGTCGTCCAGGATGACACTGAGGATTTTGTTTTCAGCAACTAGATGGACAGGGAAGCCATCCAATGAGATGCTATAGGATTGGAGAGGAATAGGGGTGTTTTCAAACCTTTCTTTATTATGAAGAAAATTAACCATACAGGGAAGTCAAGAGAATGATGTAATGAATTTCCATATATCCACTTAGATTTAACAATTATTAATATTTGGCCTTATTTGATTTACATATTTTTCTATTTTCATTTAAAATTTTTATTTAAAAAATATTTTTTTAATTGACTTCAGAGAAGAAGGGAGAGGGAGAGAGAGATAGAAACATCAATGATGAGAATTACTGATTGGTTGCTTCCTATACACCCCCTACTGGGGACCGAGCATGCAACCCAGACATGTACCCTGACCGGGAATCAAGCCATGACCTCCTGGTTCATAGGTCGATGCTCAACCACTGAGCCATGTAGGCTGGGCTAAAAAATTTCAGTTACAGTTGACATTTAATATTATGTCAGTTTCAGGTGTACAGCATTTACAGACCTTACGAAGGGATCCCCCCGAAAAGTCTAGTGCCCACCTGGCACCATATATAGTTATTACAGTATTATTGACTGTATTCCCTGTGCTGTGACTTACATTCCTGTGACTATTTTGTAACTGCTAATTTGTACTTCTTAATCTCTGAAGTGTCATGATATAAAATTATAGACATCATGATATTTTTACCCCAAAGTAGTTTAGTATGCATCTGGGGGCGGGTGGACATTTTCTTATATAAGGACACTTTCATACATAATCACAAAACTATTACCACACACACCATAATGAGCAACTTCATTTATCTTAAATTTCTGTGCTTACCCTGAAAAGACGCCTGTGCCCTTGGCTCCTTTGAATTAGACTAGAAAGGAGAGCCACATATTGTAGTGGTTAGTGTGTGTCTTAAGTCTCTTTTGGTAGAAAATTCCTACCCTTCCCGTTTATTTCCCATCATCTATTGAAGAAGCCAGATTACCTGCCTTGTAGAATGTTCCATCTCATTGTCTCATTGCTTCCTCAAGGAGTCGTATGATTGTTCCCTTATCTCTTTTTCTCCCTATGAACTGCAATTTGAACAAGGACGTGGATAGATGTAGGTGGCCCACTTTTGGTAAGACTGTTACATGAGCAATGCTGTTGGCAACATATGAAACATTCAAACCCATAGAGAGTTTTTGTGAGTTTATTTGAGCCAAACTGTTGACAGTTGCCGGGAGGCAAAACATCAAGGGATTGAGATAATGCTCTGGAGAATGGCCGTTTTGCACCTTATTTTATACATTTTACAGTCAAAGAGGAGACATATGTAGGTTACATGAAATCCATTGGTGATAGGTTAGGGAAGCGGGAGGAAGCAGAGGGGAAACCTCTGGGAGTGGGTAAAAAGTAAAATTGCAGACTTCTTTTACTAGATGGGTATAGGATAGTTAACAGTCAACAATGACCTCGATAACAATGAGGGGGTTTGTGGTCTCCGTAGAGTGGTGCCTGTGCATTGAGGGGTCCGGAAAAAGGAAAATTACTTTGACATTCTAATGGTCTGTTATCGTAGATGCAAAAAGACAATAGACAGGCTCAGTTAAGGTCAAGATTAACCTTTGCCAGGAAAGATGCTGGCCTAGGGCGTGACTACCCACTATAAATAATTTGTAGTTGAAAAGCTTTAATTTCAGGCCATCCTTTGTGGGTATTTTAGGTCTCAGTTTGTAAGGCCACGCAGGCCTCCCCTGAGCTTGCCAGGTGTAGTATGTGGCCCCTTTGCGTCCACACTGTGTTCTTCACGTTACATCATATCGGGTGGTGTGGGGAGTGACCGCCTGATCCCTCAGTTTTAGGGCTTGTGTTTCTCCTTTCATGATGCCTGGGAACATTCAGTTCTGCCGTGACATTTACTGTAATGGTTTTAGCACCCGTTGATGTTTGTTGCCTGGATCAACGCATTCATTTTTATTCTAATAAAATGGCCATTTCCAAGTACTCTTATTCCTGCTACAATTATTAGCTGAGAATTTTCTAAATGGAAGACCTTTCCCTTATCTATTGGGATTGGGTGGTTACTTTGAAACACAGTTCCTAAAGGAAAGGCAGAATAAATACTTTTTCCTTCTTTAGTTACCACTTTTCAGAATAAGGAGTGGAGGCCACGGCTGCCTTCAGTGGTCACACTGACAGGTTTGTTTTGCTTCCTCTGTTTGGAGTATTGTTATGAAATCGTGGATTTTCTTTATATTCAGTGTTCTTCAGTCGATTGCAATCATTGTTCTTTTTGATGTCCATATTACCTTAACTCCAGTCCGTGGAATTCCCTTCAGCAAGCTCCTGTGTCCTTGGACGAGATTAATTTAGTCTTGGAAAGCGTTTTGCTTTCTGGCACAGGAAACAGCCCCAGGCTGGTTTCTATATTTCTTGTCTCAGACCTGAAATCAGCCATTTCTTTGTCTTCTTTTTAGTAGAAAATGGTATTTAAAGGCAAAGTGTGGGCTCTCAGGGTGCTCATGGCTACTGGGTTGTCATTGCTTCTAAATCTTTTCAGTTGCCAGGGTGTTTTCTAGCGATGCTTCCAGTTCAAGTCTAATGTTTCTGGATTTTCCTTAACTTATTTTAAAATCAATTCTCTTTTCTCTTAGACTAAAAATCTTGGTTTCTAACAACACAATTAAATATTTACTTTATCCTACAAAATATATAAAATAGTTTCAACAACAGTACCAATATTACTTAAAAAAAAAAAAAAAGACAACTGAAGGAAATTTAAGATTTCTTTGCTCTTTTTTTTTTTGTCTTTATAATACATCCCACTATGGATGAACTGTCCAAGTATATGTTGTAAGTTCATTTGAAAAAATTTTTTCTCTGCAGTTATACTAATGTAGTCTAATACAATATAATGTATTATGATGCAACCGTATTATATAGCATTACCTGGTATGTTATATATAGCATTATTTTATATATATGTAACATTAATGTATTTATTATAACAATCTATATATAAAAGCCTAAGTGACCATCCGACCATCTGACCGGTAGCTATGATGCACATTGACCACCAGGGTAGAGTTCCAGTGCATGGATTTGTGCACGGGTGGGTTCCCTCGGCCTGGCCTGCGGGGATCAGTGGACCTCCATGCCATTGCAGCCCGGTCTTACCCGCCAGCTCATCGGCTCCAGCCTGCTGTCCACTTCAATCCCACACAGCACAAAGTAGTGCTCAAAGCGGCAGGTGGCCTGGGAGGAGCCTGTGCCCGGGCTGGGCGCCGCGCCATCCCACTCTGCTCATCCAGGCCCCACTGTGCCTGCCGCCACGCCACTCACTCAGTAGGCTCGCTGCTGCTCCGCTGTGCTGCGGTCTCTGCGCTCCCGTCCTAGGGCTACCGGCACCCATGACCACGCAGATGCCGCTCGTCATAGCAGCCTCACTCCCCGCGTGGTGTGGAGAAGCAGCTGTGGGCTCGTGCCCAGTCAATCCCCGTGCCAGGACCGGGAGCCATGAGCCCAGCGCCCGTCGGTCAGCTGAGCAGTGCTCCCACTGTGGGACCGCACCAACCACCAGGGGGTAGCTCCTGTGTTGAGCGTCCTGCGGTGGTCAGTGCACCTCATAGCTACTGGTCAACTGGTCGACTGCTCTATATATAGACTGGAGGCCCGGTGCATGAAAATTCATGCACTGGAGGGGGGGTCCCTCAGCCCGGCCTGCCCCCTCTCACAGTCCGGGAGCCCTCAGGGGCAGGAGGCAACCTGGTGATCAGGGGAAGGCGACGCCCCATCACACCTCTGCTGCTGCCACTGCCAGCAGCGCAAGCCTCGGCCAGCCCTGGTTACCTGAGCCTCGGGCGGCCCTGGGCAGCTGGGCAGCCGCCATTTGAGGATTGCCTGAGCCTCGGGTGGCCCTGGGCAGCTGGGTAGCTGACATCTGAGGTTTGCCTCTGCCTCGGCCCGGCCCTGGGCGGCTGGGGGGCTGAGGGGACTGGATGACTCCAGAGGCAGGCGCGCGGAGTGGCTGGGCCTGCCACCCCGGTGGGGCTGAGGGGACTGGGCACCGCCATCTTGTGGCTGTGGGCGCCGCCATCTTTGAGGGCATGGCAGTCAATTAGCATATTCCCTCCTTATTGGCTGTGGGTGCTGCCATCTTTGCAATGGCATTAGGGTCAATTAGCATATTCCCTCTTTATTAGATAGGATAATAATTATAGTTATCATAATTAATTATAATAATATGATATGCAGTTAGGGTGATTTATTTCTATTTTCTATTTTTTGGGTTTTTGGTTTTTTTCTCACCTGAGGATATTTTTTCCATTGATTTTTAGAGAAAGTGGAAGAGAGAGGGAAAGAAAGAAATATTAATGTGAGGGAAACACATCGATTGGTTGTCTCCTGCACACGCCCCAACCAGGGCTCAGGCTGGGGAGTAGCCTGCAACCAAGGTACGTGCCCTTGACCGGAATCAAACCCAGAATCCACTGAGCCAAACCAGCTAGGGCTGTCTTTGGGTGTTTTTTTTAATTTTTAATTAAATTTTTTTGAAACTAGAACATTTACATGACTTCAAATTAAAAGTACACTGTTAGGAACAGGTTCCGTTGGGGTTACTGAGAGTTCTTTTGGTCATATTAACTCAGAGATGCCTGTTAGCTCTGCAGTGAAAGAGCAAATAGGTTTCTATGAGGATGAACAGAGAAACGGGGCTGTAGCTGAAGGAGACATGAGTCAAAAGAAGATGGTTGGATTTTTATTTTTGTCTTTTTCTTTTAAATGAGCTGAGGAAGGCTGATGGGATTTGTTCCCGAGTCCCAGGAGTGGCTCACGTTGATAGCAGTGGGGAGCGCTCCTGCACATTAGTAAGACAGAAGCAGAGGACCCGTCCAGTGGGGTTGATGGATAAGCTGCTGAACGGAACGCCTTACTGATTTTTCTTCTGTTTTCCAAACTGAGTGAGGTGAGGTTGTCGGCTCTTACCGGGCAGGTAGAAAGGGCGTTTGGAGGTTTGAGGAGAAAGAAAGAATGAGAGAATGATTTCATTGCCTCAGTCCCGATGTTTCCTTCTTCAGTGAGCAGTCATGGAGCCTTCAGGGAGCAGCTGCTGCTGGGTCCAGGAGGCAACCTCACGGGTGGGGGTGGGGAGGATACCAGAGCCCCACCCCCACCCTTCTGTGTGTCTCTGAAGCTGAGGGGCCACCAGGGACTGGGTGAGAAGAGAAGCCTTTTTTTGCCTTCTCATTCATTCATTCATTCATTCATTCAACAAATATATATTTTTAAAATAATTTATTGATTTCAGAGAGGAATGGAGAGGGAGAGAGACATAGAAACATCAATGATGAGAGAGAATCATTGATTGGCTGCCTCCCGCACACTCCCTACTGGGGATTGAGCCTGCAATCCAACCCAGAATCCAACCCAGGACCCTTCAGTCCATAGTCTGATGCTCTATCCACTGAGCCAAACGGGCTAGGGTCATTCAACAAATATTTATTGTACATCTACTAAATGCCAAGAACCGAGCAGTGGGTTATAATCCAACATCAGCAAACCAGGTGCAAATCCCTGTGTTCATGGAGCCCACACCTTCGCACTGGCTGTTGCCCCTGCCTGGATCACTCTCCCTGGATTCCAGAAAGGATGAATGAACACCCCAGAGAGGCCAGGGCCTACAGCGTTCAATTTAGAGCAGCTCCTGATGCTCAGTGTGCCCCCTTTACCCCATCCCCTCCCTGTGTCCCCGCAGGACTACGAGAAAGCTCTGTTTTTCCCGTGCAAGGCTGCAGAGCTCGTCAATGACTATGGCAAAGGCTGGAGCCTCAAGTACCGGGCCATGAGCCAGTACCACATGGCTGTGGCATATCGCCTGCTGGGCCACCTGGGCAGTGCCATGGAGTGTTGTGAGGTGGGGCAGAAGGGAAGTGGGCAGGTGGTGGTGTGGGCCAGGGTCTGGGGCCCAGAGAGGGTGGGTCTCCTCCTTCCAAATCAGCCCACAGAAACCCCATGTCTTGCTCCTGGTCCAGCCTGTCTATAGCTGAGCCCTGAAGGATGCATGTTTCTCCCATCCCCAACCTCACTCCTTACAGTCCATTCTCAGGGGAGGGGGCTTCCCTGTGCCCCCCCCCCACCCCGCATCTTCTGGGGGACACTTTAAGTTGGAAGAGAGCCATCTCTGAAGTTCCACCAACCTGGGTTCAAATCCCAGCTTTGCCCCTTACTAGCCAGGTGGCCTGATGGGGTCACTTCTGCTCTCTGAGCCTCAGTTTCCACTTTGCTGGGTGCTGTGAGGCCCCACTGATTCGGTGTGTGGGGCCTGAGAACCATGATTGGTGTGTAGGGCTCTGAGGATGTTGGTGATCCCTGGGCACCCCAGTGGTGGGGGCAGACGAGCAGCCCTGAGTGACCGGCCTCCCTCACAGGAGTCGATGAAGATCGCCCTGCAGCATGGGGACCGGCCACTGCAGGCCCTCTGCCTGCTCTGCTTTGCTGACATCCACCGGAGCCGCGGGGACCTGGAGGTGAGGTCACCAGGATGTGGGGCAGGGGGTGCAGGCCTGGCCCAGCCTGACCCCACCCCCACCTGGCTGTGCAGACAGCCTTCCCCAGGTACGACTCCGCCATGAGCATCATGACAGAGATCGGCAACCGCCTGGGGCAGGTGCAGGTGCTGCTGGGTGTGGCCAAATGCTGGGTGGCCCGGAAGGCGCTGGACAAGGTAAGGTTAGGCCCGGTCCTACAGCCCCCAGCTCTCCCAGGGCTCCCAGCCAACCATCTGTGGGTCTGGGCCTCATCGACTTCACACACGTTGTCTAACATCAGCTTCCCCCCGATCTAGGCATTCCAGGCCCTCTTCCAGGCTCAGAGAAGGCCCATGCATTGCCCAGTCACACAGCTAAGCTAGTAAAGGGCCAGAGCTGGGTTTGAACTCAATACCTTAACTGCTTCCCGTGCTTGCACAACACCCCACCAGACAGAAATATTTCCCCCTTCTGTATCTGAGTAAACTGAAGCAGGAGGCAGCACCCACAGAGCTCTTGCAGCTGCACCCCAGTCTCTTCCTGCTACCTTCACACACAGGGCGGCTGCCAGCCATGCCACCCTCCCCATGCCCACCTCTCCCTACCCCCTTCCTTGCCTATGAGCCAAGGCCTCAGTCAGACAACTCTGTCCTCAGAGCGGTGCTTACCTTCCAGGCTCTGGATGCCATCGAGAGAGCCCAGGACCTGGCCGAGGAGGTGGGGAACAAGGTCAGACCTGATTCTGTCTCCTGGGGCTGGAGTCAAGAGCCCAAGGTGGGATTGTGGGTGGGTGGAGAGGCCCCCCTGAGTCCACTCATGCCCCGAGCCCTTCCTAATCTCCAGGAGTTGCCCCAGCCATCCCCAGACCCCGGCTGTTTCTCTTCCACCCAGAGAGCGCTTCAAAGGGCTGGGTGAGAGTTCCGCAGTTCAGAGGGTAGCAGAATTCCTCAGAACTTTCTTGATGGTCATCAAAACTCCTACTAGTGGCCTCCACTCACTAAGAGATGGGCTCTTGTAGGGATCGCTTCCAGTCCTCGCTGTCTCTCTGCAAAGGTGGGTATAGTGAGTCTCATTTTACAGATGAGGAAGGCGAGGCCCAACGGGGTGCTCAAGAGCCCACTACCTGGTAACTGGCCTGTCTAAACTGCCCAGATATATGGCTTCTCTAAACTCAGTAATTGTATCCAAACCTCTAAACAGTGGAAACACACTCAGTGTTTCTCAAAATCTTCTAAAAGATGTGCATTTCTCTGAGAATGGGTAATAGTCCCAAAATGCTTGGTTATAGCCACTCGGGTTTACCCTGAGTATCTTGGTCTGATCAGAAATGCTAACAACAATTATGGAGTCAATGCAACAGGTTTGGTCAATAAAACCCTTCAAAAACAGGGGGTCCCAGCTGGTTCTAGGGGGGAAGACTGCTGACCTCACCACCCCCTCATTCTGCACGAGGGGAAACCGAGGCCCAGAGAGGGCAGGACGTTTTTTCTGGGTCCACCAGCCGGGCAGGAACGTGCCCAGGAGGACCCTGTGCAGCCTGACTGCAGTGACCCCTCCGGGACAGCTCCTTGGGCTGGGCAAGGGGAGGCGGGACAGCTGCTCACCAACACTGATCTGGTCTCGTCCCCTCCGCCTGCGCTCCTGTCCCTGCGGGCCCAGCTGAGCCAGCTGAAGCTGCACTGTCTGAGCGAGAGCATCTACCGCAGCAAGGGGCTGCAGCGGGAGCTGCGTGCCCACGTCGTGCGCTTCCACGAGTGCGTGGAGGAGACGGAGCTCTACTGCGGCCTGTGCGGGGAGTCCATAGGCGAGAGGAACAGCCGGCTGCAGGCCCTGCCCTGCTCCCACATCTTCCACCTCCGGTGAGGGCTCCCGCTGTCCGGGAAAGGGGGCACGTGGGCCTCTTTGGGGTGCTCTAAGATCTAATCACTATAGTAATACTAACAGCAGATGTTTACATTAGTGCTTTCTGCGTCCCAGGTGTTCCTAAAAGCTTCCCATATGTAAACTCATTGAATCCTCCCAGCAGCCCTATGAGGTGGTCATTCTTACGATCATTCTCTCCAAAGAGAATTCCGAGAGGCCTCTGAAAGGTCATGGCATTCAGACACCTGGAAGTGACTCCTTCCAGGCCAGTGCGATGGACAAGCAGGGCTGCAGGCAGGGAACTGAGGGCCATCCTCTTCCCTTGACACCTTCCAAGCCCCTGCAGAGGAGAGGGGAGGAGAGAGAGGCCCTGGCCCGGGATGGAAGGACGGGCTCAGTGAGTGGACAGAGCCCTTTGCCTCCCAAGGTGCCTGCAGAACAGTGGGACCCGGAGCTGCCCCAACTGCCGCCGCTCTTCCATGAAGCCTGGCTTTGTGTGACATCGTCAGCACTCAGGTCACCTCATCTTCTCTGCTCCTCCACCCCTGACGGGCCATGTTTTGGACACCTGTTTACTCCTGGAGCAACCACCAGGCCTCCTCGGGCCTCCACCAGGGTCTGAGGCCTGCGAACGGCTGCTCCTCAAGGCCCCACTGCCATCGCCCACCTCTTTGTACTTTGTTCTTTATAGAAAAATAAACTGTTTGTACGTGGTCCCAGTGATTCTGACTTTCTCTGCCCATGTGAGCCTCCTCAGACACAGCGTCCCTCTGCACAAATGTGTGAGTGCCTCCAGCTTCCCTTCCAGGTTCTTGGGATGCCAGTGAGCCAGAGACAAAGATCTCTTCGGGAAGGAGCTGCTGGCATGCAGGGGTGGGTGGGAGGATGCAATAGACAGTAATGATAATAATCAAGCAACATAGAAAGTCTGTTAGGGCCTAGCTGGCATGGCTCAGTGGTTGAGCATCAGCCTATGAACCAGGAGGTCACAGTTCAATTCCCAATCAGGGCACATGCCTGGGTTTCGGGCTGGATCCCCATTGTAGGTGTGCAGGAGGCAGCTGATCAATGATTCTCTCATCATTGATGTTTCTCTCTCTCTCTCTCTCTCTCTCCCTTCCTCTCTGAAATACATATATATATATATATATATATATATATATATATATATATATATATATAGAGAGAGAGAGAGAGAGAGAGAGAGAGAGAGAGAGAGAGAGAGACTGTTAGAAAGATGTTATGGACTGAATTGTGTTCCCCAAAGTTTATATGTTGAAGCCCTAACTCAGGGAAGAGGACACAGGTGCAACAAATGAGTCTCATTTGATCCACAGAGACCTGTCTTACTCAGTGAGATGAAAAGAAACGATTACAGACGTGATGTTTACTTTTTTATTTTTTTTTAAAATATATTTTATTGATTTTTTACAGAGAGGAAGGGAGAGGGATAGAGAGAAACATCGATGAGAGAGAAACATCGATCAGCTGCCTCCTGCACACCTCCCACTGGGGATGTGCCTGCAACCAAGGTACATGCCCCCGACCGGAATCGAACCCGGGACCCTTCAGACCGCAGGCCAACGCTCCATCCACTGAGCCAAACCGGTTAGGGCTACTTTTTTATTTTTAATTGTAGAGGCTCATTGCCAACTGAGCTCTTCCCACAGGGGCAGTGCTGTGGCCCCTGCTCTGAAGTTAGTAGCAGCAGTGATCATTCTTTAAAACTGGTTAAGGATTCTCTCAGGTAACCCCTGGTGGCCAGCTTCTACTTTAATAAATAATAATTATAAAAATGCTGCCTGAGGTGTTATTCCCACTCCCCCCATATTTTTTCCTCCCTTTGCACACGGCTGGCGTATGTTGTTTATAGTTTGGGAGGCAGAGCCGTTGTGCAAATCCCCTAATTCCTAACTGGGCCAGACTCTGAGGTTGAATCATTCCTTCCAAAGCGCCCTTCGGTTATGGGCCAAAATAAGACTACATTTCCCAAGGGGCTTTGCGGCTCTCGCCCTTTCTCCCGCCCCTTCCGTTTATACATCCAGGCCCCGCCCGCTGCACGCTTCGGCCAGTAGCACAGTATAAACAGGACGGGGGCGGGAACTTCTCAGGAGACACCGGGGTGGGTCCTGTGGCCCGCGCGTGGTCTTTTGAACCCGAGAAGCAGATTCGCGGCTGGAGATAAATCGACTGGAGTCAGGACTTGAAGAAAGAGGTCTGCTACTAGTGAAGGGTTGTGTTAACAGAGACAGTACTAATTTTCTGCCACGGCTCCTGCCCAGTCCGATCTTCGATCTTTTCCTCCAGGAAATGAATCTGCTGCCGAAACTCGAGAGTTCAGTGACTCGGCAGGAGAAGATGGCGACCGTGTGGGACGAGGCTGAGGTCCGCTCTGGGACAGCTCGGGGGTCCTAGAGCCGGACCAGCGGGGAGACCAACTTGGCGGGAGGGGAGGAGATGCCCGGGGGTCGAGGTCTGACCCGGTCCCAGGGTCGGGGCCGCTTGGGATGTGGGCAAGCATCCTGATTCCTTCATTCTAGTCTTATGGACGGGGAAACTGAGGCTGAGCGGGCTTGGAGAAAGCGGGCACGTGCCGTTAATTAAAAAAAAAAATTTTTTTTAACAGCAAGATGGAATCGGGGAAGAGGTGCTCAAGATGTCCACAGAAGAGATTATCCAGCGTACACGGCTGCTGGACAGTGAAATCAAGGTGGGCATCCAGGGCAGGCCCGGGTGGTCTCAGCTGCCTCCCTGGGGGAGCATGGGGACCGCTGTTTCCTCCTGGGGCCACAAAAAGAGAAAAGAAAACTAAGCCTTAAGAGGGACCAGAAGAGGGACAGGATGTTGGGACACCAGGCCTGGAAGTAGGAATCAGACTGCCATTCCCAGCGAGCTCTTTTAAGTATTCCTCTCGAAAATCCTTCTTTTAGGAAACCTTCATTTTACAGAGAGGAAACTGAGGCTCAGAAGGTTTTTATTTTGAACTACCCAGCCCTTAATAAAAGGCGGAACCTAAAACTTCTGTTTGACCCAAGGTCCTACTCTTTTCCCTCTACTCCAACTCCTTCACCAGGCAGTGGTCCAAGGGGCTCGGCACTCAGAGGCCTAAGAGCCAAGTGAGCGGAAGCGGAGGGCCCCCTGTAATGACTTCACGCATTACAAGGCCTTGGAATAACAGCCAAGGCCCAACATTTGCTTCCACTTGTCTTCATCCCAGATTATGAAGAGCGAAGTGTTACGAGTTACCCACGAACTCCAAGCCATGAAGGACAAGATCAAAGAGAACAGTGAGAAGATCAAAGTGAACAAGACCCTGCCCTACCTTGTCTCCAACGTCATCGAGGTGTGTGTGTATGTGGAGGGGAAGAGAGGGGTTAGCGGGGCTTGGAGACAGCCTGTGAATGGGCCCTTGGGAAAGAGTGGGTGAAGTTTTGAGGCCCAAATGCACCCTCAGAAGGGGACCCTTCCTAGTGTGCATTTCTAGGTGTATATATAGGGCTGGAAAAGGCCTCAGAAGCCTCACATGTCTAATTTTCTACTGGTTATTTTTCCTTGGGGATAGATGAGCTGTCTGTGCAGAGAAGCATCATCTAAACAGAGATCTTATCAATCCATGGTTTCTCAATTGCACTTGCTGAGCTCAGGGCCAGTGTGAGGAGCGAAGTAGGGATGGTCAGCCCTGCCAGCGTTGGGACTGTCTCAGCCCAGGAAGTACCCGGCTCTGGGGAGTTCGTGGGCTGAGCAGGGCCTCTTCATCTAAGCTCTTCCCCTTCCCAGCTTTTGGACGTTGATCCCAATGACCAAGAGGAGGATGGTGCCAACATTGACCTGGACTCCCAGAGGAAGGGCAAATGTGCCGTGATCAAAACCTCCACACGACAGGTGAGGCTGGCTCAATAGAAGGAGAACGGAGGAGGGTGAGGGGTGGATGTGGGGAAGGGCTAGGGAGCCTTACTGAGGGCAGTAACTGAGGCTGCTTCTGGAATTTTTCTGACAGACATACTTCCTGCCTGTGATTGGGTTGGTGGATGCTGAAAAACTGAAGCCTGGAGACTTGGTGGTGAGTGGTGTCCCTGAGCCCAGGCAGAGCTTTTCCAGTGAATTTCTCCCACTGAGCAGCTGAGCCCTGACCCAGGCCCAGGTCACTGCTGGCCCTGAGTCTCTCAGCAGAGCAGCCTGAAGAGTCAGACCCTGTCTCCCTGCTCTGTGAATCTTTTTATATATATATTTATTGATTTCTGAGAGGAAGGGAGAGGGAGAGACAGAAACATCAATGATGAGAGAGAATCACTGATCAGCTGCTTCCTGCACACCCCCTACTGAGGATCGAGTCCGCAACCTGGGCATGTGCCCTTGACCGGAATTGAACCTGGGACCCTTCAGTCCTCAGGCCAATGCTCTATCCACTGAGCCAAACCAGCTAGGGCTCCATATCATTCTTTTCACTCTTCAAATACCTGTCACTCAGCCAATTAATTAGATCTTGAGCTGGGACAAATCTGAAGGCTTTGTGCTGTGTCTCCAGGGTGTGAACAAAGACTCCTATTTGATCCTGGAGACTCTACCCACAGAATACGACTCACGGGTGAAGGCCATGGAGGTGGACGAGAGGCCCACAGAACAATACAGTGACATCGGGGGCTTGGACAAGCAGATTCAGGAGGTGAGGGAGGTGTGGCAGCTACTAGCAGCCTGCCAGCCTTTTGTGTTTTTCTGCCTCATTGACCAGGGCACTTCCCCTAATGTGCCTCTTATCCTCATAGCATCCTAGGGAGGCAAGAAGGATGCCATGTGACAGTTTAGGGGATTGAGATCCAGAGAGATTGAACCATTTGCTTAGGGTCATGGAAGGTTAAGGCCAGAGCCAGGCCTGGAACTCGGGCTCAGTGTTTCCACCATGTGCTGCTGTTCCTGGAGAGACCATAGTCAGCCTTGATGGGAGTGAGGTTCCGCGTTCCCTTGATAGGGGGGAAGGGGAGGGCAGTGTCCTGAATTGGAATAGGAGGGTTACAGATTGGGATTGAAACCATTAAAGGTTGGGCTGTAGGAGCCCTCAGGGCTTCACTCTCCTCACCCAGGACTTCTTCCTGGCAGCTGGTGGAAGCCATTGTCCTGCCAATGAACCACAAGGAGAAGTTTGAGAACTTGGGGATCCAGCCTCCAAAGGGGGTACTGATGTATGGGCCCCCAGGAACGGGGAAGACTCTGCTGGCCCGGGCCTGTGCTGCGCAGACCAAGGTGAGTGCTTTGGGAAGGTTGAAGAGAAATGGGCAGGACTGGGCACTCGGGGCCTGAAGGAACCTGTCATGGTGCTTTTGGCCTGATTGCGTCAACCCCCATTCCCACTGCACCCAGGCCACCTTCCTGAAGCTGGCTGGCCCTCAGCTGGTGCAGATGTTCATCGGGGACGGTGCCAAGCTGGTCCGGGATGCCTTTGCCCTCGCCAAGGAGAAAGCTCCATCCATCATCTTTATTGATGAGCTGGATGCCATCGGCACCAAGCGGTAAGGGGGTGCTGGGTACCACCAAAGAGATGGTTCTAAATTCCTACTATCCCACCCTGTCCCCTTTCCTGGGGTGATGGTAGCTTTACTTTGTGTTCTACTTCCTAAATTCTTTTCTAACTAATTTCCCTGCTTCTTATCTTTTCCCCGACCATCCGTTTTCACAGCTGGCTGCGTGTTCCCTACAAAAACCTTGTCATATCACTCATACACCCACAGCCCCTCACACATACGGATTCTACTTAAAACCCTTCCTGGGCCTCCCCATTGCTCCTTGGAGTAAATTCTTGGGCTTGCCATGACCTGCAAGGCCCCCTCAGTGGCTGTCCCTGCTCCCCTCCGGCCTCATGCTGGTTCTGCCCCTGCCTCCTCCTCCCTCGAGACTCTCCACAGCCCCTTTCCTTTCCACACCCCGGGCTTGCAGGCCCACTCCGGCTCTGCAGTGGGAGATATTGTGCATCTGCTGTTTCCTGTCTGGAATGTGCTTTACCTTTTTCCCTCTTTAGTGATTGGTTGCCCCGCTGATGTGTTTTCAGCCTGTAGCTTTCACCTGAGGGACACTTGCTCAGGGATAACTGCCTAGGTTCCCCTTACGCTCCAAGTCTGGGCTGGACCCCTGTACTTCTAAGCTTAGCTCAGTTTGCAATGGATGTTCATCAGGGCGCCGGCCCAGGCAGTGGGTGGTTTTGCTCACGTTTTATCCTCAGCTCCACACCTGGTCCCAGAGCCTCCCCAGTCTCTGAATGCTGCAATCCACAGTTACTGACACCTTTTCTGTGCTAGTCCTTGGCTGGGGTCCCAAGTTGAGTGAGACATTTCCCTACCCCGGATGGGCTGGGTTAGGCTTCTGGTGGGTGGAGAGTAGGGGAGGGCTCTGCTCAAGCAGTGGCCTCACCAGTGTCTTGGGCCTCCTACGGGCCTCAGCTTTGACAGCGAGAAGGCCGGGGACCGGGAGGTGCAGAGGACGATGCTGGAGCTTCTGAACCAGCTGGACGGGTTTCAGCCCAACACCCAGGTCAAGGTGAGTATTGTTGAAGGTAAAAAACATGGGGCTTAGAGGCGAAGACCTTCTCGTTACCTCGCTGTGGCAGCCACAGTAGGACTTGGGGTCTGTCTTGAACATCCCCTGCCCTTTCACCTGGACCCTGGGCTGTCTCTCTGCCTGTTGTGGCCATGACTGCTGCCAGTCTGAAGCCCTTTCTCCTCAGTTCAAGTCGCTGCTTCTTTCCTTGTTCAGGTAATCGCAGCCACCAACAGGGTGGACATCCTGGACCCTGCCCTGCTCCGCTCTGGCCGCCTGGACCGGAAGATTGAGTTCCCGATGCCCAACGAGGAGGCCCGGGCCAGAATCATGCAGATCCACTCCCGAAAGATGAACGTCAGGTGAGCACGCTCACCAGGAGCAGGGCGCTGAGCCCCGGAGGGGCAGCAGCAGGGCAGTCTGTTTCTCCTCTTCGTGCTGAGCCTCCCCAGGCCTCCGCCCATCCCCTTTCCTTCCCACGGCCCGTTCACACACAGCACCTTTGAATGCCATTTTCTAACCTCCACTTCTCCCCACGTGCCTGAGGTAGTCTTGCGGGGGCCAAGACTCCAACTGTGACTGCTCTACTCCTTAGGCTTCACCTGCCTCCTCCTCCCCCACGATAGGAAGGTCTGCAGGCCAGAGGGCCTCAGTTTCCCCGCCTCCTTGACCTCAGCACATGGGCACAGCCCAACATGGTCCAGGGGGATCCAGCCAGGGGCCAGATGGACCTAGGTTCAGATCTCTGTGACCTTCAGCAGGTGACATAACCTCGCTAAGCCTCAGCTTTCTTATCGGGGACTTGCGGGGGAGGGGGTAATGGCACCAACCTTATGGGGTTGTGGCAACATCAAGCACAGTGCTCAGCATGTGAGATTTTTAAGTGGTAGCAGCATACTGACACCGCCTGTGCTACTCAGGAGAGGGCAGAAGGCCATCCTTGTCTCCACACCCTCCTGCTCCCCCGCGTCAGCCTGAGTAGGTCCCTGGGGTCTCAGGTACAGATTTCTAGAAGGCTGGAGCTTGAGACAGAGAAATTAGACCTTGTCTAACCTGCTTTGACTATCTCTCTCCCCCCAGCTTGTGCCACGAAGAGAACGAGGCACAGTGTGAGCTGACTGGATGGGGCAGCGTGGAAGCACGTCTGCTCCCCCTGCCCCGTCCCCATGAGTAACTGAGCCCTGTGGCATCTGTCCTCCCACAGTCCTGATGTGAACTACGAGGAGCTGGCCCGCTGTACAGATGACTTCAACGGGGCCCAGTGCAAGGCTGTGTGTGTGGAGGCGGTGAGTGGTGGGGTGAGGTGGGTGAGTGGGTGCTTCCTGCCCCCTTCCCTGGACAGGGCAGCGTTACTTGGCCAGTGGACTGCTGAGGGGAAGAGGCTGAGAAGGCTTTGGCCCCTGGGAGCCAGGCCAGGGGTGCGGGGAGGCACCCTGAAACTTGTGTGTCCTGGGTGCAGGGCATGATCGCACTCCGCAGGGGTGCCACGGAGCTCACCCACGAGGACTACATGGAGGGCATCCTGGAGGTGCAGGCCAAGAAGAAAGCCAACTTGCAGTACTATGCCTAGGGCGTCGCCCACCACACGATCCCCTGCTCTCTTGCTGGTTAAAATTCATAATAAAAGATGGTTTCAGGTCTCTGACACCTGTCTATCTCGCTTCTTAGTGGAAGAGGGGGGCTGCTCGCACGAAACCCCTTCCCCACATGCTCCTGCCTGGAACTCAGGACAGCTGTGGCCTCAATCCAGTTGTCATGGTGAGGCCCTCAGGCCTGTCCCACGGGTCCCTCCAGACCCCTCCCTCCCCACTCCCTGCCTCACCTCTGAGCTCTCAAGGTTGTGGTGCTGAAGCCCTAGGCTGAAGGCCCTAAATAGAGCCAGCCTTTCCTTTTTTCACATTTGGTGCTCTTGCCCTTGGCCTCGCTTTCTTGTAGAGCCAGGCTCTGGGTCTTTTCCCCTGAAACACCTCCTTTGTTTCCTGGCTTCCAAGCCTCTTGTTTTTCCACGTCCCATTAGCTGTTGTTTTTTTTAAAATATATTCTTGATTTCAGAGAGGAAGGGAGAGAGAAAAAAGATAGAAACATCAATGATTAGAGAGAATCATTGATTGGCCTCTCCTGCATGCCCGCCCTGGGGATCGAGCCTACAACCCCGGGCTGGTGCCTTGACTGAGAACCGAACCGTGATCTCTCCTGGTTCATTGGTCAACACTCAACCACTGAGCCACACCTGGTCGGGCCCCATTAGCCCTTTTTAAAAAAAAAATAAAAAAATTATTGATTTTTTTTACAGAGGAAGGGAGAGGGATAGAGAGTTAGAAACATCGATGAGAGAGCAACATCAGCTGCCTCCTGCACACTCCCTATTGGGGATGCGCCTACAACCAAGGTACATGTCCTTGACCGGAATCGAACCTGGGACCCTTCAGTCCACAGTCTGATGCTCTATCCACTGAGCCAAACCGGTCAGGGCCCCATTAGCTCTTTTGGTCCATTTCCTCTGGCTGAAAATGAACCTTGAGCAGGGTCTTGGTCCCATATGCTTTGAAAGCTCCCCTGAATGGCCTTTCAAAGTAGCAGCTCTTCAGAACTCAGCAGCTTTCACTTTCCCTCTGATAAAAGCCCTATACCCTCCGGGTCCCTGGTCCCCTCCCCTGAGGACCATGCCTAATTGGGCTACAGACTGGACCTGAGCCTTTCTGGAGGTTAGGCTCCTAACCAGCTCTGATCCCTCCCCTGTGGTCCCAACACCTCCAGGCCCGCCTTCCTGCTACCGTGCCCTGAGATGCACCTAATCATTGACTTCCCATGCCTGCCTGAGGAGCCTCCGCATGGCCTCTGAAGGACTGGTTCTGTCCCCTGCCCGGCTCAGCTGTTCCCATTCCTGCATTCCCTGTTCCCTCTTCTGACCAGTGGGAGCATTCACCTGGCCACAACACCCTAGTAAACCTGCACACACCACCTGAGGCTCAACATGGGAGCCCCAGCGCTGCCAAGGGGAGGGGATGCTTGCTGGAGCCTGGGTTACTTCCTTGACAGATCAGGCGCCGGTCCACCAGGTCCCGGTGTGTCAGTCAGGAGCAGCGAGTCCCTTTTTGCTGAAAGGAACGATTCAGAGCCAGGCTGGTACAGCAATTCGGGCTTCACAGCCCCTGAGCACACTCAGTGATGCTGTGCAGACATGCTGCTCTCTGCTAACTACTGGAGGCTGTCCTGCTTGGCTTGGATAGAGAGCACTGTGGGGAAGCAGCACCCCCCCCCCCACCCCCCACCCCCCCCCTCCCGGTGCCTGGTCCTGTCCTTGCTCTCAGCACATTCAGACGTTTTTCTTTTTAATGAAAAATAATTTCAATGAGGCTAAACCTGGAGACGCCTTTATGGATGGAGCTCCCTTCCTGGATTAAATTACTCAGAGGCAGGCTGGGAAAAAGCCGCCAGTTCCTAGGTCTATATGAGGCCACCCTTGGGAGTGTGTGGGCTACAACACAGTGCCAGGCTTGTTTTATTGGGACAAAAAACTAACAAGACAAGCCAGGAAACTGTGAAATGCTATCCCGTTCCGAGAAGCACTGCAAGGGTAACAGTTCAGAGACAGCACAAAGCAGAAGGGTGGGAGGTGGGGACGAGACCGGCAGGCGGCCAGCCAGCCGGCGCGGGGCTATGGAGCGGCCCGCCCGGAAAAGCCCTGTTCGACTGTGGATGGTGCACAGGACAGAGGCAGCCAGTTTGTGTATAATATTTATTTGCATCTTATATATAGAACAAGTATTTACAGATACAAATGGAATCAGCAAAACTGCTGTGAAACCATTCAGACCCTCTTAATGGCCACTTCTGAGAATGTCCGAGGTCGAGCAGCAGGGCTGGGCCTGGCTGTGGAGTGGACCAGCTGAGTACCTGGGCGTCAGCCAAGGGAAATAGCTGGGGATTATGGCTTCAGCATTCTCCCAGAGCACATTCCTGAGTGCTGACTACATGGAGCCCTCACCACCCCCACCTAAAAGGGGCCCGAGCAGGGAGGGCAGCCACGAACCTCTCTTCCTGCTCCCAGGATATCTGCCTGGCCCCTGTGCTGGCGCAAGCTACACTGAGCTGGACCGGGAGGTCTCCCTGGCACAGGGCTGCTGGCTGCCCTGCAGGCTGCTGTTTGGCAGCTGGAGGTGGCAAGAGCTGCTGGTGCTGCCACGGAGCATTCACTGGGGGACGGGAGCTGGCCCAGGTCTGAGAAAGCATCTCTCGGCTTCAGGCTGGGAGGGTAGGACTGTCAGTGCTGAGTGGGGCTGGGGGCTGCAAGAGCACCTGCCTCTCCTTTCTTTGGCTTTAGAGATGGCGAAGGAAGGGCCACGACCATGGATGCAGCAGAGTTCACCCCAGCCTCGGCCCCTAGGCTGCCCAGGGCTGGGTGCATGAGCAGAGGGGTTTACTCTCTTAGCCAGGGACCTATGAGGCCCAGTGGGAGACAGCTTTGGGGTTCCTTGCAGCAAGGGGCTGCTGGGGCTGCCCTTCACTCCCCTGTGGGTCGTGGGGAGAGGCCTCTGCTTGGGACCAACGCTGTATTCCTCACTGCTCTCTCTGGGAGGTGCAAGATGACAGGGTGGCAAGGAGAGAGGACCACAGTGTGGCTGGGGCAGGCGCGGGCATTGGGCCCTGGGCATGAGGGATCACAGTGTCGGTCTCACACACCTGTCCACACGTGTGCACACACACACACACGCACACACACACGCACGCACGCACGCACGCGTCATCCTCTTGTCTGGTCGGAGGCTCACTGGCTCTCAGACACTCGCCCTCTCTGCCTTCACACATAGTCACAGAGTAAATCCGAGTCTCTTATTGCTGTGGGGGGAGCGGGCATCAGGGACGGTTACTCCACCAAGAGCGAGAACAGCACCATCACCACGATCCCCGTGCAGAGCAGAAGCACTTGCTGCAGGGAGTGCCTGTGGGGAGAGGGGCTGGGCTCAGGGGTTGGCACGGGGTGAGGGGCAGGTAAGAGGCCAGAAGAGTCCCGCCTCCTCCAGCTGCTAAGGGCCCCGTGAGTGGCAGTCCCAATGAGTCACTCACCACGGGTCTTCTTCCTCCAAGATGTCGGGCAGCACGTTCACCAGGGCGATGTAGAGAAAGCCGCCAGAGGTGAAAGGCAGGATCCAGGCCACAGTCTCCTCTGCGGTGGGAGAAGGCCCGACTGGCTGGGAGCCCATGGGTCCCTCACCCCTCCCACAGTGGGGACCGAGGGCAGGACTCAGTCTCAATATCGGGGTGGGGCAGGTGTGCCCTTGGCTGGGACCCCTCTGCTGATGGCCACCTGCCACCACCACACGCCCCGCCCGTACCTACTCCCTTGGGGGACTGTGTACAGATGGCGAAGCAGGCGCCCAGCAGGCCCCCCAGCGCCGTGGAGAGCTGTAGCTTGGCTGCGCTCCATCGGTCAAAGCCAGCCCGGAGCAGGATGGCAAAGTCGCCCACCTGAGGGAAGGTCCAGAGGATCACTCTGGGCCCCAGTACGACCAGACCCCCTGAGCACCTCGGGGATGGTCACGCACACGAGCCCCTGCCCCCGCCCTGCTGCTGGCCCCAGCCTGCATCCCCTTGCTGGGCCTCAGCCCGCACCCCCTCGCTGGGCCCCCAGCCTGCACCCCCTCACGGGGCCCCCAGCCTGCATCCCTTTGCTGGGCCTCAGCCCGCACCCCCTCGCTGGGCCTCAGCCCGCAACCCCTCACGGGGCCCCCAGCCTGCATCCCTTTGCTGGGCCCCAGCCCGCACCCCCTTGCTGGGCTCCCAGGCCCTCTGGAACTCACCTCATGGGGGATCTCATGCAGGAGGATGGCCATGGTGGTCAGGAGCCCGATCTGCAGGAAGGGGAGTCTGTGGGGGTCTGTGCCGAGGGCCAGGGCACCCCCTGTCCACTCAGTCTACCAGTGTCTGCTCTGCTCTGAGCACCCTGCCTGGCCCGTTTGGTGACCAGGGACACAGCAGCCAATCAAACAGACAAGGAAGCTGCCCTCATGAAGCTCACAGTCTGGAGGAGGGAGGCCAGGACTGAGTAAACACATGAGCCGCGTGTCACTCACTGACAGCTGCTGGGGGCGAGGAGGACTGGGTGACATGGGCAGGAGTAATGGGGCCTAATCAGATGAGGGGTCAGCAAAGGCCTGTCTGAGGAAGTACATTTAGCCAAGGCCTAATGGCAGAGGAGCCAGCGTTGAGGGTGGGGGGAAGAGCGTTCAGGCATATGGAACAGTGAGGTAGAGGCCATGAAGGAGGGGAAAGCGTGGTGTTCACAAGTCGGCAGACAGAGGGCAGAGGAAGGTGGGGGAGCATCTGGAAGCAGACAGGCAGAGGCATGGATCCCAAAAAGGAGTGTCTGCAGCCAGGAGAACAGACCAGTGTCTCGGGACAAAAGAAGGCCGTGTCCAGGAGAGCGACAGGGAGGACTGGGGCTCAGATGAGGGTGTTGCTGATGCAGGGAGCAAGAAGTGATGGACTGGAGACCTATTTTGGAGGCAGAGCCAACTGGTCAACACAAGCACCATCATTCCCACTGGAATTGCCTGGGCCCCACCTGCCCCAACCCCCACTCACCTTCTTGCTCACCAGGAAGCTGGCAGCCACAGCCAGCCCATGAGTGAAGTTGTCTATGGTGTTGGCCAGCAGGTTCAGATAGCCACGGACCTGGGTGAGGGGAGAGAAAGCCCGCTGAACAGGGCAGGCGGGGCTGAGCTGGGCGGCCACTTGGGTGGGGCGGCTGCAGGAGGAGGGGGCCCTAAGTGGGCCACTCACTTTGATGCTCTGGACCACGGCGCTCAGGCCGGGCTCTGCAGCCGGCTGGGCCACATAGCGGCCTCCACTGAGCACGGCGGCAGCAGCAGCAGGGTCTTTGCGGGGGGCCTAGGGCCAGGAGAAGGAGGGAGAGGTGACATTAGATGCCCTCCCCCCGCCCCCCGCTTGGCCAGGGTGGACACAGAAGGGGAGCGAGATGGAGAAACAGAGACAGGGAACACCCCTTTTCTCTGTCTAGACTTCTCTGCTGCTTGATCCGCCAGGTGCCCTCAAACTCAAAAGACTGTCCGCCTCCTGCACTGCCGTCGCTATCAGTCGGAGAACAAGCCATGGCAGGGGCTGATGCTGTCACTCCCCAGATCCCCAAACAAGCTGGCCTGGCCTCCCAGAGGCCCCAAGAAAAGGCCAAGAGACCCTCTTTTCAGGGTTCACCTCAGAACCTGGGCCTCCAGGCCCTGGAACCACCACAGAACAGACTGAGGTACCCAGGTCCTGGGGTTTGGGGCTCACCTGGTTGGTCCCCTCCTGCTCCTTGCTGTCCAGGAACATCTTTTCCAAAGCCAGGAAGGTCAGAAAGCCAGCAATGACCCACAGCCCCAGTTGTTGTTGCTGCTGCAGGCTCTGCCTCTCACCACCTGCAGGGGGCAGCAATGACAGACCAGGCCAAGCCAAGGCCAGAGAAGAGGGGCCATTTGGAATGGGACCTAGTCCAGGGTAGGGACAGAGGCAGGGGGCCAGGATTGGCTGGTGGGGCAGCGGTGCCCCAGGGACTCCCACAGAGGCCAGGGCAAGATCCCAGCCTGATACCCAGAATCCCTCTGCCAGCCATTCTGGCAGAGCAGGCAGGGCCTAGGCCATCCCTGGGCATGGGTACCAGCCCCCCTCCAACCCTCCCCTACCTACCCCCAGGTTGCGACCTCACTCACCAAGGCTGGAACTGCATGTGTAGGCCCAGGCCTCGGGCAGCAGGTGGAGAAACACATTGCCCAAGAGGCCCCCCAGGGCAAAGCTGAGCAGCTGCTTCAGGCGTCGGGCCCCAGCTGCAAGGCAGAGAGGCGGGGCCTGGGGGCTGACCCACCAGGGACCCTGGCCCGGCCTCTGCCCACCTAGATTACTAGGCTCTTTGTGTTGTCCCAACCAGAACGCCAGCCTCTAAGAGGCTGGACATGGCGCACCGCCCTTCCTGGGCTGGGTGCTCAGTAGGAACACACCTCAACCTGACGATGGACTGTAGAGCTACTGCCTCATGGTTAAGGGCTCCGCTCTCCAACCCACCAGCTGGTGCCCTTGGCAGATTGCTCCCGGGACTCAGTTTCCCCTTCAGTAAACTGGGGATAAGTGTACCTATCTGATAGGGATCCTGTGGGAATTCAGTACACATAGCGAGTACTCACTACACGGGAATTTTCTTTTCTCAGCCTCTGTTACTCTCAGAAAAGTGACAGAGATGTGGTGACTTTTGCCGATTTGCAGCATCCAGAGCTGGAAGTGCCTGAAGGGGGCCATGTCCAAACCCTTGGTTTGAAAGAAACTGAGACCCAGAAGGCAGAGGCACCTTGGGGGTGCGGCAGCAACTATCCCAGGGGAAGCTGCTGCTTCTAGGCTGTGTGACCTCAGGCTGGTTCAAGAACCTCTCTGTGCCCGCGCTTTCCCATTTGTAAAATGGAGCTAATAATCCAAGTCCTCCCTACCCTGACCTCGCAGGGACTGAGCTGAGGAACAGGCATGACAGCAGGGCTTCACCCACAGCCGTGGCAGCAGCCTTCAGCCCAGGGACAGAATGAACAGGGAGCACAGCGCCTGGGGCCCTCGTCCAGACTTACTGTGTCACACTCTGGGGTAGGGAGCACAAGGTATCTGTATTTTTGGCACCTCCCCACCTGATCTCATGGACTTTTCATTACAACATGCCATTGTGGACAGACAGTACATGCACACCATACGAAAGGGTAGCCAAGGAAAGCCTCCACCCGTGCCGGCCCCCCATCTCCCAGACCCCCTCCCCAGAGGCAGGCCTGCGACCAACCTCTCTCATGTTCCTGGGTATGGCTGACCCAGGGGCTTCGAGTTGGAGAGCTCTTTTGCATGATGAGCAGAGACTGAAGGGAGAGGCAGTGCTTTGCTGGCCACGGCACACCCAGCACGGGGCCAGCACACACGCAGCCTTCTCCCTGCACCTTACTGGTGCCTTACTGATATGAGCTCATTCAATTGTCACAATAGTGCCTATGAGGTAGACACCATTGTTACCCATTTTTAAGGCTGGGAGCCTGAGGCAGAAGGAAGTGAAGTAACTTGCCCAGTGGTACCCAGCTGGTAAGTGGCAGAGCCGAGATTTGAACCCAGGCGGGCTGACATCCATATTTCTCACCACTATCTATAGTGCTTATTGTGACTGTTTGCTAGTGGTTATTCTTTCAGAATAAAAGAACGCATAAATGAATGAACAAATGAGCATGGTGAGCCCTGGTCTCACAGGACCAAGGTGAGAAACTGTATTCTGTCCTCGCCCTCCACCTCAGACACACTGGAACCCGGGACGTGAGACCCAGCTCTCCAGGGAAGAGCAGCATGTTTCCCACGCTGCTGGCTGCCCCAAGGTGTCAGAGGAGGGTCACCCACCTTCTGAGCGCAGTGTGGCCCCCATCTCCAGGGGAATGACCAGCAGTGGGAAGACCCCGCTGAGTCCCACCAGGAGTGAGCCCAGGAGGGAGCAGATCCAGGTGTCCAGCCTCTCCCCGCTCAGCAGGGCTCCCCAGGACTCACTTTCCTTGTTATCGAGGCGACAGGCTGCTGCAGCCCCCCGGTTCCGGAGGGCCTGCTGAGAACCCCCAGCCCCTCCCAGGAGCTGCAGGGCAACAGCAGTGAAGAAGAGGAGCCTTTGGCCCGCCATGCCGCAGCCAGAGCAGGGACATCCAGGCATGCCAGGTGCTGAAAAACACAAAGGCCACTTACATGAGCTGCCACGGTTGGCTGAACACCTGTGTATGAAATATGGCATCTTAACCCTCCTGCTTGCCTGACCCAGGGCTTCTGTGGCTCCAAATAGTGGGTGCACAGAGGAAAGGGCTCTGCTCCTCCACACTCCAAGGACCACATTTTTTCCTTCTGAGCCGGCTTCCGGCTTCCGACTGTGTCAGCATGTCTGCCAGAGGCTAAACTTTTCCTAATGACAGGGTGAGGCGCTGGCTGGTTCCCCTCAGCCACCGGCAGGGCAGGCCCGGCCCAGCCGGGTGCCTTTGGCTGCCAGGGGAGGTTTTGCTACCAGGATGTGCACTGGCGAGGACACCCCAGGGACTGAGGCTGGCACTATTTAGCTCGATGGGCGACATTAGGAGGTGCAGGTTGGGAAACCAAGCAACTGAGCTAGGACAGGACCATTAGAGCTTCTCCCTAGGAAATGAGCCCAATGTCCCCAGGGCACAGAGTCAGACAGGAGGTGGGGCTGAAGAGAAAGGATCCTGCAGTTGGAGCTGCCTCACAGATGCTCAGAGCACCACGGTTAACTTGGTGCTGGGCAACTTACAGCTGCTTGTGGGCAAGTCCCTGGAGTGTCCCCCCCTCACCCCAGCCTCAGTCTCCTTGTCTATAGGATGAAGATAAGTATTGCCTCCCTCACATGGTCGTGCACATAGATGAGCTCGATAATGCAGGTAACCGTGCCTGGCAGGGAGGAAGCACAGCGCCCTCCTTATGCTGTGGAGGCCTCAGCACTGGGCAGCAGGAATGCACCCAGCCGGGGTCACAGGACTCAAATGTGAGTCAACCAAGAGAGAGGTTCAGCCTGGAAACTCAGGCATGAGGTATAAATGCGGTCTGCCCTGCCTCGTGCTGGCTGTGACCTTGACTGGATAGTCACTGCCTCAGTTTCCTCATCTGCTGTTAGAGGTGGGAGGGAGGGAAAGCAGCTGCTCTGGAAAAGATGCCCACGTTCAGGACCTCCAAGCCTGAACGGGAGACCCTGATGAAACCCGCGGGGCTCCACTGGGGACGAAAGGGAGGCCAGGGCCAGGTCGGGCTTGGAGGCCGACGCGGGTCACGTAGGGATGAGGGGATCACGCAGAGATGAGGTTTGGGAAAGGGGAAGGGGATGCGGAGTCTGAGAGGAGAAGGAAAGAAGCAAGAGAGTCGAGAGGGAGAGATCAGAGATAGTGGGTGAGACGGACGAGGAGGGGAGAGCAAGGGAGAGATGCGGAGCGACGTGCGGGCGGCAGAGGAGCCCAGGGAAGTTTAACTCCAGGCTCCGGGCGAGAGGCCCAGGTCGGCCCCGGGCCGGGGTCGGGGTATCGCCGGGTCCATCCCGCCCAGGCGCGGGCCGTGAGGCCGGGCGGTCACTCACCGTGCTGCGGCGGCGGCGGCAGCGCTCCGGGCGGGCCCGGCCATCCAGCTGCGGCGCGGCGCCCCGCCCCGGGCCTGCCCCGCCCGGCCCCGCAGCCCGGCCCCCGGCCCGGAGCCGCCCCCAGCGCGCGGCCACGTCACTCGGGACTTGTCCGGAACCCGAGGCGCCGTGCGCCACGGTGTAGTGGGGGTGGCTGTCCGGGAGCGCTTCCGCTTCGCGGCCATGGGGGATCCGGGCGGCCAGCGCACTTCCGCTCGGGCCGGACTAGGGGCGGCGAGGAGGGCCGGGCGGAAGTGGGAGAACCTTGGGTACCGCGCTCAGCAGGCTGGGCAGGGCCAGGGGTGGCTCCGCGAGAACCGCGAGCGGCTGGGCTTGCGGGTCCGGCGCCGCTTCTTCTCTCGGGCTGCAGTCTCCCCCGAAGCCGCACGGGGGCGCCCTCGACTGCCGGACTCGCAGCCTCCGGCCGGCGCCCGGCTCCCGGGTGGGAGGATGGCTGCAGCGCTCCAGTTCTGAGTCAGCCTGGCCTGGCTCCTCCATGAACACGGGAAAGGGGAAGTGCCTGCCGCAGGGAGGGGCCTAGCCCCGGGAACCTCAGAAGAGGGAATTTTATTCTTACTCATCGAATTATTTTTATGCTTTGGTTTTTCACTGGGAACCTCAGGCCTTTGCCTCCAGAGCTTGTAACCCTTTGGGGTCCAGTGCATGGTGGCTTGACACTGCTACTCTGAACTCCAAACCTAGGAAGCAAGGGCTCTGTGCCTCCCTCACCTAGAGGAAGCTGGCCTGACTTCTTAGACAGGGCAGCAAACAATAGCATTATTATTATAACTGCAATTTACTGAACACCTACTATGTGCCATTCACTCGCATTCTCATTGAATCTTCATTCTATCCCATTGAGGTGGGTACCATTAGCCCAGGGTGAAACAATGGAACAGATGGCAGAGCCAGGATTCAAACCTCTGGGTGTCCCTTAGCCCAGAGCATGCGACAGCACCTCTCATTTCTAGAGTGTGGGAGTCTGGCTTGGTGTTTCCACTCTGCAGCCTTCTCTGGGAATCAGCCAGGACTGTACGGGAGGGGGCATGTGGGTACTTACTTGGGCAGAGATTGTGATGGGGTGGGGTTCTCCAAGCCTCTGACCCTCATCTGCATCCCATGATAGCTCCCTTCATCAGTCCTGAGCCGATCTCTCCTCCTGGGGGCTCTGAGGGCACACTTGATGCCCTGTACCACCTCACACTCCAATGTCTAGACTCCCAGCTCCTTCCAGGTGGGATCAGCTTTCCTCTGAAAGTCCCCTGGCTGCCTCACCCCACCAGGCAGATCAGAGAGGTAGGTAGATCAGGATGCCCTCTTGTGCCCCTCCCTGAGTTCTGAAGTGGAAACCCTGGGTTGGTTTCTTTGCGAGGGGAGGAAGATACTCAGGATGCTGCTTTGGGATCTCTAAGATGCCCCCCATATGCAAATCACTCCATTTTATGCAAAACACTTCACAATATACAAATGATTTCACAATAGTGCAGTCAGTATTCCTGCCTCTGGGGGCTGAGGGCTGCTGGCCACCAGCCAGAGGAGGGGCAAGAGCCGCCATTTGCTGCCTTCTCACTGGCCTTTTCCTCTCACCGGGCCTGGAATTTCTACCATCCGACTTCCTAATGGATTAAAGAAACATGGGCATTGGGATGGGACATGGAAGATGACAACAAGCGGGAGGGCCAGGTGGAATGACATGGTGGGTAAACTAATGTGTAACTGTTAAAAGCAGTGAATTAGATCTTCCAGGGGGCTTCCAGGTATAACCAAGTGAGAAAAGAGACATTAAATAAATATTTATTTAACATAATCCACTATTTTAAAATAACGACAGAAGGAACCTTATATCTGTACATGTGATTATGGGAAGCCTATATAATAAAAGCCTAATATGCAAATCAACCAAATGGTGGAATGACTGGTGGAACGACTGGTTGCTATGACATGCACTGACTACGAGGGGGCAGGTGCTCAACGCAGGAGCTTCCCCCAGCCCACAGGCCCCAGGCCAGCCAAGGTGGGTGCCAGCAGGGGGGCCCCCCAATCACCCTGCTGGTCACCCTGCAGAGGGAGGCAACCGACAGCCGTGGTGGGGGGTGGGGCCGGCAAGTGGGTGGTGCCAGGCCGGCCAAGACAGGTGCCAGTGGTGGCCCCCCGATCACCCTCCTGGTCGCCCCACAGATTGGCCCTGATTGCCAGCCAGGCCTAGGGATCCTACCTGTGCATGAATTTCGTGCACCAGGCCTCTAGTCAGTATATAAAAGTCCATGTATAATTGTAAATAAAAAATATATATGATCACACAGTAGGGTGATAACATGAATTCTATGGTTGGGAAAGAAAAACTATAAAAATATAAAAGGGCCCTGGCCGGTGTGGCTCAGTTGGTTGGAATGTTGTCCTGTGTGCCAAAGGGTTGTGGGTTTGATTTCTGGTCAGGGCACATACCTAGGTTTTGGGTTTGTGCCCCAGTCAGGGCATATACAGAAGGCAACTGATGGATATTTCTCTCTCACTTGGATGTTCCTCTCTCTCTTCCTTCTTCTCTTTCTAAAATAAAAAACATATCCTTGGATGAGGATTAAAAATTTAAAAAATATATAAAAAAGGAAAATTTAAAAACATGTTAAAACGTGTACAATCACAAGTAATTATATTAAAAATTATATATAAAACATAATAATACACACATGTGGTATACCACTATCATATATGTGGACCCTTGTTGACTGAAATGTTATGCAGCACATGACTGCATGTATATATTTATGTGTGTGTGCAGATATATGTGTGTGTACATATGTATATTGTGTGCGTGTGCATATATATATCTGTAACGGTCTCCTAGTTTGATGGTTAAGGTTAAGACAACCAGATTCTGGTACTAGATTTTCTGAGGCAAATTACTTAACTCCTTATGCCTTAGTTTCCTCATCTGTAAAATGGATTACTATATCGGATTGTTGTGAGGATTAAATGAATGGATATGTCTGAAGCACTTAGCACTGTATCTGGCATGTGGGAGTTCTGTTTAAGGGTTAGCTGTTGTTGTTTATGTCTGTAGGTAGATACATGGGTATATGAAAAAGATATCCCAGCAATGAAAGAACGGATAAAGACACAGGGTGGGGGCATCCTCTCTCAGATGAGTGTTTGACTGGTCTGGAGGTCTCAGGGACAGACAAACTTCAGCAGGCCAGGAGGGCCTGGACACCGCTTGGGTCTGAGTGGCCAGGAGGGGTTGAGGGACTGTAGACCTCTTCCTCTAACTTCGCTGGATTGCCCAGCGTCTGCACATTGCTACTGGCTCTGGTACCTCCTTTAGGGGGGGTCTTTCTCAGCAACTTGGCCTCAGCTTTCTATTCCCAGGAGGTGGGACTGCCCGGGCCTGCTGACCAGGCAGTGGCTGCGAGACTGGCAGTGCAGGGCTAGAGGCTCCGGGCTGGGGTGATGATGCACACTTCTGCTTCCCGAGTGTGGCCTTTACCTTCTCAGGGCTTTCCCAGGGGGCTGCAGGCAGGCAGCAACCCCCTGTGGAAAGGCATCTGAGGCTCAGGGCGGTGAACACTTTGCCCAAGGTCTCAGATGGGAGGGGGCAGAGTCGGGTGCTCACCCAGGGTCCGCTGCTCCTACAGAGGCCTCAGGCTCCATCTCTCCAAGCTGGACCTGCCCCTCTGGAACCCCTGACCCTAAGCCTTGGGCTTCTGAAAAGATAGATAAGCTTGCCTAGACCCTGAATAAAGTCTGTCCAAATGAATCTAATGTCTTCCTTTTCCTCTCTCCAACCTCAGAAGGGCAAATTGGGGCGAAATCCTGTGCATCTGAGCCTTTGCAGGGCCCACTTTTACTTCACTGGTGTTTATTGATACATTTACTTACTTGTTACGCCTCCCCCATCCATCTCCCTGCCTCCTTCTTGGGGGAACCTGAGTTTTGTGTTGATCACAAAATAGAGTTTCAATAGTTTCCATTTATCTACCTACCTGCATACATACATATATGCCTAGACTATATTCTAATTGACGTGGCTTTTTTTTTAATAAGGGAAAAAAGCTGTTCTAAAGTTTTCTTTTATATTATTCAGTGAGTTTTATAATTGTGTTCGTATAGGTCCTGCACAACTGTTTACTTCTGCATAATAAGTTCACTTCTAGGTATTTTACATTTTCGCGGCTATTTTGAATAGGATATTTCCGGTTACATTTTGAAGTACTTGTTGATAGGGCACAGGGGCCAACAGCGTTTTCTTACTGGTTATAATAATTTCTCAGTATTGCCCTGGAGTCCTTTCGGTGGGTAATTTTGTCACTCCCTAAACACACAGGTATTAGGAGGAAGGAGCCAGCATGGTTATTTGTAGAGACTTCACAGGAAGTATCTGTCTTCTGGGACTGGCGTTTTCATTCAACATCACTGTGCTAAGATTCATTCATGATATTGCGTGGAACTGGTTTATTTGCTTGCACTGTTGAATGATGTGCCACTGTGTGAATGAAGCCACGGTAATTAATTTAGCCATTCCCTGGTTTGTGGGCACGCGAGTTACGTCAGGATTTTTGCTGTTAAGAACAGGGCAGCTTTGAACGTTCTTGTCCATGTCTCTTGGAGCACTTGTCAAAGTTTCTCTTGATTTTGTGCCTGAAGGGGACATGCTGGGCCTCCGCTGTATAGATAAGGCTAGATGGTGTGAGCCTGCCACTGGCCAGTAGTTCTGTCAGTTGCACTCTGACGAGCAAGCACTGGAGATTCCGTGGCTCCACCTCTCCTCCAAGACTTGGTGCTGAAGGCCTGTTATTTTTGCTCTCTGAACGGTGTAAAATAGCATCTCATTGTGGTCTTCATTTGCATCTCCCTCATCACCAATGAGCTTGAGCATCCCTTAGACGCGGGTGGGACAAATGTGTTTCCTTCTCTGTAAAAATGCCCATTCGTGTCTTGTATCTGTTTTTCTATGGGATCACTTGTTTTTTTTTTTTGTTTTTTTTTCCTGTGGATTGGCAGGTTCTTAATGTATTTTTGATGCTTATCCTTTCGATCGTCCGAGGCAGACGTCTCCTCCAGTTCGTGGCTTGCTTTTCACTTTCTCTAAGGTGTCTGCACGTCTCTCTTCCCGCCCACACCTGTGCCAGGGACGCCCATGGCGTTGTGCCGTGTGTGTGTGTGTGTGTGTGTGTGTGTGTGTGTGTGTGTGTGCGCGCGCGTGCAGGAGGGATGGGGGTCTCGTGTCCCCCCGTGGAGACCGACCCCCCCTGCTTCTCCTGCCCCCCTTGGGTTTTAAGGAACCCCAAACTCCCTCCCAGCTTTGGTTGGAGCGGCCTGCTTGGGGGAGCCCCGCTCTGATTGGGGTGGACAAGCTGGGGCAGGGAAGGCCTCATGGCGAAGGTGCCCCCGCTTCCCCCACGGAGTTATTTATCACTTCCGGCCCCTCTCCTGGGGGGTGGGGGGTGGGGGGTGGGGGAGTGGGGGGCGGGCCCTTCTCTGCTCCGCTGGGCACAGGGCACAGCCGCGGCAGCCGGCGCTCCCTGGGGGCTGGCGGCCGGGGGAGGGGCGCTCGGGGCCGGCCCTCCGGAGGCGGGGGCGGGGGCCAGGCCTGCGGCCCCGGCTGGGTGGGCGGCGGAAGCTGCCCGAGCAGATAAGGGCCGAGGTCTGTTCTGCGGTGAGACAGTGCGGGACGTTGCCTCCTCCCTCCTCTCCGCCCAGCCCGCCCCCGCACCCCTTGTCCGGCTCCCGGAGCCCCGGTCTGCCCCGCGGCCCCCTCCTCCCAGCTCAGGGCTGGGCCGCCTGGGGCTTCGGCCGGCTCCTTCAGTTCCAAAGTTATTTCAGCTGGAAAATGGGGGTAGGGGCCCCCACTTATCCCACAGGGCTGTTGCAGGTGAAACCAGTCCGGGCTAATGAAGGGCCTCTGGATTTGGGCCTTTTGTGAAAGATGGGGACCCTGAGCTCCTCTCATTGCCCCTGCTGCACCCCCTGACTCTCCGGGCATCATCCCCATTGTATAGGTGGGAGGGCGGGGGTCTCGCCTGAAGTCACAGAGCCAGCACGGAGCAGAGGGGAGGAGGTAGGACCCGTTCCACTGCCCCCAGTCTGGGGACTGAGCTAGGTTTTGTGGAGCCGGACACTTAATTTGGGGGCCTCCTTACGAATAAGTGACAAAATCACAAATATAAATTTCCTGAGGCCTCTCTCCTAGGACCTTGGAAGGGACCCAAGCAAGTGAGAAGCTCAAGTTCAGCTTCTTGGTTTTCTGGCCCCAGCCCACTGGCCTCCTGGAAGGGCTCACACCCCTCTTAGGGGAGAGGGCAGACACCACCACGGTTACAGGGTAGGGTGGCCAACACAGCGGGAGCTGCTGGGAGAGGCCCTGCTGCAGCTGGTCCCCACGCCTTGCGTCTTGCGCCTTGCGTGCCCAGGCAGCTGTCAGCAAGCCCAACCCAAGAGCAAGGGCAGTCAGGCATTTGGGGGCTGCACCAGGGCTAGGCAGGGCCAAGCCCCCCAGTTCCAACCGGTTCTGGTTCAGCTTGCCACTTAGGGCCTCTGACCCTGCGGGCGGAGGTGGTGGGGAACACCTTCTAGGAGAAAAGAAAGGGGGGCCTCTCTGGGACAGTGTAAGTGCATCTGACTTGGAGGCACAGGGAATTGGGGTCCAAGGGCCTGCAAGGCTGTGTGTTTCTGACCTTGGGAAGACTCCTTTACCTGTGTCTTCTTCTATAAAATGGGAGAAATGATAGTCCCTACTTGTCAGAGCTGTGATGAGGCTTAAAGGAGACCATGCACCAAGAAGGCCTGAGCCCTTAGAAACACATTTCCCTCCTGTGACGGCTCCAGGCCAGGAGAGGCCTTCCCTGTCCATTTCAGGGTGAAGTCATTTCCCAGGGGTGCCACCTCAGGTCCAGAGTTGAGATTTAAACCTGTGAATGTCTGGCACCAATGCCCTGGTTCTAGCCACCAGGGAAGGCTGCCCCCTTGGGCCCGTCTCTCCAGGGAGTTACGTCTCACTGCTAGGTGTGCACGCCAGGCCAGGGAGCCAAGGGAGCGCTTGATTCAGGGTCTGCTCACCTTTCTGGATCTTATCATCTCTTTGCTCTCTTGGGCACCGGAGGCTGGAAAATTTCCAACTGATATCCTGCAACCTGGACCAGGAGAAGCAGGAGCTCTGGTGATGGGGAGAGAGCCGGGGAACTGGAGAAGCCATTGGCCTGGGCAGCAGTGACACCCCGAAAAGCTCAAAGGAAGAGGTGCTGCTTTGCATCCTGATTTGCATAGGATTTCCACTGGGTCGGCGGTCAGAACCCAGCCCTCATCTCAGAACTGCACCTTTCTGGACAGCTGATCTTGTACCAGTCACTCCTCCCCTCTGAGCCTCAGTGTCCGCATCTGTGAAATGGGGATCAGAATGCCTGCAGCTTTGAGGATTACAAGACATCGTGTATGTAAAGTGCCCGATGAATGGCACCAGTGGTTGAAACAGTCGTGGCTGTCTGAGGATGAAAGGGGCATCTGAGGTGGGGAGTCCTGCCAGGGCAGGTGTTTGGGCCTCCAGGTCTCCGTCCCAGGGAGGGAGCACCTTGGGGTAGGGCTGGAACCGCAGCTACAGCATGCTCCCAGACCTGACAGGTCAGAGCGAGGCCAGAGGCCCTGGGGGTGCAGAGAAGAACCTGGAGCCAGGTTCTCACCCCCCTCAGGCAGGTGAAGGGGAGAGGAGGGAGGAAGTGGGGCTTCTGAGTGCTGATGGGAGGGGCCTCTGTTGTGTGATGCTGCCCACACGAACACCCCATTCCATGACCTCCTTTGTCTCTTTGCACATTTTCAAGGTAGGCATTTTCCAAACGGGGAAACTCAGGCCCGAGAGGTGAGATCACTTGCCCAGGTTCACACCCTGGATCTGTCTGGCTCGGCAGTCTGGACTCCAACAGTCACTGCCACTTTCTTATCTTATCTGCCTGACAGGTTGGGAGTGAAGCGGCGTGATCGCCGCTCGGAAGGATTCCAGGTCCTGCCGCTCTCTCCTGCATCCCTGCCCCGGCTGACAGCTGTCCAGCAGACATCGCCGGAGCCCCAGGGCTGGCGCTCAGGAGGGTCTGCTCCTAGTGAGAGCGTAGGCCCCTGGAGTAAGGGAGTGAGCGCACCATCTCAGGAAGGCTTCACGTAGAGGCCTCCTGAGTCTCCACCAATGTATTTCGATGACCGAGGAGCGGCTGGAGGAGGGTCTGCCGGGCATCTGAGGGCATGGCTCGTAGTGGCCCCCAAACTAGCCGAAATGTTCCTGAAGTTCCTCATTTTGTCTTGAAAATGTATACAGATGTGCATCCTTCTTTTTAGTAAGTCAGCTTTCCTCCCCTTAAAAAAAAAAGTCTCTACCTGAGTGGAAGACACACCATGGTGCCCGCAGTGCCCACACAGTGGCACCCGGCCCCTGGACCCCGTGGTCCGGCTTAGGGAGTTTAGCAGGGACAGCGCTGAGGTCAAGCCCTGCCTGTTCTCTCTCGCAGTCCAGGGCTCTTCCTGCCTCTGTTCTGTGCTCCTGCCTCTTGCTTTGGGCTCACTTCTCCTCTCATAGACCAGCCCAGCCCAGCCCAGCTCTCCCACTAGGAATTCTCAGCCCAGCCCAGCTCTCCCACTAGGAATTCTCAGCCCAGCCCAGCTCTCCCACTAGGAATTCTCAGCCCAGCCCAGCTCTCCTACTAGGAATTCTCAGGATGCCTCATCCTCCCTTCATCCCCGAGGGGCCTTGTCCAAAGGGGCACTGCCCATCTGCAGCCCTCTCTGGAGGCGGCCAGCACCCGACTCTCAGATTTCTGTGCCCATTAAGGGGAAACTGAGACCCAGAGACAAGAGGGGCCCAGCCCCAGGATGCATAGCAAGAAGGATTGTTGGGTGCCCAGGTGCCTAGGCCTGGGGAGAGGGCACCAGATCTGGGCCCTGGCCAGGGAGGCAGGAGGGAGGAGGGAAGGCCTTGGGGCACCGGGGGCTGCTGCCTGGCAGGTCCCTGTGCCCTGGGTAGGGAAGTTTCTTATTTCTCCTGCTTGACTTCCCCCTTTGATTTATTATAGCCATGAAATGCTCTGCTCTCTTCTCTTTTCCTTGCTGTCCCCGGGCCTGGAGGAGCACGGACCTCCTCAGGAACTGGGTCTTGGCCTCGCTGGACTCCTTTCTCCTTCCGAGGGTTGAGCCGGGGAGCCAGACACGAGTGGTGAGTTGGTGCAGCCAGGGCGGGATGAGGAGGGCCCGGCCTCCCAAAGGCTGGCCTGGGTAGGACCCAGGGGCTGGCACAGTCTCAGCTGGGAAGGCGTGGGGCTGGGCAGAGGGTGTGGCAGGCAGGTGTGGGCTTGAAAGCAGATGGCTCCCTGGGGTCGTGGGGGTGGCAGACTCTGGGCCAACGGCCTCAGTGAGGCTGGGGGATTGGGTCCTGTCAGGGTCTGAAGGCCAGGCCCAGGGTTCTCAACAGCCAGCCACCAGGGCAGAGAAATAGCTTCTCTGTGACCCCTGACCCCATATTCTGATTTAACAGTGGCCAAAGCAGGCCTGGCTCAGGCCGGTTTGAGGACTGGGCTGAGAACCCAGAGGAAGGTATGAGGCCCGAAGCCTGGGAACCTCCTGCTGCTCCAGGCCACAGCTGGACACCACCCTGTGGCCGGCCAGCTGAGGGGGGCTGGAGTCTGTCTGTCGGGCTGCTGGGCAAGCCCGAGGGTCGGCCGGAGCGTTTCTGCCGCCACTGTGCGGTGCCTGTGGTAATGGGGCTGTTGGCGTTTTGCAATGGGCCGGGGGTGGGGAGGCTGCGCACACATGCTTCCTGTGGTGACTGGGCGCTTCCTGTTTTCTCAGGCGCCGGACTTGCTACTGCCGATGTGGAAACAGGGCAGCTGCAGCCTGGGCGGCTCCAGCCCAGGGCCAAGATGGGTACCCTGAGCGTCGTCCCCCAACTCTGCCCAGAGGAGCCCAAGTGGGCCTGCCACCCCAGGCGCCAGACCCCAGACCCCAGGCCAGCCCCAGGCCCCAAGCCAGGCTTAGATGGCCTGAGTTACCCCAGACCCCAGGCCTCTGTCTTTCTCATCCCCAACAGCTTCCACCAAGAGGACGGGGCCAGCAGTACAGTCATTCAAGGTCAAGGCCCAAGGGGTCAGAGGCTGGGGGTGAGAGCTGCCGGGGGTCAGGGCACGTGGCTTTGGTCTCAGCTCTCCTTTGTTCCCTGGATGGCTTGGCCACCTGACCCACTCCAGGGCGAGGCTTTCTCCTCCGTGCAGTGAGGGTGGCACCTGGGCTCTAAAACCCTTCACCCACTTCGGCCCCAATTTTGCCTTGATTTTTTTTGTTTTGTTTTGTTTTGTTAATCCTCACAGGAGGATGTTTTCCCCCCATTGATTTTAGAAAGAATGAAAGGGAAGGGGAAAGGGGAGAGAGGAGAGAGAAAGAGAGAGAGAGAAACATCGATCTGAGAGAGCCACATCAATTGGTTGCCTCCCGTATGTGCCCCAACCAGGGCGGGGAACCTGCAACTCGGTAGGTGCCCTTGCCCGGAATTGAACCCAAGATCCTTCAGTTTGCGGGCTGTTGCTCTAACCACTGAGTCACGCTGGCCAAGGCTTGCTTTGATTTTTATATCCCAAGAGCCTCAGCTTTGGGGCTGGGGCTGTGGGGCTCAGCATAGGCCTGGACATAGAGGGGGCTTGGATAGACTGGGGGATGGAAAGGGCATGCCATGCAGGGGCCAGACTGGAACAAGGCTTGGAGGTGGGAAGGCCAGGACCAAGTTTGGGAGGCATGGTGTTGATGGGACAGTCAGAGAGAGTGGAAGGTGACAAGGCTGACCCAGAAGGTTCAGAAGTGGGAGAAAGACTTTAAGAACCTCTGTATTCCTGCAAGCCTTAGGGAAGGGCTTGACATCTTCCTGAATTCTTCCTCAGAAGAAAGACAAGCGGTTGTCTGGAGGGTGGGGCCAGGGTCAGCCCCGTCAGTCCCCCAGGAGATGAGTGCCATGTGCTATGATGGGGGAGCCCTGGGGCGGGGGGGGGGGGACCCAGCCTTTCCCCATCTGCCAGGGGCCTAGAGTTCCACCCTTAGGGCCAGGCCTTCGGGTTCGGCACTGCCCTCTTCCCAAATGTGTTTTGTTTTGAAGCTGCTATTGCAAGAAGGGGAGGGGAGATGACTTGCTTCTTGTTGAGTTTGCTGACAGCATCTGACCTCTGGAGGAAGTTTCTTTTGCAGGAAGGGTGAGGCCTGAGCCCCCTGGGGACTGACCAGTCCACTGACTGAGTTCAGCCACCCCCTTGGTCCAGGGGGTCCTGAGATGCCGGCCCAAAGCAGCTCCCCCTGCCGCTCTAGGCCTGCCCATCGCAGAGCACACAGACCTGCTCCAGCCAGAGAGGCCTTGGGGACCCCAGGACCCCGAGGCCCAGGCTGAGGGGCTACCAGGCCAGCCTGGGCCCCACCATGCTGTCCCTCCTTGGCGCCCTGGGCCAGCCCAAGTGCTGAGTTGGCGGCTCAGCAGCTGCTTCTGCCCGTGGAGGCCCAGTTATAAATAAGCCCCGTGTGGCCGAGTCATCAAGTTCTGTCTCAGCTGCATTACCTCAGTGACCACAGCACAGGGCTGCCCAGAGCTGGGCCCATCAGAACCTGCCCACCCGGGCCAAAGGCCGGACTGGCCTTGATGCCTCCTGGGGTCCCCAAATCCAGGGTTTGTGCATCTACAGCGACTCAGACCTGGGCCTCCCTGGACACAGGCCACAGGAACAGGGCCATCCCGCCTGCACGGAGACAGCAGCTATTTACAAACCGAAAGGGGAGGAGTGAGTGGCTGCGGCCAAAGTGGCTCCAGGCCCCCAGCCCCCACTCCCACTCCATCCCCAGCAGCCCATCCCCCCTCTCCCCATGGCTTCCTCTTTCCTTCCCCACACAGCCCCCCAACCTCCCACTGCCTGGCCAGCTCTCTCTGGAAGACCTGGAGGCACCTAACAGTGACCCTCAACCCCACAGCGGCCAGTCTGCAGGGCCCCTTCTCTCCTCGACCCCAGGACGCCATTCGTCTGGGCTCCTGAGAGCAGCAGCCCCTTCCCACGGGGCCCAGCCCACCCTGCCTGCCCGAGGCACATTCCCACAGTCTCAGTTCCCCTTCGTGCTTGGAAAAGCTCCAACACCAATGGCCGCCACCATGCGGCCTGGCCTTGCCTGAGGGTGGCTTCTCGGGGCGCCCTCAACCTGAGGCCCGTGGGGACTGTAGGGGCCCCGTTTCTGGGTAGGAGGCCCCGGCCACTACTCTCTTCTGGCTGGTGTGGGTCACAGGCCCCTCTCACGGTGCAGAACGGGGCGGGACAGATGGACACTGGGCCTGAGACCACAGCACACCCCGCTTAGGAAATGGCAGGCAGGGTGGTGCTGCAGCAGCGACTGCTCCAAGGAGAGCGAGCACGGGCAGTACGCATGCTCATGGCTCATACTAGACAAATGCCCTCACGTTGGTGCAGAGGGGTGCAGTTACTACCAGCCAGTTCTTTCTGAACAAGCCTGTCCCTTAATCGCCACCGTAAGAGGACACCGAGGCTCAGAGGGGAAACTGCGTGCCTGAGACCACACAGCTGGAACGTGTCCAGGTTCCCAGACACCCAACCCCCTTCTCTCTCCAGCCGATTGCCCCCTTGCTTCAGCGCGAACCTCAGGCTCCCTACTGGAAGGACAGAGTCGCCCAGCACTCTGACGGGCAGCAGTGGCTGACCTGAAGCTTGAGGGGAAGCAGAGTTGTCAGATGGCCGTCCCTGGCCAGGCCACCCATGCTCAGGACCCTCTGCCCGGCCTGGAGGGAAGAATCTAACTGCCCCGTTCCTTTCCTCCCGCCAAGGCCAGGTGAGGCAAAATCCCGGGCTCGAGCCCCGCTCAGCCACAGCCAGCTGGCTGCTGGTCACCTCACGTCTCCGAGCCTCTGAGTCCTTTTCTGTGAAATTGTCATTTCACAAACACTGAGCTGAGGGCAAGCTGTCTCTAAAGCTAGGACACGGCCCTGCCCACAGGTCTGTGGAGAAGGCAGGTGAGTTACAAAATCCTGGGAGACACCAAGAAGGAGTGGTGAATACTTGAGGAGGGAGGGTTCCCACTTGGGATGGACCCTAAACGACAGGAGCGGGTTCCCCAACAAAAGCAGGTGGGAGCAGGCTCTCCATTCTGAGTCACATCCCTGTGTCTTGGCTTCAGCATTTCCCACTGTCCGAGAGCCCTTCCTTCCTCTGAGTTTGGTGAACTCCTATTCATCCGTCAGGGCCCATGGACACACTCTAGCTGCCTGGCCTGGCCTGGCAGCTCCTTACATCCCCTTTCCCACCCAGGGCCTGAGCAGACCCAGAGGCCAGGCCCCTTTGGTCACAGCACCCTTGCCAGCCCCACCCAGGCGGCATCTGCTCCGGAGCTCCAGCCCCCGCTGTCCTCTGCTCCGAAAAGCACCGTTTCCCTTTTCTGGGTGACCACACGCCATGCACAGGGAATTTCCATCGCAGCCTGCGGAGCCTCTGATTCACTCAGGTCCCTCACACAGTTAACTCCTTCCGGGCCTGCGCCTCCTGCTCCCTCGCCCTGGGCCGCCCCCACTCTGCCTGGGACTCCTGGGCAGCCTCAAACTGGCCTTGGGCCCCACAGCGTGGAAGTGGAAGTCAGCCTCTCAGTCACTGGCCCCCTCAGGGTCCTCTCACTCCCATCCCATACACAGAGACCCCTGCCCCAAGGGCTTATGCCCCCACACAGGGCAGCGAGCTGAGCTCAGGTTTGGCAGTGACGTACGCCTGGGTCTATCCCGATTCCGGCCCTTTCTGCTCTGTGGCCTGGAGCCCTGTCAGTACGGGCCCGGCTCTGGGCCTCATTGCTCCTCTGTAAGATGGAGAGAATTCCTGTCCCATGGCCTGGTGCAATGCGCTGGGTCCATGAAGGGAGCGCAGTAAGGATTACTTTTCCTTCTTCTTTCCAAAGGGCCCCTCCTACCCCCTCACAAGGTCCCAACTCCAGACCCGAGGCCTTTTTCCAGCCTGGCTTTCCCCTGCCAAGACCTGGTTGCTCAGACAGGGTGAGAGAGAAGTGTGTGAGTGTGGCGGGGGTGGGGGGTGGGGTGGGGTGGGGGGGGGGGCGGCTGCCTCAGGGCCCTCCGGCCCCTGCACTTCTCAGTTTTCCCAGGAGACTGTGGAGAGGCCTGGGTGGGAACTCGGAGAGGCGGAGGCTGCAGAGAGCCTGAGCCTCGGAGACAAAGGAACGCCGTCCTCCTTCCCGGGGACGCTGGGCATGCGCCTCACTCACCAACATCACACGTGCTGTCTGATGTCATGCTCACAGCCCTGTGGGAAGCATCCTATTATCACCCCATTTCACAGACGAGGACGACGAGGCCCTCAGTGACTCGCCCTCAGCTACACAGCACACAGAGGACGGGGACAGGATTCCCGTCAAGGTCTGTCTCCACAGGCTCAGTAAACATGTGTGGAGGCTAATGAGGGAGACATGCACTCACCGGACCCCTACTGTGTCCAGGTAAAGGCGACCATCTTTCCCAGCCCTTTGAACCATGCTGGGACGCAGGTCTTGCTGACCTCTCTGTAGAAAGGAGTCCTCTGAGCTTTGGCGAGGGGAAGGAACTTGCCCAGAGGCCACGCTTCCAATCTGGGGGTCCAGGGGTACCCAGGGAGGAGAGGATGGAGAGAGGGGCGCCACAGACGAGGGGGCCTGAGGGGAAGCAGCTCCTGTCCTCAGCGAACCAGCAGCGTGGGGGTGCTGCCCGTGGTGAGCAGAAGGAAGTCACTGTGGGTGGCGGTGGGTTTGAGGTACCGGAGGCTGAGTGATGTGGCCAGGAGGTGAGCTCCCCGCCTGTAGGCCTGGTCAGCAGGAGACAAGGGTGTGGTGGGGTGGCCGTGATTCAGGGCCCAGGGCGGTCAGCCAGCTCTGGAGATCTGTGCCTCCTGTGGTTGAGACTGGCAGCAGGGGACAGGAGTTGGCACAGGTGGGAGACTCAGGGGGGCTGGGAGAGAAGGAGGCAAACAGGGAGGAGGGTGTCTGGAGGGCAGCCTGGAGGAGGCGTGCCCTTGAGAGACAGAGCCTAATGGTGTGGAAGGGGGAGGCCTGTGAGCAAAGGTCGTGTGAAGATTGAGAAAGAGGTTCTAGGAATGTTGAGAAGTATCTTTGGGGTGGAGGTGGGGGTGGGGCTGGCCCACTTGGGGTGGGGGAGGGTGGAAAGGCCAGTGGACTCTGGGTGTTGGGGGCTCCAGCACAGGCCTCAGGGGTTTGCACTTGGCCTGTGGACAAGTGAGAGCTGAGGAAGATGGTTAGGTTCGGAACACCCTGGGAGAAGTGAGCTGGGGACTGCGTGGCAGCCGGCCCAGGGCCCTCGGAACTGCAGCCCCCCCGCTCCCTCCACTGCTCGCCAGCTGTGGGTCCTTGCACATCCCACCCTGAACCCCGTCCTCACGTGGGAATGGCGCTGAGGATAACATGCCCGCCCCACGGGGCTGTGTGAGGGCGGGAGAGTTCCTGCGGGGGTCAGCGGGGCCTCTGCAGATGCCGGCTCCCTTCCCCTCGCCTTTGTCTTTGTCGGGGCCACAGGCTCTTTACGCCCCGGCCGCCCTGGCCGGGGTACAAGCTGGGTCTCAGGCAGACCCTGCCCTGAGCCACACTGTGCAAGTCACCAGCCACTTCTGAGCCTCAGCTTCCTCATCCGTCCCATGGGGATGATGATGGCGCCAACTTTAGCTTTGAAGAGAGAGAATGGGCCCCGCTAGGATGCCTCCCTTCCATCTGGAGTCAAAACCCAGCTCCACACAGCGCTCCCCAAGGCCCCTCCTGACGCAGCCCTCCCCTCTCTCCTAAGCCCACACAGCTCGTGCAAGGTTCACACCCCCCCCCCCCCCACCCCGCCTGGCGTGGGCCCTGGCCGCTCCCCGGCCTGGACCTCTCCCAGGCCCCTGCTTGGCTCGCTCCCTCACCTGCTCTCAGGGTCTGTCTCACTGAGGCCCGCCCTCCCGCCCTCCTCAGCACTTTCTGACGTGCAGCGATACTCTGCTTATTCCTGTCCCCTGCTCCAGATCAGCCCCCCAGGCAGGGGGCTTCGCCTGTTTGGGGGGCCCACAGGGCCCCGAGTAAACATTTGATCGATGTCCTAATGCACTAAAGAGCCAGCGGGGCTCTGCCCAGTGCCCGGGAGCTCTGAGGGGCCCAGGCGACCGAAGCTGGGGCTCAAGGAGCCTCTCCCAGTGTCTCAACCATGAGAGGAAGTTGCAAGACGGCCATTTCTGTACATGGTTCAGCTCTGTTTGTCAACTTTCCCAGCTCGCGGTCGAGGCCTGAGTTTTCACATGCCCTGTCCCCCGCCCTCCTCTCCCCGCCCCCACACACCAGTGCTGGGAAAGGGGGAGGGGGCTTCGTCCCCTCATGCTAGAGCTCTTTTGGGTTGAGGTTGAGGCGTCTGCAAGCTCAGGGGTTGTGTCCCCTTTGTGGACTCAGCTTCGAGGACATAGCACCCACGTTTCCTGTTGTCCGCTTACTTTGTGATTGCAATAGCACCCAGCCTACCCCCATCAGCCACCCAGCCCGGTGGGGGCAAAGGGCAGCCCAGCCAGCCCTCCCTCGCCCAGGCCTGCCGGGCCACCCTGTCACTCTGCAGGGCTCAGCCTGGCAGGGCCGCCCACTTGTCCAGCGTGGTGGCGAAAAAGCAGTCATGTGCTGTTGGTAGGAGGGTAAGTGGGAACAACTTTTACCGAGGGCAATGTGACAATCTCTCTCTCTCTCTGTCTCTCTTTCTCTCTCATCTATCTCAAACTAATACAATATTACATGTCAATTATATATCAACTGAAAAAATACATCTTGCCCTGGCAGGTGTGGCTCAGTTGGTTGGAGTGTCAACCCGTACACCAGAAGGTGATGGGTTCGATTCCCATCAGGGCACGTATGGGAGGCAACCAATCGATGTTTCTCTCTAACATCAATGTTTCCCTCTCTCTCTCTCTCTCTCTCTCTCTCTCTCTCTCTCTCTCTCATCAAATAGCCCAGCCAGTATGGCTTAGTGGTCGACCTATGAACCAGGAGGTCATGGTTTGATTCCTGGTCAGGGCACATTCCCGCACTGTAGGCTCCATCTCCAGTGGGAGGTGTGCAAGAGGCAGCCAATCAATGATTCTCTCTCATCATTGATGTTTCTATCTCTCTCTTCCTCTCCCTTCCTCTCTGAAATCAATAAAAATATATTTCAAAAATACATCCCCTTTGACATCAGGAGAGGTGAGTCAAAAATCCCTGTACACATACGTTGCAAAATCTAAATAAGTCATCTCAGTTCCAACGAGTTAAGAAAGATAATGTCGTTTTCAATATTATGATTTAAGGGCTTTCTAATTCTGTTTAGTAATTTCTGATACGAGGTGTTGGTGTCTACGGGGAGGTGCACCAGGTTGTCGCCTCGGCCTGTGTTTGGTTGTGGTGATTTTCTTTTCAGTGTCCATCTCTTAACTATCAAGATTAACCTTGGAGAATTCAATACAGAAGAAGGAGAATTTATAAGAATTTTAGTTTCCCTTCAAACATATATTTTCACAGAAGGAGTAGGTCCTTCTCCTGCATTGTTTTCATTGAAGACAGAAAACCATGCTTTGTTCTTTGCTACTGCAAGGTGTGCTTTTTTGTAGAGAGAGAGGAAGCGAGAGAGAAACATGGACATGAGAGTCCGCTGCCCCTCACACCCCCCTTGGGATCAAACATGCAACCTTTAGGTGCATGGGACGACACCCAACCAACTGAGCCCCACTGGCCAGGCCGAAGGGTGCCCTTTTATAGACAAGCAAATGCAGAAGCAGAAGGACCACCACCCCAAGCCAGTGCTCCAGCCCAGCGGTCGCCAACCGGTGGTCCATAGACCAAGGGTGGTCCGTGAGTTCCGAAAGGTTGGCGATCGCTGCTCCAGTCCATTCAGCCCAGGAAACAGCATTTAACTCCGGTCTTCTTCCCCGACAACTATTCCAGTGGACACTCCCCTCTAACTCCCTGCTTAAACACACACACACACACACACACACACACACACACACACACACACCCCTTGCCCTTTGACCCACCCAGCATTTCAACTTTTGGAAATGTATCCTAGACATACACTTGCATATGTGTAAATTAACACGTTTTATCGATTGTTGTATTATTTGTTAATAATAAGACTGGAAAAAACCTGAATGTCTATCCATGAGAGACTGATTAAGGAAAATTTTAGCAATTGGAATACTATACGGCCATGAAAAGGGACCACAGCTACGTGCAACGACATGGTGGAAAAAGAAGCAGAATTCCCCTAGTATTTGCCTTACGATTCTCTTTTTATAAAGATTAAAATCTGTTAAGATAAAAACTAAGCTATTGGGGATATTTACATGAGTGGTAAAACTGTAAAGAAAAGGAAGGAAATCATCCTGAAAGCATCAGGATGGTGTTGCCTTTAGAGAGAGGGAGGGGTCTTTAAGGGGACTTTCGTGGATGTTTCTGGAGGGCTGGAAATGTTTTATTTCTTGACCTGGATGGTGGTTACATAAGCGCTAGCTTTACCTGGTATAATTATTCTTTAAACTGTCTATGTTTTGCGCACTCTTTAATATGAATGAGGTCTCTCATGATTCAAAAGTGTTGCAGTTCATCCAAACAGTGGAATACTATACAGTCGTTCAAAAGAACAAGACAACTCTATATGCATGGGCGTGGAATGGATTTTGGGCGGGGGAAGGAGCGAAGTACAATGTGTTCTTTGCTCCCTTTTAGGTAAATGTAACAAGAGAACATATCTGCCTGTGTGCTTCTGTATGCTTGCCTTAGCTCTAGAAAGATACACAGGACCAGGTAACCTGCAGGAGCCGTGGAAGAGGAACCGGGCAGCTGTTTCCCTTTTTGGACAGTCTGAGTGTGGTATCGTGTGCATATATTATCTATTCAAAAAATAAAATAATTAAAACAATTTTGTCTCTCATTCTCTGGAACCCCAAGATGTTTGGGTTCAAACGAATTTCTTGCCAAGAAGAATGAGAGTCACAGCCCAGGCCTGAGGCACCTGGCGACCTTCAGCAAGTCGGGGACCCTCTCTGGTCCCCGTTTCCTCCACTGCAGAGGAAGGAGGCCAGGTCGCCACCGGCTCCCCATCCCCTCTCCCCCAGTCCTCTGTCCTCTTCTGCCATCAGCACCCTCTTCTCTCCTCGCTTTAGGCTCTTGCTGCTTCACTTCCCTCCTTTGACACTTCCTTCTATTTTCTTTCTCTTTCTCTTTTAAAAAATCCTCACCCGAGGATATTTTCCCATTTATTTTTATTTTTATTTTTATTTTTAGAGAGAGGGAAAGACAGAGAGAAATATCGATGTCAGAGAAACACATCAATTGGTTGCCCCCTGCATGAGCCCTGACCGGGGCCCAAGCTAGGGAGGAGCCTGCAACCGAGGTACATGCCCTTGACTGGAATCGAACCTGGGACCCTTTGGTCCGCAGGCTGACGCTCTACCTACTGAGCCAAACCAGCTAGGGCTTGTTTCTCTTTTCCTCCCTTCTGATCCTTGCTGCCTCTCCCCCTCTCTGCCCTTCCTGCCCTCTCTGTGCGTGGCTTCTCAGCCTTTCTCCCTCCCCTCCCCTCCCCTCCCCCTTCCCCTCCTCCCCTCCCTTCCCTTCCCCTCCCCTCCCCTCCCCTCCCCTCCCCTCCCCCCTCCCTTCTCCTCCCCTACCTTCCCTTCCCCTCCCCTCCCCTCCCTTCTCCAGGACCCAGCCTTCCCTAGAGTCCCGGAAGGCGGGTTTCGTGCCCCAGCTCTCCACACAACCTGGCTTACCTGGGCAAGTCACTGACCCCTTGGGTTACGTGAGGTCACAAGGTGGAAGCAGCCAGCACAGTGGGGGACACTCAGAAAAGAATGTCCCTCCTTTTAAAGTAACTGGTAGCCCTGGGGTTGTGGATGGTCAGACCCTTCCTACTCCGCTTGGAATTGCTCAGAATCTGGGTCCCACTGTTCCAAAGGCTTTGAATGACAGCAGATCCCTGGGTGTGTGAGGTCTTGGGAAGAGGCCTCTGGTGGGCTGTGGGGGAGGAGAATGGGAGGAAGGATGGGGAGAACTTGGTGTGTGAATAGAAAGGGAGGCTCGAGTTGTGCAGAAAGTGAGAGTCATTCTGCCCATTTCCAGAGGTTTGGGCCCTGGATCTTTTTGGGGGGCTTCCTTACTCACGGCTCTTGGGCTTGGCCAGACTTGGGACAATGGAATCTCTTTCTCTTGGGGTCTCCTGAGACGTAGGCCCCAGAAACACATGGCCGACCTGGTGTGCTGCCTGCAGCACAGAGAAGAGCACACACACGCCCTGCCTACAACCAGCAGAGGCCCCACAGTCGCCCCTGGATGCAACCCCGGCTCCTCCGCTTGACTCGCAAGGCCCTTCGCCTTCCTGTCCTGTCTGGCTTCCAGCCACAGGGATGGCGGCTCACTGTTCCCTGTTCTTTTCCACCTCCTGGCCTTTGCCCAGGCTGGCTCCTCAGCCAGACAATGCCCTTTCCCTTGCATGCTTTCCTCCCTGAGGTCCTGACCAAATTAATTGTTCCTCAGTGTACCTAGCACCTCCCTCTTGTGCCCCCACGTCCCCAGAATACATATGTTTGCATATCTGTTATCTGTAGCTTGTGAGCTCCTGGAAGCCCTGGGAATGCCTCCTTCATGTCTGTGTTCAGCACATGGGAAGTTAGTGATTAAATGAATGAGTTAGTAGATAAACAAGCATTCAACAAACCAAACCAAGAGAGTAACGAATGAATGAGTGAATGAATGGAGACATCAAGCAGGACCTGATTCTCATGGAGTAGACCCACCCTCATACACCTCCAGTTAGCTGGGACTCTGCCTTCTCCACAGGGAAGCTGAGAGCAGGATGGAGCTGATATCAAGTCAGCCTGCCTCTCCGCTCCTCTTGGGGAGGGGCCTGGGTCAGGTTCCTAGGGTGTCCTGGGATCTTGTGACCTGGAACCACTTGGAGAATCCCAAGTGTGGATGCAAAACATGGGTGAAGATGGAAGTGATCTAATGGTGAACCAGGGATCCCTGGTCTTTGCTGCCAGTGAAGAAACACTTGGGGGTCTGGGGTTCTACTGACTGGAAGGAGGCAGGCCAGTCTTAGTGGGGAGGGGATACAAAGCAAGGGGTTAGACTACACATGGGAGGGAATTGGACTCACTAGACATCAATGGGTCAAAATGTGTCTTTATTCATCTTTCTGCCCTCCAGACTAGATCAGGAGCTCTCTGAAGGCAGGGATCGTGTCCATTACTTTTCTATTTTCCCAGCATTTGGCATAGAAACTGAAACTCAATTAATATTGGCAGGGTGCACAGATAAAGGATGAGTGGATGGATGGATGAAGTGATGAGCAGGTGGGTGGATGGATGAATGGGTGATGGGTGTGTGAATGGGTGATACGATAGATGAATGGATGGGTGGAGAGATGAATAGGTTGATGGATGGATGAGTAGGTGGATAAATGGACTAATGGATGGACAGATTGATAGCTGGATGTACAGTAGAAAGACTGATGGATTAATAACACATGAATGGGCTGATCTATGAACATATAGATGGCTAGATGGACAAGTAGATAAACAGATAGGTGAGTGGATGAATAGACTAACACAAATGAATGAATGGACAGTTGGATATACTGATAGATAAATGAACGTATGACTGACTTGATGGGTGGATAGATGGTTGGACAAACAGATAGATAAACAAATGGGTGGGGAAATAGATGAACGGACAGACAAGAAAGGTTAGTAAACTAGAAAGACTGGATTCGATATTCAGGCATTGGCAAGGGGTGAGGAAACAGAAGTCTGGGCTGGGAATAGAGCCCCCAGGGATATGGAAGAAGCTGCGATATTCAGGAAACTGGGAGGGATGGTGTAAGAACCCAGGACCCACCTTTGGTGGAAGGAGGGCCGCTGGGAAGGGTCTGGGATGGGGGAACTGGAAAGCGCACTGTGCTGAGGACCCTGTCCTGGAGCCCAGCGCCAGGCTGGGTGGGACCCGGGGCGTGGGGGCTCCAGGCCTAGGAAGAGCCAGGCCTGGCATCTGCAGGATCAGCCCTCACCAGCCAAGCTGACCCCAAAAAGTGGAGGCCCCAAGAGGCCACCCCTACCAGCCCTGACACCACGGAAGTGACTGTTGGCCACCTGGGGGGTGGTCTCAAGAGAAGGAAGCATTTGTGGGGTTAGGGGTTAGAGAGCCTCAGCACAGCCCCGGGGCAGCAAAGGCCTCCCTGTGGTAGAGCTAGCCTTCTTTCCTCCCACTCTTCCTCCCCCCCCCACCCCAGTCCCCAAGGCCGCCCCTCACAGTCCCAGCTTCCTCCGGGCAGGGGGCCTGGCCCCCACAGCCTTCCAGGCCAGCCCCTGCAGCACCACCTGCCCCAGCGGCCAGCGACTTCCTGTAGCGCAAGAGATTTATGCAAACGGGCTGGGGTGGTGATGTCACCCCAAGGGGACTATCTTCCAGTGGCAGGCCCTTCGATAAAATCAGGAACTTGCGCTGGCCCTGCAATGTCAAGGGAGGGGGCTCACGCAGGGCTCCTGTAGCTCAGGGGCAGGCCCAAGCCCTGCGCCCGCGAGTCAGTCCAGCCCCTGACGGGGCTTCCCATCCCAAGGGGCTCCGCACTGGCCCCCACCGAGGCAGGGGACCGGACCGGAGCTCGGCTGGATGTTACAGGCGTGCAAAATGGAAGGGTTTCCCCTCGTCCCCCCTGTGAGTACTGGGACTCCTCCACCAGCCCAACCTGTGGCCCTCGGGCGCCCGCCCGCCAGCCCGCCAGCCCGCAGGCTGCCCTCCCGGCTTGCTATCAGTGGGAAGTTGGTGTTTCCTCCTTGGAGCTCTGGCCTGAGAACCAGCGGGGGGCCATTGGGTCCTCAGAGCATGCCCTGGCGGCTGAGGCTGGGCCCGTGTGGGGCTGTGATCGGTGGGGCCTGAACGGTTATTTATAGATGGGGCTCGGTGGCAGGCCTGAGCTCCAGGGCAGGGTACTGGGCCGAGGATGGGGAGGGCGGCGGCAGAGAGGTGGTGGGGAAGGAGATGGGGAGACTGGCATGGGGGAAGTGGTCCCTGGGATAGTAAAGCCTGGAGAGCAGGAGGCAATGGTCTCGCCCATGGCCTGGGAGCTCCTGGGGACGAAGGCTGCTGTAAGTCTGGGTCCCCAGCGCCCGGCCTACGGCCTGGCACAGGGGACATGGTTGTTGACCGCAGGGTCTGGGCTCAGGGCCCGAAGGTCCACAAGAGGCCAGGCAGAGGCAGGGGCCAGGGGTGGGGCAGAGGCTAGGGCTGGGGCTAGGCTGGGGCTGGAGACATCCTGGGGCTGAGATTGGGGCTGGGTAGGGCCTGGTTGAGTGTGGGGTTGGAGTTAGGGCAGGGGCCGAGGCTGGGACGGACGGAGACGAGATGAAAAAACAGGACCAGGGGACCCCAGGAAGTTCAGGGCAGCAGGCTGGGGCACCCCACTGCTCCTGCTCTGGGTGACAGTGGTGGCCTCAGGTGGGTGTCAGACTTGGGCTCCTCTGAAAGGGTCCCTTTCCTTTTTCTCACTCCATCTCCACGCAGCAAGGGTGGGGAGCCCCGGAGAAGGGATCGGCAGGGCCTGCCCACCTGACTCAGCTTTCCCGGTCTAGAGGCAGCTCCCGTCCCTCGCCTACCCCAGCCGCCCACCCAGTGGGGCCTCAGAGCCCCAGGGAGGCCCCACAGCGCTGACACCCTGCTGCCCGGCTGCCCTGCCTGAAGACCCAGTGTTGGGCTCCCGGCTCCTCACTCGGCCTGGCCTGACAGCACCAGCCAGCTAGCCCCCTGACCTGGCCCTGTCCCACCCTCCCCACTGGGACCAAGGAGGTGGGGGGAGGCAGGGGAGGATGGAGGTGGTCCCTGGAAAAGTCAGCTCTGTCTCAAGAAGGTGATAGGCTCAGGGGCTTGGCCACCCTGTCTCTGACCCTTGACCTCCAATCCCTAAACTCCAGATAGAGGGGCTGGAGGCACATCTTGGACTCCCACACCTAACCTTCAGCCCTCTCCCCATCCAGGGGCTACTGAGTGCTCCTGGGAGGGGAGGCGGGCTCCCAAGGCAGCCCTGACCCCAACCCGAGCCCTGAGGGCCAGAGTAACTGTTGTGCAATCCTGGGCACACGCTTCAGGGTGGGGAGAGGCCTGGTGACTGCTGGGAAGACTGTGGGTGTGCATGTCCCTGTGCCTGTGCCAGTGAGTGGGCGGGGGGGGGGCGCGGGAAGAGGGGGAAGATGGGGGGAAAGAGGAGTGAGAGGGAGGGGAGGGGGGAGAGAAGGAGGGGAAGGAGGATCCCAGGGAGGGTGTCGGAGGAGCATGGATGAGGGGCAGTGAGAGGATCAGGGCTTGGCCATCCCGTGGCCCCCAGGGCCTGCCTGGGTGAGACTGTGAGACCCATCAGGTGGGCAGCCGCTGGAGACCACAGTGGCCTGAGCATGCTGCCTGGGGCCTGGGCACAGGCAGTGAGAGAATGGGGGTTGGCTGGGGGCTGTGGAGGCTGGCAGGAGGACAAGCGTGTGTGGTGAGGACGAGTGTGCAAGTGGAATGTGAGTGATCGTGGGAGGACATAGGTACGAAGGTGAGTTTAAGGTGCTTGAAGGCAAGTATGTGGCTACGTGTGTGAATCTGGTGACTGTGTGGGCCTCCAGGGTGAGTGTAAGTGTGTATGTGTGTGCATGACCGCAAGTGCGTGTGACTGTGAGTGACCTTCAGAGTGAGTGTGAGGGCGAGTGCGAGGGGACCTGTGGGCGTGAGTTGCTGTGTGTGTGTGTCATAGGGACTACGTGTATGTTTGGGGGCTGTAGGTGTATCAGTGTGAACGTGAGAGGGCGGGTCTGTGAGATTGGGGCGGGTCTGTGAGATTGGGGTGTGAGTGTGAGTGTGAGTGCGGGTGTGAGTGTGAGTGCGGGTGTGAGTGTGAGTGTGCAGCGCTTGTGAAGAGGAAGGGCTGGGGGGTAGAGGGAGGCAGTGCTCTCCCCTCAGCCTTTGTCCTCTTTTGACCTCTGACCTCCAGGGTCCCTGTCACTCCTGGGTTCCTGCTCCCACTCTCTGTGGCCTCCCCCAGTGCCAAGCAGAGAGAGGCCCGATGCAGCTGCTCATTCTGGGAGGACAGTATGGACCCTACATACTGGGGGGCTGCAAACCTGGCAGGGGTCTCCCCACCTGCCTGAGTCCTGACACCCTCCTTTCCCAGCAGCCATCGGAAGACCTGGTTCCCTATGACACAGAGCTGTACCAACGCCAAACGCATGAATATTACCCCTATCTCAGCAGTGATGGCGAGAGCCACAGTGGTGAGTACAGGGCCCCCCGCCCCACTTCCCCAGCCCCGCCTGGGCGCCCGAGTGACTCCTGGAGTCTGGAGAGAGAGAAAAGAAGAAATGGCTCCCAGGACCTCTTTGGAATTCTGAGAATTGGACCACGCTAGTTCCTAAAACCCCCACTCCACACCCACACTCACACTCCACACCCACACCCATACCCAGCCTGCAGTTACTGAGCATCTTTGGTGCCAAGGCACGAGGCCAGCTTCTTCCACGTTTATCTTCTTGTCCAATCCTTGTGGTCTTTTTACAAGCGAGGAAACAGGCTTAGGAAGCTAAGTGATCTGGACAAGGTCGCACAGCTGGTCAGGGGAACCCAGGTCTGTCTGCTCCAGGGCCCGTGCTTTTCCACTCCCCTCTCCCCCCAATTTCTCCCTCCTCCTCTGTTCTTGTCACCCCCTCACCCTGAGCTGTTGGTGCAGGCCCATGCCCTGCTGTGTGTAGCTAGCAGCGTTTCTTAACCCCTATTAACACTTGGGACCAGATAATGCTCTGATGTGAGACCTGTCCTGTTCACTGTGGGATAGTTAGTGGTGTCCCTCGCTTCTACCCATAGATACCAGTAGGACCACCAGTCATGGCAACCAAAAGTGTCTCCACACATTGTGGAATGTCCCCTGAGGGACCGAATAACCCCAGTTTAACAATTGCTGGGCTAAAGGAGGCTCTGAGGGTCCCCTTATTCAGCAGGGGCTGAAGCCCTCCCTTTGCTGGGGTGGGGTGAGAATGGAGCCTGGGCTAGGATGTCCTTCTGTCAGGATGTACCTGCCCCCTCCTCCCCAAGGCCCAGCCTTGATCCTGGAGCAAATTCAGGGGAGGAGAGAGAGGCATTAGGTGCTGGGGAATGAGTGGGTCTTGGCATATTGATGGGGACACCCCTGAACCAAAGGTGACCTAGTTAATGGGTCCTCATTGGGGTTCTGAGACCCGGGCAGGCCAGACACTAGGGTGTCTGCAGCCCCTGAGGGAGAGGGCCACTGGGTGTCACAGCTGAGCAAGGTTTCACACTTGAAGGCCACCCCTGGGGGCCAGTCACACAGGGAGCTCCAGTCTGCAGGCACATCGAAGGCAGTCTTAACCTGATGGCCACACCCAGGGGTGCCACATGCGGCCAGTCCTTACTTAGGGCTCTCATATCTGATGCCAAACCCGGTGAACAGCTCACCCAGAACCCACACCTGGAAACTGTTATAAAGACCATCCCTGGAAGCCATGTCTGGGGAGGAGGTGGTGGATGAGTCTCAAGGCCACTTCAGGGGACACACAGGCTTCTTTCAGAACCCCAGGGCTGGAAAGGTTTTAAAATATCCTTCTTCATCCGTTTAAACTTATTTATAATTCTGTAAGAAATGCATCCTCCCTGTGGAAAAGCCAGGCAATTTAGAGAGAACGTCTCCTTCATTCAACTCCCCCAGCCAGGATCCGGTCTCTGTGAGTCAGGACCTGAGAAGGTTCCTCTGGGCTTGAGGACTGGCGCCCCCTGGTGGCTCCAGGCCGCAGGACGGCTCGGGTCCAGGCTAGCTCAGGGCTGCCTGGGGCTGCTTCCAGCATTATGGATCCTTCTGCCTCCGGCCTGACCCCGTCTCAATTTCACCGGGTCTGGGGGCATTTCCTTTGGGTCTACCGAAGCCTCAGTTTTCCCTCCTTTAATATGTAATATGGGGGTGTTGTTCATATATTCAGAAATGAGCTAGGCCTGGGGCTGGCTGATGGAGAGAGTGCTTTAGAGAAAAAGCCTGTTCTTACCTGGCTCGGTGCCCAGCCCGATCCCTTATCTCTGGGAAGTGACTCCCGGTTTGATGCCTGCGCACCCTGTTTGGGTCATGAAGGCCCAGTGTCTTCAGAGACTCCTCCACTCCTCCAGGTGTCTGATCTGGCCTTCCTGATACCTGTGGGAAGTTCTTGTCTGAAGGCTCAAGAGCAGAGACATTCCACACCCTCCCCCCAGTTCCTGCATGTTCCTTGGTCTAGGTGTTAGGCAGTGAGGCTTAGTGAAAAGGCACCCACCCGGCCTGAGTCTAGTCCCGGGCCCATCACTCAGCGTGTAACCTTGGAGAAAGTGACTTCATCTCTCTGAGCCCTGTTGCCTCATTTATAAAACTGGGAGCGTGAAAATACCGCATCAAGTTGTGACGATTAAACGAGGTGAAGCAGGTAATATATGAGCTAATGTACTGAGTCCCAGGCCCGGTAAACACTTATTGTCACACCCCCTTGTCCACACACCCACCAAATAGCCTCTGATTACACGCCATGCACGAGACACTGTTCTAGGCACTGGGGGCTGTGAGCACCGGGTGTGGGGTGGAGGTAAAAGGTAGGCAGGGTCTGCAGGGGGCAGACTGCACAGGGCCTGAGCGCCAGGGTGGGAGTTTGAATTTTATCCTACAAACAATAGCAGCCATTGGAGGTTTTGAGCAGGAAAATGACGTGATCTGAATAACCCTGTGTGTGTGTGTGTGTGTGTGTGTGTGTGTGTGTGTGTGTGTTTGGTGAAATTCTAAATAAATTTTAACTTTTGAATTATTAAAATAACAATTACTCATTGCAAAAATCTAAAAAAATGAAAAAATCTAACAGTAAATCAAGTAAAATACTTCTCTCTTTCCAACCTTACTCCCCACTGATAGCATCCTCAGTCTATACTCACAGACATTTTATTCTACATATATAATTCTGTATGTTTGTAAATATTTGCTATACATGTGTGGAGTCTATTCATTCAAAAATGAAATCGTGCAATCACACTGCTCTGCTATTTACCATTTTTTTTACTTAAACTTATAGACATTTCTTCATGACATCCATAGCATATCAGAGATAGATTAAAAATAATCTGTATAGCCGAAACCGGTTTGGCTCAGTGGATAGAGCGTCAGCCTGTGGACTGAAGGGTCCCGGGTTCGATTCCGGTCAAGGGCATGTACCTTGGTTGCGGGCACATCCCCAGTGGGAGGTGTGCAGGAGGCAGCTGATCGATGTTTCTCTCTCATCGATGTTTCTAGCTCTCTATCCCTCTCCCTTCCTCTCTGTAAAAAATCAATAAAATATATTTAAAAAAAAATAATAATCTGTATGTTAGGTGGAGCTGAATCTAGCTCCATCTATGCACCTGTACTATAAAAGTTGAGAAGCTGGCTTTCTAGTCATTCACAATACACACACACTCACACACTTCTCCACACATACCAAGGTAAGTGTATAGCAACCTTTTTCTTTTTTTCTAGTTTTATTAATTAATTGACATATAACACTGTATACATTAAGGTATACAGCATAATGACCTCATGCATACTTATGTATATATATTACTTATATATTTATAAACTTGACAACCACAAGTTTAATTAGCATCCATCACCTCGTATAGTCAAAATTTTTTTTCCTTGTGATGAGAACTTCTTGCAACTTTTAAACATACCACACAACAGTGTTAACCGAAGTCACCATGTTGTACATTGCATCCCCAGGACTTACTTATCTTAAAACTGGAAATGTATGCCTTTGACCCCTGCCGTCAATTCCCCACCCACCACCCCATCCCCTGCCTCTGGCAACCACAAATCTGATCTCTGTTTCTATGCGTTTTGTGTTTTTTAAAAATATATTTTTATTAATTTCAGAGAGGAAGGAAGAGGGAGAGAGAGATAGAAACATCAATGATGAGAGAGAACCATTGATTGGCTGCTTCCTGCATGTCCCCTACTGGGGATCGAGCCCACAACCCAGGCATGTGCCCCTGACTGGAATCGAACCTGGGACCCTTTAGTCCGCAGGTCGACACTCTAGCCATTGAGCCAAACCAGGTAGGGCGAGTTTTTTTTGTTTTTGTTTTTTTTTAAGATTCCACTTATAAGTGAGATCAAACAGTATTTGCCTTTCCCTGTGCAGTAACTTTTGTTAAATGTATCTGAATTTTCCACTATTATGACCATGTGACTATTACAGCTGAGCCACCTGGCGTTCTTTACCTGTATGTTCTCATCCCCGCCTTTCTCAGGGGCAGTGTAGCCAGGAGAGAAGCATCCTCATTCTGGGACGAGGTTGCTGGGGGCACACCCCACCTCTCCATCACTATCTGGGGTGACCCTGGGCAGGATACTTCACCTCTCTGTGCCTCACCTTTCTCTTCTACTTCGTGTGATTGCTGTGAAGATGGAGGAATTGTATGTAAAATGCTTAGAACAATGAATGTTATACTATAAGGACTTGTTAATCTTATCAGTATAGTTTCCTGAAAAGGGTGTGGGTAAGGCTTTGTGGTCGTTTGTTTTACCTCCTGTCTTTAATCTATGCTTTCACTTGATTAATGGCAGCGTGGCTGTGTATAGAAATCTGGGTTAAAAATCATTTTTTCTCCTTAGAAATTTGAAAGCGTGCCCTAGCCAGTTTGGCTCAGTGGATAGAGAGTTGGCCTGTGGATGAAATGGTCCTGGGTTCGATTCCAGCCAAGGGCGCATGCCCAGGTTGCGAGTGCGATCCCCCCCAGTAGGGGGCATGCAGGAGGCAGCCTATCCATGATTCTCTCATCATCGATATTTCTCTCTCTCTCTCCCTTCCTCTCTGAAATCAATTAAAATATATATAAATATATTTAAAAAAGAAATTTGAAAGCGTTTCTCTACTGTCTTCTGGTTACCAGAGTTTTCTTAGGAAGCCGGAAGCCTTTCCACATCCTCTTTTTTGGAATGTAACCTATTGTTTGTTTATTTTTTGTTTGTTTAGTTTTGTTTGGAAGTTTATAGTATCTTCTCCCAACATCTAGTGGATCCACTGAGTAAGCTTTTAAAAAGATTTCTTTGGCTGCTGTGTGGAGAGCAGATGGAGAGGAGGCAGGCTCAGGCAGGAAACTGTTGGAATAATCCAGGCAAGAGATGACGGGGGCTGGGACGAGGGTGCTGGCTGTAGAGACAGGCAGGAGTGGATAGATTCAGGATAGATTTTTGAAGGCGGGCTCATAGAATTTGCTGTTTGTTATGATTATTTTTTTAATTGTGGTGAAATACACATAAATAGAAAATTTATCATTGTGACCACATTTAATGCAGTTCAGTAGCACCACGCGCACTCACATTGCTAGGTGACCATCACCATCACCCATCTCCAGAGCTCTTCCATCTTGTAAGGCTGGGACTCTGGCCCCATTAAACGCTAACTCCCCATTTTCCCCTCCCCTCAGCCCTTGGTAACCACCAGTCTACGGTCTGTTTCTCTACATGAGGTACCACATACGAGTGAAATCATACAGTATTTCTCCTCTCCTGTCTGGCTTGTTTCATTCAGCATAACGTCCTCAATGTCCATGTTGCAGCCAGTGTCAGAATTTCTTTCCTTTTCAGGGCTGAATACTATTCCGCTGTCTATATTTACTGCATTTTGCTTATCCATTCCTCTGTCGTTGGGCACCTGGGTCGCTTTAGTTATTGTGAATAATGCTGCTGTGAACATGGGCGTACAAATATCTCTTCCAATCCCTGCTTCCAAGTTCTTTTGGAGTTATACTCAGAAGTGGAATTTCTGGATCACGTGGTAATTGTATTTTTATCTTTTTGAGGAACCATCATACTGTTTTCCACAGTGGCTGTGTCATTTCACATTCCCACCAGCAGTGCACAAGTGTTCCAGTTTCTCCACATCCTCACCAACACTAGTCATTTTCTGTTTTTGGGAAATAGCTGCCCTACTGGGTTTGATAGGATTTGCTATTTGTGGTGGGATTGGTAAAGGAGATAGAGGTCTAAAGTATGACTCCTTCTCTCCATCCATCCATCCATCCATCCATCCATCCATCCATCCATCTTCCCATATACCCTTTCATAGTACTAACCATCAACTTGTTTATCCATGCATCAATTTAATCATCCACTCATTCACCTTTCCAACTGTCCTTCCCTCCACCTACCAAACCCTCCATCCATCTCCCACTGACTTATCCATCCAATAACTATATGTAAGCATCTTTAAATCTCAAGCACATTGCTAGGTGCTGTGGGATGAACACAACTCAGGTCCTTCCAGATTTGTCTTTGCAACAAGGGAAATAACTAAAGCCGAATAACTAAGATCCCAGGGAGAGAGTAACAAGTGCCATGGGGCCTGGAGCTCTCTACTCTAAGCCATCTCTGAAGAATTTTCAAGAGGCTGGCCGTCAGGAGCCCAGTGATCTGTGACTTACTGAGAAGGTTTCTTCTCAGCTCTTGCTTTCTTAATTCCTCATCTCCCTCCTCTGTCTTGTTCTTACTTCTGCTCCCCTGGGGGAGCCCTGGCTTTAGGCTGGGATTTCTCTTCTGGGGAGATAAGGTCAACTAAATGACACTTAAGGCTTGAGTTTTTTGTGAGTGGGGTTGTTTTGAATTTCCTTTGTGTGTGTGTGTGTGTGTCTTGGTTACATACAGGTATTAGTGAAACCAAAAACCTGAGTAAGAATAGGGATGTGTGGATAGGACTTTGGTCCCAGATTGGGAGCCGGTTGAGAGGGGAGGAAATGAAAGATTTAGATGAATGGGTTATTGCTGACTGGATGGGTGATAGATGGATGAATGGATGGATGCACTGATGCATGGATGTCTGAATGACAGATGGATGGATGTTTGGAGGTGGATGGATCATGGATAGTTAATGGTTGGATGATGAGTGGATGAAGAATGGATGATGGAGGGGGGTGGATGATGGTAGACCAGCAGATGGGTAAGAACAGTCAGTAAAGTCTGTCCCCATGGGTCTTACCTAAAGCGTCCATTAACAGTCTTGTTCCTCAGAGGTGGTATGATAGAGTAGTAGGAGTGCAGTCCCATGGAGTCACACACAGCGAGGTTTGGATGAAGGTCGACTGTGACCTGCTTTGGGAAATGCTGGCCTCAGGCTGGGACCACCAGAGTGAGCCCATGGCCTCAGGTGGAGCTAGGACAGAGGTGGGAGCAGGAGGGAAAGAGCAGCCAGGGCCCTCCCCCACACCTAAAGAGCTGCGCGTACCCAGGGTTCCCCCAACCCCGAAGTGGAGTGGGTGTGAGGGTGGGGGTTGGCGGGCAGGATCGATGGGGCATTCTATGAGGATGAATGCATCTTCAACTCTGGCAGCAGAAGGCAGAAATGGGGAGGGCCAAGAGTGGGGCCAGAGGGTGGATTTACAGCTAAAGAAGAACCCGGGTCTGCTCACTAAGCCCCAGACCCCGCAAAGGGCCTGTCTCTGAGGACAGAGCCAGCACAGGGGGAGTTTCTGGATCTCGCTAACTCACGGCAAGATGAAGTGTTGTTTTGTCTTCCCTTTGGGCTTAGTGATTTTGTGGAGAGTCAGAGAGTGCTTAAGAGAATAGGATTCATTCACACATCCAGGAAACATTTGCTGAGTGCCTGCTGGGTCCAGGCACTGGGAATACAGAGCTGAATAAAAGCAGTCACTGCCACCCTGGGTTGTGCTGGGGCCCCACTCCAGCCTCTGGGGGAGCGTGACAGCGGGGCCCCTAAAACTGTTTCTCAGGGCCACTGACTAAGGAGACAGGAGCAGAGGGAAGAGGAGGAAATAAATATATATCAAAGCATTTGCCTTTTGCTCAAGTGCTCATCTGGGCTCTCTAACTAAACTAGTAACAGTGGTAATAATAATAGCGGTTTGTTTGTGCCAGGTTCTAGTCGAAGCACTTTGCAGGCTCACGGGATCCTCACCACAAGCCTAGGAGATGGGGTAGTGATTAGCCCATCTTACAGGCGAGGGAACTGAGGCTTGGGGAGGTACAGTGACCTGCCCGTGTCACACAGTGGTAAATGGCAGAGTCAGAATTTGAACCCAGGCCTGCCTGACTCCCAGATCATGTATTTCTCCCCTCTCCGCTATGCGGCCTCATAGAGGTGGGAGTCTGGACTGAGGAATGATTGCACACGTGAATGGGACATCAGTTAACGACCCAGCCAGGCCTCCCGCTTGTAGCACGGGGAATGAGAGGCTCAGGGTCACATGGCAAAGCCCTCAGAGCCCCCAAAACACATGTCATTTCTCAGGGATGTGTGAGTGGGTATATGCTTGGGCGAGAGAGAACAAGAAAGAGGGAGACAGACAGGCGCACGCCACACACACGTGCACATGGCCGGTGGTGGTCCCCCTGCGGGGCCCTGTGCTCGTCCCAGAGACGCTGCCCTAGCCTAGCATCCCATACACTCTCTGTTTGGGTCCCTCTTGTCACTTTATCACCACACTTTCTTCTGGACCCCACAACGTACCCAGGAAGTCCTCAGACATGTGGCAGTTTTTGTTCCTGGAAAAGGTGCCCAGAGGAACCACGGTGAAGGCCTGCCCGAGTCCCTAACAGGGCATGTGACTGTTCCCCAAACTCGAGTCCACCCCGCCGCAGACTGAAAGCACCCGTGGGGGAGTTTCCAGGAAGCCTCGGGTCCTGGTAACCTGGCAGGAACACAGACACAGCTGCCCAAGGGCAGCACCGTGCGTGCGGAGCGGCTCTGTGCGTGAAGAATGTCAGCCCTGTGACTTTGCAGTCACACACCTTGGCCGTGTGACAGGGCTGTGTGCATGTGACTGTGGGCAGCCAGTCAGCTCAGGAACCACTGGGAGGTCTTAACTCCCAGCCTCCTCTGGAACTGGGGGTTTTACAAATGCGAACTCATTGGTAATCTCCTGATAACCATTATCCCCATTTTAGAGGTGACCCGACTGAGGGTGGACAATGTCAGAACCAAGATGCAGACTCTGGCGCAAAGCCTGTGTCCTTGTGGCCGCGTGGGAGGCAGAATAGAAATGTGGTTGAGAACGCAGACTGTGCTTCAGCCCTGGGTCCTGGCTCTGCCAGTGACGAAGCCGTTGACCATGGGCACGCTATGTGTGCAGCCTCTCCAAGCCTCAGGGTCCTCATCTGTAAAGGGGGGCTGTCAGATAACAAGCTGGCGGTGAGATGGCTGATGCCACTTGCAGCTCAGCCTGGCCCGTGGTAATGGCCCCATAAGTCCTGGCATTCTTTTTATTGATTAACATTTTCTTTATTGATTTCTTTTTTTTTAGAGAGAGAGGAAGGGAGAGGGGGAGAGAGAGAGAGAAACGTCAATGTGAGAGGGAAACATCTATTTGTGAGAGAGCAACATCAATTGGTTGCTTCTCACACACACCCTGACCAGGGACTGAACCCACAACTGGGCATGTGCACTGACCAGGAATCAAACCAGCTACCTTTGGGTACACAGGACAATGTTCAATCAACAGCCACACTGGCCAGGGATATGGATTATTTTCAGAGAGAGAAAGGAAGTGGGGGAGGGGATATTGATTTGTTGTTCCACTTATGTATGAATTCATTGGTTGCTTCTTGTATGTGCCCTGACTGGGGATTGAACCCACAACCTTGGGTGTGGGGATGATGCTCTAACCAGCTCAGCTACCCAGCCGGGCCGGCCTGGCATTCTTATTTTTTAAATCATTCTGACCTTTTCCTGACGGGCCTGCTGTGCTCACCGCCTGCTGCCTGGCTGTGCCCCGCAGACCACTACTGGGACTTCCACCCGCACCACGTGCACAGCGAGTTCGAGAGCTTCGCGGAGAACCACTTCACGGAGCTGCAGAGCGTGCAGCCCCCGCAGCTGCAGCAGCTCTACCGCCACATGGAGCTGGAGCAGATGCACGTGCTGGACACCCCCATGGCGCCCGCCCACGCCGGCCTCGGCCACCAGGTGCGTGCGGCCCGGCCCGGCCCGGCCTGGCAGGAGCCCGCCGGCGGCCGGTGGGGAGGCCCAGCTTCACAGGAAGCTGACACAGGCTCTTACTCAACTCGGCTTCCTGCCCCACAGCACCAACGGCGGCCGGAGCCCCAACGGCTCCTCCTGGCCCTCTGGCTGACCTCATGACCCCATGCCCCTTCTCTCCTCTCTCCCCACAGTGGACAGAGTCCAGATAATCCCCACACCACACACGGATCCACTCGACCCTAACGGCCTTGTCAGAGGCCTTCCTGACCCTTACTGGCTGCAACTCTCGTTCACTGGGCCCTGAGGGATCTGGCATCCAAGTCACTGAGCACTGACCTGTACTGACCCCTGCTGGCCCTCCCTCTCCTCACTGACCCTGTTTACTGACCCTCCTCAGTCCACCAACCCTAATCCCCGTCAGTGACCTCCACCACCCCTCACTGACCTCCACTGCCCTTTCACTCACTCATCATCATTCACTCGGGTACTCTTCACCCCCACTTCGTACCCAGGCCACTGCTAGTCCATATGGTATCTTCGTGTGTGTGAGAAAAAAGGGCCCCCTTACTGGGCCCTGAACCAGGGGGTCCAGCTTGACGGGATTTCACGACCTGCACCCTGGTGGGTGGGGACCCTGCCTGTAACCTGATTGACCTCCAATGTCCCCAGCCTTCTTCCAAATCTTTCTGGCCCCTGCTGACCTCCCGCCCTCAGCACTAGTCTCACTCAGTGACCCCTGCCTTGCAGCTCCCACTGTCCCTCCCTGACCTCAACTCTCTTTCCAGGTCTCTTACCTTCCCCGCATGTGCCTCCCGTACCCCTCCCTGTCCCCGGCCCAGCCCAGCACGGATGAGGAGGAGGGTGAGCGGCAGAGTCCCCCACTGGAGGTGTCCGATGGAGAGGCCGATGGCCTGGAGCCAGGGCCGGGCCTCCTGCATGGGGAAACAGGTAGGGGGGCCCAGCCCCAGGCCCCATTCTGGCCATATCTGTGCCCCATGCCCACTCCAGCCAAGGCCGACTGATGCAGCAGTCATACCACAGAGCTGAGTGTGTGATGCAGCAGTCATACCACAGAGCTGAGTGTGTGATGCAGCAGTCATACGGCAGAGCCGAGTGTGTGAACATTTGCCAATGTGTGTGTTCGTGTGTACCTTGTGGGAGCATCTATGGCCGTCTATACCTATGTGTGTGTGTGTCTGTGAGCATGTGTGCATGAGAACTGAGTGTACGCAGCCGCTCTGTGCCTGGGGGTGGACGGGTGTATGTGCATCTGCACCCCTCTGTGCTGTGTGTGCGTGGGTGTGAGTGGGAGTGTGTGCGCCAGGCATAGGGTGGGGGAGCTGGTTCCCCTGTGGACCTTCCCGAATCCTGTCCTTCCCCACAGGGAACTCCCAGGGCCCCCTTTCTGGGTGGTGGACATGGGTCCCATGCTGGGGCGCTGACCCCCCCGCCCCCACAGGCAGCAAGAAGAAGATCCGCCTGTACCAGTTCCTGCTCGACCTGCTCCGCAGTGGGGACATGAAGGACAGCATCTGGTGGGTGGACAAGGACAAGGGCACCTTCCAGTTCTCGTCCAAGCACAAGGAGGCGCTGGCACACCGCTGGGGCATCCAGAAGGGCAACCGGAAGAAGATGACCTACCAGAAGATGGCCCGTGCCCTGCGCAACTACGGCAAGACGGGCGAGGTCAAGAAGGTCAAGAAGAAGCTCACCTACCAGTTCAGCGGGGAGGTGCTGGGCCGCGGGGCCCTGGCTGAGCGGCGCCACCCGCCCCACTGAGCCCCAGAGAGTGACCCGCTGGGCCCACCAGGCCTCCCTGCTGGCCATAGCATTAACCCCTCACCCGGCCCGGACACAGGGAGGGAAGCTCCCAGGGGCCAGGGCAGGACTGTGGTGGGCCAGGCGCGCCTCACCACTCACTCCCTCCTCCTCCAGGCCCCAACCCACATCCCTGCTTCGCCTCCCACCAGGACTCCAGCCCTGGCTCCAAAAGGCACCTGGGGTCTGACCCCTGGAGAGGGTCAGCCCGGCTGAGTGCCACCAGGTGCTTCCTTGGGAGTCGAAGCCATCAGACCTGTGTACATGACCCCCCTGTAAGCACCTCTCCCTTCTCACACCCCTGTCCCATCAGCTTCCTCAAGAAACTCTTGCAGCACAGAGAGTCTCTTTTAAAATGGATTGTCCGGCCCTAACCGGTTTGGCTCAGTGGATAGAGTGTCAGCCTGCGGACCGAAGGGTCCCAGGTTTGATTCCGGTCAAGGGCACAAGCCTGGGTTGCGTGCTCGATCCCCAATAGGGGGCCTGCAGGAAGCAGCCAATCAATGATTCTCTCTCATCATTGATGTTTCTATCTCTCTCTCCTCTCCCTTCCTCTCTGAAATCAATAAAAATCTTTAAAAAAATAAAATAAAATAAAATGGATTGTCCGCCCCGCTCCCCCGTGATCTCCCCTTTTCCCATTTATGTATCGGGCACTTCCTGAGGACACCCAGTGCTTAGAGGCTGGGGGTGAGGACATAGGGATAGGCCGGAGCTAGAGCTGTGGACAGAATGAGTTCTCGTTTTCATTAGGGAAATAAATCATTATAAAGCCCTCCACACCTGGTACATGGTTTTTTGAAAAAGCCTCAATGAGGCTTAACCTCATGATCCTTGGGTTATGCCCCCAGTGGTGGTGGTGACGGTCATGGCCACTGAGCACATGGCAGCCTTGAGAAGCGGGGTCTGATATCAGCCCCTGGTGTAGACTGGGAAAGGAAGCTCATAGAGGTCAAATAATTTGTTCAAGGTCACACAGCTGGCGAGGGCCGCAGGCCGATGGAGCTCCAGGTGAGCTGCCCGTCAGTGTGAGGAGGAGCCTTCACGTGTCTGGAATGGGGTACAGGCCAGCAGCAAGGTGACCCCATGTGCCCAGTGGGACACAGAGTGTCCGCCTGGAATACGTGTGAGCAGGACCCCTGGGTGGGCCCGGTGTCTGGTGCTCTCTGGCTCCCAGGCCACAGCAGGGGAGGAACAGCAGAGGGTGGCGGGGAGCCTCTGAGCTTCTTGTTCCCGACTGCCCAGCAGCAAGAAGTGGCGGCCGACAGCGGGAGTGAGGTAACTCCCGAAGCAGCCTGCAGACCGCAGAGAACCCAGGTTCTGGGGCCCTCTGTGTTGGGCAGACACCCCGCATGCCTCCCCACCCCGAGGCCTGGGGCTCACGGAAGCCCAGCTGTGACACTTCCTACGCCGTCTCCAGGCCCTGAGAGAGGGTCGGTGGTGTGCAGGCCTGCGATGCGGTGGGAAAGTGGTTAAAATGGCAGGAAGAATGGATTTCTGTGTTTGCAGGGATGGTGAGTTTCAACCACGCAGACAATGCTTGTGTGGAGAAAGGCTTCCTCCCGACCACGTGGGGGCAAATGGCCTTTCCTGACCTCACAGTCAGCCTCGCTTGTAACATGTAACCTGCTTCTTTCATGTATGTATAGATATGTATATACAGAAGAAGCAGAGAGGCCCTGTGAGCTGCACCAGGGTCCCGCAGCACGAAGCCAGCCAGGCCCTGTGAGCTGTGATGTCTGGGGTCAAATAATAAGAGCACACGTCCCCTCAGCATCTTGCACACGCCTGGCCCTGCTCCAGCGTTTCCATAGGTAAACCCACTGCGCTCACGGAGCAAGCCCAGGCGGCGGGTGCTGGCGCCCTCAGCCCCACTTTACAGACGGGGAGACTAAGGCACTGGGAGGGGAAGGGAGTGGCCGTGGCAGGACTCAGGGCAGCCCAGGGTCTGTGGGGGTAACCCCCACCCATCCCGCCCAGCGAGGATGCGCATTCGATCCACCCGTCTCAGGGCCATGGGCCCAGCTCACTCCCACGGCACAGTGTGCCCGTCAGATGGACATACAGGCAGGGCTTGGGGTTCCCGAGGTTCAGTGAGGATGGGGGGGGGGGCAGAGCCATCATACTGGGCTGGTGGGGGGAGGGACAGCCAGGACCAACATGGCCCCACCTTCTCCTGAGAGCCTTGCTCTCGGGATTTGTCTATATTTAGCAGGTAGCTGGGAAGGAGGCAGATAAGGGGGCCTGAGGAGGGGGAGGGCCCCTTATATAGTGGGGGACGGGTCCCTGCCCAGATCCTCTTCGGGTGGCCTGTGCCTGCTCGGTTCTTGGTTTGACTTCTCTCAAGATGCCTGAGCCGGGGAAGAAGCCAGGTAGCTCGGCTGGGGTTGGGCTGAGGTGGGGCAGGGCGGGCTGGGGCCTGACGATGGGGCGGCCTGGGATGGAGCCCTGAGGTGGGTCTTTGCTGTCTTTCTGGGCCCTTTTCTGACTCACAGTTTCTCCTTCTGTTCCTGATGATGGGAGCGAGGGCAAACCGGGGTCAGGGGCCCAGAGGGCAGAGAGCCAAGGCAGGAGGTCCCCAGGCGCCCCCTCAGATACTGGGGACCGTCCCTGAACCCCCATCTCCTTCTGCAGCAAGGATAGGCCTGGCCTGCCTCCTGGGAAAAGGCCCGCAGGCAGGCGCCAGGCTGAGTCTGGACGCGCGCGCTCGCAGAATGCTCCTGGACAAGGCCTTCCCCTCTCTGGGTCTCAGTTTCCCCGTCTCTACAAGGAGGGGTTGGGGTGGTTCTTTCCACCTGTGAGAGGCTCTGCCTTAGGAGCCTGCACCCCTGTGGCCCCGACACCGGGCACGGCCCCGCATTGAGGTTACGCAGACTCTCCGCTCTGGGAGGGGACAGTCAGGAGGCCTGAGCCCGGCCAAGGGCAGGGAAAGTCACAGCCTTTCACAGGACCACGGGGCCCTGGTCCTGGCCTGTGTCCTCAGGGAGGTGTCCAGGGCAGGGATCCAGTCCCCCAGCCCCAGCCCCCTCCCAGGCCAGCTTTATCGCAGTTGCTGATGCTCAGCCTGAGGCCCTTAGAGGACAAATTTAGCCACATCCAAGTAGGCAGAGTCCCCGTCCTCGCCAAGACCCCAGATGGTGGGGGGAGGTGAGCTCACGGGTTTCCCTGGGAAGGTTACTCTGGGATGCACTTAGCAAAAGTCTTGTGATGAGGACCACAGCCCTGGCTTTCCTGCCTACGGGCTGTGTGATTTGGGTAAGCCACTTAACCTCTCTGAGGCTTGGTGCCCTCATCTGAGAAATGGGCATAATAACTACACCTTTCATTGGAGCAGGAAATGAGGAGATGCGTCCAAGTGCTTATCCCCGTATTTCATAAGAGGGGCCGCAGGGGTGGGGTGCACGGGCAAGCCAGGGCCCCTGCAGCCTCTATTGGACCCTCAGTCTCAGCCTTCAGCAAGAAGCCACGGTCCGTGGAGGTGGCCGCCGGCGGCCCTGCCGTGTTCGAGGCCGAGACAGAGCGGGCAGGAGTGAAGGTGCGCTGGCAGCGAGGAGGCAATGACATCAGTGCCAGCGACAAGTTTGGGCTGGCAGCCGAGGGCACACGGCACACGCTGACAGTGAGGGACGTGGGCCCTGCGGACCAGGGGTCTTACGCAGTCATCGCAGGCTCCTCCAAAGTCAAATTTGACCTCAAGGTCATAGAAGCAGGTAAGACGCTGGTCAGTCTTCCCTGAGGTTTGAACTTCTGGGGGTTTGAGCAGGGGCAGCCCCGCCACCTCTCCATTGCCCGGGGCGTAGGAGGTGCTTTCCCATCTCTCGCCTTTGCTTCGGCTGTGCCCTCTGCCAGGAAAGCCCCCTTTGCTGAGAGAGCAGGACCTCTCTGAGTGCCCCCTGTGGCTCCCTGGCCTATCCAGCCATCGTGGAGGCGGGGAAATTCAGAGATGAACAACGCATAAGGCTGCCCTCCGGCTGGACACCCACATGCGGCCCGAGGTTGTGCACCCCAGGGAAGCCCCGGGGAGCCGAGCCTGGGGGCCTGGGCCAGCGCAGAGCCTGGGGAAGGAAAGGAGGGATGGACGCCAGAACGGGTCAGAGCGGACCCACTGGACGTGAGCGCAGAGGGTGTGAGAGCGGGAAGCCGGTGCTGGCTGGCCCCTGCTCAGTGTGCGCCGCCCAGGGGGTTGCATCCAAGCTAGATGCCCTGGTTCTGGGGCCTGATGCTCAGGAGAGACGGGGCCGAGGAGGGGCCACGAGCTCACAGAGGTGGTGGGTAGACAGGGAGAGAATTTAGGGGAGAGACAGGGTCATGGCGGGTGAGGAAAAGGGAGGGACCAGGTGAGCTGTGCACACACCACAGTATCTAATGCGGCTACAAAGATGGAGGCGAGACCTGGGGCAGGAGGGGCCTGGTTCGAAGCTGCTCCACAGCCCCTACCCGATCCCCTGCAGAGCCAGCAGAGCCCGTGCCAGCCCCTGCCCCTGCCCCTGCCCCTGCCCCTGCGGAGGCCCCCGGTGTTCCTGGAGAAGCCCCCGGCATTCCTGGAGAAGCCCTGGCCTCAGCCACTGAGGTGGAAGGAGGCTCCCCAAGTCCCAAAGGTGAGAGGGCTGGACAGGGAGGGCCCGGGCCAGTGTGGGGTGTCCCAGAGCAGGTCTCAAAGGCCTCTGCCCACAGGGTCAAGTTCAGCAGCCCCCAATGGGTCTGCTGCCCCTGACGACCCCATCGGCCTCTTTGTGACGCGGCCACAGGATGGCGAGGTGACTGTGGGTGAGTGTGGGGCTACTGCAGCCCAGGTCGGGAGGGGAGGGCAGCAGAGACTCCCCCAGCCCACTGCCACCCGTCTCTTGCAGGTGGTAGCATCACCTTCTCAGCCCGCGTGGCCGGGGCCAGCCTCCTGAAACCGCCCGTCGTCAAGTGGTTCAAGGGCAAGTGGGTGGACCTGAGCAGCAAGGTGGGCCAACACCTACAGCTGCACGACAGCTACGACCGGGCCAGCAAGGTGGGCACGGGGCCCTGGGCCCTGGGTTACGGGGACACACGGAGCGGGACATGGAGAGCCCTGGGGGGCACACAGCGGTATAAAGAAGGGGCATGGGGAGCCTGGGAAGCAAGTTGGGGGGCCGGAGGCACATGGGGAGCATGGGCAGGCTCAGAGGAGGGTTATGGGGAGACACAGGGACCAGTGGGACATGGGGAACTTGGAGGCCATGGTAGTCTCAAGGGGCATAATAAGGCTTGGGGGGGGCCCAGCTCAGGAAGGCTCAGGGACATCATAGAGCCTGGGGGGCACCAGCCAGTGAGGGTAGAAAGCCCCTGATGGATGGGCATCAGAGCTATGGGGCTCCCAGTGGCCGACGAGATCAATTCATCACACAGACAAGCACACCAAAGCTTGAGAGGGTGGTGCTGGTCTGAGGTCACTCGGAGCCAGGCCTAGAGCCTGCCCTTGGCTCCCAGCCTCTGCTCCTTCCTCTCCTGTGAACCTGGCCCAGGGGCGGGGCCTCTGGCAGGCAGGCACACACGTCCAGTTGTGTGTCTGTGCTGTTCGATTGTGTGTCTGTGCTGTTCAGTTGTGCTGTTCAGTTGTGTGTCTGTGCTGTTCGGTTGTGTGTCTGTGCTGTTCGGTTGTGTGTCTGTGCTGTTCTGTTGTGTGTCTGTGCTGTTCGGTTGTGTGTCTGTGCTGTTCGGTTGTGTGTCTGTGCTGTTCGGTTGTGTGTCTGTGCTGTTCGGTTGTGTGGCTGCGCTGTTCGGTTGTGTGGCTGCGCTGTTCGGTTGTGTGTCTGTGCTGTTCGGTTGTGTGTCTGTGCTGTTCTGTTGTGTGTCTGTGCTGTTCGGTTGTGTGTCTGTGCTGTTCGGTTTGTGTCTGTGCTGTTCGGTTGTGTGGCTGTGCTGTTCGGTTGTGTGGCTGTGCTGTTCGGTTGTGTGTCTGTGCTGTTCGGTTGTGTGTCTGTGCTGTTCGGTTGTGTGTCTGTGCTGTTCGGTTGTGTGGCTGTGCTGTTCAGTTGTGTGTCTGTGCTGTTCGGTTGTGTGTCTGTGCTGTTCTGTTGTGTGTCTGTGCTGTTCTGTTGTGTGTCTGTGCTGTTCAGTTGTGTGTCTGTGCTGTTCGGTTTGTGTCTGTGCTGTTCGGTTGTGTGTCTGTGCTGTTCGGTTGTGTGGCTGTGCTGTTCTGTTGTGTGTCTGTGCTGTTCTGTTGTGTGTCTGTGCTGTTCAGTTGTGTGTCTGTGCTGTTCGGTTGTGTGTCTGTGCTGTTCGGTTGTGTGTCTGTGCTGTTCTGTTGTGTGTCTGTGCTGTTCTGTTGTGTGTCTGTGCTGTTCAGTTGTGTGTCTGTGCTGTTCGGTTTGTGTCTGTGCTGTTCAGTTGTGTGTCTGTGCTGTTCGGTTGTGTGTCTGTGCTGTTCTGTTGTGTGTCTGTGCTGTTCTGTTGTGTGTCTGTGCTGTTCAGTTGTGTGTCTGTGCTGTTCGGTTTGTGTCTGTGCTGTTCAGTTGTGTGTCTGTGCTGTTCGGTTGTGTGTCTGTGCTGTTCGGTTGTGTGGCTGTGCTGTTCGGTTGTGCTGTTCGGTTGTGTGGCTGTGCTGTTCGGTTGTGTGTCTGTGCTGTTCGGTTGTGTGTCTGTGCTGTTCGGTTGTGTGTCTGTGCTGTTCGGTTTGTGTCTGTGCTGTTCGGTTGTGTGTCTGTGCTGTTCGGTTGTGTGGCTGTGCTGTTCGGTTGTGTGTCTGTGCTGTTCGGTTGTGTGGCTGTGCTGTTCGGTTGTGTGGCTGTGCTGTTCGGTTGTGTGGCTGTGCTGTTCGGTTGTGTGTCTGTGCTGTTCTGTTGTGTGTCTGTGCTGTTCTGTTGTGTGGCTGTGCTGTTCGGTTGTGTGGCTGTGCTGTTCTGTTGTGTGTCTGTGCTGTTCTGTTGTGTGGCTGTGCTGTTCTGTTGTGTGGCTGTGCTGTTCTGTTGTGTGGCTGTGCTGTTCGGTTGTGTGTCTGTGCTGTTCGGTTTGTGTCTGTGCTGTTCGGTTGTGTGTCTGTGCTGTTCGGTTGTGTGTCTGTGCTGTTCGGTTGTGTGTCTGTGCTGTTCGGTTGTGTGGCTGTGCTGTTCGGTTGTGTGTCTGTGCTGTTCGGTTGTGTGGCTGTGCTGTTCGGTTGTGTGGCTGCGCTGTTCGGTTGTGTGTCTGTGCTGTTCGGTTGTGTGTCTGTGCTGTTCGGTTGTGTGTCTGTGCTGTTCTGTTGTGTGTCTGTGCTGTTCGGTTGTGTGTCTGTGCTGTTCGGTTTGTGTCTGTGCTGTTCGGTTGTGTGGCTGCGCTGTTCGGTTGTGTGTCTGTGCTGTTCGGTTGTGTGTCTGTGCTGTTCGGTTGTGTGTCTGTGCTGTTCGGTTTGTGTCTGTGCTGTTCGGTTGTGTGGCTGTGCTGTTCGGTTGTGTGGCTGTGCTGTTCGGTTGTGTGTCTGTGCTGTTCGGTTGTGTGTCTGTGCTGTTCGGTTGTGTGGCTGTGCTGTTCGGTTGTGTGTCTGTGCTGTTCGGTTGTGTGTCTGTGCTGTTCTGTTGTGTGTCTGTGCTGTTCTGTTGTGTGTCTGTGCTGTTCAGTTGTGTGTCTGTGCTGTTCGGTTTGTGTCTGTGCTGTTCGGTTGTGTGTCTGTGCTGTTCGGTTGTGTGGCTGTGCTGTTCTGTTGTGTGTCTGTGCTGTTCTGTTGTGTGTCTGTGCTGTTCAGTTGTGTGTCTGTGCTGTTCGGTTGTGTGTCTGTGCTGTTCGGTTGTGTGTCTGTGCTGTTCTGTTGTGTGTCTGTGCTGTTCTGTTGTGTGTCTGTGCTGTTCAGTTGTGTGTCTGTGCTGTTCGGTTTGTGTCTGTGCTGTTCAGTTGTGTGTCTGTGCTGTTCGGTTGTGTGTCTGTGCTGTTCTGTTGTGTGTCTGTGCTGTTCTGTTGTGTGTCTGTGCTGTTCAGTTGTGTGTCTGTGCTGTTCGGTTTGTGTCTGTGCTGTTCAGTTGTGTGTCTGTGCTGTTCGGTTGTGTGTCTGTGCTGTTCGGTTGTGTGGCTGTGCTGTTCGGCTGTGCTGTTCGGTTGTGTGTCTGTGCTGTTCGGTTGTGTGTCTGTGCTGTTCGGTTGTGTGTCTGTGCTGTTCGGTTTGTGTCTGTGCTGTTCGGTTGTGTGTCTGTGCTGTTCGGTTGTGTGTCTGTGCTGTTCGATTGTGTGGCTGTGCTGTTCGGTTGTGTGGCTGTGCTGTTCTGTTGTGTGTCTGTGCTGTTCTGTTGTGTGTCTGTGCTGTTCTGTTGTGTGGCTGTGCTGTTCGGTTGTGTGGCTGTGCTGTTCTGTTGTGTGGCTGTGCTGTTCTGTTGTGTGGCTGTGCTGTTCTGTTGTGTGGCTGTGCTGTTCGGTTGTGTGGCTGTGCTGTTCGGTTGTGTGTCTGTGCTGTTCGGTTTGTGTCTGTGCTGTTCGGTTGTGTGTCTGTGCTGTTCGGTTGTGTGGCTGTGCTGTTCGGTTGTGTGTCTGTGCTGTTCGGTTGTGTGTCTGTGCTGTTCGGTTGTGTGTCTGTGCTGTTCGGTTTGTGTCTGTGCTGTTCGGTTGTGTGTCTGTGCTGTTCGGTTGTGTGTCTGTGCTGTTCGGTTTGTGTCTGTGCTGTTCGGTTGTGTGTCTGTGCTGTTCGGTTGTGTGTCTGTGCTGTTCGGTTGTGTGGCTGTGCTGTTCGGTTGTGTGTCTGTGCTGTTCGGTTTGTGTCTGTGCTGTTCGGTTGTGTGTCTGTGCTGTTCGGTTGTGTGTCTGTGCTGTTCGGTTGTGTGGCTGTGCTGTTCGGTTGTGTGGCTGTGCTGTTCGGTTGTGTGTCTGTGCTGTTCTGTTGTGTGTCTGTGCTGTTCTGTTGTGTGGCTGTGCTGTTCTGTTGTGTGGCTGTGCTGTTCGGTTGTGTGTCTGTGCTGTTCTGTTGTGTGTCTGTGCTGTTCTGTTGTGTGGCTGTGCTGTTCGGTTGTGTGGCTGTGCTGTTCGGTTGTGTGGCTGTGCTGTTTGGTTGTGTGGCTGTGCTGTTCGGTTGTGTGGCTGTGCTGTTCGGTTGTGTGGCTGTGCAGCGCACGAAGGTGCCTCATCTTCAGCGAATGCCACTCTCCTGGTAGCCATCACAGATTTCTATTCTCTTACCATCCTGTGCCAGCAGATGGCAGTGTGAGTCTTGAGAAGGGGCTCCTTTGCTATTTACACACAACTGCACGGGTTAACTTAACCTTGAAGGGTGAGAAGGTTGGTGGCCACTAGCCACCCCCCCGTCTCCTTTAAGGGTGAGGGCCTTGTCTTTTGACCCCCATCTCCCGACACCTCACCCCACAGGTCTACCTGTTTGAGCTGCACATCACCGATGCCCAAGCCACCTCTGCTGGCGGCTACCGCTGTGAGGTGTCCACCAAGGACAAATTTGACAGCTGCAACTTCAACCTCACTGTCCATGGTGAGTGGGCCCTGGCACCGTCCTGACCTCCGGCTCCCTAGGGGTCTGTCTCCTGCACCCGCCTCCGTTTCCCAGCACCAAGGAGGATGCCTCGTCCTGGCCAGACAGCGGCTGACCACGTGCCCGACACTGCTCAGGCAGGGGCCCTAGAGAAATCCCTGGAGGCTTCCAGGGCTGGGCTGGGTGACGGCCAAGTCCAGGTCTCGTCTGGGTCTTGTCTTGGTGTCCTGGGCTCCCGGCACAGGTGAACAGGTGAAGGGCGAATTGAGAGAAGAGTAGGAGCTCCACCACTTGCGCTGAGGGATTGGGGATCCTCAACTGCCCCCTCCCTGTACCTCGGCCCTGGGCAAGGCTCAGGATGTGGGGTCCTGGGGCAGGTGCCCACTCTTAATGGGCCATGGGTGGGCAGGTCTGTGATGCGGGGATGGCCCCCTCGGAAGTCCCCTTCCCTGACTTATCTCCCTCTTTGCACCCAGAGGCCATCGGCCCCGGAGACCTGGACCTCCGGTCAGCTTTCCGCCGCACGTGAGTGGCCACCTCTCCTCAGGGCCTGGGGAGGCCAGCCTCGGGGTCAGGGCTGGGGGTGGTGTGGGGGGGCAGGGCTGGGAGTCATGTGGGGGCTCAGGGCTGAAGTTGATGGCCTTGGGGGAGAGCAAGCTCCCTGGGCAGGTGAGGAACTGGGTCTAATTCCCACAGGAGCCTGGCTGGCGGTGGTCGTCGGACCAGGTACCCCTCCCCTGGCCCCACTTGCCCCGTACACAGAACCCGGGGTCTGCGATGGGCAGAGAGCCCCCACCTGGCCAGTGTCCCCCTCTCTCACTCTACTCCACCCCAGCCTTCCCGGCTCCCAAGCCCCTCTGAGTAGTTCCCCTGGGTCTTCACTGGGTCCTTCTCCATAGTGACAGCAGCGAGGACGCCGGGGTCCTGGACTTCAGCTCGCTGCTGAAGAAGAGGTGAGCCCCCCGGGAGCGGCTCCAGGATGTGGCGAGGCTGGGCTCAGACTGGGTGGCCGCAGCAGGGCGCTGTACCTCTGAGCTGGTTTTCCTGCCTGCCACCTGGGACAGCCCTGCTGTTGGGAGGAGTGAGGAGGGCTCTGCAGACGCTAGGTCCTGCACAAGCGCCCGCGAGCCCGCACATTGCAGTCTGCGATAGCTCTGGGGACCCGGGAGACGCTGGGAGAGGCCCCAGAGCTGCAGGGGGTGCCCGTCCAGCCCAACCCAACTGACTCATGCCCTTTCCTCTCTCCCCCGACCCTGCATCCTGGCGGTGCTGCTGCGGCCCAGAGAGTAAGCAGTGGGGCCTGGTGCTGTGGGGCAGAGGGCGTCCCCACGGTGGTGAGAGATGGGAGGGGCTGGTAACCAGGCAGACCTGAGTGAGAACCCCAGTGACGGGAGTCTCTGAGCCCCAGCTCTCCTGATGCCCAGCTGTGAGGTGGGCAGGAGAGCCTGGCCGGCCGGTGTGCATCACAGGTGCCCCGCAAATGGAGGGACATGAGTGCCGGGAGGAGGGGGAGGGGAGGGGAGGGCCCATGGGGGGTCCCAGTCTTTGTGGAGAGATGGCCCACGCTCTAATGTGTCCCCGCCTTTCTGCCCCACCTGGAGCAGCAGTTTCCGGACCCCACGGTGAGTGCGCTGTGAAGCCCAGCACCCTGTCACCTCTGTTACCCCAGGAACCCCTCCCTGGCCCCACCCCCATACTGAGCTGTAAGCCCCCGGAACCCCAGAACTGGCTGAGGACCCATGCCGACTCAAGCCACACCCCCCCAGACCGAAAGGGACAGCGGGCGGGGCAGCTCCAGCTCCTTGGTCCTGGCCCCGGGAAGCCCGGCCCGGGGAGGGGGGCTGCAATCCTGCCCTGGCCATGGGCATCCCCTGAGGCCGCCATGTGTGGACTGCGGACACAGGGACTCGAAGCTGGAGGCCCCAGCCGAGGAGGACGTGTGGGAGATCCTGCGGCAGGCGCCCCCGTCCGAGTATGAGCGCATCGCCTTCCAGCACGGAGTCACCGACCTGCGGGGCATGCTCAAGAGGCTCAAGGGCATGAAGCGCGATGAGAAGAAGAGCACAGGTGAGCCCTCCCACTCCATGCCAAGGGCCAGGGCCCAGGTGAGCCTTCACGCTCCATGCCAAGGGCCAGGGCCCAGGTGAGCCCTCCCGTTCCATGCCAAGGGAGAGGCCCAGGTGAGCCCTCCCGCTCCATGCCAAGGGAGAGGCCCAGGTGAGCCCTCCCGCTCCATGCCAAGGGCCAGGGCCCAGGTGAGCCCTCCCACTCCATGCCAAGGGAGAGGCCCAGGTGAGCCCTCACGCTCCATGCCAAGGGAGAGGCCCAGGTGAGCCCTCACGCTCCATGCCAAGGGCCAGGGCCCAGGTGAGCCCTCCCGTTCCATGCCAAGGGAGAGGCCCAGGTGAGCCCTCCCGCTCCATGCCAAGGGCCAGGGCCCAGGTGAGCCCTCCCACTCCATGCCAAGGGAGAGGCCCAGGTGAGCCCTCCCGCTCCATGCCAAGGGAGAGGCCCAGGTGAGCCCTCCCGCTCCATGCCAAGGGCCAGGGCCCAGGTGAGCCCTCCTGCTCCATGCCAAGGGAGTGGCCCAGGTGAGCCCTCCCGCTCCATGCCAAGGGCCAGGGCCCAGGTGAGCCCTCCCGCTCCATGCCAAGGGCCAGGGCCCAGGTGAGCCCTCCCGCTCCATGCCAAGGGAGAGGCCCAGGTGAGCCCTTCTGCTCCATGCCAAGGGCCAGGGCCCAGGTGAGCCCTCCTCAAGTGAAAACCAGGCGATCCCTTCTCCCCGACCCCCGGCCCACCCCCACCCTCTCTGCCCAAGAAAAAGGGAAGAAGCCACGTTAGGCCAGAGACCTACACCTGGGAGAAGAGGCAGGCCTGTGACTCTTCCTCTCAGGCAAACAGAACAAAAGAAACAGAAGGGGCACGGGCTAGCCCCGCCCCCTCGCCCCAAGGCAGGTCAGGAGAGGGCTCCTGGCCCTTCCCCATCAAGGCTGACAGCGCAGGTGCAGCCCCTGAGGGTGAGCTGGGAAAGCAGGGGCCTCACCCGGCCCCTGGGCAGGAGCACAAACACCGGAGGTTGCTGTTAACACGGGGTCCAGGGCAGAGAAGGCCATTCCTCCCGCCACCTGCCTTCTCGCCAAGCCTCTGTCTTTCTGGAAGCCCCTGACCTTGTCCCTGAGCTGAGCAGGTACAGAGGACCCCAAGGAAGACAGGCGAACAGAGAGACAAACAGTCACAGTGGGGACCAGGGAGACAAAGGCGAGGCGGCCAGGCCCTCTGCCACGTGGCTGTGGGCGTGAGCCTCCTGCCAGGGCCAGCCTGGGTGGAGGCGGGGCGGCCGGGAGCAGGGGCTGAGGGCACCGTTCAGCCTTCCAGACGAAGCTGCAGCCGGCCTACCAGGTGAACAAGGGCCACAAGATCCGGCTGACCGTGGAGCTGGCCGACCCCGACGCCGAGGTCAAGTGGCTGAAGAATGGACAGGAGATCCAGATGAGCGGCAGGTGCGCCCGGGCGGCAGCAGGTTCTGGGCTGGGGGTGCAGGGAGGGGACCCTGGATGGGCGGGGGCCGCTCCCAGCCCTGCCCTCTCTGCCTCTCCATCGTGTTCTCTATCTCCGTCCGTCTCTCCGCATTTTTCTCTGGGTCTAACTTCCCATTTTTCTCTTTTATCCATCTTTGTTCCTCGCTCTTTTTCTCTTGGTCTCGCTTCCTCCCATCGGGAACACACCTATGGCCCCTTCTGTTCCACAGCAAGTAAGGCCCCGCTCCCGGGAGGCTTGGGATGGGGGCCAGGGTCACGGCATGGGGGGGCGGGCAGTGAGGGGGCACCAGGAGGTGAGGCCACAGCTTTCACCCCTCTTCCGCGGCCCCTGCCCAGGTACATCTTCGAGTCCAACGGTGCCAAGCGCACACTGACCATCAGCCAGTGCTCGCTGGCGGACGACGCGGCCTACCAGTGCGTGGTGGGCGGCGAAAAGTGCAGCACCGAGCTCTTTGTCAAAGGTGGGCCCTGGGCCCGGGGACCTGGGGACCCAGGCAGAGGAGGGCCCGGAGGGACCCGTCCATCACGCTCTCCCTGCTCCACAGAGCCCCCTGTGCTGATCATGAGGCCCCTGGAGGACCAGCTGGTGATGGTGGGGCAGCGGGTGGAGTTTGAGTGCGAGGTGTCTGAGGAGGGGGCCCAGGTGAAATGGTGAGTGCCAGGGGCCTGGGGGCCTGGGGCCTGGGGCCTGGGACGGGGCTGGGAGGCCTGGGCACCCCCAGAGGAGGCCACAGCCCTTGCTGCCCACCCACCGGCCAGGCTGAAGGACGGGGTGGAACTGACTCGGGAAGAGACCTTCAAGTACCGGTTCAAGAAGGACGGCCGGAAGCACCACCTGATCATCAACGAGGCGACCCTGGAGGACGCGGGGCACTACGCGCTGCGCACCAGCGGGGGCCAGGCGCTGGCCGAGCTCATCGTGCAGGGTGAGGCCCACGGCGGGGGCGGGGGCACACGGGCCCCACAGCCAAGTACAGGGATCATGCCAACCCGGGGTCGAAGCCTGTGCGACCTTGAGCAGGTCACGTTGACACCGTGAGCTTCGCCTTTCTCATCTGTGAAATGGGAGGCCGAGGCGGCCACCGCAGAGGGCAGGGGAGGGTCAGGTGGGCCTGGGTAGTGCCACACACACACACTTGAGGCTCCTTCACATGCACACAAGCATCTCACACACGCACACGTGTGCTTTCACATGCCCACGTGCTCTCCAAGGGATTCCCGTCCACACCCACACACGCCCTCCCCAGCTCACTGGCCCTGCCCTGCCCCCTAGAGAAAAAGCTGGAGGTGTATCAGAGCATCGCGGACTTGACGGTGGGCGCGAAGGACCAGGCCGTGTTCAAGTGTGAGGTGTCGGACGAGAACGTGCGGGGCGTGTGGCTGAAGAACGGGAAGGAGCTGGTGCCTGACAGCCGAATAAAGGTGTCCCACATCGGGCGGTGAGTGTGCGGGGCTCGGCCCCGATGCAGACAGGCGGGCGATGGGACAGCAGAGACTGAGACAGACACAACAGGGAGACAGACTGAGACACTGGAAGACGGAGACAAAGAGACAGAGACGGACAGAGACAGAAAGAAACAGACAGAGGGACAGAGAAGAGATAGAGACGGAGACAGAGATGGACAGACAGAGGTGGACACAAAGAGACAGATACGCAGACAGGCAGGACACAGACTGAAATGGAAGGTAAGAATAAGAGACGAAAAGACAGACAGAAAGCTGTGGAGAGACAGAAGCACACAGAGGAGAGTCCATCAGAGCTGGAGAGAAGCAGGGAGAGAGGCAGAGGGGCTTGCCCTGGGCCCAGCCCCCTCCCCCAGTGGTGACCAGGCAGGAGGCCACGGGGGAGCCAGCCCTGGCGGGGGCCCTCACTCTCTCCCACTCTCTTACTCATGCCCCGAGCATCTGGGCCGGCCCGTGCTGGGCCCAAGGTCATGGAGATTAATGAGACCAGCCTCTGTCCCGTCTCCAAGGGCCCAGCCAAGGGGACACTTGTGCCCTGCCTACACGTGAGGGCGCTGGAAAAGTCAAAAACAAAGAAAGCAAGCACTTAAAACACCAGGACCCCAGTGAGCTAGGAGGGGGCCAGGGCCCCTGGAGCTCTGGCTAGGGTGTCCGGTGAGGCCAGGGGTGTGTGACCCAGTGGGACCCTCTGAGTCACTGCTGCCCGGCAGGGTCCACAAACTGACCATTGATGACGTCACGCCTGCGGACGAGGCTGACTACAGCTTCGTGCCTGAGGGCTTCGCCTGCAATCTGTCCGCCAAGCTCCACTTCATGGGTGAGCTGCGCCTGGGCTGGGTGGGGCCCTGTCGCTGGGCCCTGCCTTTGCCCTGGTGCCAGCTGCTCTTCCTTCTCTTGCAGAGGTCAAGATTGACTTCGTGCCCAGGCAGGGTGAGTCTGAGGGCCCCTGTGTGCCACCTCCCCCGGCCCCCTCTCAGCGCCCACCCCCCCGCCCCGCCCACGTCTCCTCTCCACTCACAGACAGAGAAGAACAGAAATCTGGGAGAGGGACCTTGAGACCCAGCCCCAGCTCTGCCACTCAGGACTACGAGCCAGTGATAATCTCTCAGCCTCAGTTTCCTCATCTCTAAAATGGGGATCCTATTATTGTCTCCTCCATAGGGTGGTGGGAAAGATGAGAGCCGATGGTGTGTGAGCCATCAAATGGCAGCACAGATGGGAGATTTTACTATTTTTTTTCCTGCTTTTTGAAGCGTCTCTCCTACTTTCAGATAAAACTTTAACCAGGAGGATAGTCCAGGCTGAGGCATGCTCTAGAGTAGCACCTTCCAAACTAGGTTCACTTAATACAAGATACTTCGTTTAGAAGGGTCCTGTGGTGAAGTAACTTTGGGGAATTCTGAACACTTGCCCCCATGCCCCCTCTTGCACAGTTAAGAAATGTGCTTAACTTTGTTTAATCCAGGGTTTCCTAAGCTGTTTGTTTGTTTGTTTGTTTTTCTGGCAGTACATTGATGTCCCGCCCCTCCCCACCCCCCAGCACAGTTGAAGAAATGCTACACTAGGCATCCTACACTACAACTTCCCCGGAACTTCCCGGAGTGATAGAATATTCTAGATCTTGATTGGGTGGTGGTCACACCGGTGTATACATTTGTCAAAACTCTGCAAGCTGTGTGCTCAGATCTCAGCATCTCACAGTGTGAATTATGCCCCAGTAATAAAACAACGGGGACACCTGCTCCTCCGGTGTCCCCTCTGTCTCTGACCTGTGCTCTGTCCCCACCCCAGAACCTCCCAAGATCCACCTGGACTGCCCTGGCCGCAAGCCGGACACCATTGTGGTTGTGGCCGGGAACAAGCTGCGCCTGGACGTCCCCATCTCCGGGGACCCTGCTCCCACTGTGATCTGGCAGAAGACCATGACACAGGTACCGTGGACCCCTCCGCCACGTCCCACCTGTAAAATGGGTGTTTGGGACCAGTGAGTGCTGGGACCTGCTCCCCACATGTGTGTGCCCGCCGGTGGCCCCTGGCTGGGAGTGTCAAATGCAGCCGGCTAGGTGATGGGCAGCCGAGGAGGCAGGCAGAGGAGAAACAGAGGGGCCGCTGGGCAGGGTCTCCCCCGCCCACCCCCCGGGCTGAGTCAGCCGCCTTCCCTTCTGTTCTGTTCCCAGGGGAAAAAGGTCCCAGCTGGGTCAGCGCCTGATGCCCCAGGGGATGCAGGTGCCAGTGACGAGTGGGTGTTTGAAAAGAAGGTGAGTGAGGCTTGTTTGCACAGGGTGCCCACCCGTGGGCAAGGCCTCCAAGAAGGTGCCACACCTGGTCAGCGGTGCTCCTGCCCTGGGCAGGGTCTCCACGCACACACCACACACGCCTCCAGCGTTTGCACCCTCCATGTCCCGGGAGCCCTCTGCCAGCAGCCATGAAGGGACCCTCACAGTGGCTCTGTGAGGTCATGCTATTCCCATTCAGAGACAAGGAAACGGGGGCACAGAGAGGGCACGGGCTTCCCTGAAGTCCCCCGACGCAGCGAGAGCCCGAACCCCTTGCCCTGGTGCCTTGCCCGTGGCAGGCGCTCAGGAAGGGTTTCTGGACCTGGGGCTCACGTGGGCGCAGGCTCCACTCAGGCTGTGCCTCCCCCAGACCTTGTGCTGAGCTCCTTTCCCATCTCGGGGCTGTTGGCCACCCCAGAGGCTGCAGAAGCTTCTGGAGTCCAACGTGGGCCCTTCCCCCCACATCCCCCTCGCCAGCTGCTGTGTGAGACCGAGGGCCGGGTCCGAGTGGAGACCACCAAGGACCGCAGCATCTTCACCGTCGAGGGGGCAGAGAAGGAAGACGAGGGTGTCTACACGGTCACCGTGAAGAACCCTGTGGGCGAGGACCAGGTCAACCTGACAGTCAAGGTCATCGGTGAGGCCGGCTGGCCGGGGTCCAGGCAGGGAAGACAGAGGGGCAGCCAGGGAGGGCCCATCCACTGGGCATTTAGTCACTCAGCACATGTGGCAGGTCAGGCTCCCAGGTCCGTGGAGAGGACGGGGACGGGGACACGGGTGAACATGGGCAGTGGGAGCCATGAAGGGTGAACATGGGCAGTGGGAGCCATGAAGGGTGGGTCCTAGGCCGGCGACATGACCAGAACTGCCTTCCAGAAGGGTTGCTCTGGCTCTGAGGGTGTTGGGGGGTAAGGGGAGGAGCAACATTGACCCTGGGCCCGGGCAGGGCTGATGTGGGTCCCCAACTCCCCCAGATGTGCCGGATGCCCCTGCGGCCCCCAAGATCAGCAACGTGGGCGAGGACTCCTGCACGGTGCAGTGGGAGCCGCCTGCCTACGACGGCGGGCAGCCAATCCTGGGTGAGCGGAGGGCACCAGGGCAGACCCGCGGGCAGGGGTGGGGGTGCCTGGGCCCCAGACCACAGCTCCTGCTCCCCTTCGGCAGGTTACATCCTAGAGCGCAAGAAGAAGAAGAGCTACCGGTGGATGCGGCTGAACTTCGACCTGCTGCGGGACCTGCAGCACGAGGCGCGGCGCATGATCGAGGGTGTGGTGTACGAGATGCGTGTCTACGCAGTCAACGCCATCGGCATGTCCAGGCCCAGCCCTGCCTCCCAGCCCTTCATGCCCGTTGGTGAGCCTGCCCCGCCTGGCGCTGCCCTCATGCCATCCCGGCCAAGGGGCTCGAGGATAGCAGCTGCTCTGTGTGGGCGGCCACCACACTGGGCATTTACACCCCAGGCCTGTCATCTGAAATCAGGGTAAGCCCTCATCTCAGAGATGAAACAAGTGAGGCTCGGAGAAGTTAATGACTGGCTCAAGGCCCCCCAGCTGGTAGGGCTGGAGCGGGGACTCACACCACCCTGACCCTTGTTTCATCTTCGTGAGGCTCACCTTTCACCTCTGTAGAAGGGGGGAAGGACATCGACCTCATAGAACTGTTGTTAGGGCGACAGGAGTTAGTGCCAGCAGAGCATCTAGTATACAGCAGGCGCTCAATAAATGGCAATTGTCCCCTGTCCTCTGCTCCCTCCAACCAGGGTTGTCATGTATGAAACAAGGGGAGGGCAGTGGGTGTCTAAGGCCTGAGGGACGTCTGTCTGTGGGAAGGGCCCTGGACCGGGAGGTGGGACATGGTGTTTGCCGAGCCGGCTCCACTGTCCCGGGAGGCCCACCTGAGCTGTCGTCTCCCGAAGCCTCAGTTCCCTCGTCTGCAGAATGGGGGTTGAAGGGGTAGTGCAGACACGTGTGGCAGGCTCTCCAGGACACCTGTCCCTACCAGATGTGTGGACCTTTGGGGGCAGCTGTCTGAGGCAGGGGGAGGTGCCCCCCGCAGCCCAGGAGGTGGCAGGAAGGGGGGTGATGTGGGGAGAGGGGTCCAGGCCTCCTCCTTTAGGACTGACTTCCAGTTTGCTCGGCTCTCAGCTCACCGAAGCACAGGGAAGGAGACGCCCGTGTTTCAGGCTAGTTCCCCTCACTGCCGCTATCGGACGGAAGTGGCTCCTCCTAAGCTCTCTGAGGTCTTTGGGTACTTTTCCTGCTTAGAACTCGTTAGTACTTGTTTCTAAGCCTATCTAGAGACATGCCTGCTAACGGAGCTGAAGTGTTTCTTAAAGTGCTTGAAAGCCCGCCGAAGGGGAAGCCCCCGTGTGACTCAGGCCCCGCTCTGCCCTCCTCTGCCCAGGCCCCCCCAGCGAGCCCACCCACCTGGCGGTGGAGGACATCTCCGACACCACTGTGTCCCTCAAGTGGAGGCCCCCGGAGCGCGAGGGAGCTGGAGGCCTGGATGGCTACAGCGTGGAGTACTGCCAGGAGGGCTGTGAGTGTCGCCTGCCCAGCCTGGGCCCTTCTCTGAACAGCCCCCCGCCGGGCACCTGTCACCCCGCGGGGCCCTCCCTGCAGTGGCAGCCCCAGACAGCCAGCAGAGGCAGGGCAGCAGGGTGGGGTGTCGATGCTGACGCTGCCCGTGGCTTTGCCTCCCACCCCCACCCTCAGGCTCCGAGTGGGTGGCTGCCCTGCAGGGGCTGACGGAGCGCACCTCGATGCTGGTGAAGGACCTGCCCACGGGGGCCCGGCTGCTCTTCCGGGTGCGGGCACACAACGTGGCCGGACCTGGAGCCCCTGCCACCACCAAGGAGCCCGTGACGGTGCAGGAGATCCTGCGTGAGTGCCCCTTGTGGTCACAGGACCTGCCACTGACACCTGGCCCTGGGCCCCCGGAGGAGTGGACAGTCAGACGGGCCCTCCTGGGGGAGGAGCTGCATGCTGGGCAGGGCCAGGAGGGCCAGGAGCCTTCATCCAGGCCCCAGGCGCAGGGCAAACCTGTGCGGAGTGTCCTCTTGGTTTCCCGTCAGCCCCAGTCTGGGGCAGGGAAGGCGCAGGTCATTATGCCATCCTCTGCCCTGTGAGTCCCGGCTCCAGCAGGTAGATCTTGTCCTTTTGCTCAGGACTGAGCAGTGATGCCACTTGGGGTCAAACTGACCCATCTGGGCCTCCCTTCCTAACAGAGGATCAACTGGGTGTAAGGACTGGTTCTCAAGGTGGAAAGACAGCAGACTGGGTGGTAATAGGGTCCAAAAGCCTAGATTTGCATCCTGGCCCGTGTGACCTCAAACAAGTTGCGCACCCTCTCTGACCCTGCCTCCTGCAGCGGTGTGGTGAGGCTCAGGTGGAAGCAGGTGCTTTGTGAACCCTTTGGGGCTGGGTTAGGGGAGCGAAAGGAGGGGAGGTCCAGGGAGCAGCATTTTTTTAGCTGCAGCTCTCTGGGCCCTGCCTCAAGAGAGAATGGAGCTGTGGCACCCCTCAGGCCTTGGGTTGGGGGTGGCTCTCGCTGAGCTGCCCACTCTGCACCCACAGAGCGGCCACGGCTCCAGCTGCCCAGGCACCTACGCCAGACCATCCAGAGGAGGGTCGGGGAGCCCGTGAACCTCCTCATTCCTTTCCAGGTAGGGCTGGCCCCTTCTCTGTCCTGCTGTGTGTTGCTCATGCCTCACAGACAAATGTGCCTCAGGGCTCACCTGAGACCTCACCTGGGCACGTGAGGCTGGGGGTGGCCGGCTCTCAGGGAGAGCCAGGCTTGGGGGTGAGCTGTCCCTCCCCACAGGGCAAGCCCCGGCCTCAGGTGACCTGGACCAAAGAGGGGCAGCCATTGGCGGGAGAGGAGGTAAGCATCCGCAACAGCCCCACAGACACCATCCTCTTCATCCGGGCCGCTCGCCGCGCCCACTCTGGCACCTACCAGGTGACGCTGCGCATCGAGAACATGGAGGACAAGGCGACACTGGTCCTGCAGATCATTGGTGCGTGGCCCTGGGGCCTCCCTCCAGCCCGTTGGCTTCCAGCGCCCGGCTGGCAGGGTGATGGGCCCTGGAGCAGGGTGTGGGGTTCCATTGGGTCTGTCTCCTGCAGACAAGCCAAGTCCTCCCCAGGACATTCAGGTCACAGAGGCGTGGGGCTTCAATGTGGCTCTGGAGTGGAAGCCACCCCAAGACGATGGCAACACAGAGATCTCGGGTTACACGGTACAGAAAGCAGACCAGAAGACCATGGTGAGCCTGGCCCCCCCCACGCACCCCTCCTAGGGCCTGGCAGACCCAGGTCTCAGCTGCACTCCACTGCCCTGAGAATGGGCCCATCTCTCACCCTCCGTGATCTGGTTCTCTGCACAGTTGGGGTGCAGACACCAGGGGTACCCGAGAGAGGCCCCTGGTATGAAGCAGGCCTGCCCCCAGCCCCAGAGACCCCTTCTCCACACCGCAGGAGTGGTTCACGGTCCTGGAGCATTACCGCCGCACCCACTGTGTGGTGTCCGAGCTCATCATTGGCAACGGCTACTACTTCCGGGTCTTTAGCCACAACATGGTGGGGCCCAGTGACAAAGCCGCCACCACCAAGGAGCCTGTCTTCATCCCCAGACCAGGTGCTGGACCCTCACTCCCACCCCCGGGGGCGCTGGGGCAGGCAGCCGGTGGGCACAGGGAGGGAGCCTGGCTGGGTGCAGCCCTCTTGGTACAAAACCCTGTCACCGCCAGGCATCACATACGAGCCACCCGACTACAAGGCCATGGACTTCTCCGAGGCCCCAAGCTTCACCCATCCCCTGGTGAACCGCTCGGTCATCGCCGGCTACAATGCTACTCTCTGCTGTGCCGTCCGAGGCAGCCCCAAGGTGGGGAACTTAGGCCCAGGCGGCAGAGCTCTGGCCTCGAGCCGTCCCCTTCTCTCTGCCTCTCCCTGAGCAGGGCCTGGCACTCCCCATCGGCTCTCTGTTCCCAGCCTTGGACATAGTTTGGGACTCCAGTGGGAGCCCCCGGAGTAGAAACACAAATGCCAATCTCCCTACATTCCTGCCAGGTCCTCTCAACCTGCGACAGTCTCCCTCCTTCCCACTGTCTGATTTATAGCCCAAGATTTCCTGGCTCAAGAACGGCCTGGACCTGGGAGAAGACGCCCGCTTCCGCATGTTCAGCAAGCAGGGCGTGCTGACCCTGGAGATCAGAAAGCCCTGCCCCTACGACGGGGGCGTCTATGTCTGCAGGGCCACCAACCTGCAAGGCGAGGCACAGTGTGAGTGCCGCCTGGAGGTGCGAGGTGAGGAGCCCCGGGCCAGGGCCTGGGTGGAAGAGCAGGAGGGCGCTGGCTGGGACAGCCATCCTGGCCCAAGCAGCTGCTCTGGCTGGAAGAGCACTGGTCGCCACGCCCGCTGCTCCCAGCCTGCTGGGAGGACGTGTGGTGCCGCAAGGTGCGGCCCACACACAGCCTCCTTCTCCTCTGCAGTGCCTCAGTGACCGGCTGCCTCCTCGGGGACGGCCAGGTATGTACTCTGGACCACCCCGGGCCCCAATCAGCCTTAGCCCTTGGTGCAGGGGCACAGCCATCGGAAATGGGGTGCAGGTGGCTCTTAGTCCAGCTCACTCACAAGGGAACCTGTGTCAGAGGTGCCACCAGATGCCAGCCATGTGCCAGGAGCCTGAGGGAAGCTGGACAAGCCTCCTCCGCTGCTGGACACGTGTGTGCGGTATGACAGGGGGCCGGCTGGAGCGTCAGCAGGCTGCAGCGTGGTGATGAGCAGGCGTGGGGACTGTGCAGACTGACCCTTCGGCACTCCTGCTGGAAGCTCTCAGATCGTGGGGGCGAAGAGCGAGTGAGCTCAGGAAATGATGGCTGCGGACGTCTTTCTGGCCTGCCATGCTCTCGGGGTGTACGGGCAATAAAGATCAGTGCAGCCACAGAGACCTGGCCCTTCCTGTCCCACGTGTTTTCACACAGGCACAGGGAGACTTAAGTTGATCTTCAGAGCAAACTGAAGGCAGACGGTTAAATGAGGCCCAGAGCAGAGCCCTAAATTCAGAAAACATTAATCCTGGAAGGAAGTGGTCTTCCCCCACGGCACACTCTTCAAAGGAGGAAGCGGAGGAACAGTGATGGAGAACAGGCCTCAACGCAGAGCCAGCACACCAGGCTCCTGGCCTGCTCGCACGTGCTCAGTACTCTCTTCGTTCTGGTGGCCACGGTCACAGCAGCCCGGACCTGGGGCAGTGCTGCAGTTCTGTGCCCATAAGGCCTAGGGGCTGCTGTGGGGTCTCAGTGGGCAACAAGCCCATGGCCTACGCACACCTGAATCCACGGAGGAGGAAGCCAGCAGCTCTCAGAGGTGCCCTGATAGTGTAGTGTAGACGGTCCTTCCTGCCAGGGTATGAGGGTTTCCCGTGGCAGAGAAAAACAACTCCCTGACGGCTGGGCCCAGGGTCGCTTCCCCAGGCTGAGTCACAGCACTGGGGATCACACCTGTAAGGAACACTGAGAGCTGGGACCCCAGGGCGCTTTTCCTTCACGGCCAAGTTCATCTCTGCTCCGGTGTCAGCCAGTTTGCCTGCCCCCTCTAGTGGCCAATTCAGAGCACAGCAGCCCTCTGTGGCCCGCGCGCGCCCCCCCCCCCCCCCCCCCCCCCGCCCCTAACAGGACACAGGGGAGGACGCACTCCCACAGCCGCTGGGAGCTCAGGGGCGTGGGGAGGAGCCCTGCTGGGCCGGCAGCTGGGAGGCTGGCCTTCAGCGCCAAAGCTCAGGTGGGCATGATCTCATCTCCCCGCTCCCTTCAGACCAGAGGTGCCTTTGTAGAGTCTAGGTCAGCCTTCCTCAGGCCCAGGTGAGAGGAAGCATCATTTAGTGCCAGGAGCCCAGGGAGAGTTAAGGACATTTATTTCACATTCACACGTCTGTACATTTTCTATAAATAATGTGGAGCTGAAATAAATATGTACAGTCATCTCTTGCCCACTCCCAGGCCCTCGCTCCCTTCTGGCACCCAGTGCCAGGAGACGCTGCCTATAGACACGGGTGTGTATACCCAACTTGGCCTCTGCCCACCCCTTCGGGTTGCTGGGAGTCTCCTGGCCCCAAGCAGTCTGCTCTCCTCTAAGGCCAGGCAGACCTCGGGAAGAGCTGCTCCGCTGAGTGGTGGAGGCCATGGTGACAGCAGCAAGACGGTGGCGCCGGGCGGGTGGTAGCTGCCAGCTTAGGAAATGCGCCAGGAAGCAGGGAGGGTGCCACTCACGCTGCTGCCCCAGGACTCTCCCTCCTCTCGCTGCCCACCCCTCTCAGGAAGCCTCAAGCTTCCCTCACTCCCCAGAGGGGGCTGTTCCAGGCGCCTGGCTGTGCTGGGTCACAGAGGACAAGAGCCGGAGCCCTGCACTGGGAGGTCACAATGCCGAGGACACGGAGCCACAACACCAATGTCTCGAGGACATGAAGGCGTGGATTCACACTGGCCTGTGCCAAGGAGTTCTTAGCAGTCACTGGCCCAACACACACACACACACACACACACACACACACACACACACACTCGAGCCCTGAGGGAACAGCAGGCTGGTCTGGGAGTGAAGAGGGAGAAGGTGGAAGAGACTAGCTCAGCCCTGTGATGAACACACTAAGACACACCAACAGAGACACATAACTGGGAACCAGCTAAGCCACGGCGAGGGGCTTGCAGAGCACACGCGTCATCCGCGTCTGTCTTAGCAGCATCGTGCACTTGGGAACAGCAAGAGGCAAGGGGCGTCCCCTGGGCTGGGGCAGCCTTAACCCCTCCATCAGCTGGAAACGGGCCGGGGTGGGGTTCTGAGGTCTTCCTCACTGCTACGGACCGCAGCCACATACGAGAAGAGACACAACACAGAGTAGCAGATCTCGTGGGCCTAGGCGGGGAGAAAACCAGGCAGATCAATACCACTGAGACCTCACATCTTCACACGTGGAGATCTGCCACGCGGGAAATGCGCACCCTCGCCCTGGGCTCGGGCCTCGGCCCGGCCTCGCCCTGGCCGGTGGGACAGGGGATCAGTGTGCGTCTCTCCCCCAGGGCTGCAGACCTGTGTCAGCCTCAGCAGAATCTCTGGCATCTGGACCAAATTCGCCTCTCAGATCACTCCTATCACCCCTCACCCTGTGCTCGCGGAGCCCCCGCTTCTGCCCGAAGCCCTGTGCAGACCAGCCAGTCAGGGTTGGATGGCACACTCACCATGGGTGTCTTGTACTTGTGGCTCACCACTTCTTTAATTTCAGGAACTAAAACCGGACGGGCAAGAAACAAAACAGAAAGTTCAAAACTAAGAGTAGTGCTGTGCTCCCCCAGGCGGCGGCGCCCGGCACAGGGCCCTTCCCTCCGCGCTGCTCCTAGGGCTGCAGCTCAGGCTACGGGCAGCGTCTGTCCAGCCCCTGCAGGAGGAGAGGACACGTCCCCAGACACTGCCCTGAGGTCTGCATGGCTCCTTGCCGGTGGCCGTGACTCTACCCACTTCTCTGGGAGCCCCAGCATGGCAGCGGGTTAATCTTTCACCAGCCTGGTCCCTGCTGCTGTCCAGGGCCCCTGAGAAGCGCAGGAGGGTGAAGTACCCCCAGTCGGGTGGGAGAAGAGAGCTGCATCCCTGTCACCAGCCCGAAACTCGGGTCCTGTTACGCACGGTCCCCTGTACTCCCAGCCCCGACACCGAGCGTCCTGAGGCTGGATGAAGACGTGGCGTGACACTAAACCCACCAGACGTGTACGTTTCCTTTCCTGAGTGGCAGGAGAGGCCAGGCCCGCCTGTGTGAGGGAGAGCGTCAGAGGGCTCTGGAGCAGACACACGGAGCAGGAGAGGCAGGCGAGCACAGCACCCGGGAGGGAGGTGACAGGGAGCGTCAGGCAAGGTACACACATGTCCACAGCCCCAAATGCCAGACTCAGAGTCGCCCCTGCCCCAGCCATGCAGGGGTTCTGCTTGGCCAGAAGAAGGAGTGAGGCACAGGCTCAGCCATCATCAAGGCCCCTGAGGTTGGGAGAAGCTGGGCATGACATCCCCTGGGGACCAGAAAGGTAGGATGAGAGCTGGCCACACCTCCTGACCCTGGGAGGTGAGTTCAGGGACCCAGGGTTACCAGGGAACAAACTCATCAAAGGTGGAGCAAGAAGCGCAGGTCCTCTCCTGAGTCGGAAGATTCCCCCAAAATATCTCTCTGGCAGAAGAGAGGGCGTACACAGGGGAGAACCTCAGAACCAGTGAGCCAGCACGGGTGGAGGGAAGCTGGGAAGGAAGAGGGTGGGGAGAGAAGACCGACTGGGGATGTGAGCAGCTGCCTTGGTTGAAGGGAGCCCGCCCCACCCACCGCAGGGCCCGAGGTGGAGCCTGGGGGGAGGCAGCAGAGCCGGGTGGCCACTTTACCTGCTGGAGAACGAAGGTTTTCATAGCAGCGATGAGGGGCACAAAAGAATGAAGCACAAACACAGCAGGAACTCAAAGCCCCAGGGTGAGAACCCCTACACTACAGGTCCACTCGGCTCGGGGAGGCTGGCTCCCGGCTTCCAGCTCCAGCTGCCCCGTCTGCTCTGGGGTCCACTAGGTTTCTCTGCCCCCTAGAGTGAGTCCACCTGGGTCGCCACTCGCCCCTCCTCCAGCACAGGGGCTGGGCAGACGCCGGAGAGGCCCGGGGTGCGTGGATGGCACACTGGGCTACTAGGAGGCTCGCAGCAGGCGGCATGACCTAGCAGGCGTGGGGACGGCCCAACTGCTCTGCCCCAGAACTTTCTGACCACTGGCTGGCCAACCGAGGGAACCTGGTGCCAGTTCACTGAGCCCCTGCAGTGCTACCTCCAAACGCTAACCGGCTAAGGCCACGTGCTCTCTGGGACCCACTCGCTAGCTGCCACTGTCCCTTTTCCTTCTTCCCTGCTCTCAGCTCGGGGCTCTCCTCTTCCCTATCACGCCTGCCCTCCAGCCTCTCTGCAGAGGCTCTCTGCCTCGAGCCCTCCTCCGGAGCTCCGAGGTTTGAGTTACTGCCATGTGAGTCCAGGCCTAAGAGCAAAAGAGTGTAATTACCAAATTCCTCCAGGACAAAGACGCCTCGGACTGTATTGCACTTTTTAATGTGATTCAGCTCTATGAAAACCTGAAAGAGAGGGAGGGGGGGGTGAGGCCCAAAGGCTCCCCGCCCACAAGCCCCTCTCACCGCTACAGCCCCACCCCACACAGAAAGCCTAGTTCCCAAAGGGAGGACAGAGGAACACACACACACACACACACACACACACACACACAAACACACACACACACATAAACACACACAAACACACACACATAAACACACACACACACACATACACACACGACTCAAAAGCGCTAAGAAGCGAAGATAGCAGAAAGGGCATGTACCTTCCGCTCCTGGCCGGAGGAGAAAGCATGGGAGAGAAATGAAGGCGTTAGTTTTAATGGTCAAACCCAACCCGAAGGCCCCTCTGCTGGCTTGGGCTGCCCGCCCGGACCCTGTGTCCAGGGCAGCGTTTGTGGGACACTGTGCCCCAGGGGTCCCCCCACTTAGCCCATCAGCTCTCTACCCTTCCATGCATCCTCCTCCGGCGCAGAGGGCTGGCACGGGCGCAAAGCTCCCCTCAGACTGTCCTCGGGGTGAGGCGCTGCTATCTTCCTTGAAACAGGATCCAGGCTCTCCCAAGAAGCTCGAGGTGATGAAAACAACAGCTACCACTCATGAGCACCTACTGGGAGCTCTGCAAGTGCTATGTGCAATCCTTCCATCTATGAGGCACAGCACAGAGGTCCACCCTCACTTTACAGAGGAGGACCCTGGGGATCACGAAGTTTACTTGCCCATGAATAACAAAGATGGGCTCCGAATCCAAGTCAGTCCTGACTCCAAAGACCACTCTTATGCCACTTGTTACCCCAACTATGTCACTCCACCGGAGGGTCCCAGGCTTCCTCAACCCCACTGAGGGCTCTGTGGCAGAGGGTAGACCCACGGCCCTTATCTCATTGTCAGTCAGGGTCTGATTTCCCCTCTCTGTCGGATCTCTTTCTTCTGGGGCAAAGCCTTAAACTCCAGACCAGCTCAGACGTGCTTTGTAACAGTTAGCCGTTAGGTCCGTCCGAAGGGGCCATATACCGAGGGTGGGACCCGGCGAGGGCATCTGGGTGTTGAGATCCTGTCTTCAGAAGGTGAGGCATCGGTGGAGGCCACAACACTAAAATGTGGTTAAGAAGCCTGCTCCCCAAGAAGTGTCAGCACCTTCGGGGTCCAGACAAGTACTAGGCACCACTGACAATATTACTATTACCACTAATCAATATGCTAAGGAGAACACACTGCCATCGCACCAAAGCTGCCCCGCTAGAGTCCTGCAGGAGAACTAGCATGGCAAGTGGAGGGAGAAGGCACAAGCTCCAGATGTCCACCTCCCCGGTATCTGCTGCCTGGCCAGGGCTGTGGCTCCCACAGGTGGATCTGGCTCTGAGCCTCAGGAGAGGAACAGGGAAGGGGGCGGGGAGGCACCTGGTGAAGAGTCAGAACTGGGAACGGACCTGGGATGAAGTGCTGGCCTCAGAAAGGAATTAGCTTAAGGGATGTCCATGGAGAGAAAAGGTAACATTGTATTAAGGACCAGGGGGAAGAAGCAAGTCAGCTCCTACTGTGGAATCACAGTAAGGGAGAGACGGATCCTGAGGTGTCCCGTCAAAAGAAGGGGGTGGGCGTGTGAGGCAGGGGCAGAGCGGGCGCTTGGAGGGAGGAAAAGAGTAGGAAGAAGAATCAGCAGGAGAAAAAGCAAACACACACTCCAGTAGAATAGAGACAAGCTACTCACACACTCACACACACAAACTACGCACACCAGACACACATGAGCGAGATCAGCTGGTCTAGACTCTCAAAGCAAAACCACCAAGCAAAAGCGTACCCTGGGCACAGGGAAGGCAGACGCTGCGAAGGGCCAAGTGAGACGCTCCCACTCACACTGTGCTGTCTCGTGAGTCTGACGACGAGGCGCCCTCTCTTCCCGGGTCTCCCATAGAACTGCCCTGCTGCACCTCCAAGGGGCCGTCAGCATCTCGTGCCCTCCTCTCTGATCTGTCCCCGGTCCAGCTGCTCCAGCTCTCCCACTAGCCTCAGAGGCCCTCTCTCACGCTCACTGGGAAAGCCCTGGGGACCCTGACACTGATCCTATTGCAGGTGGAACAACAGGGCCAGGAAGCCTTGGGCTGCCACTTGCACCTACCTGGTTGTGCATGAACTTGAGATTGATCCCTTCTAGGGTGACCTGCAGCAAGCCACCCTCACCGGTCTTCATGTCCTGCACGGGGAACTCGCCACCTAGTTCAGGCCCTGCAGTGAGGGAGCAGGTGATCAGCTCGCTGGGAGACAGGGAGCCCATAACCTGTTCCTTGCCAGGCCTCTGACATGAACGAAGGCTGATGAACATAAACGGGGGCACGTGCTCAGGGAGCTCTCTCCTTACCAGGTTTGATGCTTTGCTGCCGGGCGGCGGCACGCTCCATGCTGTCCTTCACACAGTAGTACAGCTCCCGACACTGCGGCACCGGGAGAGAGCCGTGTCACTCAAGCCTTCCAGGGCTGCTGAGGGCCTGGGCCACTGCCCGGACCTCAGGACAGCTTCACGAATCATACATGACAGCCAGAGGCAAAAGTGGGGCTCCAGACGTGGATTTTGGAATTTTAACTCCCGTACAAGAAACTCAACACTTTGCCCTCAATGCCCACCCCCAACCCACGCAGAGTCCACGGGTACCTTCTTCGTGTAGAACTTGTTGAGCTGGGTCTCCGAGCCGTTTCTGCGCCACAAGCACAGCACCTTGGTCTTGGGGCAGTAGGTCATGTTGATGAGCTTCTCATACCACCAGCGCTCATACACCGTCCCGATGTTACTGCGCAGCACCACGCAGTCATCACACACCTGGAGGGGCGCAGAGAGCGGGTCAGCCGTTCCTGTCCCGGCGGGCCCTCCCATCCCAGGCCACACGACACTGTTGGGACAACTGGTTCTGGGGGCATCCCCAGGGTCAGGGTCTCTGACTTATGCTCATCGTCTTCCTTAGATGGAGACACAAACCCTGAAATGCTGGACACTTTGTCTAGAAGGTTTATTGAAAGAAAAGGAATCTATAAGCAGGAAGGATGCTCACTTTTCTTTTTTTAAATATGTATTTTTTTATTTCAGAGAGGAAGGGAGGGAGAGAGATAGAAACATCAATGATGAGAGAATCATTGATCAGCTGCCTCTTGCACCCTCAACTGGGGATCGAGCCCGCAACCCAGGCATGTGCGCTGACCGGGAAGCGAACCGTGACCTCCTGGTTCATAGGTCAACACTCAACCACTGAGTTATGCCAGCCGGGCTCACTTTTCATTTCCATCAATGTTCATTACCTCTTACATGTTCTGGATTTAAAGTACTCAGAGGACAGCTCATGCCTCCACCTTACAACCTCAGGAGTCACCTCTGTTGATAAGCACAAAGGCAGGGGATCATGGCAGGCTTAACCAAGGAGAAAAAAATAGAACCAACACATTTCTAATCTTGGCTTGGCCCTAGTTGTGCATAAATCTTTAAAAAAATACTCATTAATTTTTTTTATTTTTAGAGAGAGAGGAAGGAAGAGGGAAAGAGAGAAACACTGATGTGAGAGTGAAACACTGATTGGCTGCCTCCCGCATGCCCCCTGCCAGGGATCAAGTGCACAACCTGGGCACGTGCCCTGACCCGTAATCGAACTGGCAACCTTTCGGTGCCCGGGATGACATTCAATCAACGGAGCCACACCGGCCAGGGCTCTGCATGAGTCTTTAAAAAATTAACTACACAAGTGACACGTGGACAATACTTATTGCAAAAAAATTATACATACAGGATGATAAAAATTAAAAAGCAAAGTCTCCCTTCACATCCTCTTCTTGCTCAACAGTCTCCCCTGGGTGAAGGTATCATGGGAGACATCACAGCACAATGGTTGAGAGCAGAGCTAAGTGCAGACTGCTGGGTTAGGTTCCAGCTGTCCTCTTACACAGCTAGGCCACCTTCAGCAAATAAATCTGCACCTACTTTTCCTCCCATGTGAGACAAGGAGAGTAATAATAATAACTTCATGGAGTTATTGTGAAGATTAAATAAATTAATGTGCATCAACTGCTTAGAACAAACCCAGTCACATAGAAAGTACCCTAGTGTTAGCTGCTGTAACAACAATTGTGATACAAGCAATATAGTAATTATTATGATCATGTGGATGGCTCTCAAATCTTTCTTCATATGAGACCTGTCTTCCTGAGTTACTGACCTCCCTCTATCTGGATGTCTCACAGGGGGCACCTCAAATTCATCTCCCATCTCAACTCAACATCTCCACCTGGGCAGATCCTCCTTCTAAGTCCCCTGTATGAGTAATGGCATCACCATCCACCCAGTGCCCAAGCCAGATATGCAGGAGTCATGCAAGGCTCCTTCCTTTCCCTCTCTCTACATCACTGAGTCCCATTCCATTAGGCCTCAAATGTCCCTGGAACACTCCTCAACTCCCCCACTCCAACCATTAATCCCTACTCCTCAGGTCTAAGCTCAAAGGTCATTTCTGAGGGGTCCTCCAGGACTCCTAGGCCCTCTGCTATGCATTCCCATAACACCTGCCTTGAACATCCCTCACAATGCTCATTGTACTTTACGACACTGCTTATTTAATCACATGACGTCCGAAAGGGTTTGTCAGCTCTGCAAGGGCAGCAGGAACCACGTCTCCCGTACTCACTGCTGAAAGCCCAAGTCCAGCAGAGTGCCTACCATATACTACGTGCTCCATAAACACGAGGTGAATTAATAAGGAGCACACAAGACTACCAGATTTAATTGATTACCTAAGAGTTTACTGGGGTCCTAAAAGCCTGATGAAGAAAAGATCCAAAGTAGCTGAGTAAGAGTCAGAAACCTGGGTTCCACCCACTCTAACTCTGTTTTTTTCCATGTGGAAAACGGAGAATACTATTCCACTCTCCATAATCCTTGAAGAACATCTTGTAAAGGAGAGGGGCAAGTATTTAGGAGAACACCTAATTTCTGGCCTAGGGAAATGATGGTAATAATATGTCATACTCGCCTATGCTGCTGGTGTAGGTTTATACTGGCAAAGTTTTAGGAATGGCAATTTGGCAGAATCTATCAAAATTTTAAATGTATATAACCTTGATTCAGAAATTTCACACTAAGAATTGATCTTATAGGAATTATCTTTTTAAAAACTTTTTTTAGAATAGTTTGATTTTTAGCGAGAAAGGAAGGGAGAAGAGAGAAACATCTATGTGAGAGCATAACATCGGTCGGCTGCCTCCCACATGCCCCCTATCGGGGATCAAGCCCACAACCCAGGCATGTGCCCTGACCGGGAACTGAACCGGCAACCTTTCAGTGCATGGGATGATGCCCAATCAACTGGGCCACCGGCCAGGGCTATCCTTTAGAAATTCTCATGTGAGCGTGCAGACATACATGTTCAAGGATATTCAATGAAGCATTGTTTAAAAAAAAATAGGTGGTGCCCTGGCTGGTGTGGCTCAGGTTGGAGCGTCGTCTAGTACATCAAAAGGTTCTGGGAATTCTTAGGTAAACCTACACATGTATGAAATGAAGCAGGCACAGCATCATTCATAGTAGGTTATTAGCAACAGCAAAAATCTGGAAGAAAACCAAGGGTACACATATACCAACTGGTTAAATAAACTATGGTACAGCCACACAGTGAAATACTATGCAGCTATGAAAAGAATGAAAAAGCTCTTTTTTTTAAAAAACTGATGTTGAAGGTCTCCAGGATATGTTTAATGAAAAAAGGTACAGATCAGGGGATAGATACAATGTGTTAAGAAAGGAGAAAAATAAGAATTTATGTTCAGATTTTATTGTGTTTGTGTAAAAAAACTGGAAGATATAAAAGGGAACCAAAAAAAGTGGTTATTTATAAGAGGAAGGGGGAGGTGGACGTAGATAAGAATGAGAGCAAGGCTTCCCAATGTATGTATCATTTTATGTTGTTCTGACTAATGGATAATGTGACTATATCATCCTATCTAATAAAGAGGGAATATGCTAATTGACTGCCCCGCCCTCAAAGATGGCGGCACCCACAGCCACAAGATGGCAGCGCCCAGTCCCCTCAGCCCTGCCGGGGCAGCAGGTGCGCAGCCCCTCCGTGCGCCTGCCTCCAGAGTCTCCCAGTCTCCTCAGCCCCCAGTCGGTCAGGGCCAGCCCAAGGTGCAGGCAAGCCTTGGATGGCGGCTGCCCAGCCACCCAGGGTTGCCTGAGGCGCAGGTAACCAGGGCTGGCCGAGGCTTGCGCTGCCGGCAGTTGCAGCAGCAGAGGTGTGATATGGGCGTTGCCTTCCCCTGATTGCCGGGTCACCTCCCGCCCCTGAGGGCTCCCGGACTGTGAGAGGGGGCAGGCCAGGCTGAGGGACCCCAGCTCCAGTGCATGAATTTTCATGCGCCGGGCCCCTAGTCTATTATATAAACATAAATATATGTAAAAGAAATGATGGGGAATAACTATTATATTATTTGCATAAGAGCCTGACAATTTAATGCTAAATGGATCATGAAGGTGAATGAGATAAATGGTAAAATATCCTGGCATCAGTCAGTTCTAGAAGGTCCTTGTGACGTTCAAATGTTCCTTTGGGTCTCTAGCATGAGCCAGCACCTACCTCCATAAAAAAGATATCTCCATTTGTGTCTGTCCCTGCATGTACCACAAATGTCTGCTTCTTCATGTGCCGGCTACCACTGGATCGGACAGAGAGATCACGGCCATTCTGAGGAAAGAGAGATCTTTTAGGGACATCCATACATGCCTCTCACAGAGTGCCAAGAATCCCCCATTCAGCAATTAAATCTGTATCAGCTTTCTTAGCAGCATGCTATCCACTGGCCATTGGCTACCAGGGAAGTGTTCTCAAGTTTTTTGGTCTCAGCACTCCTATACCCCTTAGAAATCACTGACAACCCCCAAAAGCTTATGAATAATAAATTGAAGCATCCTATATAATAAAAACCTAATATGCTAAGCGTCCGGTCTCCGTCTGTTCAACCAATCAAAGCGTAATATGCTAATGATATGCTAAGGCTGCTCAACCCCTTGCTATGACGTGCACTGACCACCAGGGGGCAGATGCTCTGACTGGTAGGTGAGCTTGCTGTTGGGGTCCGGCTGATCTGGACTGAGCAAGATGGGCTGGACATGCCCTGGAACCCTCTTGCGGTTCCTCCCCCGCTTGCCAACCTCCTGTGTCCCTCCCTGGCCCCGATCGATCATGCACCAGTGGGGTCCCTCAGCCTGGCCTATGCCCTCTCGCAATCCGGGACCCCTCTGGGGACATCAGAGAGCCGGTTTTGGCCTGATCCCGCAGGCCAGGCCAAGGGACCCCACTGGTGCACAAATTGGTGCACTGGGCCTCTAGTAGTAATATAAATAACATATTTTTGGTAAAACAACTATATTTCCCAAAACAAAAATTAGAAGAATGGCACTGCTTTAATTTTTTGCAAATCTCTTTAAAGTTTGGTTTAATAAAAAAATAGCTGGATCCTCATATCTGCTTCTGCATTCAATCTGTTGTGATATATTGCTTAGGTGAAGATATACTAGTACAGAGAAAACCTGGCCTCACAGATATACATTTGGAAAAGGGAAGTGTATTTTAATAGCCTTTCCAGATAAATATGCAAATTCTTCTTCAATACTGTACCAGAACTCGAGAAGTAGCAATTTCTAAAAAAGTTGGTTGCAAAGTTGAATTGAAAACACATCAGTGAACATTCTGTACTTTGTTAAAATCCATTTTTCTGCCTCACATTTTGAGTAGCTCTTTTACCTATACTTGAGTTTGTAACATCACACATTAGTCATTTGTAAAATACTGGTTCATCAAGTTATGCAGTTCTTCTGAATGTTGACATATTTCATAATATCAAATATCCACACTTATTAATATCATCATCAATCACATTAGAAAAGTGTTTAAATATCAGGAAGCGTCACATTTAAGTGCCAGACCCAACACTGAATAACCTAGTTTGTTAGTCATTCTTCCGAGTAAAATGATATCCCATGAACAATGCTGCCAGTTCACCTGGCAACTCAAATGGTCACAACTGCTTTTCCTTGAAACGATCATATTTTGCTTTACAGTAGAGATGCTTTATGCAAATTTCTCATTTTGTCACATAGAATATTACAAAGATATATAATCAAGGATCAGATGCAATAAAATTAATTTTAACTGCTTTCATCAAGGACATCCTTTCGTTTTAACTGAGAAAGCAATGCACGGAAGTGAGGACTACAGTGGCCACTAGCATGGTTTGGTGCCACTGCCTTCATTGTGTTAAGGCACCAGTGGTTTTACCCACCATCAATGCAAATGCCAACCAGTAAAAAAGGCAAATAATATTTTAGTATTCTTATGAAAATAGTTTTCACCTGGTGGACCCTCAGGGGTCCATGGACCACATGTTAAATGGCTGCACTAGCCATTTAGTACAGAGAATCCTATCACAGAACAGAAAGGCTGAGGCCTCACATAGAGTAATTCTATTTTCAAAATTGGGGACTTTGAAAATATGCACGCCTAGAAATGGCCAGTGGGAAGCCTCTGCAGTAGGCCACCAGGCCCACGCCTAGGAGGCTGACTAGTGCCATGGAAAGGGGCCTAAGGAACAGCCCAGATATGCTTACCAGGTTGACCAGCTGATCAAGTAATTCATTGATTTGCTGGCTGTACACAAGCCCAATATGGGACTTTCCCATCAGGCGCCGCACCTTCTTCCGGATGTCATTCTTCTGTACCTGGAAAGCCAAGCGAGGACCTTAATGAGGGATCGGCCCTGCTCTCAGCGTAGGTAGAGGGAGTGCACAGGTGAGTTTCCTGCTGTCTGAGAGAAGTGTATCTCTCACAGACGGTATCACTGAAGAGGAGAGAAGACATTCCACTGTGTGTTCTGCCAGGAAAACCCTGGTTCTGTCTCTCGGTGGCTTCTGTAGAGAAGTGGCTCTCAGAGCAGTTCTGGTTGAAGTGACTGGGGCTTAAGGGGGCACTTCTTCCCTATCCCCAACCAATACTGTGACATTCCTCCCTGATGGGGCCCTAAAAGCCCCCCGGGGTTCCTTAGAGTATAATTCACAAACAGCGATTTAGAGTAGCAACATTGTGTACTCACTCATAGCCAAGACACCTTAGGGTCAGCACCCTTTCCCAACCAGAGGTAACTGGAACCCTTCCAGTTCAACAGAGTAGAGTGAGACTTATAACAGAAAATGGAACAAACGAAGAGGGCCTGCCTGGAGGACATTCTCTATATTTGATCAGCCAATCCCTGCACATTGAGAGAGGCTGGGAGAACAGGAGGAGGAGAAACCCAGGGGCTCACTGTCAAAACAACGCTCTTCTACTTACTAAGTCCCGTAGCTCTTCTATTTGGTAACATACTTTCCCCACAGCTATAAACACCAAGTACCACCATGTCAAACTAGAACCTACCATTGCTTTTTAAATAAGTAACCCTTTTTATATCTATGGAAAATTCTATGATAAAGGGCTAGTGCTTAAAAGTGAATCCTGAAAATCCTTTTTAAACTTTTTAGAACCCACTACTTACATTTTTTAAAAAAATTCATTGTATTCTGTGGGAAGCTCTACTGGAATCCTAAAACTACTTAGCAAAGGAACCCCATTTAAAATTCAAAGTAAATAAATGGGTTGGAACCATCAATCACCTTTGCAATCTTTCTTAGCACAACAGCCTGCCAGCTTCAGATAAATGAAGCACGTGTGAGCTGCAGAGAGGCCTGAGACTTTCAGTCAGAAAGAGAGCCCTATAAGATGTTCTGTCAGCTCCCCAACTGTCCCAGAATTTACATGATGGGCATGAGCCTTGCCCTTCAGCAGCAGCAGCTAGGCATAAGCCAAATCGATGCTACCTTCATCAGCAGCATATAGGAGATCAGGTTGTGCAAAAGCGTGGCCAGCAAACGATCTTCATCATCCTCGAGGCGCTTCCGGTCATGCTCTCCCAGTGACAGGTACCTAAGCAGGAGACCAGGGACAAGTCAGCCCTCAGGTGGGAGACCACAGAACTAACTACGAAAAGGCTGAATTTTCCCAAGGATTTCCTAAGCCTCATACCTGTCTATCATCTCCTGGGGACCCTGGTCCATACCCATCCCTTCTCTCTCCAACATCACAGCATCTAAGAATGCATCTTCCCAGAACTGCATTTGGTCCCATAAAGTAGAACGCTCTTTGCCTGTGTAGGATAGAGGTTTTTAGGTGCTTATACAACATATAAAGAATATAGTTGGCAACCAAAATAGAGTAAACTCCAGTAAAAGGGAGTCATTACAAATTCCAAAGCAAAGGAAACCTGAGCCTTTCCACCCCAGATCTAGAGCCCAACTGCCTCCAAGTGAGGCCCAATCCCCCAAGCAGGAGGGATGAACACAGCACACAAAGAAAGGTGGTTACTCATGGAAAAGGTCTCCATAGCAGCATCCTCTAACTGGTCCCACATCGATCCTTTGTCCCTTCCTGCCAGTTTGCAAGCAGGAAGGACCATGGTAGCAAGAAAGGAAAGAAAGGAAGACAGAAACACAGAGGCTATTAATTAATACCAAAATCCAGTCTCTTCTAGAAAGTTTCACCCACCGCTTCTTCCAGACCCAGTAAGTCACAGATGTAAGAATGCCCTCTAACATTAGCATTGAGATCAGCAAAGAGCCAAGCAGCTACTTGTTCAGTGCCACCCTCTCCCCCGGCTGAGTCCAGCTTTCTTCTGGTGCCAGCGACCTTCCGGTCCGTTTCTCACCTATGAGTCCCTCGTAGAGATAGACTCGCTGGCTTACATCCTCGTAAGAGCGAACCGGGCTGCCCGCCAGCTTCTCCCTTACGCTCGGCTTCAAGCTGTGGGCTTTACCCTGCAGAGAAGAGGTAACAGGTCAGCCACCTAAGGTGCTAATGAATAAGAGCAAAGTAAACCAAGCCGCTCATTAAGAGGCTCACACACACCAATCACCATCATCGGCAACATGGTCTCCAATAGCCGTCCTTTTGCTACTCTGGATTGGACCAGAAGTTGACCTGATAATCCTGCTTTCTGTTACTGCCCCCTAAACATGCAATCAAGTTTTCACTCTGACTTATCTTTACTCTTAAGTCTCTATAAGACTCTGCTCTAAAAACAGAACCAAAACCATGCGGATTCTCTGTAGCAGCATGACGCAGTAGAAAGAACACTGGGTTTGAAGTCAGCCTGAGCCAAGGTTCACAGCTCTGCCTCTTACTGGCTGTGTGACCTTAGGCATGAAATTTAGCTTCTCTGAGTCTCATTTTCCACCTGAAAAAGGGAGGTTATAATGCTTACCTCACGGAACTATTATAGGAATTAAATCAGAAAACACATAGAAAGCACTTAACAGTGCCTGGCACATGGTTGCTATTGGATAAATGTTCATTTTTCTCTTTCCTGCCATCTCAGAAATATCTGCCCCTTAGATACACCACTCACTTTTATCTGCCCCTTCTGCTATATTAGACTTTTTATTCATTCAAAAAAGATCTTCGACTGGTTAAGAGGTAGGTTTCGTGCCCATTTCACAAAGCATACAACAGCACAAGCAGAGATGCAACTGGTAACAGTTATCAGGTAAATCTAATTAGTTGTCTAAATGCCAGCCTCCTGGTTCACAGAGCAATTCCTTGTTCAATGGACCATACCAACTTACTGTAATTTATTTCCTGCTAAGATGGCCATTTTTGAGCCAAGAAATTTAGGTAACTGCTCTCAGCTATTCAACTGTATGAAGAATCCTTGCCAACCAGCACAGAACAAGAAGAATTTGTCCCAGGAAGGTGCCAGCTGAACGGCTTCTTGTAAGACTGCCACTCCATAACACCGAGCTTAGCCTCCAGAATGGAGGCGCACTAGACAGATTTAAAATACTCTTGTTAACATGCTCTGTTTAGACTCAGGGAGAGTTAAGGTCCATTAACCTGAATGGCTCTGCTGACTCTAGGGCCTATTCTTTATGTTCACTCCAGGATGTCACTTGCTCTATTAGAAACACTTACACAGGAGCCATGGGGGTGGGAGCAATCATTTCCATTCTCCTCACAGACCAAAGATAAGGCCCTATGAGCTCTTATAGAGAAAGTGGTAAGTGTATCAGAGTGCCTAACATTCGCTGCCTGAAGTAGCAGGTACATACTGAAAAGCAGTGTATCTAGCCTGGCTGGTGTGGCTCAGTGGTGGAGTGTCGACCCATGCACTAGGAGGTCACTGGTTTGATTCCTGGTCAGGGCACATGCCCAGATTGTGGGCTTAATCCCCAGCAGGGGGTGGGCTGAAGGCAGCTGATTCATCAATCATTGATGTCTCTATCTCTCTCTAAAATCAATAAAAACGTATTTTTAAAATATTTTTATTGATATTTTACAGAGAGGAAGGGAGAGGGATAGAGAGCTAGAAACATCGATGAGAGAGAAACATCCATAAGCTGCCTCCTGCACACCTCCCACTGGGGATGTGCCCGCAACCAAGGTACATGCCCTTGACCAGAATCAAACCCAAGACCCTTCAGTCCGCAGGCCGACGCTCTATCCACTGAGCCAAACCGGTTTCGGCAAAAACATATTTAAAAAAAAAGAAAAGCATTGTGTCTAAAGACAAGGACTAAAATAATTTAATTCCAACAGATCATGGCTTATTGTGTGATTAGGGTAAGTTCTTCTTTTCCTAAGTCTTTTCCCCCTTGACCTGTCAGGAGAGATTAGTCATAGCAATACACTGAATTGCAAATTTTTTGAGTGAACATCATGCCTTATTTATCTGTTTTTTTTTCAGTACAGACTTTGGCATTGAGTAAATCACTTAATAGATGTTACTAATGAAAAAAACTTCAAATACCTGTTAGGAATACACTAAAAGAAATGCCATTTTAAGGTGCTATGTAAATAGAGCAGTGACCAGAATAAAACTAGACTAGTCCATGAAATAGGCAGACTGATACTAGATGAGAGCTGTAACAGACATTGCCACAAAGGTATCACTTTGCTATTTTAAGCATACGGTTTATTGCTACATAGGACTCCAGGCCCTTATCTAACTCATCCATGATTCAGGAGGGGGTTCTAAAAGCCCCAGATCATGGAGTCGAATGACTGTTAAAGCCTTAAGAAACCTTTTCTTTAAAGCCAAATATGTGAGACTATCCATTCCTTACTTCCTCTTTTACTTCTGATTGCCTCCTAACTTTTCATTCTTTTCTACACCTCCCCTACCCCCCATTTAAGAGCAGTCTCCTTTTGTTAGTCAACAAAGCTTACAAAGATGGCGCTGGTGGCAGAGTTGGTCTCAATTTCACTATCGGACAAAGTGCCCCGAGAGCTTGTCAAGCGGGCGCTTCCCTCGCCACCTGGTCCATCGCCTGCATTGCTGCTCAAGTCACTGTCTGCTCCGAGGGTCTCTCCAGAACTGTTACTCACCTGGAAAGGAAACAAGGCAGTGAGGGATCTCCCCCAGGGGAGGCCGCAGAAATGCCAAGCCGAGAGCTCTCTGCTGCCATCAAGAAGTACCCCTCTCACAGGTGAGCCGGCGCCTCTGCAAGTACCTTCTTGACAGGAGGAGGAGAAGCCCTAGGTGAAACCTCCGGGTCTGATCTCGTGTACAGACCTATGACAGGTACGCATCTCCACCATGAGAACCAAGCTGACCTGAGACTAACCGCAGCCTCCACAGGAGCCCACCCCCACCCTCCAAGATGCCAATGTGGTGTTCCCCTACCACGGTGCTAACTTCAGAATCCTGACTGGAGCTTCGGATCATGACAGCTGGGCTCACACCAATGACAGAGTCTGCGTCCGTCCTCTGAAATAAGACACAGGGCCTCAGACACACGAGGGGAGGTGTCCAACCTACTCTGTTTCCCTAAGAAATACTGTATCTTCTTCCTTCTCCCCATCCCCACCCTTATACTATCCTTTTTTTAAATATATATGACTTACATAATAAGGACAATAATAAACACTAAAGTAGTACATGCTCACTACAGAAAATACATGAAAGAATAAGGAAACAAAAATAAGCCATGAACTGACCCCTTACATTAATCACTGTCAAGTCCTTAGTATACTTCTTTTTAGTCTTTTCTATATACATTTTAAAAGTAAAATGGGAATCATACTGTATATACCTTTGTCAACATTTTCCTATGTCACTGAATTTTTAAAATACAGTTAACAGAGCTCTGGCTGAATAGTTCGGTTGGTTGGAGTGTCGTCCCATGCACCAAAGGGTTGTGGGTTCTATCCCTGGTCAAGGTGCATATGGGAGGCAGCCGATCGATGTTTTCTCTCTCTCTCTCTCTCTCTCTCTCTCTCTCTCTCTCTCTCTCTTCCCCTTCCTCTCTCTCTCTCTCTCTAAAGTCAATAAACATATCCTTGGGTGATAATTAAAATATGTTTAATGGATACTAATATTATATTACGTGGATATATTATACTTAAGTCATCATTCCCCTATTATTGACTATTTATGTTGTTTCAAGGTTTCCTGTCTTTGTTTTTGTTTTAACTTAAAGAAGTACTTTGAGATAGCACATTGAACACTCATCATTATCAGTAAGGGTCACAAACCTGGGAACCAGATGTTAGGCTCACACCACTATCTGCGCTCATCTGGGACTTTTTCTCCTCTGTCTCACCAAGGCCAAAGGCAGGTTTGAGTACTTCAGGCCCTGAGTAGGGGAAGACTTCTGTTACTCATTCACAAAGGCTAGGGGCAGGCTGGGAAGGGAGTGGGACAGCAGCGCGGCCTGGACCCCGTCACCTTTCCAGGGACTGCCCGCTCGGGCCCCACTAACAGAATAGTCTCCAGATGCTTTACGACCCGACTGGGAAAAACGAGACTTGGTCTCAAGGGGGTCTGCAGCCATCTTCTCAACCCGAGGCCATTCTGCGCACATCACCCAAAACAGAAAAGCTCCACAAACCAGCGTCTAACCCACACTCCCCTGCACCCAGGCGGGGCTTCAGGGGCCTCCAGGTCACTCAGTGCTTCCCAAACCAACGTGGCCAAAGGGGCGAGAAAAGGACGGGCCCAATGAGATCAAGGAACACCAGCTGTTCCCATGGACACTGCTCACCCCCACCCTACAACTCCCACATGTTAGATAAAATCCGCTCCCCTCTCCCCACCCACCCACAATGAAATGGCAGAAGGACAGAATGACAGAAAGCAAGAAAGCGTGCCTAGGCAAGCCACCAGAGAGCTGGGAAGCTACAGACTCACACGGAGGGACAGCAACCATCTCTGCCAACTGTGCCCACAGGCCTTCTAATGGGTGAGGGAGGTATCAGCCAATGAGGGGCACTGAGATAGGCAAGCGTTCTCCCCACCGACGACTCGGAAGCAATAGAGAACCACGTTCTAAGGGGCTTTACTCAGTAGACACCTCAATTACAGCCTGAGTGCTGCGGGGAGGGGCGGGGGACGCACCCTACGAGCCACATACCTGAGTCACATGCCACCTGCCTGCTGTCCTTCCAAATACCCCCCTAGAGCAAATTTGGGGTGGGGCTGACAAAGGGGGGGGGCCTGCCCCAACTGGGCCTGGGGAGTTGGCAGGTATGGGAGACGTGGGAACGGGAAGGGGGCATTTGTTCCTTACTCTGTTTTTCCATAGCTTTTTGCTTTTTCACTTCCTGGTGCTTGTTCCACAATTCTACCCCAGATGCAATGTAAGCAGGAGAGAAAGACAGACAGAGTCAGAGGCTGGTCAGACAGACGAAATGGAAACCCACCCACCCAAGTTGGTTCAGTCTCAGGCATAAGATTACAAACCAAGAGATAAAAAGAGATCTTCACTTGTGGGGATTAAACTCATGAAATCAAGTCTCCAAATGTCTAACCCCAACCTTGATGTGGCAGTAAAGAGCCTGCAGAGCGTTAGAGCGTGGAGGGCCTTTTCCTTTGGTTTGGGCCAGAGGAAACTGACCCTAAAGAGGCTGAGCGGTCCCTCAAGATCACGTGACTTAGGATGAGGTTAAACTTCCACCACACCACACACTCTCTGCCAAATGAGCTGGGCAAAGGCAAATTTTAAAGATTTCAGATGAGACAGATGATCACCTCGAGCAGCCAAAGGGTTTTCAGAAGCAGGAGCAACAATCTGCTTGATTCACTGGACTGGACAGAGGTCACTCATGCAAGCAGTGGGCATCTCTCCTTGTTGCTACCAAAAAACCCAACTCACCCTCAGAATCAGTGCCTGTCCTGATAAGAGAGCCATTCTTAGCCAGATATCTGGAATCCAGGAGCAGTAACAGAGACTATTAAATGTCAAGCATAGCATCTTAGCAGGGGTAAAGAAGAGAGAGCAGCGATCAGAGCGATTCTTTTCCTGGAAGAACGTTAAGAGCCCACTTAGTCAGTCCCCTCGTTTCCCAGATGAGGAGACAGAGACCCTGAGAGGGAGAGTGATTTGCCCAAAGTCACATTCCTGGTTGAGGGCAGGTCATTACTTTTCCTGAAACATCACTTCAGGCAGGAGAAAGGGCTGATTGCCTTTAAGACAATACTTGGCTGGCTAGAGAAGTGTAACACCCTAAAAAGGAAACTGGCTCCTCATGAGCATTTATGAAAGCCTAAGGCAACTGCTAATGGTTGTGGCGAAGAGGCATCTGTTAGAAGCACACTGACCAGCGACCTACAACTGGAAAAAGAACCTGGAACCTACATGACTCAAGGTCAAGGAGGGAGGTGAGTCAGACCGAGGAGACACCCAGAGAGCTCCCTAGGCTCTGCCTCCGTGGGAAATGAGAAACACGGAATGTAAACAAGTTCCAGTAAGGAGAGTTTTAAAGAAAAGCTGATTCAGAAACCTATACCCTGAGGTCCAGAACCCATGAAAATGGGGTTGCCGGACACACCCCAGAGGAGCCAATTTGAGGGCAGTGTAATGGTTGGATGGATGGGGGAAAACTGGCTTTAGAGACCCAGATGATCATAATTCTATAGCCTCAAGATACATCTATAAACTTCCTTACAGCTTCCAGGAGCTCACGTGGCCTCTTCACCATGTGAAGAAATCCAGAAGCAAACAAACACAGGGACCAGGGCACAGCTCAGACTCCCTGCAGGAGGCCTCCCTGGGCCCCCTAAGAAAATCTCCCATGTGAAGATGTGGGTGGGGGTGGCTGCAAATGAAGCATAAGGGATAGAAAAGTATAAAGAAGTAACATTAGAAATGGACACAGATCTATCTCCCTCTCTAGAAAGCAAAGCATGGGAAAGAGAAAGGCAGGATTCTGGATGAATTGAAAGGAGGGAGGGCTATTTACGACACCAGAACCCCTCCAATACACCAAACACAGTGATACATACCAATAGATGCTACAAAATTCTCTTCCTTTAAACTTCTGGTATCTAGTTCCTTAGGACCCTTTCCTGTAGCACTTGGGGCCCGAGGCCCCAGCTGGGGAACTCTCAGCTGTGCCGTAGCCTTTGGGTCCCCCCGACCAGCCAGGCCAGGATCCTTGCCAACTGGTGTAGTCACACTCTCTGTTGGACTTCTCTTACGCTTGTCTGGTTCTGAGGAAAAGATTGAATATAGGAAGAGGTCAAAAAAGAAAGTGAGTGCCACCCAGGGTAGGGAAGTGTGTTGGGGGAAGCAGGAATACAGGAGGACGTGGAATGGCTGAAGTGCAAGGAAAGAAAAACAGCATCTTATTTTTCATGACAGGAAGACACCCACTGCATATAAACATGCCCAAGAAAATAAAACCCCAAAGCCTGGTGGGAAACAGCTTGGCTCTGGGAAATTTGTCAAGGGACAAGTTTCTTTTCCTCGGAGACAAGTGGAAGAGTGGTGGACGGCACGCTGCCCCGCTGGCACGATCCCTACCTTTGCTGTAGTAGTGGGTCTGAGCGATCTCCAGAAGCCCAAAGATGCTGGCCATGCCACCCAGACCTGCATGGGCATAGGACTGCTCCAGGCTGAGCACCGTGCACTTGAGCAGGTCTAGCATTCCCTTGTACACCTTTCGACTGATCTCCTGCAACAATAATCCAGGGGCTAGAGTTGGCAAAATTGCCTGTGGTGTCCACATCCCTCTTCCCGGGTGATTCCAACTCTCAGCCAACACTGACCACATCGGGGATGAGATCTTGCCGGGCATCGTCCTCGGACTGCACCGTGCGGTTCAGCTTGCTCAGGACAAAGACCCGCAGCTGCTCGCTCTCCAGCAGCCGTCGCACCTTCTTCATGTTGAGCCAGCCGACACCCTGGCCCTCCAGCACGCTGTGCACCACCTCCTTCAGGAACTGCTGGTTCTCACTGTGGGTTCCACATACCACTTCTGTGGTCATTAGCTCCTTTGCAGAGCATCCCCCCTTCCACCAGCCAAGTGTCCAGATGTCCGAGTCCACTGCATCCCCCACCTCCCCAGACAGCCTGCTTTGCCCAAGTACCCACCACCAACTGCCTCACTCTCTTCAGCACCATGAACTATTACTGTTGCATGGGGATTGAGTCAGAATGGGAAGTGCTAGCAATAATCTCATCTACCCAGCTGAGAGTTTCTCTCCCACTCTTGAGCATCCTTAAAGTCTGGTACAGGAATCGCTACCTCTACCCAAGAATCTTAAAGCCGCTCTGCCATTTAGTACCTAGAATTGCTGGATCGGCCCTGGGGTGACGGGGGTTCTCGCTTCACTGTTGGGCTGTGTTTAATGACAGATGACTTCTGGTCCACCAGGGCCCTCCTGTTTCCTGCAGCCGGGGAGGTGGAATGAGAGACATCACTAGTGTAGTCCAGAAGCCAGTGTCAGCACAGCCCTGGTAGCCATGGTCCACACCTACTCCCTAGAAGGGCTGGGCGAGGTTGGCACCAGGGCTCCACACAGGGGCAGAAACCAGCCATGGCAATGTGGAGGAGGTGGGGATGGAAACTCGGGCCACTCCGCATGCACCAGCAGCACACCCAGGGGCAAGCACGGGCATCACGGGGGACAGGGCAGGCAGGTCATCGTATGATCTGCTTGCTCCATGAGGAGGATGGCCTCAGGCAGGTACAGGAGATGCTAGGAAAAAAAACGATCATGCACAGCTCACGGGCAAGACCCACCTTCACCACTCCCGGGGCCGGCTTCAGTAACAATCTCCATTAGAGTATTTAGCCCAAATACTGGGACACAAAATACACAATTAGTAGGTGTGCCACGATACCACAACCCCGTAACCCTCAATGGAGCTGTAAGTCAGATAAACTGAGCTTGGTGCACAGAACCTGGGTTCTCAGGAACCTCAGAGCTAGAAGCCATGTGACCAGGAGATAACCAAGCTCTAGGAAAGACCATTCCTAAGACTATGGCCTCTCAAAGCCAGAGGCAGGGTAAATGACACAGGAGCCTTCAGGTACTAAACAGGCACATGCTAGTTGTCATGAAACATCTAGCACAGGGGTCCAGAGGGCCTGCAGGCCTGCAGAGGGCAGAGCCCCCCTTGCAGATGCTGTCATGGGAAGTGGGGTGGAGGAGTGAGTATGGGAGTGACAAGTGCAGCAAATGAAGTGAAGCACCGCATGCAATGAAAGCATCTCCATTGTTCTCAACTGCATCAAATGAAACACCTTTCCTTCCCTCACCTACCGAGCATGGCTGAGTCCGCTCAGGAGTTCCCTACACCACCAGCTCTGATGGCCTTTTGCCCATCTAGCCTATGTTCCCATCCCTCGCCCAAAGAACATTCCTCAGGTTTCTGACAATTTTAATCACTTGGAAGAGAGGTCAGTTAAAAAAAAATACACGGAGCTGCTTCTCACTGTGCTTTCCACTATGATTAAAGATCAGCACAATAACCAGAGGAAACAAACAAAAGTCAGAGTAAATTCCGAAGGGCCCTCACCCTGTCAGAGATCACTAATGAAAACCAAATGAGGTCTCAACTGCCCCTAGAAGCCAGCCAATACCACCTGGTCCACGAATTGGCCCTAAGTTGACGTGAAGCCAAAGTAAGAGGCTTTTTTACTCTATAAGCACTGCCAGGCTCAAAACATAAAATAACTTCAGTGCCAGGCTCTCCACAACAACCCCCTGCTGGGCCATCTCTCTGGGATGGGGTTCATCCCGAGCTCACACAGCAGGAACCTGGCAGGTAACTGGTAGCCCTGGATGATCCCCAAGTTAATGATGGACCTCTGACAATGTTTCCCCGGAAGCAGCAGCCATCCCACAGTTGCCATTATCCTAAAGGTTATAACAGGGCCATCTCTTTAGCTACAAAGTCAGTTTCCACCCGAAAACCAGCAAGAGCCCACGATGTGCAGTGAAAGCCGTGAGAAGCGATATGAGGGGCAACAACCAGATCAAGTGATTCATCACACACAGGGCTCCTGACAAGCACTCATGGGCCGGGACGGTTCTCGGAGAACCCTGGCTTGGAAAAGCAGGGCTGCAGTTACCTTTCAGACTGGGGAAGGGCGTGGTCTTCTCCCGGGCACCTTTGGTGGGCAGTGTGAGGTTCGAAAGACTGAAGCTTGTACTGTGGTTCCGATATAGGCTGCCTATCAAGGTGTAGGGAGAGTGAGAGCAATGCGTTACGGGGATAAAGAATCAAAGCTTCATACTCCGAGGACTAGTTCATCATCTCCACCTTCCTCCTTTCCCAACAGCCCAGTGACTCTGCTCTATATTAGAAAGGACCAAGGCTAACTTAGGGCAAACAAAGGGGCCACTGCCAAGACTGCTCAAAACCCAGTAACAACTCGCTCCGACTACCTCCCGTGACAATACCCAAGTCTCTTATCAACTGCCAATTTGGCACGAAAGCGGCAGTTAATGTGCTTCTGGTCTGAAGTTGGTGCTGCCCCTTCCCGGCTTCTGACAAAACTCACAATCACAATGACCCCCTATGTTGGCTTTCTCTGGTCCCGAGTCTGTCTTCAAGCCTTCTCTGACACCACCCCTCATTTCTGGAAATAATCTCTATGCAGGAAGTCAACCTCATAGAGATTTCAAAACATGTTCATGAAAAAGCCCTTCACCAGACAGAGAAGATATATTAGACCAGAATATTTCCACAAAATGTGTGTACAAGTGTATAATTTTTAATCTAATGATTATTTTTCAGTTGATCCACTATCTCATCTGAAACAGGCTGAACCCTTCAGGCATGAAGACAATGATTAATCTGTCCCTGTTCTTTATTGACCTCCCCTGAAAATACTTATTATCGCCAAACAACCTGAATTGGGGCTTGCTAATGCAACCCAGCCCTACATTTGAAGTTCTAAGCAGCTGCTGCCGTGGCCAAGCCCTACTGGGAAGAAAATGGGACAGAGACAAAAGAGAGCTGAAAGCACTTACTGGCAAAAGACATGATGCCCCCAAAACTCTCGGTGCTGTTGTTGGAGATGGTGGAGGTGGGAGAGCTTGCTCGGGAGTCTGACTCGGCGTCTGAGTCGCTTGCCAGTTTCAAGCTGTTGGGCCGCAGCAGCTTTTGAGCCCTTGAATGCACAGTGGCACCTATGAGCCCCAAGGTGACCTTGGGTGTGTGAGCCTGATGCTACCCTGCAGTCGCCATTCCCTCCCCATGATTCCTAAATGCTGAGATCACAGCACCACCCTCTGGACACGGCAGGACCACGAGGGCACTGAGACCTCTCAGGCCGATCAACCCTTGCCCGGCTCCACTGCAGGGAGGTCCTGCAGTCACCCATCCAGGACTCCCCAGGCTCTCACCGACTGCCACTGCCATGTTGGCTGAATCGGGGAGTGTAACTTTCCCCCTGGTCATCATCATCTTCCTCTGGGGGAAGGCCATACTGGGGCTCGAAGTATGGGTTGTCGTAGGTTCGCCGGCACACTGACCCCTCTCCAGTTTCTGTCTGGCGCCTGTCCACGACCGATTTGCTGATGCTGGGAGGCACAGGAGGGAGGGGCTTGGGGATGGCTCCTGCTGCCTTATCATCCATCTCTGTTGAGTCAGCAGGTTCCTACAGGCCATATCAAATGAAAAGTAGTCACCTGGTGCCCGGTGATGCCTTCCCATAGTCTCGGTTTGGCAGGGCCAAGCCAGGCCTGTCAGATTCCTACCCTAAGAAATGTGTGAGAAAAGATCTCTGTGACATCCCTGTTCTCTGTCCCTACAAACTGTGCAAGAGGGATCTTAGTTAATCCCTGAACAAAGCCCAACGACCTCCTTCTGGGATCAAAACTATATCTTATAGGCTCTAAGCTGTAGGGCCTATGGTCAGGAAGATAGGAAGATCGTGAAGAAAGAAGCAAATTAAATCCATAGCTTCACTCCAGCTTTTCTTTTTTTTTTTCACTCCAGCTTTTCTAAGAGAGGAGGCCCAGGCCCTGCAGCCTCACTTCTCCACCCAAGTCCTCACTTACAGCACTGGCTCCGTGGGCGACGGTGCTGGGGCCACTGCTGGCCATGGTGCTGGGGCTGGAGTGCGGTGGAGGGTGTTCCTGAGCGTTCTCTCTGTGGGGGCCTGGCTCCCTGGCTTCCTTCTGGCTCGGCAGCTCATCAATCTCCACCTCACTGGCGTCCCCCAGCGCTGCATGCGTCAGAGGATCCACATCTGCCAAAACCCAAGGGTGCAGGTACAGACCACACCGTCCCAGAACCAAACCCAGCTGGCCCAGAGCTGGCCAAGTTCTCCACGTACACTTACTAGGCGTATCGCCATTGATGTCACACTTCATCATCTCACTAACAAAGTCACCGAGGGAGGAGTAGGAAGAGCTCGAGTCACCATAGTCCATACTATCACTGCCGCTGCAGAGTGAAGAGCGTACCAATAAAAATAAAACAGAAAAGAATCAGCCATCAGCATTCGGAGAAATAAAAAGAGGAGCACCCTGAACTCAAGACCAGGGAACAATGTGAAATAAGGAAGCTAACACAAAACAATCAAGCCTGGCCGGTGTGGCTCAGCGGCGGAACGCAACCCATGCATCAGGAGGTTGCTGGTTAGATGCCTGGTCAGGGCACATGCCTGGGTTTCGGGTGCAACCCCCAGCAACGGGCGTGCAGGAGGCAGCCAATCATGTAGATGTTTCTCATCGATGTTTCTATCTCTCTCTCCCTCTCACTTCCTCTCTCTCTCTAAAACCAATAAAAACCTATTAAAAAACATATAACCCATCAACCAAAATATAACCCAAGGCTTCAAATGCTGCTGACTTCTCTGAGGTTTTGCCATGGTGCTACATAAGGGCTAGTGAGAGCCTCCTGACCTTACACACTGTGTTGCTGCCATAGGGACTGCTCACCTGTCATCAGTAGGGTCAGAGTCAGAGTCACGCTCTGGTGGCACACTCAGCGCTTCAGCCAGCTGGGAATTGCTATCGTAGACGCGATAGTGGATGGGTTGCAGCTGATGAGCGTACCACTTGGGCTTGTCACCAATCAGGGCCGGATCAAACATGTCTACCCGAAGAGGGAAAGGAAGAGACTTAGCAAAACATAAAAGAAGGCTAGGAGCAAGTCTGCAGCAAAATAGGAGTGGAAGCGGCAGGCCCAAGAAAGGGAAAGCGAAGGGAAGAGCTAGCGGAAGGACAGAGGCCGAAGGTGGGGCCGCGCACAGGGTCGGGGGACTCACTGTTGTGAATTCGCTGAAAGGCATAGTTGGTAGGGTTAAGGATCCATTCCCCAAAGTACTCCACAGCCTGAGTCCTGGCCAGTTTCTCAGCAAAAGGAGTCTGCCGGGGACGTGAGGCTAGGAAGGAGCCAGCTTGAAAAGCTACCACAGGCCGAGGGAAGAGACGCAGGATACGTGTGTGCATCTGAAAGCCCTGCAGCACGTTGGGGGAGTTGAAGAAACGGACCATGGCCACTCTGGGGAAAAAGGGAGGCAAGATATCCGAGTCCCACACCTTCCAGAGTGACGATTCCTACGATCCAAAGTCTCCGATCACCTCCCAAAGCCATCAGTTAACAGACTTCCAACATCAAGGGGGGAAATATCTTAAAGAAATCACCAATCCTCTTCTTCACCTAAAATGCCTGACAGAATGATGAACTCTTTCTTCTCTTTGCTTTTACTAAGGTGGCAAATATAACCCAGTATTACACGTTTTATAAACAAAGAAACTCTCGCTGAGGGGAGTACCCTGCCCCAAGGTCACTGTGTAAGCAGAGACCAGTTTTAGAGTCGTGATGGTCTAGTCCAGCCGTGGGCAAACTACGGCCCGCGGGCCGGATCCAGCTGTTCTATCCGGTTCTCTTGCTCTCCCCTCCGCTCCTTTACTTTGAATTTATATTAGTTCACACAAACACTCCATCCATGCTTTTGTTCCAGCCCTCCGGTCCACTTTAAGAACCCATTGTGGCCCTCGAGTCAAAAAGTTTGCCCACCCCTGGTCTAGTCTGCTCAGTCGGTACCTGGTTGCAACATCCACAGAATCCACATCATTGCCATAGATGAGTGGGTTGAATTCTGTGGAAGGTGTGGACTGCAGGTCATTAGTAGGCTTTCCAAAGAGCAGGGGCATCTCCTGGCCCTCATGGAATTTTTCCAGATTGAGGATTGGCTGGGTGTTGAGGCTCATGCTGGCAAGGGCCTGTGGAACAACAAGAAATTCCTCAGTGAAGGCAGAATCCTGGGCAGCTGGCCAATCTCATCTCCTAGGAACGAGCCTTCATCCTATATAATAAAAGTGTAATATGCAAATCAACCGAATGGAGGAATGACTGGTCGCTATGATGCACACTGACCACCAGGGGGCAGACGCTCAACACAGTAGCTGCCCCCTGGTGGTCAGTGGGTTCCCACAGGGGGAGCACCACTCAGCCAAAAGCTGGGCTCATGGCTGGTGAGCACAGCGGAGGTGGCGGTGGTGGGAGCCTCTCCAGCCTCCGCAGCAGCGCTAAGGACCCCTAGGGGGATGTCCCCTGAAGGGTCCCGGACTGCGAGAGGGCGCAGGCCGGGCTGAAGGACTCCGCCACTCCAGTGCACGAATCTCGTGCACTGGGCCTCTAGTCTTTGAAATAACTGTTAGAAAATATTTTAACCTTTAGAAAATAATGTGAATTCTACAGATCTTCAGCTTAAGCCAACCTGGCTCAAGGCAACTCAATCAAATTCAGGGCAATAGCTTTCAAATTTATTTTAGCCATGAAAGCTTATTTTTTTTTCAATGGAAATCTATGTGGAAATATAAACAACTGAAGCTTCAGGTTCTTTGAAGGACATAAGGAACCCAGAGCCTCACGCGTTCAGTACTTGCAACCTAAATCAACCCGTAGTAGACTCCACAGGGCAGTTTGAAACCACTGGTTTAGATCGGAGAGCTCCTTAAAAGTTAATGAGCATAGGTTTCACTTGGTCATATTGTTAAAATGCAGATTCTGATTCAATAGATCTGGGTGATTCTGCACTTCTACCAAGCCCAGGTGAGGCTAGTGCTGCTGGCCACGGACCACACTTTGAGCAGCAGAGGTACGGATACAGGATCAATGAGCCCAAGGATCTTAGCTCCCATAGACATGGTAAGTCCAGTTCCATCCACAGCCTCTCCATCTTATTAGGCATACTACAGCAATCACCGAGAATGAAAACAGCAAAGGAATATAGCTCAAGAACTTTCTGAACTTACAACTCTCACCAGACTAGACTGCAGTAACAAGGTGTCATATTACATCAGCAGTGATGAGGCAAGTGAGGGGAAGGATACAAAATGAACCATTTAAGTCCAAGCAGGTATCATCTAGAGGTACTGCTAAGCAACTCAGACAACTAGAGAGAGAGTCCTTCAAATGAGAGCAGGTATTCCTAAGACAGAGCTATCTACTGGCCCCACATAACACACAGCAGGCAAAGGAATGGGCTTTGTCAGGTTTTACCTTCATAGACTGTGTTCAGCATGCAGAAGAAGAAGAAAGTCAATCAATGAAAAAGGCATTTAAGGGATTACTCAAAAAAAGGAATTTTTGAAAAAAGGATTCTATAAGGACCTAAAGATCAATTTAAGAAGAAAACATTTAAAAATCCATTCTGTCCTAACTCCCTCCTTACAAGACTGAGAGACAACGCTCTGAGGCCATAAAGAACAGCAGATGCGCCCTGGCTGGATGGCTCAGCTGGTTGAAGGTCACACCGACCAAGGTTGCCGATTCGATCCGTGGTCAGGGTGTGTAAGAGAGGCGACCAATCAATGTTTCTCGCTCACACTGATGTTTCTCTCTCTTTCTCCCTTCCTCTCTCTCTAAAAATCAATAAAAAACATACCCTTGAGTAGGGATTAAAAAAAAAAAAAAGAATAGCAGACATGACAAGAAACTGGAAGTGAAGGGATGTTTTAGACAGCATTATAAGTATCAGAGGGTGGGAGGCCATACAATCAATTAGAAGGAATCTGAAAAGCCACTTTTGAGGTTCACCCTGCCCCCCCACAGAAATGGGGTACACTTCCTCTTAAGCCCACCCGAGGTGAAGAATATCTGCTCGACGTCTGCAAGGAAACTGGCTCCTACCATAGCTGTCTGCCTACAGCAGTCCTACAGCAGCTATCACTTCCCCCTCCTTTTCTTCATTCTTCACGTACCTGCTTCAAATGTTTTTTCAGCTCTAGTGACTCTGGTTCTGGCAGGACAGGTAGCACTTCTGCATTGGTGGGGGCAATCACCTGCACCAGAAAAAAGATAACAGGCACGACCCTAGAATTAACTGCTTAGGAGTTTCTCTCACAGAAGGATAAGCAAAAATAGGAAGTTGTATATACAATATATCATATATATGTGAATACATACATTATATACCAACCTACATGAGATAGCCATATGCATATGTGTATGATACACATACACACCTGAAAGGAAATATACCTAAATGTTATTGGTGACTATCTCTAGATAATAGGATTATAGTTTTTATTTACTTCTTTATACTTATTGGTATTTTCCAAAGTTTTTACAATGAACACATAAGGGCTTCCTACCAAAGTTTGTATTCACACTACAGAGTGTTAATGTGCATTTTTAAAAGTCTGTACTGAAAGACAGTTTCTTAATAGAAACTATACCCCCCAAGAAAACAATAAGCTGATCCACACCATATGTAATTGTCCAGCAACCACAAATGCCCTACTGATCTGAGATGCGGGGGAGCACTTAATTCTGGCAACACTAAATCTTTTAATTATTTGAGTCCTAAAAAGGGTCTATTAAACCAATAAAATAAAAGCAGGATTTAAAAAAAATTGTTTCAATGAGTCACACAATAGAAATCACCCACCAACTCAGGACCCTCCTGGGAGTAATATAAAAAAACAGGACACCACCCTATTGTAGATCCTACAAGGGCTCAGCCAAGAACCTCACCCTACTGCTGTCCAGATCCACTAGCCATACATCATCAGGCATTTTGAAGTCCGGTTTGTAGAGGAAGAAGCTGGCAGGGACCCCAATGATGTATGGGGTTGGGGCCAACAGCAGCTGTGGAAATGATAAAGAGGATAAGAAAAAAACAAACAACAACCACAAAACCTACTGTGATCACTTATCAAGTCAGGATTTTTTCTAGATAAGGAAACAATCCCTTTTCCAAAACCCTTGAGGATAGATGAGTTTCAAAATTCAGAATTTTTGAGACTTTACAGATGCACCAGTGCCTATCCTGCATGTTAAGTGATACCTGCCCTGGTGTAGCCAGTAGCCTCTCATCGTTATCCTTTTACTGTGATAAATAAAAACATAAACAGCATAGGTTTTACCACCAGACCAGTGCAAGTCAGGCCAGATTCTGCAGACACGTAAGCTGTGATAAGGGATTGCAGACCAGTACGGATTTACATCTTCTCTGGGCATTGAGCCTTCTCCCCCAGAGCCGGGCAGAGTTGGAACACAGAGGTAACAAAGACAGAAGACTCACCTGCTCTGCCGATCCCATGCAGGTGGGCAGCAGTGGGATAACAGGAAACATATACTCCAGGGGGTAGATCATTGCCACAAATGCCATCACAGACATGGAGAGTGCGTTGTAGTCGCGGGACTGTAGCACCACCTGCCACAAGTCATAGGGATCACTCAACAGCGTAAGTAAGGTTTATGAGAATACAGCTTCCAACACTACGGTTTGTTTCACCAAGCCCATGGCTCCAGGAGCACAGTTTCCACAATTACACTGCTCTGTACCCCACCTTGCACCTCCCAATCCAAGCACTGTAGTAGTCTTCTCTCGAATCACTCCCTATGCTCCTAGTTCTTGTACCCCCAATCCCAGGACCACTCTTTGGAATAGTACTACTGATATTTACAGAGAACTAGATCAGTATAATTAAAGATAATTCAGATGAGTGGCAAGTCCTCTGAATATATCCCACACAGTACCAGCACCTTAATTCAACCCACATCTACTGAGTCCCTGCTCGGTAGATACCTGGCCTCTTATTACCCCCTGGAGATAAAAAGATGAAAAGCATATAGTCCCTGTCATAAAAAAGCTTATGGTTTAGCCTCTGCCATATTTCCAAGGTCTAGAAAGCTGGTCCTCTCACCTTGTGCTCTAACAGGATGCAGGTTAGCACCTGAAGGCAGGCATCCACACCCAGAAGTTCCAAGGGAAGGTGCAGTGGGAAATCCACCAGGGTGAATCGAGAGGGGTCTGGAAGAGCAAAGGTCAGAGCTTGCTGGAGCTCCTGGGGTAGGACCTCAATGTCTACTCGCTTCTGCCCAGAGACGGGCACTGGGGAGCGCAGCAATCGATAGATCCAGGCCTCAATCTCTCGGAGGTCATGCAGAAGGGCACTTGACTTCTCCTCCACTAGCAATGATCCAGTGAAGATGCGCCACATGGTGTCCCTAGGGGCAGAGAGCAGGGAACAGACACATTTGTACCACAGGCTGATACTCCACTGCAACCCACTGTAATCATAAAGGGGATAATGACGACTGGAAAAGCCCACCCTTTGAGCTCAGCCAGGACCACAGGGTAGGGACAAGAGTGAGACCAACTATAAAAATGCACACATGGTGGGACTCACTGTCCTGCCCACCATGAAACATCCAATTCCTCAGCACTGATCCAAACACGATTATGATAGGAGGTCTAACTCAGCAGCCGTCTTTTGCTTAGTAAGGACTAAGGTCTGATGGACTTCAGGCCTTAGAGAAATTTCCTATGCCCCTCACAGACCAATTATACGTCATCGCTAAAATGCTCCACCTCTCTGAGCACCAATGGCAAACCATACCTTTGTATGCCTCGGGGGATGCCCAGTTTCTTGACCAGCAGTCGCTCACTACAGCAGTCCACCAGACGTTTGAGGGTATACAGACACTCTCGGAAGGTGGAGAAGAAGGGGTAGTGGCTGATCACACAGAGGGAAGTCAGAGTACTGTTGCGGGACCGGCTTCCCGCCTTGGCCCGGCGTTTTCCACGAGGAGACTGGTTCACATCGGGGGTGGAGTCGGCACTGGGAGGCTGCAGGGACGAGCCACTCTCGGAACTCTCAGTGCCAACCTCTTCTGAGGCACCGGTGGGCCGGGGTCCTTCCTTCCCACGGGACCCTGCCCCAGCTTCCCCCTTTTCCTTAGGCATTCGCTTCTGGAAGGAGCGGTAGAAGTTAACACAGATGCCATAACGCGTAACTCCGGTGTCCTTGTCGGTGAGGGTGAAGACAAAAGAGATGTCATCCCGCAGGCTCATGCGCCGCTGCCGCACACTCAGACAGCCCTCTGGCTGGCAGAAGAACACTACGTCTGGGGGCAGGGGAAACTCAGTGTGATCCTCTAGTGGGTATCGCCGAAGCAATTCAGGAGTCTGGGCCACACTGTCACTGCTCGGGTGCCTGAAGAACAGAAAGACCAGTTCAGCAGCCTGAGGAATAGGATGCGCTATCAGATTTTACCACGGTCAACAAATGAAGTTCATAATGCTATACTGGATCAAGTAACTAACTGCAAGACCTTGGGAAAGAGGGTGCTGCTTTAGCCGGTAGGCTAAATGAGGCCGGCACTGTCATGAAGACACCTATCCTGAACTGAGAGAAAAATTTCAACAATTAAATGATCACTCACACCTTTTCAAGGTATATTAGCCAATGACAGAGCATATGTAGGTAGAGAAGGAGCACAATGTCCTTTCCCTTTTTACGAGACAAGGAGAGTGGGTACACAGAGTGCATTTGCTCAAGAACAGAAAGATGCTAGTTAAGAGGAGTTTTGCTCCAACTCTGTTCCTCCAGGCCTCCACTCTCAATCCACCTGACTGTGCTGTTTTCACAGTCATCAATGCCCCCATCAGAGTAAAACAGTGGGGGAAGAATAAGATATGCAAATCAACATGGAGATGGAAAGGGGAAGGATTTTGTGGCTATCCCAGATGACAAGACAAAAATTATTCTCTTTTTGGTTACCTGGCGCCTACAATCACTAGGTAGTCAAGTAACCGAGGACAGAACTTCTTCTTTTGCAACATGGTTCCAATTCATCAGTTCATCTCGGAGAAACTTCAAGGCACCAAGCAAGGAGTCAGCATTCCCAGGAGGAATTCTGTTATTATCTGAAAATCCAAGGCTAATAGGAAGAAAGTACTGGTAAGATCCGTTGCTGTGCCTAAGGATCGCAGCCCTGCTAGCTTCATCCCAGCCAGAGGCATAGGTCAGAAAGTCTTCCATTCAGATAAAAGAGCCCGACACTTTCCTCAGCCTAGAGTTCAGCTGAGGCTTATGAGCTCATGGAATCAAATGAGAAGGATAAATAATGGCCCATCTCCCCATCCCTACAAACAAGTTCATTCTCAGCCTTGCCCCTGGTGCTCTGTTTTTGAAAAACAGAACCAGTTAGTCTAATCTGGACTCAATCATTATGATAACAAAAATTAAGTCATTTTCAGGACTGCTCCAGGGGGGATCCAGGATCAAACCAGACTCTCTAATCAGCACTCCTCTGTACTCCTAGCTCTAGATGGAAATCGATTTATTCTGTTCCAATATTCTGCATTCAGTTTGACGTGAAACTAGCATATATAGCGTATAGTTAATTGCTCTCAGACAATAACAAAAGCGGGGTGTTCTACCCTGTGCAATTTCAAATGAAGAATATCTATGTTCCAATTCCTTGTCTAAACCAGTTTTCTTCCCGCTTCAAGCAGAAAAGGGACCCAGTGGCTATGGCTACTGGCTCTGCCCTTGGTGCTGAATCATAGTCTTTCTACTCTATTTTGGTCCTAGGACTGGGATCACTAATACAATACACACAGATGAGGCCTTGTCCTGTATCTTACAGAGACTAGGAATTAGATGCAGAAATAACAGGATTTCTGCAAGGACAGGGAGAGGTACTCAGAGGAATTTCTAAACCATAGTCCAAAAGTCAGGAAAAGCTTAGCAGTGGTTCTCAACCTTCCTAATGCCGCGACCCTTTAATACAGTTCCTCATGTTGTGGTGACCCCCAACCATAAAATTATTTTTATCTGTGTTTTCCGATGGTCTTAGGCTCTACAGCAATGGTTCTCAACCTGTGGGTCACAACCCACAGGTTGAGAACCGTTAGCAGGGTCGCCTAAGACCATCAGAAAACACAGATATTTACATTACGATTCATAACAGTAGCAAAATTACAGTTATGAAGTAGCAACAAAAATAATTTTATGGTTGGGGGTCACCACAACATGAGGAACTGTATTAAAGGGTCGCGGCATTAGAAAGGTTGAGAACCACTGGCTTACAGGGTCTTAATTATAATTCATTTCCTGCTGGGTCTCCATACACTTCTGTAATAAAATGTTTCACTCTACCTCAAGATTATTTTCAGTGCTTCCAGAATTCCACCTCTGTGCTCTGTACATAGCCACACTGGGACCTTGTTCACTACACACACACAGAGAATCTCATTATACTACACACACTCACACACCAGTCCCTGTTTTGCGGCTGCATGCACTACCATACACACAGACATCCACCCTTCCTATATGCTTAAGGTACTCTTGACACAGATAATGAGAAGTTCTACCTCCCCCCTTACTTAATAATAAAAGAGACCACCCCAGCTGGTTTGGCTCAATGGATAGAGCGTTGACCTGTGGACTGAAGGGTCCTGGGTTTGATTCTGGTCAAGGGCACATGCTCTGTTGTGGGCTTGATCCCCAGTAGGGGGCGCGCAGGAGGCAGTGGATCAATGATTCTCACTCATTACTGATGTTTCTCTCCCTCTCCCTTCCTCTCTGAAATGAATAAAAATATATTTTAAAAATAATAAAAATTTATTTTTTAAAAATAAAAGAGACCTATTTGCAACACCTTTCAAATCCTCAAAATATTGCTCCCTCCTTTCCCTTGCTCCCAATAGAAGACCAGCAGGTAATAGGATTCAGTTTTATCTCCATAGTGACTGACTCTCAGTACTATTTATAGCAGAGCCACAGCCCCTCCCCTGCCTGGTGACCTCACAGTGCTAGCAGCTGCTACTCCAGAATCGGCCAGGGCCCATACAATTCACTTTCCTTTAATTTGGAGACACCTCTTCCACTGACAGCACCTGCTAATTATTATGTTATCTTCTTTTGTTTGCACTTTGTCCTAATTCTGGAGTTTGATAGAGCTATCTCCTTTCCACACAACCACAGCCAAGTTTCCAAGCATGCCCTACACTCATATCTAGGCATCACTGTCACCCAGAAAGTCCTCTGGTTCTCTCCTCTGCTATGGAGCCATGAGCATACTGCAGAAGGTGGGGCGCTGTTGCACAGCTTAATTGAGCTCCTCCCAACCAGAATGAGAAGGGGAGAGAAACAAATGAAATGGGAGATGTGTAAAAGCATAATTCATTCTAGAAGAATTAAGTGGATAATGCCTAGGGTGAGAGCCAAAGTATAGTTAAGTCTTCACTTAATGCCATCAGGTTCTGCAACTTTAAGTGAAACAGTATATAACGAAAGCAATTTTGCCATAGGCTAACTGACATAAACAAGAGTTAAGTTCCTATGGCACCTCATCAACGTTATAATTAAACAATGTTGAACAAAATGACATTATTGGAGGACCTGCTGTGTCTTAAAATAAAACAGAATTTATACGACCAGATCCCAAGGCTAGGCCTTGGAATCGATATTTACATTAAAAACTAGGAACCCTTCCCTGCCCAAATCTCAAAGATCACACCTGAAGCATCTTCTACTAAAATATTAGGCATCTAGCCTTAGTGGGATCCCAGCCCCTCGCCATCGAGAAGCACTTGCTAAAAAGCAAGTCATTATCATACTCTACAGTGTTCATCTCCCTCCAGAGCCACAAGGACTCTTGTGACTATTTTAGTTACTAGCAATAGGATAGGCTCCTATCTCATCAACAGCCACTCCTTTTGGTTATTCAGACTGCAAAGATAACAAAGGGTTTTCTTCCCATTCTCAGCCCTCCTCACAAATCCTCTACCACCACCTATAACTCACACTCTGTCTTCATATCCACCCAAGCTCAGACTCTGCCTCCTGCCTCAACCATATTTACTAACAGGGAGCCCCTGGTTCCTAGATCCTATATTCCAAAGGCATCAAGCTCAAAATGCATACCTATCTGCTGAAGGCCTACATCACCATCCACTCCATCCAGACGCAGATTTGGAACCCACAGACCTTTCTTTAGGTTATTGATGTCTTTTCAGCAAATGGCCTCGTTAACCAACGCTTTGGATTCGTCCCTCTTCGGGGGTAAAATATCATAGTAAAACCACAGGAACCGGAGAGCGATATGACATCTTTGCTGACGTGAGCACAAGAGGCTCTCTCACCTCCTCCTCCTCCTCCCCAGGAAGTGACCTTGCAAGCACATCAACACAGACGGGTCCAGCATGGGGGAGAACAGAGCAGTGAGGCAGGCAATAGGCAGGGTTGGGGAGGAGGAGAGAGCAGAGAAAGGAGGAAGAATTTAGGATGCACCAGGATGGGGAGGGAAGCAGTTGCAGAAAAGATTAAACGGTGTCTCCATTCTCTAATAAGCCAATTTTGAAAACACCAAATTTTTTTAAAAAATGGTAAAGAACCGAATGTGGTTCTTCAAACCCTAACAAAAAATAAGGCGCATAGCACACGCACGCACGCGCGCGCGCGCGCACATATATATACACACACACGCACGCGCGCGCGCCAAGTGCCAATCCCGGGTCGGCCTCGGGCTGGACAGCTCAGTCCGCCCCCTCACCTGCTGGACAGCTCTTCCCCGCCTCTGTCCGGAACCAGTGCCACCCGCCAGTCCGGAAAGAATCGAGCCCAGCAGCAGCAAGCTGCGCCCAGGCCAGCAGCCCGCACCCCCTCGGCGGCTCGAAGCGCCCCACATCAAGCCCGGCCCTTTCTGTGCGGACCCCTTACTCGCTCTCGAGACCCCACGCGCCCTGACGTTCCTTTAAGGGCCGCCCGAGACCCCTTCCCCTAGACCCCTGCTCCTCTCAGAGCCGGTTTCCCCCTAGAAGCCCTGTCCCAAATACCCTTCCAGGGCCTCCAGTGGCGCCGACCTCCTACCTCCCGAGCTTCGGGGGACGGGCCGGCCTGGCTGGACGTCCCCCGGCAGCAGAGCGTCAGTCGCTCCCCGGCGCCAGTTCCGCGTGAGGGAGGGGAGGCTGAGGGGGGCGGGGGCCCTACCATTCACCCCCGCGGGGAGACAGGGCGTCACCTAGCCGAGCGCAGAAGGGCGGAGCCGACCTCGAGAGAAAGGCGGCTACGCACACACCTATGCCAGTGGGAGTGGAAACGTGATGGGGGGCGCAGGGCCAGCCTAGCGCCACTGACTGCCAAGGGGAGGACCCACAGAAATACCTTTTGTGTGAATTGCGCAGAGATTTTAATTCCGTATAGTAATAGTGCGCATTCCGATGAAATGTGGATTAATCGGGAAGCTACTTGTCAAGATAAACCGCTCCTGATACTTTCTGACTGTCCCCTCCCCCGCCCTCACCTTTCTCTCCCTGCACTCGGCTTGGAAGTGCCGAGCCGCCTAGGCAGGAAAGCCGGCAGCGCGGCGGTGGAGCCTACCACTTCAGGGGTGACGGGGGGAACTGAGGCCGGAAGGCGCCGTGCCACCTACACCGGTGAGCGCCAAGGGAAGGGGGCGTGAGCAGTGCCGCGATGCCCGCTGGGAAATGGAGTCCAGTCCTGAGAGGAGCAACCCCAGGCTGGGCAGCTTCCCCCTGGCCCAGGGGACTTTTCTTCCTGTCCCATAATGTGGGAGCCGAGAGGAGGGATTGATGTGCCCGCGCCCACAAGAACACAGGTGCCTAGCTGAGGCGCTAGTTCTAAAAATTCAACACCCCCTCCCCTACAGAAGGACAACATGATCCCCTCCCCCCTCCCATCATGACAGGGGAAGTGGTATAAGTGGTATCAGCATTTCATTTACCCTCAGGGCGCAACGGGGCTAGTGAAAGGAGGCTGGCACTTGTGGCTTGTCTCCCTCTAATTCTGGAGGCGATCCTAAAAGACGCAGGCTTCCCTCCTCTGTTGCCGCTCCTCCACCCCAATCCAGAAATTGTTTCTCTCATTCTGTATTCATTTTTGTCTTCTTGTACAAACAGTACCAGGCCGACTATCAGGGAGGCAGCCCCGAGGCATTTATGGTCAAGCCGCAGAGTGACAGTGGAGAATTTCTCTAGGGGCCCTGTGGGGAAAACAGGAAGTGGTGGAGGCAGGATAGGCAGGGCCTGGAGAACCTTGTGCAAAGTGGCCCCCAGGTTCATCCATTTGATCAGGTCAGTACAGTGTTCAAATGGAGCACAGCTTTGGCAGGACCCTCAGTGCCCAGCAGTCACAAAACTCCCACCCTTTGACTTTCCTTTAATGCCACGTGAGGATCTCTTTTGCACAGCGCCCAGGAATGTTTGCCCTTCTCAGTCTGTTCCACCTCTAGGAGGCCGCCAGCGGGGCCTCAGCCAGCAGAGGACAGTCATTCGTGCACATCCCAGATCTCAGAGAGCAGTGGGGGAAGTTTTTTGTCCTGCAGGCGCAGTGCAAACACTTGCTCTGAGTGGACACTACTCAGTGTCCGGAGGCTCACCAGCTTCATTAGCATCCGTGGGAACATTAGTCGGTCCTGGGGAAGGAGAAGGACAAGTTCAGGCTTTGTCTCTCCCCAGGGAAGAGGACAGGGTAGGGGGATTGTGGGAGAGGTATAATCAGAGAGGGATTCTTGAAGGGAAAGTAGGTGTGTCAGGGAATGAGCCTGTGTTGAGGAGAAAGGGCACCTAGGGGAGACTCACATGGGGGTGGTGGATGGAGACATAGGCATGCAGGGCCTCGACATATGTGTGCTGCAGCCTCTCTACCTGGAGCTGATCCTGCACGTTGGGCCGGTCTATATTCACAAACAGAGTTGAGGAGCAAGTCTGGCCAGGGTCAGTTTCATACCCCAAATCACAACCCAAAATAGGAACATGTCCCACCCAGCCTCTCCCATCCCAAAGTAACAGCAAGGGCCTCCACCCCTACAATGCCTGCCCTATGGGGCCCGCAGCCCTCCTTAGGGCTTGCTCATTTTCAAATCTCTTGCTCATTTTCCCTCTTGCCCTTCCTCCACACCTGCAGAAAAGATGCTGATGGCAATGAGCAAAGCAAACTCGGCATCATTGAGCTGCAGCTCATTCATGGCTCTGGAAAACTCGAAGATGGGGTTGATGAACTCCACTTGCAGTCCTGGGGAAGAAGGAGGGAGGCTGAGTGTGTGGCATGAGTGGCAGGAACTTCCCTCTCTCCTCCAACTCCTCAACTTAGAGAACTTCTAGGAACTCAATAAGAAGTATCCAGGGCTCTGCTCTGTAACCTTGGGCAAGTTTATTAACCTCTCCAAGTCTCATCTGTGAGATGGGAATCATATCTGAATTTATAAGACTACTGTGATGGTTAAATGATAAAGCATGCACAGCACTTAGCACTGTGCCTGGAACACAGGATGTGTGAATTAAATGATAATAATTCTGTTATTCTTATTAAAATTATTGAGGGCCCCATTACTAGATATAGAAGCAACTCATTTTTCTTTATAAAGAAACCTCACTAGCAATTGACCTTACTTATTTGAATACTAGAGATACATTTCATGTTTCATATCTCGGGGGAACTTAGCAATGTGGTTGAGGGTATAGACTGTGGTGCCAGACTGCCTGGGTTTGAGTCTTGGCTCTACCATTTACTAGGCTGAGCCTTGGTTTTCCCATCTGTAAAATGGAGATAACCTACCATAATGGGTCCTTAGACTAATGTGTGGCACATATGGTAACCACTATATAAAGTGTTTGTCAAATAATAAATTTATAAATATAGAACCAATCTTCTTGATGAGGATACTGAAGTTCAACAAACCCTGACCTAAAGTCATGACATCTAAAAAACACTTCTCCCATACACACTGTCAAAGTCTCCCCATCCCACACCCTCCTCTAGGCTTTCTCAGATTTCTTTTAGCAACCATCTGCTAACTTTTCCATTCGAGGTTTCTTGATTAGTCACTTCCTGTATTTTCACCCTGATGTTTATCAAGTGTGTGTTGATACATTTAATGGACAAGCCCCATTTTATAAAGTATTTGTTGCTGAGGTATTAAGCGAGCCTTGAATTGTGCTAAACAGTTTGTTTGTACAGAGAGGACAGGTAGGTTTTAGAGTTGGGTTATGCACCCTGAAAGGGTCTGTCTGCTACTGCTCGCTGAATGAATGCCTCCAATGGCATCAGTCCACATCAATAGTCATGTAGAGCGGGTCAGAGACCGGACAGAAAAGAGCCCCTGTTCCCTCTCCCTGAGACCTCACTGACAAAATGACAAACAAAAGGCAAAGATGATATCAAAACTGCTTATATAAATGGATCTATAAATAGGTACAGTTCCAGATGACATAAGCCTGGAAGTGCTGAACACACACATAAGAACTGGAAAGAGTTCAGAAAGGAGGATGCTATGAAGGAGAAGGCCATGGTTAAGAAGGACTGGGATAAGAATCACTTGGGGAAAGGTGGTTTGCTAGAGAAAGGGGGTAGGGCTGGGTTTTAAAGATGGAAAAAGTCATGAAATTTCCCAGACATTCTGGCAGCACACAGAAGGCAAAAGGTATTAACACAGCTCTGCCATGCCCTATAGTTAAGAGAGGCCTTCCTAGGAGTGTCACTGGGTAGCCTGAGTTGGGATAAGAGGCACATGAGCTGAGTCACCAGACAGCATCAGCCATATTTTACAGACTCACTCACTCCATTGTTAGACTACTTGCTCTTCTATTGAGCCTCAGCTCCAGTCCCCCCAAAACACCCTTAGCATTTCATCCTTTCCTAACCCTGCTCCCATAACACAAACATTACCAGCAGTTGAGTGTGAGGAAACCAACACTGCTTAGCCTGCAAAGCAAGTATCGGGTAGAGAGCAGCAATGGGAACAAATTCTTGGAGAAAGCACTTCAAGTACAGGATGGGGACAGAAGCATCCACTCTGATCTTAAAGCTGCATCATCTGGACATGTTTGTTATGTATCAGCTCCAGTTCCATGGCTCTTCAGGAAGAACAAGTGAAGAAGAGTAGGGGGAAGTAGGTCCAGGTGACCCTTAAAGAGCACATCTGAGAAAGACTTGCTCATTATTGACTACTAAATGGCTGGGTATGGTTGTTTTCAAGCTTTTTCCCTAGTTATAAACTCTTTCCCTAGCACACTATGTAGAAGCATGATATATAATGCAGATTTAAATGGAGCTTCTTGTTTGGCTCCATTTAAAGTAAGAATGAAAGACATTCCTGTGCCTTCTTGTTTCTTCTCTAAAGTGACACTTCTATGGAACCCCTCCCTCGGGTTCCTTGGAACACAGTTCGAGAAACACTGGCCTAAGGCAACAGAGGACAGGAGTCCATTTGAGACAGCTGAAAGAGGCCTATAAGCATCCCAACTTTCTGTCTTGGAAAAATATGTGAAGCCTTCCCTTTACAGACACCCAAACCTTGGGCCTGTGACTTGGAGTCACTATGGGCTCCAGGACAAAAAAATGTCTGTCCATCCAAACCAGTCCCTTTGGTCTCTCAGTTCTCACCTGCTTTAGCAAAGTCTTCCCGGTTATAACTGAAATCCTTGAGGAAGGTGATACTCTCACTCTCAGGGTTGTACCTCCGAGATGTCTCCAGAAGCATCACCTGCACACAAGTAGCAGACCTCAAACAGGGACGCGGTGGGCTGGTCCTGGCAATGGGGCACCTTCAATTGAAGGTCCCCACTTCCCAGTGGTAGGTCTGGCTTCCCAGTTGGCTGTCTAGAGGCCCTTCCCACGGACAGTCCCGCTCGGGCTCTCCCTGCGCCCCTCAGCCCTGCCAGCCACCTCAATAGCGGAGGTCTTCAGCAGAGCGATCTGGTCCTCCCGGCTGAGCTGCAGGAAGCCGGGCAGCTGTTTGGCAAAATCAACGATCTCCTGCACAGAGACGATGGCCAGCTCAGTGAAGTGGGCAAAGCGCTGTTGACGGGCCTCCCAGCTCTGGGGATCTGGTGCCATGGGCCAAGGCTACCCAGAAGGGCAAGGAGGGGGAAAACAAACCGCTCTGAGTCAGACATCGAGAAGCCAGCTGGCGCTCTGGGTATAGCCACCTCTCCCCAGGTCCCTCGGGTACCGTGACACGAAGCTGGTCGGAAAAGGAGCGTCTGTTACACTGCTGTTGGGCAGCCACTAGCTTCTCAATCATACCCAGTTGCTCTGGGCTGAGTTGGGGCAGGACTTGGGGAGGCGAGGATGCTCTTGGGGGCACGGATGTAGCCTGAGCCTGTTCCTCCTCTTGCCGCTTCAGTTTCTTCAGTCGGATCTGTTCTTCTGACAGGACACCTAAGGACCGGCCAGATGAGAGAAGGGACGAGGAGGGGGAGATGAGAAGCAAGGAAGGGCCAGAGGGGTAGTTTAAGGCTCCAGAAAAGCAGAGATCACAGGGTATAGGCAAGGAAGAAATTTTAATCCATATTTAGGGACCATATAGGAAGGCCCTGTAGGCTCAGCTGCCTGTCTGCCTTCACACCCTGGCACCCACATGGCCCCGCTTTCCCATCAGCCCCTTCTCCATTCCTGTCCCCAGGTACTCACACTCCTCCCGCATGCCAGCCTGGCGGCATTTGCGAAGGCGACACTCCTGGCACTTGCGACGCATATAGGTGTCCATGGGGCAGTGGCCCCCGCTGTGGCAGATGTAGCGCGCCCCTTTGATGACACTGCGGCGGAAGAATCCCTTGCAGCCCTCACAGCTCAGCACGTTGTAGTGGAAGCCAGAGGCCTTGTCCCCACACACACTGCACAGCTCATTCCCCAGCATTTTGGGGGCTGGCCCCTTTTTCCGCTTTTGTGGACGGAGCTCTGGATACAGGGAAGTGCCTTAATGTTCTTCTCCAAGAAACAAGCTTGGTGCCCAGCTGGCCACTGCCCTGAGCACTCAGTGACCTTCATGCCCTTTTTAACACTCAGTCTAGTCTTTCTGTTATAAGAAAGTACGTCTCATGTGCCTCGTGCTATTTATTATGTCCCAGCTACTGTCTCAGCCCTTTATAGGCATTGATCCTGACGACAACCAAAAGAGATAGCTACTATTATCATTTCCACTTGATGAATAAGGAAACTGAGGCTCAGAAAGGCCTAAGGTAGAGACAAAACTCACAGATCAGTCAGGTCTAGTTGACACTAAAGCTTTGGTACTTAACCATGATTTTATATGGTAAAGAGCCCCAAGATGCCCCTTCCAGATCCAGGGAACCCCTACATCCTCCAAATCCAGCAGTTCCTCACCTGTAGACTGTGGAGGGGCCTCCACTCCTGGGAGCAGGGCTGTGGGATCTGCCACCTCCAGCCCTGCCCCTGAAGTGCCCCCCGCTGATTGGGGCATGCTGGCTTCCTCCCTGAGGATGCAGTTGCTGCCTCTCAGCGCCTGGCTGTTTGCATCTTCTGCATCTGGTTCCCACAGCTCCACCGCAGAGTCTGAGCCAGGAAAGAGGAACAAGGGGAGGGTGAGGGGGGAAGTCTCAGGTCCTCCCCCTCCACTTCCACGGCATGCTGGCTGGGAAACTGCAAACTTATCTCCACCCATAGAGGGCAGCAAAACATCAGCTCAGGCTTCAGACCCTGGAGTTTGTGTGGGCTCCAGGGATAGTCTTGCAATTCCCTGCACCTCAATACTTTGTATGAGGATGTTAACCTTTGTCCCCTTGGGGGCTGGCGTGCATCTAGTTCAGAGATCAGACAGAACTCTTAATTAAAAGTCAAACTGGATAAGCACTGTATATGCCCCCTCCCCAGCAGCAAGTCCAGACAGAAGGATCGGCAGGTGCCTGCCTGCAAGGGCCAGGCACCAGAACCAGGATAAAGGTAGTCTGGGCAGAAGGAGGCAAGGATGGCTCTAGACTGCTCTCTGGGGAAAGGCAGAAGATAGGTAGTGAAGAGACCCGACTGAGGGGAGAGGGCTGGAGTAAAGAAGCTTACCAGGAGAAACATTAGGCACAGGGGCCTCCAGCCACAAGGACATCTCTTTCTCTTTCTGGAGCCCTGGACATTACCAAGGGACTGTCCTGCAGGAACAACTCAGGTTATACTCTTCCAGAACTGCGCTCCTTCTTTATCAGTACAGCATATTAGCTAACATTTACTTAATATACATCAGCCTGAGCTTAGGCTTTACCTGCCTTGCTCACAGTGTCCCTCTGAGGTCAGGACTATTCTTCAGCCCATTTTACAGATGAGAAAACTGAGTTTCAAAGAGATTAAGACATTGCCTTTGGCCACACAGTTAGGCAGCAAAGACTCCACCTCTGATCTCTCTGACTCCAAAATCTGAGTTCTCAGCCACTGTGCCACGCTTTCTCCCCAGGGCCCATCTCCTGGCCATCAGGGAATATTTGGGCACATCTGCTCTGGTTCTATTAAAGCCCCTTCCCCCTCACTCCAGCACTGGGGACAGCCAAAGTTGGGCAGGACCAGGACATGGGATGGAGGCTGCACCCAGTGAAACATGCTGCTTGTTAAATAACCTCACTCCTGCCACTTCCCAGGATCCCAGCACAAACCTGTTGCCTCCCAGAGTTGCTCCAATTCACATACAGGACCTCCTCCCTCACAGCCCCTCAGGAGCTTTCTGGGTCTAAATGGAATCCTGTCCAAGTTTCCATCACTATTACCATCCTTCACTTTTCCCCAAAGAGACCCCTTTCTAAGATCCTTAGGACCCCCACTCACCCCCACACACCAAACACACACAGGGCCCCAGGCAAGTGCTGAGGGGCCGACCCACCGAATGCCTGGGCCGGCAGACTTCCTGGCTGGGGCAGCCTCTGGAGCCCCCTTGCTGAGAGAGGAGGACGGTGCAGGCTCTGTCCAGAGGACTCCGCGGTGCCTGAGAAGCCGTAGCTGAGCTAGACAGGGGCCCGGAGCCCCAGGGAAGTAATATGGGGAAAAGCTGAGGGGAGGGAGGGACTGCCAAGGGTTCGGGCCACTGCTCCTTCTAGCCAGGCAGAGCCGGAGTCAGAGCTGGCGCCAACCAACTGACCGACTGGAGCCTTGGCCTCCTCACCCCCGCCCACCCGGCAGCCAGCTTCCCCACCACGCTGACTCCTCCCCAGCTAGCCACCCCCTCAGCCCAGCGCCATCCCTGCTCTCCTACCCCCAACCACAACAGTCGCATTTCCCTGCAGACCAGCCCAGTTCTCCCCTTCCTCTGCTCACCCAGGCTGCTCTTACAGGACTGCTTCCCAGGCACCCCCACCCCAATCCCGGCAGCCTCCAGAGTTGGTGTCCCCTCCCCTCCATAGACATTTCGTGGAGCAAAGGTCCCAGCACAGCCTGGAATTGCAACACGGAGCCCCAGCCTGCTTTCCCAGCCTCCCTCCTCCTCCCCTGCCTCTGGGAAGGGGCCAAGAAACTCTTCCCACCGGCCCAGCCTCAGCCAAGCTGGTAGAACTCCCGGGGTGGAGAGAGCAGGTGCTGAGCCTTCCTGGAGGTCTCTGAATGGGGTGCCCTGTGAGGGCTACCAGCAGGGGAGAGGCCAGGAGAGAGAGAGGAGCAATGGCCAGTGCCAGGGTGGGGGTAGAGAGATGGCAGATGACCCAGGTGCTAGCCCAGTTTAGATCTGAGAAGGTATGCAAGTTCCCTCATCTGGGGAACAGTTCTAGATGAAATGATGACAGACTCTGCCCAGCAGCTATTGAGCCTTCCTGCCCTGTTGCCTGGAATATGAGATCCATCCCCGAAGGTAGACACCATGTTTGATTTTATCTCCCTTGTAGCCCATGGATCAGAGCTGGCATAGTTTAGGCAACAGAGTAGGTATTGCCTACTCCTGTTCATTAAATGAATAAACAAGCAAGAAAAAATATATGATCCCCTTCTATTTCATACTTGTTAGCTCTAGTCAATTTCATTTCAGCATATTTAGTTTTTGGGCCCTAGGTTCAGATTTCGGGTTCAAATTCTGGCCTTGCCTCTTATTAGCTGTGTGATCTTGATTAAGCAAGTTACTTAATATCTCTGAACCTCAATTTTCCTATCTTTAAAATTGGGATAATAATAATGGTTTTTGCCATCTAAGGTTGTCATGAGAATTAAACAATATCTCATAGCACAATGTGTAGCCCGTAGTAAGTGTTCAAGAGATGGCAGCAGTTATCACTAAATTTCTAATCCTTTCAGCTATGGGACTTCCCAACACCTTGCATCTGTACATTGTTAACCTTCCAGTGCTTGTTTTCATACACAAACCCCTCACTATCTCTTTCGGTCCTCAGAGCAGCCCCAGGAAGGAGGGTAAATAACACAAGTTCCATTTTACAAAGAATACTAAGCTCACGGGAGAGGCTTCTCAAAGACCACACACAGTGGCCAAGCTGAGATCAAAATCCAGATGTCCTCACTCCAGTCTCTGTACTCTTTCTTTCTCCTGCATCCGAGTCCAGGAGAGTCTTATCTTGTTGCTGTTCAGGTCTGCTAGATCAGTGAAATGTTGAGATGGAAGAAGCTGGGTGGGAGAGGGAGAGGACTGCAGTAGAAGAGGCAGAGAGCTCTGGGGATGCTTCAGTCCAGATGTGGCAGGGGAAGAGCTGAGGTTACTGCTGGCTGATCACCCCCTGCCCCACTCCCAGCTTCCTGCTCACAGGCTCTTCCTGTTTTGCTGTGAACTCCAGTTCCCATGGGCCCCCTATTAAAGCATAGGACAGGGGTCTAGGGCAGGCAGCCAGAGGGACAGAAGCAAATGAACAGGGCACCAGGAGAGAGGACAGTGAACAGGAAAGAGTGGATGGGGGCAGGAGGGAGAGCAGGCTTGGAGAAGGACAGGGAAAGCAGAAATAGAACAGGAGCTTGGTGAAAGATGGGAGGAAGCACACAGGGTGGGGCAGGGGGAATAGGTGGGGGGTGGGGAGCAGAAGCTTGAGATGACGCAGGCTGGGTGGTGTTGCAAAATCTACCCATGTGCTTATTTTCACATCTCAGAAAAGCCCCTCTGACACCCGCATCTCAAAGTTCTGCCTCCAGCTTTTGCTCTTGTTCCCTTTCATCACAAGGTCATCCCCTCGCAAGGCCCCCACCCTGGTCTGGGCATCTCTGAGTCATGAGCACAAGGCTCTCCATTCCTCTGGTGTGTATTCCCTCCCTGATTTTCACAAGGCTCCAGCTGTCCTGGGAAAGTAGAAACCAGGACTCAAGCTCCTGGGAAACTGGAACTGTTCTGCCCCAGAAACCACATCATCCACCCAGCTCCTTTCTCTTCTTTCCCCATAGTCAGCAGCTCCAGCACAGGAGCATAATCAGAGATGTCACTGAAACGCCTGCTTGCAAGGAACTCGGAATGGAACACTGCTTTGAGGCCTGAAGACTTCTCTCGTCCACTCCTAACCCTCAACTCCCTAGACTCCCCAGAGCCCAGGACCACACACAAGCCCCATCTGGAGCCTTCTGATCCAGGCTAGAGCCAGTTGCTGACCATGCAGTTCAGGGCGCCATCTCCCCCACGCCATGTCAGGCTCAGCCTTGTCTCAAGTAGAGAGGGAAGGAACATTACCAGTGCTATACAAAGAGGCACCCCTTCAGGTTACAGGGGCTCGGGAGCCCCCACCTAGAGGGGATTGGGAGAAAAATGAGAGAAGACCCAAACCTGTAGTCAATATCTCCAAAGTTTCCAGAGACCAACCACTGCACTGCTCCCCCAGGCCAGGGCAAGTAGTCAGGTGATCAGCAGCTGGAATCACATGTCCCACCAGCCCACAGATGTCAGGTACAAAACCTCCCAGTCCCATGGGGCCTTCCCTATCTTTCCTTAGCTCCTAGAGGAGGCACCATGCCTAGGAACACCTTCAGTGATCTTCCAAGTCCCATTTCTGACTCCCAGGACCTGCAAAGTCTTCTCATTGGAGCAAGGGTAACCTTGAAGCAAAAATAGGAGCATTCACCAGTCCTATGCACTACCGAATAACTCCCTGAAAGCACTCAAACTCCCATAAAGCAGGCCACAAGGTATAGTTTAGAGCAGTGGTCGGCAAACTCATTAGTCAACAGAGCCAAATATCAACAGTACAACTATTGAAATTTCTTTTGAGAGCCAAATTGTTTAAACTTAAAATTCATCTAACACCACTTCTTCAAATTAGACTCGCCCTGCCCTAACCGGTTTGGCTCAGTGAATAGAGCGTCGGCCTGCGGACTGGAAGGTTCCAGGTTCGATTCCGGTCAAGGGCATGTACTTTGGTTGCGGGCACATCCCCAGTAGGAGGTGTGCAAGAGGCAGCTGATCGATGTTTCTCTCTCATTGATGTTTCTAACTCTCTGTCCCTCTCCCTTCCTCTCTGTAAAAAATCAATAAAATAGGCGGGGGGTGCTCTCTGAGCCGGGTGGAGGGGTCGGGGGGGGGGGGGGAAAGAATCAATAAAATATATATTTAAAAAAAAAAATAGACTCGCCCAGGCCGTGATATTTTGTGGGAGAGCCACACTCAAGGGGCCAAAGAGCCGCATGTGGCTCGCAAGCCGCGGTTTGCCGACCACTGGAGAGAAACAGACTAGGCCCTAGGGCAACTGCTTCTTGCTCTGTCCTTCACCATTCTGAGAAGGTGAAAAGTGTGGGAGCATCTTGCAGGTTCCTCAAATGACTTCTACCCAACCTCCCAATCACAAGATTGAACCCAAGAATTCCTGCTTCCCAGACCAATGAGTTCAGAGATGATATAGAAGACAGAAGAAGACACATAGGCCCCACTACATGTATTATTTATCCTCATATATAGCCTAGGGCCATGGTCGGCAAGCTGCAGCTCACGAGCCACATGCGGCTCTTTGGCCCCTTGAGTGTGGCTCTTCCACAAAATACCACGGCCTGGGCGAGTCTATTTTGAAGAAGTGGCGTTAGAAGAAGTTTAAGTTTAAAAATTTTGGCTCTCAAAAGAAATGTCAGTCATTGTACTGTTGATATGTGGCTCTGTTGACTAATGAGTTTGCCGACCACTGGCCTAGGAGATAGTTACTAGAAAGGGGGTAAATATCAAATTTGGATATAAGTATGGCTGATTCAAAGATCAAACTCAAACACAAAAAACTTCCTCACTCCATTATACAAACTACCTCCCCAGATGGGAAAAGTGGTTAACTCACCTGGATTTAGGTTCACTTCTGCCAACACAGGGTAGAGCAGTGATTTCCAAACCTGGCCTCACTTTCAGAGATTCTGACTTATTGGTTTGGGGTGGCCTATGTATCTACCCATCTACATTGTGTGTGTGTGTACGCGTGTGCGTGTGCGTGTGTGTGTGTGCGTGCGCATCTGTAGTTAGGAACCAATGTATGGGGACCACAGAATCACCTGGTACAAAATATGCAGAAGGTAGGGGTCCAGAAACCAGGGCTCAGCTACTGGCTCTACCATGTACTTGTGGTGTGACCCTCACTCTTCCTGGATTTCTCACTATAAAAACCGGAATATCTGCTCCATCAATCCCTAACATGGGATACTTGCAGGCACAAAGGATATAGACATACTTGAGCAAGTGGGATGAAAAGCAAAAGATGAATTTGAGGGATTTTCATTCTACTTGCCAAAATTTACATTCCGAAATAAAAATGGTTTGGCTAATTTGCAACGAAAGTAGAGGCATTGTAAAAGAAAATACTCAAAAACTCTAATACCCAGTACCTTAGCAGTTAGCCATGCCCATTCAACCCCACCAATATGAAAAGGTTTTATTAGAAATCTCTTTATTGAAGGTATTTGGGACCACCGAATACAATTTAGCAATGTAGTTTGAATAGCCTGTAAGAAACATCTCATTACAAAGACTACTTAACTGTGGATCTGAAAACGTGAGTTTTAATTCATTCTCCTAAACTGTGTGACCAAGGCCAATCACTTCCTCTCTAGGTTTGTTTTCTTATCTGTAAAGAGAACTAGATTGAATCAGGAATTCAAAGATGCAGATTTATGAAGCCTCTCGGTGGTCTTTGTGAACCACTTGGGATTATTTTCAAAATCCCCCTTGTGTTTGTGTGTGTGGACATTTTTTTGATGAGGGGACTAAAATCTCATCTGATTCATAACGGAGCTTATGACTAAATAAGAACTACTTGGCTACCAGGACTTCAGCTCTCATATTCTATTCACTACTCCACAACAACTCTGGAAGCAAAATTTAGATCCTGAGGTATATATACTAGTAAATCATTTAATCTGGAGTCCTAGGGCAAGATCATGACCCTGCTTTCTCCCATATAGTTCTGATCAGGTTTTGTTTTTGTGATGCTATGAAGTGTTTTGCTTCTAGTGAGCAGTTCAGATCAAAGCATCCCAAGGGCCTATGATCTGACCTCCTAGAGCTGTGAATCACTCCCACCTCAGAATCACAAAGCCTTGAGACCAAATTGGCTGCACTGGGACCCTAATGGCCAATGTCAAGAGGGCCTCTGATTCTGCCAAAACCCCACCTACGCCCACTTGGTTAAGTTCCTTCCCCCTCCCCCCATACATCTTCCCACTGGTCTGAAATTCCTCCCTTAGGGATTCACTGCTTTGGTTTTGCCAAGCCTGAACACTGTGCAGCCCAACTCCTTCGGGAAGAGGCATGACATTCTGATTCTAATTAACTAAAACTAGGAATGGTGGGAGGACAGGGAAACGACTGGAAGGTGAAGTGAGAAGGCTCCTGAGCTCTGCTCAGGGCATGAGCATAGGATAGACTGGGACCAACTTCAAGGGCATAGGAGTTCAAAGGGCTGTTTACTCGCTGTGCCCTGCACCTCAAACAAGACCTCTTCCGGGGAACAGAACCGGACCGAGGCTCAAATTCCACCCGAAGGCAGTGGTGTGGAGGGGGCGCCCTATACTACCCCTCGTCCCAATTCCGCATCCGCTGCGGCTCTGCGGTCAGGCCTGGCGGCCCCCGGCCCCGGAGGAGGGGGCGGGGGGGGGGGGGCTCGCTCTCCCGGCCACTGGCCGGCCCAGGCCAAGCGCCACTTGGGCCCGAGGCAAACACGAGCTCAGGGCTCTCTTTACCAAGACAAGGTCTTCAGGCCCTTTCTGCCGCGCGAGGTCGCGCTACATGCCCATGCTCCTCTGCCCCGGCCGAATCGCAAGTCTCCTCTAAGCATTCCTTCCCAGATTCCTCCTCCTCCAAACATTCCCTCCCAAGCCCTCCTTTAGCAAGATGGTGGCGAGTGCACTTCCGGCGAGTGTCCTCCAGGGCGCGTCCGGGCGACTGCTGCAGGTGCCGCCCAACGGGTTCCACCCTCTTTGCTGCATAGATAACGGTGATGGCGGGCGGACTGTTTGGCTGGAGCCGGGCGGCTCTTCTCCAGCTCCTTCTTGGCGTGAACCTGATGGTGATGCCCCCCATCCAGGCCCGGACTCTGCGCTTCGTTACCTTGGTAATGAGAGACAGGGTCGCCCAAGGGTCGCCAGAGCTCGAAGGGCACGGGCTCGCTGGTGGAGGGAGGGGCGGGGTTTGTGCTGGGGGTGCGGGACTGGAGGAGGAGCTGGATTAGGAGACTACTGGCCTGCGGTTTTGGGGGCTCAGGGCTGGGGGCCGAGTTCGGAGGTTATGTGGAGCCGCAGGGGATGGGGGTGGATGAACTGCAAGGAGTTCTATATCAGGGGATAGGTCGGGTGAATCTGCCCTGAGAAGGATGTAAAAGGTTAAGAGACCCACCCCCTACAGAAATCTTTGGTGATCTTTCCAGTCCTCCCACCATCTGCCTTGCTTTTATTTCTCTTTTCCTTTCCCATCTGTACCTTTGGCTTTGCTTATGATCTCCGTGGTCATTGCTTAGCCATGTTAGACTCTCTGGAACCTGGAAGAAGTTACTGACTTTTGAATTGGGGTCTTTTGCAATGGGTAGAGTTAAGGCTTCCCAGAGGGATTGAGGCTTCCCTGTCCCACATGGGGCAGAGGTGGGCTCTGTGTCCCCATCAAGGAGACCCTTCTGACCCCTAGGCAAACCGTTTTCTTTTGTCAGCTGTACAGACATGGAGACCGGACACCAGTGAAGACATTTCCCAAGGACCCCTATCAGGAAGATGAATGGCCCCAAGGGTTTGGTCAGCTCACCAAGGTGGGTCAGAAGGCAGCCCTTCCTCAGTATGAGCTGTACAATGAGTGACCTCTAGAGCAGGCTACAGAACTCAGGGCCCAACCAACTGCCATGTCCATTGTGGGTGCTGACTTTGACTAGATTTCTTGCCAAAGACAATGCCACACACAACTGGCTACTTAATAAATGACTTCTGGGATCCCATTAACACACTCCTATTTCCAGCCAGGGGTAAACTGAAAAGCAAAAGTGCCTAAGCCCTGTGGGATTTGTGAGCCATCCCTAATCCTTGGGTTTGCCCATAGGAGGGGATGCTACAGCACTGGGAGCTGGGCCAGGCCCTGCGGCAGCGCTACCGTGGCTTTCTCAACACTTCTTACCACCCACAAGAGGTAAGGCTGGGAGCTCAAGATGCAAGGAGAATGGGATCTGCTGTCCTCACCCTCTGTCCTCAGGGAGCCTAAGGGTGAGGCTGGGCATTGGCCCCCCTCCATGCATTTTTGGTTACAACTACAGGACAAGATACCCAAGGGCTGTCTAGAACAAAACCCTAGAGGCTGAGTTGCCCCTGCTTGGGTGGGAAGAGGCAAAATTTATCAAGCATCCAAGTTCAGACTGAAGGAAGGGTCTGGCAGAGTAGTGTCTGGCTTTGTGAAATAACTCAGGTTTTCCATTCAAGACACATATTGAGTACCTACAATGGGCTAGCATTTTGCACATAATGGTATACTACACACATATGATCTCTGTCTTTGTGGAACTTAGAATGGAAGATTGGCAAGTTTTTGGCTCCTTGAGCCCCCTCCCTTCCCCACCCTCCAAAGATGGGGATAGCTGTTCCTTTGGTTACCACTCTCAGCCACAGCTGTCTCGAGTCCCTAGATGTTATTGTTCCCTTGAGGGCCAGCTCTGTCTTGATCTTGCCTATCCCCACAGCTTTCTCCTTTTCCCACAAGCAATTATCTGTTCCTTGTCTTATTTCCTCTCCTGGCCTCCAAGCCAGTTTATAAAAGGGGGTGTGAATGGAGGTAGTTTCCGCCCTCAAGGATCCTGGGCTAAATAGGGAGACAGGATAAAACTAGACAGATAGACAGACCAGAGAGCCTTACTGATGAAGCACTTCGGACTGGGGGGAGCATTTGAACTAGAGCCATTCTCAGAGTAGTGATAGTTAGCCCCCAGTGAGTCTTCGGACCTTTGCTGGGAAGAAGAATGGGGAAGGCCAGAGAGGGTGCAAGGGCCAGATGCATGGTGGGATTACAATTTGTTCAGTAACCATCAAGAACAGGTTCTCCCCTTAGGACCCCACTGAGGAGCCAAAGCTCCTCACCCCACCCCCGCAAGAAGAGACTCATGTTGTCATCTCTGCAGGTTTATGTGCGAAGCACTGACTTTGACCGTACTCTCATGAGTGCTGAGGCCAACCTGGCTGGACTTTTCCCTCCCAATGGGATGCAGCGTTTCAATCCAAACATCTCTTGGCAGCCTATTCCCGTCCACACTGTGCCCATTGCTGAGGACAGGGTAAGACTGGCCAGCCCTTCACTGAAGGCCGTGAGAGGGGCAGCTCTGGCCATGGACCTGCTGACCACTGGTTCTCTCTCTGCCTCTGCTTCTCCCTGTTGGTCTGCAGCTGCTGAAATTCCCATTGGGCCCATGTCCCCGTTACGAGCAGCTGCAGAACGAGACCCGGCAGACAGCAGAATATCAGAATGAGAGTATTCAGAACGCAGTGAGTGGGGCTGAGGTGGCGGTCATCACACTGTCCTTTATCCCAGGGCAGGATTGATTCCCGATCCATTTTTCATAGCAATTTCTGGATATGGTGGCCAATGAGACAGGGCTTACGGACTTGACGCTGGAGACCACCTGGAATGTCTATGACACACTCTTCTGTGAGGTGAGCCTGCTTAGGGTCTCTATTGTGACCCTTTCCTCTTATACTCAGCAGGCTCAGGTGACCAGAACATGGAGAGCACAATGCCTGGCTACCAGTCCCACTGGGGAGGTCCAGGCCAGCCGCCTGCTTCTTGTGAAACAAGGGAACTTCCCTCAAGGGTGAAAAAGAACCTCAGAGTGGGAAATAGCTTATTAATTGTCAGCAGTTCCTGCCCTTCTCCACCCAGAGCGCTGGTGGTATCTGACTCCATTCTGCTGAGTCACGCTTTTTGTGCCTGAGCCTCCTTCCCCGTGCCCTGCATCCTCAACACTGTCCGCCATGTCTCCTGGTTCCAGTCCCTCTGCCTCAGCTCTCCTCTCCTCTCCCTCCCCTCTCTCACACACACACAGGCACCTTCTCACTGGGGAAGAGAGATGCCCCGGGAGAGGCTCTGGCCTAGGCTGGGGAGCTAACCTGCCTGCTGCCATACGCAGAAAACACATGGGCTGGTCCTGCCGCCCTGGGCCTCACCCCAAACCATGCAGCGTCTGAGCCAGCTAAAGGACTTCAGCTTCCGCTTCCTCTTCGGGATCTACGAGCAGGCAGAGAAGGCCCGGCTTCAGGGGGGTGAGTGACAAGAGCAGCATGTCACTCCCTTCCTCAGGACCCTACAGCATTAAAAACCTGCTAATTAGGGGCTTCTCACACACTTCACCTGAAATGTTCTCTGCTCTTCCAAAACCCCTCGGATCCCCCTCGTCATCCCGTGAGTCACCAAAGTCTCTCTAATTTGCCAAATGCTTAGCACATTTGCACTGGACGAATGACCACAATCAGGTCCACATGCTTCTTTCCTGCCATTCATATTCTTACCTTTCACTCATGTCAGAAGACCCTTCCCACTTAAAGGAATTCCCACCTCCAGAAAGGGGGGCCCCTTCGAAAGGAGGCTGAGAGGAATGCCAGGGAGCACCCCAGGGAGAGCTGTCGTCAAGCCTTTCTGACATCTCAGGGTTTTCAGAGCCTGCATATGGCAGAGTTCCGCCTGCCTGGAGCCACCGCCTTGTGTGTCCTGAAGCAGCCTTAAGTTTACATTTGTTCTGACTTGGAGGACTTCAAACATGGGCAGGGCCTCGTAGCTCATGTTTATCTTGCTTCCCTCTGTAAATCTGAAAGTTGTCAGAGAGCAGGGCGTTCCTCTGTGGTTCCCAAGCACCTAAAGAGTTCTCTGTATCAGTGATCAGACCCAAGACTAGCAGAGGGTGACAGGACCACAGATAGAGCTGATCAGAAGATAGTGATGGCTGTAGCCACTGACACGGGATTTTTCTCATTCAGGAGTCCTGCTGGCTCAGATACGGAAGAACCTGACACTGATGGCCACCTCCTCCTCCCACCTCCCTAAGCTGCTGGTTTACTCCGCGGTGAGCTCCCTTAGTCCCCAGCATGCTAACGTCAGACAAGGAGCTGGATTTCTTCTCTATTCAGTGCTGGGGAGGGGAGTGCAGGGGAGCATGCTAATCGGGAGCCCTTCTTCCTTACAGCATGATACCACCCTGGTTGCTCTGCAAATGGCATTGTTTGTCTACAATGGTGAACAAGCCCCCTACGCCTCCTGCCATATATTTGAACTGTACCAAGAAGATAATGGGTGAGTGGAGCTACTGGTCTGCCCTCTGGAAGGGCACTCGCATGGTGGCTATGGGCACCCTAAGGACTCCGTAACAGGCCTGGTGGGCAGCTTCCACCTTGTCTCCCATCACTCCTCAGGAATTTCTCAGTGGAGATGTACTTTCGGAATGAGAGTAACAAGTCCCCCTGGCCACTGAGCCTGCCTGGCTGCCCTCACCGCTGCCCACTGCAGGACTTCCTGCGTCTCACAGAGCCTGTTGTGCCCAAGGACTGGCAGCAGGAGTGCCAGCTGGCAACTGGTCCTGCAGACACAGGTGAGCTGCTGCCTGCCTCTGTGCTAGGCATGTCCCAGAACAACTTGCAGTTCATATCCACAAGTCTCGAGAGAGCGCTCACGCTTCCAGCCATCTTATTGCATTTCCCTAGACAGTTTACTACCCACCGTGAGACCGTTTCACCTTTCCCCTAACACGCTCAGGGTATGCCCTCACTTCTTATAGCACTGAGAAAATAAAAGCAATCAGGAGAGAATCGTCCCATTTTCCCACCACCACGTCTTCCGGCTACTCACTGGTGCAAGCTGCTACTTAAGGCCCTGCCTCTCCAATTATATTCTGGGCTCATCTGTTCTCCACAAGGACCTCTGATGTCTCAGTGTTTCCTCTCTGCTGGATCAGTTCCATCTCAAAAGCCTAATAAAAACCTCTCAGACCCCCATCTTTCTCTGTTCCCTGTTAGAGCGCAATCCTTCAGAGTTGCCTAGATTTGGCTTTCCCTTCCTCACTGTCTATTCTCTCAGGTGCACACTGGACAGTCTGGTGTCTCCTTTCACCCCATTAACTTTTGTTAAAGATCCAGTGACCTCTGACCAAAGCCAGTGACCAGTTCTTAGTCAGCTTCTCTCGCCTCTCGGCAGCATTATATAACTGGTCACTCCTTCCTTAAACACTTCCTTGGCTTCTCTGCTTTTTCTCCTAACTTATAGGCCCCTTCCCTCCTGGCTTCTCCCCACTGAACAGTGCATGGTTCAAGGCCCGTCCTGGCCCTTTTCTCATCTCTGCCCCCTCCCAAGGTGATCTCATCCAACCCATGGTTGTATGCACAATGCTAAGTTCTGTCTTTTTGTGATTCGCAGATTTATAACCTCTTCTCTGAGCTAGACTGACATATCCAGCCAGCTGCAGCCTTGAGGTCTCATGGATGTGGCATCTCAAAGTCGATATCTGAAACCAAATGCTCTTCCCCCCGAAATTTGTTCTCCCTCCAGGTTTCCCCATCTAAGTAAATGCCACACCAGTTACCTAGTCACACAGTATAATCCTAGGATTTATCTTGAATACTCTTTCTTAGACCCCACAACCAATCCACTAGGAGATTCTAGCATGCCAACCTTTAAAATACATGTTCTTACTTTTAATAGTATTAACTCACTATCTGATTTCTCTTTGTTCATTGCATTTACTTCTAAAATGGAACACCAGCCTGTGAGGTCCACTTGGATTTGGCTCCAGCTCTCTGTAGGAGACAGTTAGCAATTCTCCACTCAGTCAGACCTAGCACTCTTGTGTCTGTAGAGCTGTCTTTTGGATCTGAAGCTTTTCACATGTGGGGGAAGGCAGCATGACTCCATGGCTAGAAATCTGGGTAGTGTAACTTTGTGGCTAAGAGCACAGATGTTGTCAGACCTTGTTTTGACTCCTGCCTGCCTTTTTGTCATCAGACTTTTGGCAGATGGTTTAACCTCTTTCAGAACTTTCATTTTATCAATTATAATAAAAAGTCTACTTTGAAAAAAACACACACAAAACATGCTCTTGCTCCCTAGTCCAATCTACCATCATCTCTTGCCTGAACTACTGATGAGCTTCTTAACATTCTGAGTCTCCTCCTGTCCCTGCCAGTCTCTCAGTGCAGCAGTTAATTTCTTAAAAAAGTAAGTTAGGCCCTAGCTGGTTTGGCTCAGTGGATAGAGTGTCAGACTGGACTGAAGGGTCCCAAGTTCAATTCCTGTCAAGGGCACATGCCCGAGTTGTGGGCGTGATCCCCAATTGGGGGTGTGCAGGAGGCAGCTAGTCAATGATTCTCTCATCATTGATATTTCTATCTCTCCCTCTCCCTTCCTCTCTGAAATCAATAAAAATATATTATAAAAAAAAAGAGTTGCCCTAATAGGTTTGTCTCAGTGAATAGAGCGTCGGCCTGCGGACTCAAGGGTCCCAGGTTCGATTCCGGACAAGGGCATGTACCTTGGTTGCGGGCACATCCTCAGTAGGGGGTGTGCAGGAGGCAGCTGATTGATGTTTCTGTCTCATCGATGTTTCTAACTCTCCCTCTCCCTTCTTCGCTGTAAAAAATCAATAAAATATATTTAAAAAAAAATAAAAGAGTAAGTTAGGCCATAGCTGGTTTGGCTCAGTGGATAGAGCATTGGCCTTCAGACTAAAAGATCCTGGGTTCAATTCCAGTCAAGGGCACTTTTATCTCTCTTACATCGATGTTTCTCTCTTTTCCACTTTCTCAAAAAAACAATGGAAAAATATCCTTGGGTGAGGATTAATAACAACAAAAAAGTCAGTCAGTTCACATTACAACCCTTCTCAGATTCTTCCAGTGGGTTCCCATCACATTTGGAATAAAATCCAAGTTCTTTACCACTTGGCCTGGCCGGCCCCTCTCATCTCCTACCTGCCCATCACTAACTCTACTCTATGATGCACCTTCTTGATGATCCTAGAACATGCCAAGCTAGTTGCACATCAGGGCCTTTTGTGCTTGCTTACTGTCTACTCTCCACCCTCAGCACAGGACTCTCTCCTTTCAGATCTCGTATGTCTCTCTGGCTCCAGGTCTCTGTTCCGATTATCCTCGGTGATACCTTTCCTGACTGACCTCTCCAACCTTTCCCCCTTACCTTGCTTTTCTTTGTGGCATTTGTCACTAACTATGGATATCCCCATTGGGGATAGCCAGCTCCTGGCATATGGTAGGCCATCAAATATTTGTTGAATGAACACTGACATGTCTTTTCTCTCCCTACCCCCATGCCCAGAGGTGATCGTGGCCTTGGCTGTATGTGGCTCCATCCTTTTTCTTCTCATAGTGCTGCTACTCACCGTCCTCTTCCGGATGCAGGCCCAGCCTCCCGGCTACCGCCACGTTGCAGATGTGGAGGATCATGCTTGACAACCACTCAGCCCCCTTCCCTCTGCCTCTTAGGGGAGGTGGGCTTGGCCCTCACTCCTGACTGTTGCTGCTCCCTAGCCCATGGGCAGGAGGCCCTGGGTTGGGCCTTCCTCTGATTACCCCAACCTAGACGAACAAGTGGGACTCAGCTTGGCCCATGGCACCTGCCACTCAATATTCATGTGCCCGGTGTTTCCCAAGTACTATGTTGGATGTTGGCTCTCTCCAAATAGGATCTGCCTCCTCCATGCTCCCTAAGGACCTGATATGTAGACAAGGTTTAAAGTTTCACTCAGGACCTGGGATAAAAAGCTGAAGAAGTTGGTGCTTCATCTGCCTTGCCCCCCAGTCAAGACCTGCTCTCTCTTCTAGCCCGGAGTCTTTGGCAAATGGCTCAGAAGATACAGTCTTGCCTGTCAGTGCTTGTTTTACTGGGAAAAACTATAACACTGGGGACATGAACACTGGCCACCAAGGAACCAAATCACCCAACAGCCAGCCAATCAAGTTTCCCTTCTCCAGCTAAAGCTACCATTAGTCAGACATACTGCCTCAGGTATCCTGCGTACACCTGTAGCTTGAGTAGGTCCCAAGGGTGTTTGTACTTGGGAGGGAGTCGAGGGAGGTGGGAGGAGAGTGAGCGGTTGTACAGTCACGAAACTACTACCCCCTCTCCTGGGCTCGGGCCTCCAGGGATGTGAGGTAAATGCAGGTTGTAAGCTGGACAGCTGTTGACTATGGCCCACAATAGGGCTGAGGTAGCTTGAGGAAAAGGAAAATTTTGGACTCTTAGTGCTGTTTCTGTGCCTGTTCTTCGTTTTGGAGACCCAGGAGTGCTTTGACCAGGTCAGCATTGGAAGATTCACTCAGAAGCTCAGTTGGGTATAGTTTTATTGTCCATGTCAATAGTGAGCACAAATAAAAAACCACCACCTGATCACTCTGCCACCACACGTCAGGGAGAAGAAAAGTCCCTTGGCTCCAGGAGGAGCTTGGTTCCAGGCTCGATATAGCAGGGAGCCTGGGGGAGCTGTGTCGCCAACTCTGGGGAAGTTTCAGAGCTAAGTCCAGAGCAATAACATGGCCAGTGTCCCAGCCCCACAGTATCCCATGCCACAGCATCCTGCTCCAACCCTAAGACTCGGATACTTTGGTCCTTTAACACATAGCTGCCTCTTCTCACAGGACTTGTTCTCATGTGGCTCCAAGTCCTTGCTTGGTCCACACCTTCATTATTGTCTCTCATTTACACATCCCAGCTTTCTCCTGGCTCCAAATGAGAATGTGATAACCTAGGATGAATAACACCAGTCTGACTCACCTTCTGTTATCAGTCTCTCAGAGCTCGGGGCTGGCCCAGGGAGCCTAGAACTTGGTAAGGAAATACTAGGGAATTGGACAACAGCCAGGCATTACCAAGACCAAGACCAAACAAGGATGGAGGGCCTAGTCCAAATAGACCACTGTCTCCTGGTTATCTTCTTCACTGACTGCTACCTTAGGTGCATGTGGCAGGGCTAAGCTGAGGTTAGCTTGCACTGAACCTTGGGAAGTAGTGTCAGGCTTGAGATACAACATAGTTCACTCACCCATCACAGAGGCCAGTGTGTCCCCCATAGGATTGAACTCATTGAGCTGCAGAGACAAGGGGATAAACATGAGGGGGTGAAGGTATTATTTCTGGTCATTTTTGGTCAATAAGGTAGGTTGAATCCCTGCTTCCTCCCATCATTATTTGAGGGCCCAAGCCTCACCGAAATGATACCAGAAGATTCTGAATCATAGAGCTGATGCATCAACTTCCCTGAGGTTCCATCAAACACATCAATTGTCCTTAATTCATGGGGGGAACAACTTTTGAAATTAGGATCTGGGTATCTGCCCACAACAATGAGGTTGTACCGTGGATGCCAGGATGCCTAGGAGATGGAAAGGCTGGTCATGAGAGTAAATGCAGAATGCTATCAAGAGGGTTCATAAGTATTCTTTGCCATTAACCATTGTTAATACAGTTGTCAATGATTTAATAATGGAGATAAGATCTGTATGAAACTACAAGAATAGTTTTCAATTGCATATACATCTACCAATGTAAATTTTAAACTCCCAGCTGGTCCCCCCCCTGGCCCTTAGGACACCTTCAGGACTTCTCTCTTGCATTTGCTGAGATCATACCAACTGACAAATGTTTTAACATCAGCCTGATGCAGACATTAACCAAAGAGTAAAGCCTACAACAAAGGAACAAGCTTCTGGTAACCAAAACCAAATCGGACATATGTTCTGAAGTAACCACACTACTATCAACCTGAATGACAAAGAATTGAGTAGAAAATGCTAGTGTCTGAAAAGAGGAGGAAACCTGTTGCTCCCCAGATTATCCCTCTCAAAACAAATCTGATAGTTATTGGAATGACAGATTGGATGGGATTTTCCTGAGAAACTTCTCACAGAAGTTTTGAAGGAGGAAAGACATGGTAAGCAGGAAGGAAGAAGGGGTACATGCAAAGACTTAGAAATAAGTCACAAACCAGTCACACCTGGGAAGCTGTAGTTGGCTTCACTGGATACAAAGTGAAGATGATAATGGGCACACAAATGGGTGAAGGATCTTAATGCTATTAGAACTTGGATTTGAGGTACGTGAGGGCCACTCTAATACTAAATCATCATTGTTTACTGAATAGGCATGGTGCCATATGCTCGAAGTGTACTGATTCAGTCTCACAGCAACTCATCAGTTAGAAACCATTATTCCCTTTATAGACAAGAAAACTGGAATCTAAAATGGAAGTAATTTCCCCAAGATTCTAACCCAGAGGGGTCTGCCTGCCAGAAGCTGGTGCCCCTCACCATTGACCGAAGTACAGGCATGAAACCTGGAGATTTGAAGAGAGGCTTCGTAGGGGCTTGGGCAGGAAGGAATCACAGGACTTGAAGACTGTAAGCCATGGGTACTGAAGCTAGAGAAGCCGCTAACAAAAAAGCTAAGGATAGCTTGTAGATCAACCGTATACAACGGAACAAACTAAAGGCAGAACAGAAGGTCAAGATTTTAGAAAATGCCATCTGAGGAGATCAGGGCTGGGTTGAACAAACTTAGGAAAATAGCTTATCAGAGAGACAAAGAAAACCCAGCAAAATGGGATTGCAGAAGTGGGACAAAAGGAGCAGAGAGAGCCAGGGGATGAGAGACTGCTTTGTATCAGGGCAGGAAGAGATCTGGGAGGAAAGGCTTCTGTAATCTGTCCTCCCTCCTCCACCCCCCCTTGGGCAGACCTGATCTGTCTCCATGATCACAGTGCTTTACTCCATCACTTACCTTGATGGGTGTCAGGTGCTGGAAGTGGCGGTGAGGATGTGGGATCAGGCTTGGGGGGCTGTCCCACTGGGAGGCAGAGTAAACCCGGATCTCACTCTTCTGGTCAGTGGTCAGGAGCTGGGCTCCATCGGGACTGAAATGAGCTGGCAAGTGACAAGTCCCTGAGCTGAAGGGCCTTCTCTTGCAGGGACCCCTCCCTCCCACTCCCCTACAAACATGACTGGAAGGGAGGAGGTGCATCTGGGCTCTGAACAAAAACATTCTAGAACTCAGCAGCTGACGAGGGCAGCTGGAGTCAGAAAGGTTCGCTGTCAGGGGTAAAGGTTTGACCTAGTGGCTTCTAAACTTTGAGGGCAAAGCCCAGGAGTGGTGGGGTAGGTAGGGTCTACAGGAGGGATGAGGTATATCACACCTGCGTTGACAGGATGACTGTGTGGCAGTGAGTAGAGAAAGCTGGATTTCCCTTTAACCTGGCGCAGGTCCCAGATTTTCACTGTTTGATCTACAGAGGCTGTGGCCAGGAACCAATCACAGCATGGGTTCAGGGCCGCATGGGTCACTTTCTTTTTGTGCATTCTCAGATTCCAAAGCTGCAGAGAAAAGCGGTTCAGGTGGGGGCAGAGACAAGGGAGGGATAGGGAGGACCAGGCTCTGAGAACGCACCTCCCTGCCGTCCATGTTCAGCAGAAACACATTCCCCACATTGTCTCCTGTGACCACCACTCGGCTTTTCGCAGACACATCCAGGCTGCAAAACCAGAAGCTGGAGGGAGAGACCTTGCTGTAAGGTTCTTGGGGACAGAGGCAAGGTCCATTTATTTACATATTTTAAAAAATATTTTTATTGATTTCAGAGAGGAAGGGGGAGGGAGAGGAAGATAGAAGCATCAGTGATGAGAGAGAATCATTGATCGGTGAGCCTGCAACCCAGCCATGTGCCCTGACTGGGAATCGAACCTGTGACCTTCTGGTTCATAGGTCGACGCTCAACCACTGAGCCATGCCAGCCAGGTGCAAGGTCCATTTATTCATGCTGTAGCTCCAGCGTCTAACACATAGAGATATTCAATAAATATTTGTTGAATGAATGAATACTATCTTGCCATGGACTTCCAGTGAGGAACAGACTTGTCTACCATCCAGACAGAGGTTATGGGGTTGATGAGGTTCAGAAATCTGTCTGATGGGCCCAAGAGCCTCAGCTAGTATGAGTCCCTGAAGCAGCCAACCTCAGAGCTATATGACAAACCCCCAGGTTAGCTTGCCCCACACAGCCCTGGGTTCTGCGGAAGACTCCTTTGTGATTCTCTCCCTTTACTCTCCACCTGTTGAGTCAAAGGAGGTGACAAACCAAACAGGCCGCCTAGTTCTGTTCCTCAGAGCTGGCTGGAAGGGAACTTCTGCCCCCTTCTGAGCATTTAGGGGGAAAAGCACACACAACCCAGAAGTTGTCTGGCTCTTGTCCCGCAAACTTCTTGAATACGAAGGGGATGGGGAGGGGGGTGCTTCAGGGATCCCGATAGCCAGGAGTGCTCAGATTTTTGTCTTTTCTCTCAAACCTTCAAATCTCTGCTCTACCGCCTTTTGCATTTCCTGTAAATCTTTTCCAGAGGAAGAGTTTCTTGTGGAAGAGAAACTTAGAGCTCTTCTATCCTGTCCCCTGTCCTGATAACTCGTGGAATTCTTACCCCTGTGGGGCAGTCCAGGACAACATCCAGTGCTAGTTAGACCCCCCCACACCCTCAGTTCTTTAGGGAGAAGGATCACGTCTCTGGCCAGAAATCAAAGTTACAAGCATTCTGTAGTTTCTACAACCACTTGCTCTTGGAGAGTCCCAAGTGCTTTATGAACATGATTCTATCCATTTAAGCTTCATGGAACTGGTCAGGTCATCACACCCCAGTGGATGTAGGGAATGAAATTTAAGTTCTTATTTCCTGCTCCAGGCTTTAAGTGGCTTATTCTAGGGCAGTGGTCAGCAAACTGTGGCTCGCGAGCCACATGCGGCTCTTTGGCCCCTTGAGTGTGGCTCTTCCACAAAATACCATGGCCTAGGCGAGTCTATTTTGAAGAAGTGGCGTTAGAAGAAGTTTAAGTTTTAAAAATTTGGCTCTCAAAAGAAATTTCAATCGTTGTACTGTTGATATGTGGCTCTGTTGACTAATGAGTTTGCCAACCACTGTTCTAGGGCAATGCCAATTTGACTTGTCCAGTGAGACTCAAGGTCCCACCTGATACAGGAATGACTTACAGACTGAAGCCCTTCCCTTGTGGAGAAGAGTGAGGCTCCAGAACTCCCCAATTAGTAACCCACCTGGACCAGACTAAGCAGCTAAAGAAAGAGTTTGAGAAAGCGATCGAACGGTGGAGAGTGGCTAATACCTTTCCTTACTTCCCTGTGGTAGAAGAACTGGGACCTGGATGCTCTCACCAGAACTACACTGAGAGCCTAAAAGCCCTTCCCCTTGTTAAACTACTCACTTGCAGGTGTCATAGCTGGTATAAACTTGGAGAGTGTTGCCTTTAAAGTCTTGCAGCCTAGTTGATCCCTCCATTGAGGAGGTGAAAAACTGGTTGGTATTGAGAGGGTTAAACTTCAGCCCAGTGATGCTGCCTCCAGCTCCAATCTAACACAGGAAGAGAAAAGCCAGTGAGTGACGATGGCCCAGGAGAAGGAGGAGGCCTGGCGCACATACTCTGCCCAAGAGAAGTGCCAGGCAGGCAGCATTTGGGGCCAGGCCAGTTTACATGCCTAGACCCTGGGATGCTCTCCACAGAGCTCTTTGTTTCTTGAAGTTTTGGTTTTTGTTGTTGTTGTTTTTAAAACATATTTTTATTGATTTCAGAGAGGAAGGGAGGAGAGATAGAAACATCAATGATGAAGGAAAATCACTGATTGGCTGCCTCCTGCACACCCCCTACTGGGGACTGAGCCAGCAACCCGGGCATGTGCCCTTGACGGGAATCAAACCCTGGAACCTTCAGTCCGCAGGCTGACACTCTATCCACTGAGCCAAATCAGCTAGGCAAGTTTTTGTTTTAATTTTATTTTAAAAATTAACGTACAGTAAATTTGGTAGTTTTGGGTATACAGTTGTATGAATTTTAATACGTGTATAGACTTGAATAACCACTGCCAAAATCAGGATGCAGAACAGTTCCGTTACCCCCCAAAACTCCCTCATGTTCTCCCTTTGTAGTCATACCTCCCCCCACCTCTAACCCCTGACAACCACTGATCTGTTCTCCATCACTGGTTTTTGCCTTTGATAGACTGTCATATAACTGATCATATAGCATGCAGCCTTTTGAGACTAGCTGCTTTCATTTCATCAGCACGATGCCCCCGAGATTCCTCCAAGTTGCTGTGTGTATCTATAGCTGGTTCTGTCTTATTGCTGAGTACTCTATTGTGTGGCTGTACCACAGTTTACCATAGTGTTCTTTTTAGAAGAACTTCTGTCCAGAAGTGTGACTGGGTTAGGAGGGCAGGAGACAGATCTGAGCTTCTTCCTATTTTTTCCAAACATTCCAGATAATGATGATGAAAACAATCATGTAAACATCAATAACTTAACGTTATTAAGTTCTTATTATGCATCAGGCACTGTTTTAAGAATTTTACATCCACAAGTCCCTTCTCCACTTCTACCTTGTGCTACTATTCCAGCCTCATGGACCTCTTACACACAACTACTCCGCTCACTCAGCATGCTAACTGGCACTTGCCATTCCCTCTATAAACATTCTGACTGATGCCCATGGTCTGACAAACCCTTGCTGCTAGTAAGATAATCTTCTTCTACCACCAGTTGAGGCCAGTACTTACATGGGTTAGTCGTGTTTGTTCTTAAGCCTGTATATGCCAGTTTTACTTTTTATTATAATGATATAATGCAATTAAACATATAATTTAATCACATATAATTTATTAAATATTTAATTAAATATTTAAACTAAACATTTAAACATTCAATTAAACATGTAATTTAATTAAACCGATGAAGTACATGCAAAAAGAAAGACCATTGTTATTTCTATGAAATTATATTGAATGCTTTGGAAGAATTAGATAAAAATGAATTGCTAAAAGTAATAGTTGTCAAATTAAGCATGGGTGAGAAACTTATAATGGGAAATAATAAAAATTTCAAAAGAATCTGCAGTCAGGTTGCTTCAGGACTATCTTTAAATTATGTTTCCATTTTAGACCATATAAAGAATACATTATGTGTGCAGTTTATGTAAGACCAGGTACACCCTAATCAGTGACCCTTACTCCAGGAAAATGATATGCACTATGTCAAAGCATTGGTAACAAACACACACATACACATTTTAAATTAAAATGCATGAGTGTTCTCCTAGCAAGTGTGGACTTAGTGGTTTGACTAATTTTTACACTGAGGAAGACTAACAAAACCTGGACAAAATATGAAAAAGAAATATATTTGAGACTTCCAACTACAGTGATGGTGGGTTAGCCTGTATCTGGCCAACCTTCTTCTGAGAATAACTAGGAAAGGTAGATAAAACATGTATTTAAAGAATGTAAAGTGATGCAGCCACTTGAGAAAATAGTCTAACAGTTCTTCAAAAATTATCCCGGTCATAGCTCAGTGGTTGAACATCGACCTATGAACCAGGAGGTCACGGTTCGATTCCAGTCAGGGCACATGCCCAGACTGTGGGCTTGATCCCCAGTGGGGGATGTGCAGGAGGCAGCCGATCAATGATTCTCTCTCATTGATGTTTCTCTCTGTCTCCCTCTCCCTTCCTCTCTGAAATCAATAAAAACATATTTTTAAAAAACCACTAAACGTAGTTACCATGTGACTCAGCAATTCCACATCTAGATATATATCCAAGATACATGAATATATATATTTATGTAAAAGCTCATACACAAATATTCATAGCAGCATTATTTGTAATTAAAGGTGGAAAATCAATGACTCAAACATCCATCTCAAGAAGTTGTAAAATAGGAAACTAAAGCCAAAGAAAGTAGAAAAAAAACAGAATTAATGAAACAAAACAAATATACTGGGGAAAGTCAACACAGCCAAAAGTTGGTTCCATAAAAAGACCAATAAAATTGATATACCACTGGTAAAACTGACCAAACAGATGAGAAAGCACATGTAAGTAATTTAATAAATGGAAAAAGGGACATCACTATAAATTTTAGACACTTTAAAAGGTAAGAGGATCATAAACAATCTTATGCCAATGAATGTAAAAATTTAGATGAAATGAGCAAATTCCTAGAAAAATACAAACTTGCCAAAATGACAAAAGATGAAGGAGAAAATCTGAATAGTCTGATATCTACTAAAGAAATTAAATTCACAACTAAAAACTTTCTTGCGCCCTGACCCGTTTGGCTCAGTGGATAGAGCGTCGGCCTGCGGATTGAAGGGTCCCAGGTTCGATTCCGGTCAAGGGCATGTACCTTGGTTGCGGGCACATCCCCAGTAGGAGGTGTGCAAGAGGCAGCTGATCGATGTTTCTCTCCCATCGATGTTTCTAACTCTCTATCCCTCTTCCTTCCTCTCTGTAACAAATCAATAAAATATATTAAAAAAAAACACAAAACTTTCTTGCAAAGTAAATTCTAGATCCTGGTGGTTTCACTGATGAATATACTAAATATTTAAAAAAATATATCAATTTCTTTTTGAAAATTTATTTTCAAACTATCTCAAACTCAGAGAAAAGTTGTAATAGCACAAAGAACTATTTTTCTGAAACCATTTGATAATAAATTGGCAGCATGATGTCTCATTCATCCTCAAATACTTTACTATATACAAGGTGAGGCAAAAGTAGGCTTACAGTTGTTCGTATGGGAAATAATACAATAATTAAGAAATAATAATGCAAGAATAAACTCTGTGTTTTGCATACTCACAACTATAAACCTACGTTTGCCACACTCTGTATTTCCTACAAGAACATTCTCCTACATAACCGCAATAAGACCATCAAAACTTAGAGGTTTCTTAAGTAGTTCAAACTCATAGAAACAGAAAGAATTGCGGTTGTCAAGGGCTGGGGAGCAGGGGAAGTGGGAAATGGTTTTTAAATGAGTATACAGTTTCAGTTTTACAAGATGAAAAGTTCTAGAGATTTCTTGCACAAATAATGTCAATATAGTTAACACTACTGAACTGTATACTTAAAAATTATTCATATGATAAATTTTAGGTTACGTGCTTTTACCACAGTTTTTAAAAGGAGCAGTATTACTTGTTAGAGATATAATTGTAATTGTAAAAAATAAAAATATTTAAGTGTAAAAAAGAAATCTATAATAATAAAAGCGTAATATGCTAATTAGACTGGATGTCCTTCCAGGCGTCCTCCTGGATGACCTTCCAAACAAAGCTGGGACAGAGGGAAGCCTGGGTCCCAGGTGCCTGCCGGCAGCCTAAGGGAAGCCCGGGTCCTGGGTGTCAGAGAGAAGCTGGTGCCGGCAGCTGGGGGAAGGAAAGCCTACTCTTGCATGAATTTCATGCATCAGGCCTCTAGTATAACTAATAAATCAAAACAAACCAACCAACCAACAAAAAACCAATTAGTATAGTTTACCACATTAACCGAATAAAGGGGGAAAAATCATATGCTTACTGACATCAATAGATACAGAAAAGTATTTGATGAAATTCAATTATCATTCATAATAAGAACTTTTGGCAAACTAGGAAAAAAAAGGAACTTAATATGATAAAGGATATTTAAAAAACAAACAAGCTCCCAGGTATATATACAAAACAACTGAAAACATGTTCAAACAAAAACTTACACAGGAACATTCATAGCATTTGTATTAATAGCAAAAGGTAGTAAAAAAAGTAGCAAAAGGTGGGTACAACCTAAATGTCCATCAACAGATGAATGGAAAAATAAAATGTGGTATATCTACATGATGGAATAATACTCAGCTATATAAAGGCGTGAATATAGCATAGATGAACCTTGAAAACATTATGCTAAGTGAAGCCAGACCCAAAAGGACAAATAATGTATGACTCCATTTATATGAGGTACCTAGAATAGTCAAACTCACAGAGTCAGAAAGCAGATTAGTGGGCTGGGGAAAGGGTAATAGAAAGTCACTGTTTAATGAGTACAGGGTTTAATTTTGGAATGATGAAAAAGTTCTGGAAATGAATAGTGGTGATGATTGCACAACAATGTAAAAGTACTTGGTACACTTACAATGTTTAAAATGATAAATTTTATGTTATGTATATTTTACCACAATAAAAAGTAGCAGAAATTAATGTGATGATAAAATAGAAAAGCCTTCTATGATCAAGAACAAGACAAAGATAAAAGCCTCCAGACAAAGCACCCAGCGCATGCTCTCCCTCTGGGGAGCAGCCGGTGCCATTCCCTTCCCCATCTTCTTCTTCCACAGGCATGTATCTCCTAAACTCTAAGGGTCTCCACAAGACTTGCAACCAGGGAGCAATGGGCAGCAGCAGCTTGTCCCAGGCTAATCCCCTCAGCCTGTCCCAAGGCCCCATTTTCTCTGACTTCCCAGTGAGTCAAGGCAGCCCAGTTTCTTCAATGATAAGTCCTTCCTGTTTTACTATCCCCAGCTTTAATAAATGTACCCTCATAGTAAAAAAAAAAAAAGAACAAGACAAAGATGTCTGCTATCGCCAATATTCAACAACATATTACATGTCTTTGTCAATGGAATTAGGCAAAAAAGAAGTATAACAATGGCAAAAGAAAAAAAATCAAACTCATTATTTGTAGATGACAAGATTATGTAGGAAAAAATTTTCAAGCCTTAAATAAACTATATATTAAAATTAATAATGTGGATTTATGCTTCCAATCACAAACAGCACATTGGTGACAGGTAGGACAATACTAGTAGCCTAACATATATGTAATTGGAGTTCTAGAAAAAAAGAGAGGGAGGAGGAAAAAAATATTTGAAGAAATAGTGGTCTAAAGTTTTCCAAATTTGATGGCAGTTATAAACTAACAGATCCAAGAAGCTCAGTGAACCACAAGCAAAGGAAACATAGAAAAAGACACTACGAAAATCATAATCATTTTTAAAGCAGCCAGAAAAGGGAAAACTTATGAAAAGAGAAACATAAGAATGAGAACAGACTTTGCAGCAGACATCATTTAAAGTCTGAAAAAAAAAGCCCCTCAAAACCTATGAACCTAGAACTCTATACCCAGCAAAAATATCTGCTCCCCCAAAAGAAAAATACTGGCTTTTTAAGATAAACAAAAGAAAAAAAAATGCATCACCAACCAACCTACAATATAAGAAATGTTAAAGGCAGAAGGAAATGTTACCAAAAGGCCATCTGGATCACACAATGGGATGAAAAGCACTGGAAATGGCCAATTTGTAGGGTTTTATCAGGTTTCTTTTCTCATTTTAAAACTATCTTTAAAAGCTATCTACTCCATAACCCAGACACAAATAGGCATTTATTCTCGAAAAATAAAAATATATATCCACCCAAAGATTTGTACTTGAATGTTCATAGCAGCTTTTTTTATTTTTGCACTATCAATAACTGGAAAAAATTCAAATGTCCTTCAGCAGGTAAATTAATAAATAAATTGTGATATATTAATACACTGAAATACTACTCAGAAAAAGAAAAAGAAAAACTATTGATACCAACAAAAATGTAAATGAATCTTGAATAATTATACTAAGTGAAGAATCCAGGCCTAGCCGGCCAGCATGGCTCAGTGGTTGAGCATCAACATGTGAACCAGGAGGTCAAGGCTGATTCCCGGTCAGGGCACATGCCTGGGTTGCAGGCTCGATCCCCAGTGTGGGGCATGCAGGAGGCAGCTGATCAATGATTCTGTCTTGTCATTGATATTTCTATTTCTCTCTTCCTCTCCCTTCCTCTCTGAAAAAAAAAAAAAAAAAAAAAAAAGAAGAAGCCAATAGAAAGAATAGATATTATATAATGCCATTTATATAAAAGTCTAGAAAATGCAAATTAATCAATAGGGATAGAAAGCAGATCAATGGTTTTTAGGGGACAGGACAGAAGGAAGAAAGATTACAAAGGGGCATAAGAAAATTTTAGGAGTTTGGCTGGAGCGTGGATCTATGAACCAGGAGGTCCCCGTTTGATTCCTGGTCAGGACATATGCCCAGGTTTCAGGCTCGATCCCCAGTGAGGGGAGTGCAGGAAGCAGCTGATCCATGATTCTCTCTCATCATTGATGTTTCCCTCTCTCCATCTTGAAAACAATAAAAATATATTTAAAAAAAAGAAAACTTTAGGAGTGATGGATATGCAATAATGTAAGTAGAAATATGAGTGTGTGAATAATGTATACCTACACCGCAAGATGTACAAAGTGGGAATTTCAGGTAATAATTACTTGATTCTTTATACTTCCCTCCGTATTGTTTGAATTTCTTATGATGAACATAAATCATTTTTATAATGAGAATAAAATTTATATTCATTTTGAAAGTATAATACATGTTTCCTTCCCAAGGGTCTGAAAGATGTAAAGATGAAAGTCAAGGTAGGCGACTAAAGAAGTGACAAAATGAGGCGCTACAGTTCCCGCAGCCACTGGTCTCAAATCAACTTTCTGTTGTCAGTATTTGGGAATAAAAACAGTTTTCAAGATCACCATACCCTTCTTTGACAACCTGCTAGTCAAAGTTCAAATGTCCAGACCAATCTCCACAACAGTGTGAGGAAACTTGACTTAAAGGCACATTATAATAAAGGGTGATGTAAACCAAAAGCCTTGGCAAGTTCAAGACAGTTGTCATTCCCTGTTTTGGTTGGGAGGCTCTTCCCCTAGGATACCTTTAGGCTACATATTAATTTTCTCTATTCCCTGGATTTCTATAAAAATATAAATCTCTTCCTGCCTGAGCTTTGGTTCTGACTTCAAGTTAAAGCTGCCCTTCCTCACCAGAGCATTCTATATTGGCCCCTCTTGCCCCTTTGGCCAAGAGGGACCCTCTTTTCACAATCCAATTGCCCACAGCTGTTGCCTGAGCTTTCTGTTCATCCTGAGGTTGAAGCCTCGTGGTGGCTGGTACCATGAATCTGTCTCTTGCCCAGTGGGGTGAGCTGGGCCCTCCCCGGAGAAGAAACCTGGGTCCCCCAAGATATGTGATCAGTGCTGGGGGCCCCGCCAGCTGGCAAGGGGATCCCAAGGCAGGTGCTGGGCGTAGAGGCCATGGGGGCATAGGCCACCAAGGAGACAGAACTGAACCTCACATCACCCTGCTTGGCCCTGGAGGATGGCTGGTTAGCCAGAGATGGGTAAGATTCCTCAGGGAAGGAACAACCTAAGACAGGCACAGTCGCAGAGGGGCCATCAGGAGAGAACTTGGGAGTCAACAGAGGTGGGGCATAGACCCTCACCCCCCAACTTTGCAGGGGCTTGAACCCTCACCCCTTCTGAGGAAGGTCTCCTGCCCCCATGGCTGCTTCGCTTTCCATGCCCAGCTCAAATCGGGATCCAGGAAACAGAGACTTGGCCGACAGCAGCTGCCCTCTCACTGCAACAAGACTTGTTTGAGTTGTCTTGTACCCATGGTGTGGGGAAGTGGATTTTTGATATCTAAATCCAGCCTAGCACCAGGAATGCTCAGGGCCTACTCAAGAAGGCAAATAATCCTTCCCACTAATATTTACAGGGTAAAATAAGATTGTTGATAGAGTATTAAATTTGACAGTAAAATAGTAGTCAAGTTCTCAGACTAATTTAAATTGGCTAATTGAAATACTTATTCTAGAAAAAGTAATGGTACTGGACAAAAAGCTGTTCCTTAAGTGTTAACTAAAATTTTTATTGGTAGTTCATCTCATGGTAAAATTGCGTAACATGTAATGAACCTAAAGCAGTCATATTTTAGTACAAAAAATTAAAATTTAAAAGCTATCAAGACTATATTATAAAATTTCCAAAAGCCTCCTAATATTTAAATCAAAAAAGGGGGGGATAGTAGAAGAAAAATATCCTGTAAGTAAATTACATCTAGAAAATTTTTACTTTAGAAAATTAACTTTCATTTGTAATGCTAACAGCAAGACACCCATGAAAAACACACATGGTGTCAAAACAAGCCAAAGGAAAATCGTTTGGGCAAAAAAATGAAAAAGGATCCCAAGTCAAATTTATAGAAAAGATTCCTTTATTAACTTTTGGTTGAGAATATGTTTGTATATTTTCAGAAAACAACTCCAAGACCATGTGGATTCCTGCAACAGAGAGGAATTGCTCCAGCCATGAAGACAGAAGAGAAACAGTCCAGAGATGGAAGACGCTGATAGCAGTCAGCAGCTGTGCGTTGCTGCAGGTTGCCCAGGACCAAACCAGAGAGGGTCGGACCTGCATTACCACCATTTGTCCACCATCCAGAACTGAAATATCATTGCTGACATGTACACATAAGGAACTGTTTGACATTGAAATTGGGACTCAAAAGAACTGTTGGCCCAGAAAGAAACTCACTACAGACTGATTCATTTGCCTCTCAGCATAACCATTACTGCTTGTCCCATTTTCGGTTCTTATAAGTGTATTTCTAGTATCACATGATCTCACCATCTAGGGGAAATAATGAACATAAACTGATGAACAAAAACAGACCTGGAGACAGGGAAGCATCGATCAGACTGTCAAACCTCAGGGAAGGTAGGGGAGGGTGGGGGTAAGGGGGAGAAATCAACCAAAGGACTTGTATGCATGCATATAAGCCTAACCAGTGGTCACGGACAACAGGGGGGTGGGGGCATGCATGGGGAAGGGTTCGGGAGGGGAATGGGGGGATGAGCACAAATATGTGATACCTTAATTAATAAAGAAATTAAAAAAAAAAAAAGAATGCATAGCATGCCCCATAAACCTCAATCCAAGCTGGCAATCATTTGTTTTACAGGCAGTTAGCAAATGTCTATATGGGATATGCACTGTTCTATATACTAGAGATTCATCAGGGGAAAATTAATGACCCTGCTTTCTTGGTGGTAAATATTCTAATGCTCCATTAATCAATATATTTTGTCAATAATTATTAAAATCTGCATTAAAAAAAAATAAATAAAGCTGCCCTTCCCAGTCCTATCTCACAGCTGGGCAGGAAGACCACTGAGCACTATCCACAACACCCTGCCGGCTGCCTTTCTTCTGACTTTGGACACCTGTTTTCTTCAACATCCATTTCATACCTTGCATCCTAATCTCCCAAGCCTGTCTAACCTGGCTGTTTCCGATGGACTGCTTTAACTCTTCACTTAAGAGAATTCATTCTGGATTTATCCTTGACCTCTTCTATCTCCAAATCAGAGATGGAAAATGGTGAGCTGAAGAGGAATTCAGTTCACAGATGTGTTTTGTTTAGCAACAGAGCATGCTTAATTTTATGTGGTTCCTAACATGAAAAATCAGGATGTTTTAAATTGAAACCCTTGTGTACTATTGGTGGAAATATAAAATGGTGCTGTCACAATTTTTAACAGTATGGCAGTTCCTCAAAAAATTAAAAATAGAGTTACCGTATGATTCAGTAATTCCACTCCTGGGTATATACCCAAAAGAACTGAAAGCAGGGACTCAAAAGAGGTATTTGTACACCCCCATGCATAGCTGCATTATTCACAATAGCTAAAATATGGGAGCAATCCAAGTGTCCATTGACAGATGAACAGATAAGCTAAATGTGGTAAACACATACAGTAGAATATTATTCAGCCTTTAAAAGGAAGGAAATTCTGACACATACTGCAACATAGACGAACCTTGAGGACATCATGCTAGTTAGGTAAGCCAGTCGCAAAAGGATAAATATTGTATGATTTCACTTATATGACATACTCAGAATAGTCAAAATCATAGAGCCAGAAAGTAGAATGCTGGTTGCCAGGGGCTGGGGGATGGAAGAATGGAGAGTGTTTAATGGGTATAGAGTTTCAGATTTAAAGATAAAAAGTTCTGGAGAAAGTGAATATACTTAATGCCACTAAACTATGCATTTAAAAATGGTTAAATGCTAAATATTGTTGTATGTATTTCACCACAATTTAAAAATATCAGAACATTTCATGTAAATAACCAGGACTTCAGGCTCCTAAAAAAAATCAGACCTGATACTATGGGACCTAGATTCTTACATGTCAACCATCTCCAGTTTATCACTGACCCTACCACCTAACATCATTCTTTTATCTGTTTAGCTTCTTTAGTCATGTGAGTTTGTGTTTTTTGCTCTAAACCAGAGCATCACTTTTCATAGTGCAGCCCAGAATCCAGCTGGGCAAGCTAAGGGTCTTCTCTTTGGTGGAAGGGCCAACACCCCCACCTCTCAGTGACATGATAAATACCAGCATGATTAAGACCATCCCTGAAAAACTCTATCCCAAACCTTGTCCCAAACACACTCTGCCTTTCCTCCTTTCATCTCCATTTATGTAAATATTGTTCTTCCTCACTCTTCACTCGACCATGAAGTCTTCTCTATAGACCCTAATTTGAGAGAGGTTCTTCCTTCTCTCATGTTCAATAGCATTTAGCAGCTGTAGTACTAGTTATTGTGTATGTCTACATCCTATCTACCCAGCTACATGTCAAGCCCCTCATTCATTCAACAAATATAAAGCAGCTACTCTAGGCCAAACATCATTCTAAGCACTGGGGACAAAGAGGTGGACCAGAAAGACAAGATCCCTGCCATTGTGGAGCTTACTTTCCAGTGGGCAAAGTTAATAAATAGGCAACATATTTCAGATATTAATAAACATCATGGGGGAAAAGTGAAGCAGGGAGATATGGAGTGATTGGATGGCATGGAGGCTACTTTAGACAGAGTACTCTTTGAAGAAGTGTATTGAGCTCAGACCTGAATAATAAGGGAGAATCAGCCAGGAGACCATGAGAAAGAGTACTCCAGCCAATGGGAACAGCAAATGCCAAGACCCAGTTTCAGGAACAGAAATAGCCAGTGTGGCTAAAGTATAGGAAGTGAGGAAATAGAGCAGTACAAGATGAGGTCAAGAGTTATTAAGAGGCTTAGATTCTATTCTATGTGATGACTTACTAGAGCAGTGGTTCTCAACCTTTCTAATGCCTCGACCCTTTAATACAGTTCATGTTGTGGTGACCCCCAACCATAAAATTATTTTCGTTGCTACTTCATAACTGTAATTTTGCTACTGTTAATGAATCGTAATGTAAACATGTGTTTTCCGATGGTCTTAGGCAACCCTGCTAGCGGTTCTCAACCTGTGGGTCGCGACATTAGAAAGGTTGAGAACCGCTAGCAGGGTCGCCTAAGATCATCGGAAAACACAGATATTTACATTACGATTCATTAACAGTAGCAAAATTACAGTTATGAAGTAGCAACGAAAATAATTTTATGGTTGGAGGTCACCACAACATGAGGAACTGTATTAAAGGGTCGCGGTATTAGAAAGGTTGAGAACCACTGTACTAGAGGGTGATCAGTATTTTATACCTTCTAATATTTTAAGGGCAGGCACTCAATAAAAATTTGAGTATCATCATTTACTTGTTTGAAAATACCCACAGTTACTTTTGATGCCAATCATTTCCTTTTTCACTGGTTGACTTTTCATTCCTTCAACACTTCTTCAGCACAGTTATCTGGCACAGGGACTGCTCACCCCTTTAATGAAGGTGGGTTTGTCCTTTATGCCCAAGTTCCAGAGCATGATATCTCCCCCTTTGGAACCCACGGCCAGGGTGCTGGGGTGAGTTGGGTGCCATGTCAAGGATGTGGCCCTCCTGTCAAAAGGGGCAGCCTTTTGGAATATCCGGTAAGAAGCCAGAGAGTGCAAAAAGGACTGCTGGAGACCCTGAGCGAGAGAGAGAAAAGAATTAAGTTGAATTAAAATCCAAGTCCTATGTAAGCTGCCAATCTCTGCCTCCATAGATGAGCCCTAGGGCCAAGTCCTCCCACCAAAGGAAAACTAACTGCCTGGCTCTGTGCGTGAAAATATTTGAAATATGCATGAACTAATCTTGGAAAGCAAGAGGCAGTGTACATTCCAGCTGGGACCTTTACATATAGGCCAGACACCAAGGTAAGGGTAATATGATCACCCGGTGAACCAACTCAGCATCTAATTTTTAAGCATCCAGTTGTAAAAAAGCACCATGCAAACCCTTGTGCACTTCATTCAGCCAGGAAATGCCTCACCTTCTGTAGTGATGGCCAGGCAGTTCTGCCCAGCTTATGGTGATGGAGGGCCCTGACGATGCTCCTGCATTGTGGTGGGACCTGCAAGCTAGTCAACCTCTCCCAAAGGCAGCCTGAGTCAAATCTTCTGCTACAACCTGCCAAGTATAACATAGATATTTTCCTCTCCAATCTTAATGAAGAAAGGTTTTTTGCTGAAATCCCGGAAAGAAAGCCTTGTTTCATTTGGCATAGCCAATCTCTCCCATCACCTCCTAAGGCCTTTCCATGGTTTGCTCAGTCTCACCCAGCGCAAGAAATAAATAGTGAATAGGGATTCGCCCCCTTCCCCAGAATAGTAACTCTGAAATGACACCAAATGTGATTTTGCAGGGTTTCTGAGAACTGAGCCAAAGAAACAAAAATAAAGTATATGCAGAACTCTTCCTAGTTTGGTTTGGAAAACTCGTGATAAGGTTTTAAAATCACATAGATTGCGTAATAAAAAATTATGTAATAATTTTTCTACAGCACAGAAATGACTATTTAGGGAAAGAAGTGTCTTTAAATCCTATATTAAAATAATGTAGAGGGAACTAGTTGTTGGCCCAAGTCCAATCTGTTAAGGAAACCAGTAGGATCTAGCACATCTGACATGGCTCTAAAGTAACTAGGCTACTTTGGGAGAGGGAGATCCACTGAGACCAGGAACAAAGCAACCCTGGATTATCAAGATGTATTTGAGAATCTGATCTCTATGAATCCTGCCTCTTGACAACCAATTCTTTTTTTCTCGTGGACAAAAACAAAACAAAACAAAAAAAACCCACTTCATCAACAACCCCCTGCTCCAGTTTTTGAGTTCCCCCACTCTCCTTATAGCCCTAGGTTCAATCCCCAACAAACCTCACAGAAAGTGCTTTCTAAGGAAATTGAGGGCTCTCACAGCTAAAACTAAGGACCTACAGCTACACATATCACCAGGTAAGGGGGGATTATTTTAAGCAGTCCTGTGTGTCAAAATCCTGGTACAGCCCTAACCGGTTTGGCTCAGTGGATAGAGCGCCGGCCTGCGGACTGAAGGGTCCCAGGTTTGATTCCGGTCAAGGGCATGTACCTTGGTTGCGGGCACATCCCCAGTAGGGAGTGTGCAGGAGGCAGCTGATTGATGTTTCTCTCTATCCCTCTGCCTTCCTCTCTGTAAAAAAAAAAAAAAAAAAAAAAAAAAAAAAAAAAAAATCAATAAAAAATATCTTTTAAAAAATCCTGGTACAAAGAAGGAATTTGAAAAGTCTGTTTGTCTTATGTAATGGAACTCATCTGCCTCTTTTTGCCACCGGAGGGAGGTTAAGCCCAAACTCTATGGTGTCAAAGGATCTGCAGATGCACAGCTTGAGGCATCTGACACTTTGGACAGCCTCAGCAACCTAGAAGCCCCCATCCCCCGCTCCAGCCTCCTGCGTGAGAACCCCAAACGGCGGAATGATTAAAGCAGCAGGCGCGCAGTACCGGGGCCCTTCACACAGAGCTTCTTGGCCTCGGGCTCCAGCTCTCGGGGGCTTCTTCTCTTCTTGCTCTTGGGGCACAAAACCATCTCGAAGGGCTTCCGGGTTTCTGGGCGTTTCTTGGGGGCCATCGCGTCCTCCGTGCAAAGCGGTACTATGCCGTACGCAGAGATTATGGAGGGAAGACAGAGAAGACTCTGGGGAGAAAAAGGGTGGGGAGCAGGGAACTGGTCCAACTTCCCGCCAAACAAGCCAACTTCCCGCCTAACAGGCTCCCGACTTCCAACTACCTTGTAGTTCCGGCCCCGCCCTTCTCGGCCTCTCCCGGGAAGTTGGGGGCGCGCGCGGAGAGATGGGAAGTGTGTGAGGGGTGGGGCTCTTGGCTCCTAAAGAAATGGGATATCGCCTACGTATTGGCTCCGATCTATTCCAGCCCGCGGACTTCCCAGAAATAAAGATGGCCGCCAGGGCTAGGCCACCCAACCTGAAGCCTCTTCGGACGCGACGCTGCCAGGCCTCCGCGGGTCCTCAGACGACCACATGTCAATCAAAGATTAGGCTCCGCCTTCTCTATCTTTTAATTGGTGGTCACGCCGCTCGGGCTTTGCCATTGGCTGATCCGTACAGGAGAAAGGCGGCTTTGTAGAAAACTAGCGACTTCCCTGCGGATCGGTGTGGAGTACTTATATTCCTCCAGCTGAGTGGGATCAGTTTTCCTGTGGAGAGTGGTTGAAATGCGCAACTTTCTCCAAACCTGCGGAGTGTCCGCCTGGGGAGCAGCTGGGGCAATGATCCGCTGGAGGGCGTGCTGGCCAACCCGGCTTAGAGGTCTTATGTCCTGACTTCAGCCAAATGCCAAGGCAGTGAGCCTTAGAGGGTCCCGCCTGGCCCAAGAGGAGACAGTTTGGATGCACCCCACTTTCTGCGACGAGCCAGGTTGGAGCTGGGGTTAGTCTGGGACTGCTGGACCTTTCCTTCCACCCGCTAAGCCTGGTGCCAGGCGCTTTGATAAGGTGAGAGGAGACAAATGCATTAACGGTAGAGCCTGCACTGAAGGACAAGTAGGGATGGAAGACATTTCAAAATATTACTTTTGGAAAGGAATGAATGCTCCAGAAGAAAAATTGGAAAGTGCTGTTTTGATGGGAAGATAAACCACCAGCAGGGCAAGTTGGTTTCCTCTCCCCTGATGGCTTGTAGCTGTGTTTTCAGAGCTCTGTTACAAAAGCAACATGGCCCCCTTTACTCAGACTAGCCTTTAGTTTCACCTCAGTAGGGTGTTCATTTCTGGGGGACACTGAAACATAAGAGGTGACTAGGCCCCTAAAAGGTTTACAACATACGGAGAAGAGAAGAAAAATACTTGTGAAACAAGTCAAACAATTCAAGACAGAACACAGTTGAATACTAAATTGTGGCATGCCAACCAATACTTTTTAGATGCAATCAGAAAATAATCGAATGGAGAAAGAAGTATTTAAGAAAGTCTCACAGGGAAATTGGAATTTCAAGGAGTTGGCTGGGGGAAGGAGAAGAGAATCCCCATGGTAGGTATCCTCTGTTTCAATAAGCAGTAAATTCTAAGTTCAACTGTGTACAGGAGTGTCCCTAATGGTGTTTGGCTTGAGGGCATTGGTATTTATGAATAGGGTCGGAGACAGCCTATAGAGGAGAAAATTGATCACATTGAGAATCTGTGCAAAGTAAGAAAGGCCAATAAAGGGGGAAGTTGAATGGCAGGCAGAAGAATTCAAATTTCATTCATTCTACTGACATCAAAAACCTACTCGGGCCAAAACCGGTTTGGCTCAGTGGATAGAGCGTCAGCCTGCGGACTGAAAGGTCCCAGGTTCGATTCCGGTCAAGGGCATGTAACTTGGTTGCGGGCACATTCCCAGTAGGAGGTGTGCAAGAGGCAGCTGATCGATGTTTCTCTCTCATCGATGTTTCTGACTATCACTCTTCCATCCTCTCTGTAAAAAAAAAACAACAACAAACAAAAAAACCCCTACTCTGTTCCTGGCACTATATCAGTCAAAGAGAATGCTAAAATGAAAAATGCTCTTTGCCCCCATAGATTGTGCCTTTTAACAGACAGGTAAACCTACAATTGTTAATGGTGAATGGCACCAGATGTTAGACCATGGTCCTTGAATTTTAGCTGAGAAAGAATTCAGAGCCAAGACTCAAATACAAGCAAAAGTTTATTTGGAAAGTCACAGAGGTAGAACAAGTGAGCTGTGGAAGAAGTGAGCCAGCTGGGCTGTATGGGCTCAGAAAACAAGTTACAGAAGTAAAAGAAGGGCGCTTGGAGCTTAGAAGAAAAAGGCAAAGAAAACCTATCTGGGGGAAAGAGAGGAGGAAAAGTGAGGACATGCTCAGGCTTGGGAGGGAGAGCACTGAATTCTTTGAGGATTTTTATCTGCTTTCCAAAGGTGGGGATTTCAGGGGAGTATCTCAATCAAATATTCATCAACTTTTCAGGTGTGTCCCCTCAAGGTCATAGTCTGCACTGATAGTCATCACAGCTGGTCCTGATGTCAGCCATGGCGTCACCCTGGCTGGCCTTGCTGTTTTTCTGGGCCTGGAGCTGAAACACAAGTGAGGCCTAGATGTTATCTCTAGTTTGACCAAAACTCTGTCGTCAACAGACCCAAAGCTTCGTTCTTAAGATTTTTTGATGCAGGTCAGACCCTCATTGTACTGAGGGCTTAATGCTTAAGGAAGGGGTCATGCAAGGGCTTGTACGGGAGTCCTACTTTCTAGCCCCCTACTTCCTCCTCTAAGGGACTCAATGGCATGACTAGTATCATGCCAGGGGAGGAAAAGTTAAGGGAAGATCCGAACCTCATGACCATCGATATGAACGGTCAGGGAGACAAATTGCTTGATCAATGATATGCAATTGTCCGTTGCTAGGCACCTGGGGGCTTTCAGCCCTGGTGACTTTCTGTAATTGGCCCATTGCTCCTACTCTGCTCATGCCTGTCTGACTGCCTACTGTGTCACAACTACCATAGAGTGTGACAAGCTTAGTGAGAGAGGGAGCTTTGGGTTTTGGTGGGCTAGGGGGCAGAGAGAAAAGTCACTTTAAGCTTGGAGTGGCGTAAAGAAGGGACAGTGTCAAGGAAGTCTTCCCTGAGGAGGCAACACTTAAACTGAATCTTGAGAGACTGACGAAGGAGAGAGGGGAGGGAGAAATGGAAAGGCATGGAGGCAATAGTTAGCCATGATGGATTCATGAGCAAAGGAAATGCCCTGCTTAATGCTCGGTTTCCCCAGAATCTGTTTTTAGGATTGGGGAGTTTTCCCTGGTGGACTAAACAAACTACATGTGGCCAGTGGAAACCTTCCTCACCTGCTAGGAAAGACCTTTGTTTCAGGTTGTGCTTTGGGGCATTCTTACCCTGGGTTTTGCTTTGCTTCCCCCAGAAAATAACTGTCTAGCGGCTTGATGTTATTCATTCCCATCTGGTGAGCCATCAGGTGCAGGGTGGACAAAAGCATTTAATACATATTTTTTTATGCTGCTAATCAGATAATGAGGTGAATGGTGCAGCATTGCTCTGGTTTCATGCCATTGAGAGGCTGTGCCATGCAACCCCATTTATAGATGTTTTGGTCCTGTCTGTGACACAACCTTTGACATAAGGCATCACAAGGCAACTCATTCAAAAGTTGCTGGTGATAGCAAATAAAGGTCTCGTGTTCACACTGGAAGCTGGGCAGACCATGAGCATGACCCCAAACAATGCCAGTTTTTTTGATCAGCAAAACAATACATGGCTTAGGTGTTTTATCTGGAACAAATGATATAACACAGTGGTATAAGAGCATTGTTCTTAGACTATGTGATCTTGGGTTCATTATTTCACTTTTCTATGCCTGAGTTTCCTCATCATAAAATCACAGAGAGGAACGAGGTGGCTCAGATCTCTTTCAGCTTTAAAATCTGTGATCCTGCCCTGACCGGTTTGGCTCAGTGGATAGAGCGTTGGCCTTCGGACTCAAAGGTCCCGGGTTCAATTCCGGTCAGGGGCATGTACCTTGGTTGTGGGCACATACCCAGTGGAGAGTGTGCAGGAGGCAGCTCATCGATGTTTCTAACTCTCTATCCCTCTCCCTTCCTCTCTGTAAAAAATCAATAAAATATATTTTTTAAAAAATCTGTGATCCTGTGACTTGCTGTTAAAGCGACAGAAACCAGTGACCGCTTTGAACTCTGGCCTCCCTGCGGGAAATTTCCATCTAGTAGGAACCATTTTCCTGGTGCAGGCTGATACATGACTCTGATTCTGACCAAGCTGTCTGTGGATCCAAACATTCTGCTGAGACTGCAAAACCACCTATAATCCACGTGGATGGTGTGTGCAGGCTTCTCACACAGAGTTACTGCATCCAGTGGTTTGCAAATGACAGCCTCAAGGATTCTGCAGAGCTTGCAGGGAACTGAAGTTGAAATTCCTCCTAAAGGATTGGAAACAGACTGAATACAGCATTCAGAGTCCTTGCTGCTTGGCATCGCCAATACATATATAAGTGCCCAATATAAATAAATTTGTAATAATGCTAAATGAGGGCATGGCTCCCACCCTCTGGGAATAGCACTCATTTTCAAAAATACAATTTGGGGTAGCTTTGGAAGTGTCAGACAGCTGTGTAATTACCAAAAAACCTGCCTTCTGTCTACCATGGGGGAAGAGGCACCATCTCCACACTAAATTAGCATCCTGTCCTGGAATACCGTAGGTCCAGGATGCCAGGAAACTTCTCCAGGCAGCCAGATTTTCAGGGCAACTGCCAGAGTGCTGAAATACTATACATGAAAGTGCTCTGCAAACTGTAAAGTGTTCCACAAATAGAAGTTATATTATCTCCTTGTGGTACGTTATTTACTGATAAGGTCTAATAAAGGTAGTGAAGAAGCTCTCCGCTGTTCTCGCCAGTCAGATAACCATCATGGAAAGAACAGAGACCAGAGAATCAGGAATCAAAGAGTCAGAAACCAGGGTTTGAGTTCTGGCAGTGCCTTCTCCTTACTCTTCTGATGCCAGAGGGCTGTTCCAGGACTGCAGGAATCCCAAGTGACAGAAATAAAAATGGTTCCCTCTGTGTGACAGCCAAGCCAGTTCCCTACGTGTGGGTGGGTCATATGCTAGTGGGACTGGGAGAACTACATTTGCATTCCTTCCCACTCCCCTCTTCACGGCCCTGTTTTGGCTCCTGTGCCTACTATGACATGTTAACTCTAAAAGCCTGTGACAAAAAACTTGCCCAAGGAACCCCAGCTAAGTTTGTCCCTGTAGAAGAAGGCAGTGAGCTGCCTGGGTAACTGTGGTTCTTACTGGTGAAGCCAATAGCCTTGGGAGAGGGGGCGGGGGCGGGTAATCTTGGTACAATCTCCACGCATCCTTCCCAATACTCAAAACTCTGAGTGGGCATCCTCCCAGACACACTTACTGTATGCTACCCTTTGTGCTTGACTATCCCTGTGTCATTAGGCCTCAGAGTCTGAGAGTTTTGTCATAATTATAGGCCATCTAGAAATCCAAGCCACATTGGTGTTGGCAGCATGTAGGCTGCTGATCCATTCTGCAAAGAGACGCATTTGTGAAACTGGATGAAGAGAAACTCTGAAAGTCAGCCTGCTTTTCAAGTTCAGGAAGTACTTTACTAGATTCCCAAGGCTAACCGCTGTAGCCCTCTCCAGTCCAGTGCCATGAGTTGAATGGTGGTCCCTGAAAAGATGTAGTGACCTCCTAATCGCCGGAACCTGTGAATGTTACTTTATTTAGAAAAGATCTTTGCAGATGTAGTTAAGGATTTTAAGATGGGAGCCTGTTGCCTTCTTTGTAAACTGGGAAGAGTAAGTCCTACTGGATTGAGATGTTGAGAGGCTCAGGTGCCCGAGAGCTGAGCAGAATGCCTGTGTACCACAGACTCTGCAAACGCATGCACTCCCACTTCGCCACCCTGGGTCCTGCCTCCCCACAGGCACAGAGCTGCCATTATCAGAGTTGGCCCTACATCCAGTGGCCAAGTGTCCTTATAAGATTGAGACAGAAGAAGATGAGACACAAAGAGACGGACTGACATAAAGATGACCTGAAGACAGAGGCAGAGATTGAAATGATATGGCTATAAGCCAAGAGATACCAAAGATCATCAGACTGTCAGGAGCCACCAGAAGCTAGGAGGACAAGGAAGGACTTGGGGAGGGAGTATGGCCCTGCCAACACTTTGATTTTGGATTTCTGGCCTCCAGAACTGTAAGAGAAGATATTTCTGTTGTTTTACGCCACCCAGTTTGTGGTCATTTATTTCGACAGCCCTAGGAAACTAATAAACCCAAGCCCGTGGATGCTCAGCATCACCAAGTGGGAAAATCTCACACTGCGTTGGGGTCAGACACCCTCACATTCCCACTTCCTAGTTGCGTGTTTGAGCTAATCTTAGCACCTTCCTGAGCCTGTTGTCTTCTTTGTAAACTGGGAAGAATAAGTCCTACTGGACTGGGTTGTTGAGAGCCTCCGGTGACCAAGTGCTAAGCAGAATGCCTGTGTACCACAGACTCTGCAAACACATGCACCCCCCCTTCGCCACCCCAGCCCTGCCTCCCCCCAGGCACAGAGCTGCCTTTCTGAGGTTGAGTTGCATGGTTTTTTCACCTTCCCTCACATCTCAGAGCTCATCCATGATGTCCAGAATAGTACCTGGCCCCTCCTTCTTGACACAATCATTTGGACATCTCCTCAGTATCTCAAACCTAATGTGTCCAAGAGTGAAGTCTTGATCTTCCTTTCTCCCCCTGCCTCTTTCACATTCCCCCCATCTCAGTAAATAGCACTTCAAGCTAAAAACCAGGGAGTCATATTTTTCCCTTGTTTTCATTTATCTTTATTTTTTAACTTTTCATTTTGAAATAATCTCAGACTTACCAAGAGTTGCATAAAGCTTACAAAGAATTTCAATATACTCTTCCATAATTCCACAAATGTAACACCTTACACAAGCATAATACAATTATCAAGGCAAGGATATTAACACTAATAACACTACTATCTAATCTACAAACTTTATGCAAATTTTGCCAAGTGCCCCCCTAATGTCTTACTCTGGTCCAGAGTCCACTCCAAGATCTCAGGTTGGGAGCCACTTTGAAATATCTCTCCCCGCTTAGCATCCACATGTAACTCATCAGCAAGTTCTATTGATTTCCCCACATACTTCTTCAATCCCTACACGGAGTACCTCCACGGCTACCACTCTAGAAAAAGCCACTTTGTTCTTGCACCTTTGACTGTGGCAACCTCCTCATTGGTCTCCCTGCTATTCATCTCCCTCTAATCCAGGCATCAGCATAGTTGAGAGTAAAGGGCCTGATCGTAAATATTTTAGGCTTTGCGGGCCATACAGTCTGATGTAACTATTCAACTGTGCAAAAGCAGCCGTAGACGCTTTGTAAACAAATAAGCGAGACAGTGTCCCAAGAAAACTTTATTTGGGGACGCTGACATTTGAATTTCCTGTAACCTTCGCATATCAAAATATTATTCTCCTTTTGATATTTTTCAACTGTTTAAAAATATAAAACCGATCCTTAGCTTGTAGGTGGCCCAGGCCACAGTTTGCTGATCCCCCTGCTCTAATCTATTCCTCACACGACATCCAGAAACACACCGAGGTCTCTCTTCTGCTTCATTTCTGCACTCAGAATAAGACACTGCCTGGGGTGTCTCGGTTACTGCCCGGCCCTCTTACCTCCCCCTCTCATTCACCATGCCCTGCCCACTCTACCCTTCTTCTCTAGAAGGTCATCTCCATGTCGTGGCCTTTGCACACATCAGTCCTTCTAACTAGAATATTCTCTTAGGTTCCCTCTTCACCTAGATGACTTATACTTGTCTTTTGGGTTTTGGGGGCTTTTGTGGGTAGAGAAGCTTCAACTTCCAGAAAGGTCTTCTCTGATCCTCCCATGTTCTTAATGCTCCCTTTATTATTCTCTCAGTACCATGTCCTTTGAATGTTTCTGTTTCCCTTAAAACACTTACCACAAAGGGTAATTATGTATTTGGGCCTTAATTTGATTTTAGTGGAAAACTCCATGAAGTCAGGGACCACGTCTGCCTTGTTTGCCTTGCGGACCAAGCACCAGGCATGGTGTCTGGCATAGTGGGTGTTCCATGAACGGCAGACAACGGAGTGGATTTTCCACTAGAATGAGGACCCTGTGGACTCCAGGGAGGGGCCCACATGAGCCAGGGCAGGCTTCCTGAGCAGAACCCTCCTGTACACCTGGGCTATGCAGAGGCATTTCCGAGTTGCCCTTCCAACGAATCTGCTCCAGGCAAATTCCTGACCCTGGAGAAGCTTTCATTAAAGGCCCCACTCTGAAACCTGCTATGCATTTTCACTCTAATGTCATCCATCTGCTGTTCTTCCTGCGTTCCAACACAGAAATAGCCTCCCCCACGGAGGTTAACCCTTCTCAATAACTCTGGGGTTGCCCGAGATCTTAAAAACATAGCTGTTGAATCAGAATACTTTATTCAGCTGCCAGTCAGGAATGCTGGGGCAATGTCCAGAGGCCACCGAGAGAAACACAGCAGCCTTCAGCCCTCTGCCCACTCTAATCTACCCTCTGCAGGGTTGCCAGAGTTACCTTTTATCTCGTCACTCTCACCCACACTGCCCACTGCCTGTAGGATAAAGTCCACATTCTTCAGCCCACCTTGCAAAGCTTCACCATTCATTCCATCCCAACCTATCTTTCCAGCCTCATCTCCCATCTGCCTCCACCCAATCCTGAACTCAATATTCTAAACATTCTAGACCAGAACTGTTCAATTCAGTTGCCACTAGCCTCTTGTGGCTATTACATTTTCAGTTAATTAAAATTAGATTAAATTTGGTGAATCGGCCGCCCGCCGCCCCCGGGCACCCGGCGAGGGGCAGGGCAGCCCCCAACCGGCCCGGATCGCCCCGCTCGCGTCTCCCGTTTCCCGGGAAGTTTGTCTCTGTGCACCGCTGTGCCAGCCACTCCCAGGAGCCCCGCCGCCTCGAAGGTTTCCCCCACAGCCCCAGCGGGCCTGGCCAGGCCCCAAGCGTAGGATGGGGCTCCCCCTAAGAGGGCCGGTGGCAGCCAGAACTGATACAGCCCCCCTGGTCTGGGGCCAGGACGACAGCTGAGGAGGGTGGGAGTATCTGAAGCCATGACTGGTGCCTCAGTGAAAGTGGCCGTGAGGGTTCGGCCCTTCAGTGCCCGTGAGACCAGCCAGGGTGCCAAGTGTGTGGTCAGCATGCAGGGCAGCACCACCTCCATCATCAATCCGAAACAAAGTAAGGATGGCCCCAAAAGCTTCACCTTTGACTACGCCTACTGGTCACACACTTCGGCTGAGGCCCCCCAGTTTGCATCTCAGCAACAGGTATATCGGGACATGGGAGAAGAGATGCTGCTCCACGTTTTTGAAGGCTACAACGTGTGCATCTTTGCCTATGGGCAGGCCGGGGCTGGGAAATCCTGCACCATGATGGGGCCAGAGCCAGGGCCGCAGGGCATTGTGCCCCAGCTCTGTGAAGACCTCTTCTCTCGTGTTAGTAAGAACCAGAGCGCTGAGCTCTCCTAGTGTGTGGAGGGGAGCTATATGGAGATCTGTTGTGAACGGGTACGCGACCTCTTGAACCCCAAGAGTCGGGGTGCTCTGCGGGTCCGGGAGCACCCCATCCTGGGCCCCTACGTGCAGGACTTGTCTAAATTGGCTGCGGCCTCCTATGCAGACATTGCCGACCTCATGGACTGTGGAAATAAGGCGAGGACTGTGGCTGCCACCAACACGAATGAGACCAGCAGCCGTTCCCATGCCGGCTCCACCGTTGTCTTCACACAGCGTTGCCATGGCCAGCTCACTGGGCTGGACTCGGAGAAGGTTGGTAAGACCAGTTTGGTGGACCTTGCTGGAAGTGAGCGGGCTGACTCCTCAGGAGCGGATGCGCCTGAAGGAAGGTGCCAATATAAATAAGTCCCTGACTGCTCTAGGGAAGGTGATCTCTGCCCTTGCGGATATGCAGTCAAAGAAGCGGAAGTCGGATTTTGTCCCTTACAGGGACTCTGTGCTCACCTGGCCACTCAAGGGGAATTTGGGTGGGTGGGAACTCACACACAGCAATGACTGCAGCCCTGAGCCCCGCAGACATCAATTACGAGGAGACTCTCAGCACCCTCAGGTATGCTGACCGCACCAAGCAGATCCGCTGCAATGCCATCATCAATGAGGACCCTAATGCCCGGCTGATCCCGGAGCTGCAGGAGGAGGTGGCGCGGCTGCGGGAACTGCTGATGGCTCAGGGGCTCTCAGCCTCTGCTCTGGGAGGCCTGAAGGTGGATGAGGGGAGCCCTGGAGGTGCTCTGCCAGCTATAGCGTCTCCCCCTTCCCCTGCTTCACCCTCATCTCCCCCCACACACAATGGGGAACTGGAGCCATCATTCTCCCCCAATGCTGAGCCCCAGATTGAGCCTGAGGAGGCCATGGAGAGGCTGCAGGAAACAGAGAAGATCATAGCTGAACTGAATGAGACCTGGGAAGAGAAACTACGCAAGACGGAAGTCCTGAGGATGGAGAGAGAAGCATTGCTGGCTGAGATGGGGGTGGCTGTCCGGGAGGATGGGGGAACCGTGGGTGTCTTCTCTCTGAAGAAGACTCCCCACCTAGTGAACTTGAATGAAGACCCCCTGATGTCAGAATGTCTGCTCTACCACATCAAAGATGGCATCACCAGGGTTGGCCAGGTAGATGTGGACATCAAGCTCACCGGGAAGTTCATTCGGGAGCAGCACTGTGTGTTCCGGAGCATCCCTCAGCCGGACGGAGAAGTGGTGGTCACCCTGGAGCCTTGTGAAGGAGCCGAGACCTATGTCAATGGGAAACTTGTGACTGAGCCACTGGTGCTGAAGTCAGGGAATAGGACTGTGATGGGCAAGAACCATGTTTTCCGCTTCAATCACCCGGAGCAGGCACGGCTGGAACAGGAGCAAGGGGTTCCCCCACCCCCAGGACCACCCTCTGAGCCCGTGGACTGGAACTTTGCCCAAAAGGAGCTGCTGGAGCAGCAAGGCATTGACATCAAACTGGAGATGGAGAAGAGGCTGCAGGACCTGGAGAATCAGTACCGGAAAGAGAAGGAAGAGGCTGACCTTCTGCTGGAGCAGCAGCGACCGTACGTGGACTCTGACAGTGGGGATGACTCTGACAGGCGCTCCTGTGAAGAGAGCTGGAGGATCATCTCCTCTTTGAGGGAGCAGCTGCCACCCACCACAGTCCAGACCATCGTCAAGCGCTGTGGCCTGCCCAGCAGTGGCAAGCGCCGAGCCCCACGCAGGGTGTATCAGATCCTGCAGCGTTGGCGGCTGCAGGGCAAAGACCCCCGCTGGGCCACCATGGCTGATCTGAAGATGCAGGCAGTAAAGGAGATCTGCTATGAGGTGGCCCTGGCTGACTTCCACCATGGGCGGGCCGAGATCAAGGCCCTGGCCGCCCTCAAGATGCGGGAGCTGTGTCCGGGAGCTGTGTAGTACCTGTGGCCAGCCAGAGGGTCCCGGGGAGGCCTGGAGGGCCATGGCCTGAGATGTCTGGGACACAGTGGGCGAGGAGGAAGGCAGCGGAGGTGGAGGTGGTGGTGGCGAGGAGGGAGCCCGCGGGGCAGAGGTGGAGGACCTTCGGGCGCACATCGACAAGCTGACCGGGATCCTGCAGGAGGTGAAGCTGCAGAACAGCAGCACGGAGGACCGGGAGCTGCAGGCCCTGTGGGACCGCATGCTCCGCATGGAGAGGGTCATCCCCCTGACCCAGGATCATGAGGATGAGAATGAAGAAGCCAATGAGGCCACCTGGGCCACGCCCCCAGGGTCAGAGGTAGCAGAGGAGGAAGCCCCCAGTGACCACGGGCCCTCAGCCCGGCCTACTTCGCCACCCCTGTCCAGCTGGGAGCGGGTGTCACGGCTGATGGAGGAGGACCCTGCCTTTCGTTGTGGCCGCCTTCGCTGGCTCAAGCAGGAGCAGTTGCGGCTGCAAGGACTGCAGGCCTCTGGGGGCCGGGGTGGGGGGCTGCGCAGGCCCCCAGCCCGCTTTGTGCCCCCTCACGACTGTAAGCGGCGCTTTCCCTTCAAGAGCAACCCCCAGCACCGGGAGTCCTGGCCAGGGATGGGGAGCGGGGAGGCCCAGCGCCACCCCAATCCCCTGAGGAGGTTACTCTCCCAGTGGTCACCCCTGCCCGCAGGCCCCCAAGTCCCCGAAGGTCCCACCGTCCCCGCAGGAATTCCCTGGATGGAGGGGGCCGATCCCGGGGAGGGGGTGCTGCACAGCCTGAACCTCAGCACTTCCAGCCTAAAAAGCACAACTCTTATCCCCAGCAGCCCCAACCATACCCGGCCCAACGGCCCCCAGGGCCTCACCCCCACACACCACTCCCCCGCCAATGAAAAGGCAGCGCTCAGCCCCTGACCTCAAGGACAGCGGGGCAGCTGTGAGGCCACGTCCTGGGCAGAGGGGGCCTGGTGGGCCCCTTGCTGGGAGGAGAGAAGATGCCTGAGATGCTGCTTCCCCACAAGCCTTGGGGCAGGGAAGCCCTAGAGATGCGAGAGAAGGTTCGGGTAGGTGCTGGATGACCAGGTGATGGGCCGGAGGCTGCAGGAAGGAAGAGGGCACGGAGATGCCAGGAGCAACCCAAGTGGAGGAAGACATGGGAAGCTGCCTGGGGGCCGCCCCTTGCAGAGGGGAGCCCCACAAACGCTGCTATGAGGGGGGGGGCTGGGTGCTGTGTAACCAGTGTTTGACTTTCTTTTCAAGTGGGGGTGATGGGGAGAGAACCTAGGGTGAGGCACGTTCTCTTCCCCAGCCCTTGTCTGTCTGTCTGTGGTGGTTTCTGTTTCCAGGGAGGCGTGGTGGGATCATAAGTCATTCCCCTCCCCTTCTAGGCCTCCTGCTGTAAATGGAGGACCTGTCCGGTTTCTGGTTTGGCTGGGGTCCCATGAGGGTGTGGGGCCCTTCAATAAAGCATAGCAAACAGAAAAAAAATAAATAAAATTAGATTAAATTTAAAATTCAGTTCCTTAGTCACACTAATCACATTTCAATGGCTGCAGGATTGGACAGCAAGGTTACAGAATGTTTCCATCGCTGCCAAAGATTCTATTTGGACAGCACTGTTTTAGACAATAAGACCCACTCACCATCTCCTAAAAGACTCTTTATTTTAATTATACAATTTACACATAAGTACATTCTCACTCTTAATTTTCCAACCTTACAAAAGTCTCCTTTACCAATTCTATACCTCTCACTAGAGATAATCACAGACATAAATTTGGTGTAAATTCTCTCTGAATATTTTGTGTGTGCTGCACTTTGCTTTTTTCACTCAACAGTGCCTTAGAGATCTTCATATAACAACACATCTCTAGACGCCATTATTTTAGGTACTGCACAGTAATCCAAAGCATGAATGAACTTTAGGTTAGGTTATTTCACCCTGGCACTCCTATGGGACATTTGTTTTCTGTTTTCCCTTATTGCAAACAATACTATATGCAAACATTGTTGTGTGTCTTCATGCACTTGTACACGATTGTCTAGGGTAGACACCAAAAAGTGGAATTGCTGGGTCATATGCTAACACCCCTGGGGCTTGGCACACCCTGGTACTCCCGCCTAGAACGCCTCTCCACATGACTAATTCTGCTCATCGAGACCCATCAAAGGCCCTGTGAAAGGCAGTCTCTTCTGTCTCTCTTCTCCCAAAGTACTTCATGTCCACAGTGAATCATTATTGTACACTTAGAGCTCTGCCTTATTTATCTTTGTATTCCCAATACCCTAGCATAGGGCTTCGCATAGAGCAAAAATTCAAATGTTTTCTTGGCTGGATAAATGAATGACTAAATAAATAAACAAGTGAAGGCACAGGGGTTAGGACATTCCAGATGCTCAAGGTGAGTGAGTCTGTGAATGTTTTGAACTTGGGCTTTGGAGCAATCTGCCACCTGGTGCCTCAAGCCAAACCACGTCTCTAGGTTTCTGTCTATCCAGCCCTCTGACCTTGGGCATCTCATCTTGAAGCCTGTTCAAGCCGGGCACTCCACCGAGAGAGCAGTGTGAGTGTGCAGGGGCCCTGGCTTTGGAGCATAGAAATCTGAGCCCTGGGGGCAGCACTCACAGGGGGTTGTCTCTCAAGGACAGCTCTGTCTTTTTCCCTTTTGAAGCAGCTTGGTATGCTCTGGGTTTGGGTTTATTTTTTCTCCCTGTGGTACCTTAGGGGCAATTAAGATCAGCTGCAACATTTCTGCTTTCTGCTTCCAGATTGAACCCAAGGGAAGCCAGATGTTTTACACCCGCCATCCACTCCTCGTGATCTCATTAACAGCCGTTTTCTGAGTCTCTGTGACCTGGCTTCCCCACATCCCAGGGCCTGGCTTGCAGCCTTTATTTTTAATGGGGTTTTAATAAGTGGCTCCTGTAATTAATTTCATTCGTGTGTTTTCACACTTTCTGTCTAGGTGCCTGAAGGCCCTCAGGCACCAGGTGGGATGTTAACAGATTTTAAATAACACAAACCACTGTGATTGTCATTAGACACTACCCCAGCTCCTCTCATTTGCAGTTGTTGTACAATCCGTAATTAGCTGGGGCACACGGCCCATTGGGGAGGTCAGCCCGTCACCTGTCATGTTTTCTAGAGGTAGAAACAGACACGGAGAAAAGGGACTTGTCCAAGACTCAACAGAGAGTGGGTGCTGAGCCTGTTTCAGAAGTTCATCCTGCTGGGTACACACCCTTGTGAGAGCCAAGGGCCCACTACTCAGGTACCGTTCGCCAAGCGGCTTGAGGCCTCAGACCAAAGGTCTTGGGTGCCTCACCGGGTCTAGGGGAGGCAGTTTCGCCCTCTCACCGGGACTGCGGAGCAAGTCCACCCTCAGCAGCTCATACTACCACCTGCAATTACCCTCATTCATTCCCTTCTGGCCCTTTCCATTTTATGAGCGGATTTCATCTGCACAAAGAACGCGCCAGTAATTCCGGATTTAGAAACATAATTTCGCTATTTTTAAAGCTACCGTTTAAAAATCCGCGCACACGTACTCACACTCCTCTGGGAGTGTGTGTGTGTGTGTGTGTGTGTGTGTGTGGTGGTGGTGGTGGTGGTGGTGGTGGTGGTGGTGGTGGTGGTGGTGGGCGGGAGATGCGTATCAAGTGCGTAAGAACAGAGAACGCGTGACCCTGGGCTTCCCAGAGCTCTGCGTCCTCCCCGCGAGGGCGCACTACTGGGAGGGCACCCGGGCTCTCCAGCCCCGAGCGAATTTGCGCGGTCTGGATCCTCGGAGCGCCAGGGCGTCCGACCTCGCCGGCCTGAGCCCCCTCTCGCTTGCCAGGCGGAGGGCGCGGCCGCCAGGTCACCAGCGCACGAGCGAGCGGGAGGGGAGGGGAGGCCGAGCAGGTGGCGATTAGGTCAGCTTCGGAACATTCTTGGGCCGCTCCAGTGGATATAAATAACAGAGGGCAGGCTCCGAAAAAATGCCGGGGTGGGGATACGCGGGCGAGAAAGAAGGGATTTATTTAGGGTGGGGTGGCATCGTGGGGATCTGGAAAAATCCACCCAAGCTGGTGACCGACAAAGGCGGTGAAGGGGCGAAGGGACTTAAAAGTGAATAGCGACACAAAATCTGGGAATAAGAACACGGAGGAGGCGGAGCTCTTGCTTTTTTGCCCCACCCCTACCGCGTGTGGGTCCCAGGCTTCAGCATGCGCCTCAGATTGGCAGGCCCGGCTGGAGTTGGAGTCCTGGCCCCGCCCCACTGCCCATCTCGTGCAAGCCGCTGAAGGTATCTGACCTCAGTTTCTGCATCTGCACAATGGAAAGCCTCATGCTTACAAGGGGATGGCTGTGAGCTACGTCGGAGCTAACTTCTAAGAAGGCTGTGATCTGCAAAAAAAGTAAGGCAGTGTAGCCCCCAGACCCCCCTCCAAAGGGTATCCATGCGCCGATCCTTTCCCGCTTCCACAGGTCTCCCAGACTTTGCAAAAGCCGGGGAGGGGCAAAGCTGAAATCGGACTCCCTGCAGCGGCTCGGCGCCACCCTGGGGAGTCGGCCCTGGCACTTCCCACGCGGGAGCCGCGACTCACGGCCCGCGTCCCGGGAGCCGCCGGGAGCCGCCGGGAGCCGCGATGCCAGCGGCCCCGGCGCCTGCGAACGGACGGTGGGGTTGGGGCCGCGGTAGCGAGGAGAGGGCGGGGCCGGGGGCTGGGCTTCCCGGGGGAGGGCCCGGAGCGCTCCGGGAGGCGGCGGTCAGGGCCCCGGAGCGTCAGGACTCCAGCCGGAGCGTGGCCGGACCCCAACTCACCGAAGCGCGCAGGGAGGACGCGGTGAGTGCTGCAGCGCGGGACCGCGGGAAGGTGGCGGCGGCAGCGCCGGCTCGAGCCTGCCTTTCTCTCCCTCCCACTCCTGAAGTTTGCAGTGGGACCGACTCCCGCCCCCGGAGCCCCTGGCCACCCCGCTCGGTGCGAGGACGGAAAGAGTTGCCGCTGAACCGAGGGGGTGGCTCATCTGCGGCGGCGGCGTGCACCCTGAAATGTCCGAGGCCGGCCGGGGGGAGGGGGCTTCGGGACTGGAGGGCCACACCATCTCCTGGGGCCTCTTCAGGGCTCCAGATCGTCCTGGGGCCCCAGAAAGGGCCTTCGCTCCCCGGCGACCCTTTTGCCCTCTGCCAAGAGCTCCAGTTCCTGGGGCCGCTGCCCCGGCCACCATCTCGAGTCCACGGCGGGGCCCCTTCCCCTCAGCAGTGATCGGCCGGCCCCACCCCCGCCGAGACCGAGTTCAACAAGTTTGGCCAAGAAGTCCTAGAACCTCCATGGCTAGGCCTGGCCTGGCAGCTCCGCTTGGGCTTCATGGCTCTGAGTTGTGCAGCACCCGGCTGGCAGGAGGTGCCGGTCGAAGGGCGACGTCCACAGAGTTGAGAGCAGAGCCCGCCAGCCCCTGGGCTCCGAGGTTTGGTGTGGAAGCTCCGGGTTTGGAGTGCGTCATCGGGGAGCAGGCACCTCGGCCGGCAGGTCGGGTTTCCAAAAGTGCCCCTTTGTTATGCCCCTCCCAGGCCCTGCCTCCTCCCCTTTCCCCGCGCCACCCCCTTCCCCAGCCTCCCTGGCCACTGATTCCAGCCGCTGTAGCCTAGGTGGCCCTGTCTGGGCCAGTCTACCGCCCCCCTCCGTGCCTTCACATGAGGGCTGCCGGCCCTCCGGGAGGGGCAGCTGGAAGAAGAGGCTCTTGGGTGCAGCCTGTGACTCAGGACAGGATGGTTGGGCAGGGCAGGATGGCAGTGCTCCCTCCCAGGGGCTTGCCCCCAGCTTCTGGGAAGGGGGAGGGCAGGTCTGGGCAGGGGTTACCTACCTGCCTCACGTAGGGAGAGTGGGTTCTTCCCTGAACCCCAGGATTCCTTGCCTTGGCCCAGGCAGCTATGAGGAGACCCTGCCAAGCCCCAGCCGACTTCTCAGGGTCCAGTAGTTGCTGACTCCCTGGGCTGGGAAGCTTTCATTATCTGCTTTCTGAGTTCTTGCCTGAGGCAGAGTGTTCTGAGGACTGTTCTGGGTCTCTGCTGAGATTGGGAGGTTAAGGGTGCTGGCCATGCTCAACAGGGGCCAAGGTGCCAGGCCCACTCCTACAGCTGGGCCGTGGGGCCTGGCTGTGCCTGGGGCTTGGTCTTGTGTTTGCTCTGGGAGGCCGGAGGGAGCAGTGCCAGCCCTGCACACAGCTTGCTCTGTTCTGGGGCCACAGAGAGGGGATGGGTCGGGGGCAGCTCTCCAGGGAGCTGGGAGCATGGAGGCTGGGGCGGGCAGGGGGCTGGGGCCCCAGGATGCCTCACTGGGACAGCACCAAAGGCCGGTGATTTACAGCTGCAGCTCTGGTTCTCTCCATCTGCTTGGCAAGTCCTTTCTGGGCAAATGGGACAGACTCAAGAGGAAGCAAGGTGAAGTGCTGAGGAGCCGGGTGGGGTTATGCTCTGCTCTGTGCCCAGGCACCTCCCTTGCAGGCCTGAGCTCTCCTGTTAGCTTAGGGGTGGAAGCCCACACAGGCCAACCTTTCCCACAGCTGCTGTAGCCATGGGTTTCCTGGTCTTCAGGGGAATGACATTTGTGTTTTCATTCAACTACTAACTCCAGTGTCTGGAGGAACCCAAATTGGACCCTCAGGAAGTCTGTCAATGACTGCGGACAGATCCTGTGGGATTTATACCCTGACTGAGGGGTCAGAGGGGCTGTGGGAATGGGGATGGCAAGTGGGGCTGTGGACAAGTGCCTCGATTTGAATTTGGAGGAACGGGTAAAGTTCATCAATGTGGAGGGGGCACTGCGATGAAGCCTTGCTTGGGGGCAACAGGCACATTCTGTCCTCAGTGGGCCTGGCGGAGTCCCCTGGGCTTGCTCAGAGGAGGGCGCGATTTCCTTCTGGGAGCCTGAGTCGTTGCTGCGGACAGCTGAGACCCTGCACAGAGGCAGGAAGGGAGTGGCCACGTGCCACTGTGTCCTCTAGCCCCTGGGGTGGTGGCTATGGGTTGGAATCCGCCTTGCCCTGCTCTGTGATTCTGGAGAATACTCTTATAACTGGCCCAGTCACCTGTCTGACTCCCTCATGCTGCCTCAGACTCTGAGCTTTTTGAGGGTTGGGGCTGAGTTGCTCATTACCCACAGAGCCCTGTGGGACCTCAGATGCTGTGACCAGAATGAGTGTCTCCTTGTGACTGTCAGGCCCCTCACACTGCTGTTCATTGCTTGGTTTGAGAGTTATACCAGCCCTGGCACAGAAACAGACCAGGGGGCAGAATTTCCATCTGAGGAGGGATCTGAGGCTCCCTTACGAGGGGACAGTAAAATGCACTTGTTCAAGCTTCTTGGCCAAGATAGGATTCAGGCCTCTGAGCTCTCAGCCCTTCCCAGCACAGGAAGGAGTGGCTGGGCACCCTCTGACTTGGCTTGGTCTGGAAAAGGATCTCCTTGTTGTTCAAGGCAAGGCAGCAGGACCCCGGCTGGGGCAGGCGTCCTCTTTCTCATCTGCAGTCAGGGTGGTGGGGCCCTCTGCCCACCACCCACCCCCGCCTGCCATCTAATCCCCAGCTGGATCGTATGACCTGCCTGGCATTCTCCTGGCTGGAATCTGGCTCTTCTGACAGCAGTTGCTATATTGGGGGAGCTGGGCACCGCCCTGGACGGTCTGGGTCCCCGCCCTCACCCCCTGCTTTGCTCTCATTAGCTTCAAGGCAGAGTCACAGTGGCAGCTTTGAGAGTTGGACAGCGAGTTCCCTGAAGTGATCTCTAGGCTCCAGGTACATGGGATGGGATGGGGGAGGGCAGACCCAGGGTAAGAGAAGGAGCTTTGAAACTGCCATCTTTGCCCCTATCCTGGACCCTCTTGGGGACTTCCAGACCCCTGCCTGCTAAGTCCTAGTTACAACAGCTCCTTGGGTGGTGGGATGGCAGTGGGGATGAAGCCCAGGGATAGGAGAGGGTCTCTTCCTATCCCCAAAAGCACGTGTCCAGCTTCTCTTCTTACCTCTGTATTCCACAGCCCCAGTCTGCCACCATTCCATGCTGCAGGGACACCATGGCTCCAGAGGAAGGCACTGGAGGGGAGGCCGTAGAGGGCAGTTTCTGGGAGGTGAGCAGATGGGTTTGGGGGTGGCACTGTAATGCCCACCCTTCTGGGCCCAGCCACCTGTCTGGGGGAGTTGTCTAGCTGCAGCACCAGCTCCGGAAGGGCTTCTCCCTGGACACTCCGCCCTTTCCATGTATACCCCAGGCTGGCAACTACAGGCGGACAGTGCAGCGGGTAGAAGACGGGCATCGGCTGTGCGGGGACCTGGTCAGCTGCTTCCAGGAGCGTGCCCGCATCGAGAAGGCCTACGCCCAGCAGTTGGCTGACTGGGCCCGAAAGTGGAGGGGCACCGTGGAGAAGGGTGAGCCAGCACATGGGCCTAGCAGAGTGCTATCAATGTGGGGAGATCAGGCAGGGCAGCTGCTTCTTCTTTTTTTTAATCCTCAACCAAGACATGAGGATATTTTTTCATTGGTTTTTAGAGAGAGTGTATGGGAGAGGGAAAGAAAGAGAGCGAGAGCGAGCGAGAGAGAGAGAAACATCGATTGGTTGCCTCCCATACACCGCGGTGGGGTGGGGAGGGGGTGAGGAACAGACCTGCAACCCAGGTATGTGCCTTCGACAGGGAATCGAACCAGAGACACTCCGGTACCAAGGCAGCCTCTCTAACCATTGAGCACACCAGCTAGGGCTGGGGCAGCTTCTTTTTGCACCTGTGGTAGAAGGTTGAGGCTCTCATGTCTGCCTTCCCATTAAAGGGAAGATCCTCCTGGTACTCACGGTAGTGCTGTTAGAGTTTGCAAAGTACAGTCACGAGTTATTTTGATATTTCTAACAACCCTATGATGGAGACAGTCCTGATCTACATATTTTCTAGAGGACATTCAGAAGTTCAGAGAAGCTAAGACTTGCCTGAAGCTACACACCTAGGAATAGCTTCTGATATGGGACCTTTTCACCCTAACTATCTGCCTTCCTTGGGAACAGACACTGGTTCCGCCTTTTGAGGCAACAGAGTATAGAGGTTTACGCCACAGGCCTAGATCTGAATCTCAGTTCCACTCGCAGCTGTCATGCTCTGGGCAGTAAACTTCACAAATGTGGGCCGCCGTTTTTTTACGTGTTAACTGTTGATCATGACACTGTCTTCATGGTGGTGGGTGAGGCAAGGGTTTAGTGAGATCTGGTATGTCAAGGCACAGAGTGGGTATTCAGTAAGCAGCAGCTGACATCATTGTTCTTCTTTGCATCCCCACTGCATGCTTGGCACCTGGAATAGCACCCAGGGGGAGGGGGTGGGCTCGTTTCTGGTGGCTTTCCTGGCCTGGCCTAAGTCCCATGCCTCCCTGCAGGCCCCCAGTATGGCACGCTGGAGAAGGCCTGGCACGCCTTCTTCACGGCGGCTGAGCGGCTGAGCGCGCTGCACCTGGAGGTTCGGGAGAAGCTTCACGGGCCGGACAGTGAGCGGGTGCGTGCCTGGCAGCGGGGGGCCTTCCACCGGCCAGTGCTGGGTGGCTTCCGAGAGAGCCGGGCTGCAGAGGACAGCTTCCGCAAGGCCCAGAAGCCCTGGCTGAAGAGGCTGAAGGAGGTGAGCCTGGGAGGGATGCGCATCAGTGGCCTGCCCCTTACTAAGTCCTCAGGCCCAGGGTGTGGTGTGCTGGGTCCAGAACTGTCCCTGTGTGTACCAGGTTGAAGCTTCCAAGAAGAGTTACCACGGAGCCCGGAAGGAGGAGAAGACAGCCCAGACCCGGGAGAGCCACGCGAAGGCAGACAGCACGGTCTCCCAGGACCAGCTGCGCAAGCTACAGGTGCGGGTGGACCGCTGCACCAAGGAGGCCGAGAAGGTACCGTCATGGGACGGGCTGCCCAGCTCAGGGCTTCCTGCATGCCTTTCCAGTCCCCAGCACTCTTCCTGCTCTCATCCTCACCTGCACCCTCTCTCCAGATTACCATTTAAAGGAGGAACCTGAGAAAAGACGATGCTTTACCCAGGGAAAGAAACAGTGCAAGTTCAGGCTTTGGGATAATTTTAGCAGTTGAGACCTTCCCAGCTCCTTTCCTTTCCCAGCGTTCCACCTGGGACCACCTTTCACGTTGGTTGCTTTGACAGAGTGCCTTTTCCTCTAGCTCTGCATATTCAACTCTTCCCATCCCCTGAGGTGCTGCTCAGTTTCCACCTCCTCCAAGAAGCCTTCCCTGATTGCTTCCACTCCTTATGGGTGGACCTCATCTCACTCTTCACTCTCCATCTCATCTTACTCTCACTTTTAGTCTTCACTCACCAGACTCTAAAAGCTGCTGTGCCCAAATGTCACCTCTCTTATTAGGCTGTTAGGGGCAGGAGCCAGATCTTGTGACTGGTTGCCCCTGGTGCCTAGCCCAGGGTCTTGCCAATGGCAGGTACTCAGTAAATACTAGCGGAATCATGAGTGGAAGGAGGTCTCATGCTGACCAGGTCCCCTCCTCTCCCACCCAGACAAAAACCCAGTATGAGCAGACGCTGGCAGAGCTGCATCGCTACACCCCACGCTACATGGAAGACATGGAACAGGCCTTCGAGGCCTGCCAGGCTGCTGAGCGCCAGCGGCTTCTCTTCTTCAAGGATATGCTGCTCACCTTACACCAGCACCTCGACCTCTCCAGCAGTGAGAGGTATGGCCTGTGTGGGCATGGAGATCTGGGGAACTGCTGGGTCTCTTCCACTCCCTTGGGCTCTGGCTGGGCTGAAAGAAATTAAGGGGGTGCAAGGGCCCAAGGCTTCCTAGTTTGAGGGTTGTGCCTCGGGCCCCAGGTTCCATGAGCTCCACAGAGACCTGCATCAGGGTATCGAGGCAGCCAGTGATGAACAGGATTTGCGCTGGTGGCGCAGCACCCACGGGCCGGGCATGGCCATGCACTGGCCACAATTTGAGGTACGTGTTTCAGGTGGGGCTGGGAGATGGGGTGGGCTCCCACTGGGCTCAGCCTGGACCTCAGGAGGGAGGCTAGGACTTGGGATGAAGAGGTGAAGGTGATTTGGATGGCCCTGGATGCCACCACAACCTGCAGCCCAGCCTGACCCTAAGCACTGTCCCCACAGGAGTGGTCCTTGGACACACAGAGGACAATAAACCGGAAGGAGAAGGGTGGCCGGAGCCCTGATGAGGTTACTCTGACCAGCATCGGGCCCACAAGAGATGGCGCTGTGCCCCCACCTCAGTCCCCCGGGTCCCCAGGGTGAGAGCCAGGAACTTGGTTGTTCAGCTCTGGCCCCTGCCCTGCCCTCCTTTCCTTCATTCCCTTCACACCTGAAGTGGGTTGAACATGGGTGTCAGGGCCATAGCCAGTTTGGCTCAGAGGATAGAGCGTTGGCCTATGGACCAAAGGGTCCTGGGTTCGATTCCGGATAAGGGCATGTACCTTGGTTGCAGGCTCCTCCCCGGCCCGGGCCCTGGTCAGGGCTTGTGCAGGAGACAATCAATCGATGTTTCTCACACATCGATGTTTCTCAATATCTTTCCCTCTCTCTAAAAATCAATGGAAAAATATCCTCAGGTGAGGATTAACAAAACAAACAAAGACAATGGAGTGTCAGGGACCTAGGACCTGCCTAGTGACTGTAATGCCAGTTTTCATGGTGGTTTAGATTTGCCAGGTGTTCCACGTTCCCTCTCATTTACTGCTCATGTCAGCACTGTGTGGCAGGAAGGCACCTGAGCTCACAAGCAGGTGAGGCAGAGGTCAGGCTAGACTCCTTCAGTTCTTCCCCACCTGCCTCTCCCAGGGTTCCTCCAGGGGGTGGGCCCTTGACTGTGGGTCCCAGGCTCTCTCGGTCAAGGTGTTCCTTGTGCCCTGAGCCTGCCCCTTCTGCCTCCCCTCTCTAGCGGTGGGCAGGATGAGGAGTGGTCAGATGAGGAGAGTCCCCGGAAGGCTGCCACTGGGGTGCGGGTGCGGGCGCTCTATGACTACGCTGGCCAGGAAGCTGATGAGCTAAGCTTCCGAGCAGGTACCCTGGGACCCCTTTCCCGTTCCTTTCCAGGCTTCAGCCTTCCCTCCCCCATTTATTGTCTTGAACAGGGGGGTGGCAAAGGGAAGCCAGACATCTACTTTTTTAGGGTCAGTTCTCTGACTCTTAAGGTTGCTCTGGGTCCAGTCTGCAGGAGTCAGAGTGTCTGCCTCTCAAAACCTCCAGCTGGGGTCTGATTGCTGCATTCAGGGTCTGGGGTGGGGTAGCTTGCTGACTTGGACCTCCCTCTGCCTGAGCCAGGTCTTTTCCCCTAGCTGCATTCTCTGGGTTACTGCCTGCTCCCCTCAGTCCTTGACCCAATTGCAGGAACGGGGCTGGGCCAGGGCAATTGGCAATGACCAATCCCCTTTCCCCCAGGGGAGGAGCTGCTGAAGATGAGCGAGGAGGACGAGCAGGGCTGGTGCCAGGGCCAGCTGCAGAGTGGCCGCATTGGCCTGTATCCTGCCAATTACGTGGAGTGTGTGGGGGCCTGACAGCCCTGGCAGCCCTTCTGCAATGCTTCTCCACCCTGAGCCAGAGCCCAGCTTCTGGACAGCTGGACCGGAGGGCCCTGAACCAGTGCCCCTGCTGTCGTCCCTCTGTCCCTTGAGGAGGGAGGAAGTCCTGGGGGGTCAGGGAGGGGAGGGGCTGACTGAGTCTAGGCTGTGGGTAAATGGGAGGGTAGGAGGTCATAGAAGGGTTCAGGGTACCTAGGCCTCCCCAGGAGTGTTTGGTCTCCCCAGGAGCCATGGACCCAATTCCTGGTCTCTGTTTTGGGGTTCCTGGGGTGGGCTTGAGGTGAGTGTCGTTCTGAGCTAGCAACACTCTTTTGTGGCTTGTTCTAGTGTGTATTAAACTTGAAAAAAATAAAAAAGCATTTTCAGGCTTGTGTGCACCTTTTTTTTGCATCTTTTATGATACTCCACCCTTGCCAGGCTGCAGAAGTTTTCGGGAGAGAGAGGCACTGAGGGGAGGTCCGTGGACCCAGAGAATGTTATGCGGACGGGGGTTGGGCAAAGGTTCGCCAGATGGAAGAGACTGGCCATCAGGCTTGGTTGGTGTGAGGCGGCCAAAGCCAGAGGCTGGGTGCTGAGTTCTGAGCTTGTGGGGGGCGGACCAGCCAGTTTGTCTTCCCTTTCAGGCCGGTGGCACCTTGAGCGCTTGGTAGGGCTGTTAATCATTACTCATCCACCGGGAATCGACTCCGCTAAGGCCCAGATCCCCGGACTCGCTCAAGCCTCTGGGAGGTGACTCCACCTTCCAAGGGGAGCGCTCCGCTCCGCCCCGCCCCGCCCCGCCGGCCGGCCCAGCAGGGCGCCGTCTCAACGCCCTGGCTGCGGATTGGCCCCGGCGGGCGCAGCGTGGATTCGGCGTGGTTTGAGGAGGCAGGGCTCTGACGTGTCTGCGCCTGTCCCGCCGGCGCTCATTGGCTCAACTGAGGACAAATCGCCCCACCCCTTGCTGGCACCTCGCTCAGTAGAGGCCGACCTCGTGCCCCGCCTTCTCGGCCGCGGATTGGCCCGCGACGGAGCCCGTCAGTCGCGCTGGCGTCTGGGAAGGAGAGAAAATGGCGTCCGAGCCGAGCAAGACCGAAATCCAAACCCTTTTTAAGAGGCTTCGCGCAATTCCGACCAACAAGGTGCCTGAGCGGGAGGCGCGCGGGGTCTAGCGCCGGCCGAGAGGAACTCTCCCGGCTCCCCTGGGGCCCGAGGGAAGGAGAGGGGGCGGACGTGGGCAGTTTTCCTGGGTGTCAGTGCCCGGCCTCCGCTCGGGGTCCCTGATCATTCGCTCATCGCCTCCTCCATCCAGGCCTGCTTCGACTGTGGCGCCAAGAATCCGAGTTGGGCCAGCATCACGTACGGTGTTTTCTTGTGCATTGACTGCTCCGGGGTGCACCGCTCCCTGGGTGTCCATCTCAGCTTCATCAGGTGGGGTCTCCTTATGGCTGCTGTGTTTCTACCCTGCCAAGGCTGTGTGCTCAGCAGGGCAGAGTGGCGACTTGGACTGTCCTGAAATCGGTGTTCGGAAACCTCCCGGCCGGGATCCGGTAGCCTCCCACGGGAGGGAATCGCCTGTGTGACCCCTTCCCACATAGACAGTTCGTTTCCGCGTCTGGGTCAAGCTCCCTTCTTTCCTGGCGGTCAAACTCGACTCTCTGAACGTTAGGTTTGGAGAAAAATTAGCTGCATTGACCTTGTCGTTGCTGACATATTGTCGAGTACGTCTGAAGTGAGACTGGCCGTCCTCAAGTAGAAAGCCAAATCCAAGCTTAAGTGCCTGAGAATTCAACCTCCCTCTGATCTGGGAAATAATTAATGCCCTTTTGACTATGAGACTGAAGAGCAAAGCTTTCATGGACAGGGAATAGTTGAGGAAATCGGGTGGTGGCTGATTAATGTTTCTGGGCACCTGCCAAATGACAGGTGTGAGTCTGCCAGGGAAGTGTCTCCTGGTGTCTGCTGGTGGGTGACACGCAGCCCTTGCACACAGGTCCACAGAGTTGGATTCCAACTGGAACTGGTTCCAGCTGAGGTGTATGCAGGTCGGCGGGAATGCCAATGCGGTAAAGCTCCTCCTTACCATCCTCTCTGCCCTCATTCTCCTGCTTGGGACTAACTTTACCACGACCTCCTAGGAGGCCCTCTCAGTTTCTCTGTTCAGAGGATTCTTTGGTCATAGCAACACTGTACATTGTTCTCTAAACTTGGAAATTGGTCACTGTTCTTCTCAAAGGGACTTGATTAAAACTAAAGTGGACAGATGTTCCTGGGGAAAGGCCAAGGCAGTTGGGGCCTCCACAGTTAACTAGGTCTTGGCCTGGATGGGTGAAGGATGGGCACAGCGGGTATGGCATGCTGTCCTCAGGTGAGGTTGAGTGAGGGCTGGGCTTCAGTCAGTCATCCCAGGATGGGAAGCTGTTTTCCGCAGGAATTTCTGAGAATCTTTACCTCTATGAAGAACTTTACGTCTATTATTTACACAGGATAATAAAGAGTATATTATCATATATATATATGTATATAAGTATATATATATATATATATATATATATATATATATATATCCTATAACTAGGCTGTTATAAGGGACTGCCTTTTTTTTTTGCTCTGGGGAGAATCACCTGTAGCACGCTCTCCTCTCTTTATTCTCCAGACAGCTTTCTTCCGCCAACATGGATGCACAGCCAGTGATGCCAACACCAAGTATGATAGCCGAGCTGCCCGGATGTACCGGGAAAAGATCCGGCAGCTGGGAAGTGCAGCCCTGGCTAGGCATGGCACTGATGTAAGTGCCTGGTCCCTGGGCTGGGTTAGTGTGATGAGTAGGAATATTCAGAGCCCTGTTTCAAGGGTGTCTTGTCCTTTCTAGCTTTGGATAGACAATATGAGTAGTGCTCCCAGTCACTCTCCGGAGAGGAAGGATTCTGATTTCTTCATGGAACACACTCAAGTGAGTACCCACAGGACTGTTTCCTATGATTGCTGCTGACAGGTGGTTAACTGGCCAAGGCCTTCTGTGATCCTGGGCATGGATCCCATTTGCCTTGGTGTGGTACCTCAGACAGGGAATGTCTGGGGCTCATTGCTAGGCAGGCCCAGGTGTTTCCTCCTCCCAGGAGTAGGTGTGCAACGTGGCCCTCCTTAGGAATGGACCCCTGTCTATAAACGGGTGTTAGGGAAAAGGAGAAGCTTCTTGAAGGCTCAAGAGGTGTTGGGAGCTTCCAACAACTTTTCCTGGATTCTTCCCCTATAAGAGAAGCACTTGTGGCTGAGGGCAATGAAAGGAACCTCCTTGGAAGCCCACCCTGGGAGGAGGTTTCCCCTCTGCTGGCTGATGTTAGACTCTCTCAGTTTGAATCCCAGCTCCTCTACTTGGCATTTCCCGGATGTGGCTAAGTCACTTCACTTGTCAAAACCCAGGCTTTGCAGTAGAGATGTATCTACTTTACAGGGTTTGTTGTGCTAATTAAAGTTTTTGTATGTGAAAAGCTGTTAGACTTGTGCCTGGCACATGGTAAGTGCCCGCTAGTTGTTATTAAATTCGGAGAATGGGTCTAAGTCAGTGGTCGGCAAACTGCGGCTCGCGAGCCACATGCGGCTCTTTGGCCCCTTGAGTGTGGCTCTTCCACAAAATACCACGGCCTGGGCGAGTCTATTTTGAAGAAGTGGCGTTAGACAAAGTTTAAGTTTAAAATATTTGGCTCTCAAAAGAAATTTCAGTCGTTGTACTGTTGATATTTGGCTCTGTTGACTAATGAGTTTGCCGACCACTGCTCTAAGTAAATAGTGGAGGGGTGGAAGTGGCTGCTAGTTTCCTACTTCTTTCTTCCTTAGTGAATAGCAACTATAATTGTACTCACTGTTAGTCACTTTTCCTCATGGGCTTGGAGTAGGTCCTTGTATCCATAAGATACTTGTAGGTTCTTTGTGCTCCCTGCAAGCTCATTGAGGTGTCTGTGATCTGGCTTCCTTTTCAGCCCCCTGCCTGGGATCTACCAGCCACCGACCCAGCAGAGCCCCAACAGCCAGCCCCGTCTACAGAAAGCAGTGGAATGGCACGTGAGTTCAGCCCAGATTCAAACCAGGAGCCCTGGTCCTGCAAAGGCCTAGGAGTTGAGACATCTGGTCAAGGGAATAGGAGTAGGGGAGTGTCCTATATCTCTGGGTGGGTTGGGATGCTTTTTAATCCCTTGGAGAGAGTGATGGGCATTCCTTTATCTTTTGGTGGCCTCAGCTGAGGAAAGCCAGTACCTCCTACTCTTGTTCCATCATCTCCCTAAAGGGGAAGTCACAGGAAGCTTTGAGCCTTATACCTAACTCCCATCATTGCATCCACAGAGCCGGAGCATGGCCCCAACACAGACCTGCTTGGCACCTCACCCAAAGCTTCTCTGGGTCAGTATGACAGCTGGCAGGGGCGGGTAACTGGGAGAGGCTCTTTCAGATCTGCTGGTGTCTAGTCATATGGACTGAGGCCCCAGGACACTGAGCATCTTAACTCTCTGAACTGGGACTGGTGTTGAATTCATGGCTTCAACATCAATTGCAAGGGCTTGAGAGCCAGGCCTTTGAATTGATGAACCTGGGTGGGCTGGTGTGTAAGGCCTGGGTCGGCCTCTGGGTGTGGGGCTGGTTCTAGCCAAAGTGTGGAAAGGCCAGCATGAGACTGGTCATCTAACCCTGAGGTCTGAGGCAGGGTTGGCCTTCTGGTCCACTTCATGGGATAGGGGGACAGCTCTGAGCTGCTCAAGGCTGGAGGTGACATTGTCCTTTCTTAGCCAGGGAGGCCTTTCAGCTCTTCTCTACTCTTTCTTTAGTGTCCTTCTGGTTCAGGGTGAACAGTCCCATTTGCTGACCTCAGTTTGTTCTGTTGACCTTTGGGGATTGGGGCAGGAAGCCAGCAGAATGACTGTCAGGCTGACCCCGTGAGAAGGCTGGCATGACTTGGTCTAAAGCAAGGCTCTGTAGAGGCCTCTGGGCTTGGGAACTACATGGAGGCTCTGGGGTGGGTCCCTTGTTAGCCACAGTCTGTTTCTCTCCAGAGTCCATGTACCTATCACCTAAAGGGGCCCTTCCTGCCAGAGGTAACCAACAGCCACTTTGGGAGCCTAGCCCCTTGCACGCAGCTCCCTGCTTTAGGAATTGAGGCTGATGTTTGGCATCTGCCCCTGCCTAGTGGTCCTCATATTTGTTCAGGGACTTTGTCTCTGCTGCTTCAGGTCTAGTTCTTGTCTCTATCTGCTGGGAACCCCTTAATCTTGTTTGTCTTTGGCTTAGACTATCCTGACACCATTAATTGGAACTGGTGGTGACAGCTTTGCCTTCCTCTGCCTGAAGCTATTCTTTTTAGAAGCTTTTGCCAGGAAACTGCATGGTGTGGACTGAGCTGCTGCCTCTGACCTCCCTTTGTCTTTACTCATGTCTCACCTTCTTTCTCATGCAGAAATGAAAACCTCCCTCATTGGCAAGAAGAAGCCAGCAGCCACTAAGAAAGGGGTAGGTGGGGAGAGGCAGTATGGGAGAGTGGTCAGGAGCCAGAGTCAGACTGCCTGGGTTCACCCCTTGGCCCTACCAGTCATTGGCTATGTGACTTTGGCAAAGGTACTCAACTTCTCAGAACCTTATCTGTGCAAGGGCTGTTAAGATGCCTATCTTCAAGGGGTTCCTGGAGGAGCCCAAGACTTGTGCACATAGTGTGCTTGGGACATGCTGGTCTGGTAAACATTAGCTGCTGGTCATCAGGCCCTGAGGCCTCTAGAGGCTGGGACTGTGTGAGCCACCTCATGCCCAGCTCTAGCAGAGCCCCTGTTCTCCCTCTTGACCATGCTGACTGGACTCCTATTTTTACCCTGGACTTTAAAAAGGAACTGTGTGGGTGTGCTAGAGTGCATGGGAGGGAGCAGGGGACATTGTGGTTGGCAAGGCCCCCATCACATGATTCTCTTCCCAGCTGGGTGCCAAGAAAGGCCTAGGGGCCCAGAAGGTGAGCAGCCAGAGCTTCAGCGAGATTGAGCGGCAGGCCCAGGTGGCAGAGAAGCTCCGTGAGCAGCAGGTGGCTGATGCCAAGAAGCAGGCCGAGGAGTCTATGTGAGTGTTTGCCAGAGGGCACCTTTTTCCTGTGGGGTTGGGTGGGCAGGTAGGACAGGTCAGGATGGGTGCTGGCCTCTGACATGTTTATTCCCTCCAAGGGTTGCCTCCATGCGTTTGGCCTACCAGGAGCTTCAGATTGACCGCAAGAAGGAGGAGAAGAAGCTACAGAATCTGGAAGGGAAGAAGCGAGAGCAGGCAGAGAGGTTGGGCATGGGCTTGGTGTCCCGAAGGTGAGACTCAGCTGTGGGTGTGGCACAGAAATACCATTGTTCTCCTGGGAATCACTTCAGGTTCTTCCCAGCAGTTTGGGGTTCTAGGCCTAGTCTTCCTTTGAGGCTGAATAGATAGTTCTGTGTATTATCTTAAAGCACCTAGTACAGTGCTTGGGACAGAGTAGGTATGTGCTCACTATTTGTTAAATGAATGAAACTCAGGATCAGATGCTCTTTCAATAGATTCAAGAGACTGGGACAGTGTTTTTTTTTCTTTCTCTTCTTTTTTTCTGTATTTTTTAATGGGAGTGCTGATGGCACCTTGGGGGCGGGGGGCAATTCTTTATTTTTCAAGAACTCTCTGAGAATTGCAGGGCTTTTAGCATCCCTGATCCTTGCCCACTAGGCCAGTGGTGCTGCCAGACACCAGCACCTGGAAATAACCCCAGACACTCAAATGTCCTTGGGTTGGACAGTAAGCTTTCTGTTTCAGGATGTTGTGTTGCTGTGGTTTCTTAAGGGCTGCAAACCAGTTTTGGTATGCATTTTGTTTGCTCTCCACTAAGAGTTAATATCTAGAGATTTCAGTAATACTAGGGTTTTGTTATCTCTTAAAAATCAGAAAGTCTGACAGCATTGGGGCCAGCAATCCTGTCTATAGTTAGCTTGTGCTGCGTGGTGCCTGCTCCTTCGCCATTGACCTTATGTACTTAAACACAGCAGTCCTATGCAGAAGGTATTGTGACCCCGTTTTACAGATGAGAAAATTGGCACTCAGAGCATGTAAGCAACTTGCCTGAAGCCCACAAATCTAGTAATTGACACAAATAGGTTTTGAACATAGAACTATTTGATTCCAAATTCAGTATATTTGGCCATCGTGCTCTACTTCTCTGGAAGAAGATGATTTGTCAGAACATGTGCTGGTCGGGTTCCATGCTGGTTGGATTCCAGTTATTCCCTTTCAGTCTGTGTGCTACTCGTGTAACACAGCTAATCAGGGAAACAAAATTATAATCCCGAAAAGAACTTTAGGTCTGCTCCCCTGCCCTGTTTTGGTCACAGGAATTACTGGGTTAAAGGATGTGAACAATTTTTCAATTTTTTTTTTCCTCTTTGTAGTACAAGAGAATCTTCTTTAAAGCCAGCCCACCCTATTTAAAGCCCTAATTCACTCCTTATAGATATTTTTCGTGAATTTATTTGAATGAAATTAATCCCTAAAAAGCCTGTGTGGAGCAGAACACAGGAAGAAAGTGAGGCATCAAGAGTTGGTACTGCCTGCCCAGCTCTGCCTCTTCTCACTGGGAACTGGACAGCAGATCCAGGTCTTAGAGCATAGGGCCCGGCTCTGTAATTGGAAGTGCTCTCCTCTTAAGAAAACAGGTGGGATAATTAAGAACTCATCCTTTGATACCATTAGGCTCATTTCCCTGGTTCTGGGGCATTTTTCTTTTGTGTGCCTGTGTCCATCTTGGTGAAGGATGTGGCTCATAGTACAGAAGTCTGTTAGTACTGTCACTTGGTGCACATTATTAGTGTTATTACGGGCAAAGGGTTGTTTGGCAGGGAAAACTCATTCTGAGAAAACAAAGCAGGTGTAGCAAGTCGAGGGTGTGCTCTCCAGTTCAGCACAGTTCTGTGCACAGGTAGTGGGAGAAAGTTCTGGGTGTGAAGGAGAACCCATGCTTATGCCAGCAGCTGGGTCCCTTCTCTTGGGTGGTTCACCACTGCTCTCACGCCCGGCTCTGCTTTCCTCCGCAGCTCCGTCTCCCACTCAGTGCTGTCTGAGATGCAGGTGATTGAGCAGGAAACTCCAGTGAGTGCAAAATCCTCCCGCTCACAGTTGGACTTATTTGACGATGTTGGTACTTTCGCCTCTGGACCCCCAAAGTAAGACTTGTTGGGGTGAAGACTTGGCCATTCTATTCTCATCAGGTTCTCTGAGTCACTCCCTGTCTCCCTAGGTACAAGGACAACCCCTTTTCCTTGGGGGAAAGTTTTGCTACCCGTTGGGATACAGATGCCACCTGGGGTATGGATAAGATGGAGGAGAAGGAGCCAGAAGTGACCATCTCAAGCATCCGGCCTGTTTCAGAAAGGTGAGTGGTCTAGGGCAGCACTGTCCAGTAGAACTTTGCATGATGGAAGAGTTCTGTACCTGTACTGTCCGATGTTGTAGCCACCAGGTATGTGGCTACTGAGCCCTTAAAACGTGGCTAGTGTCACTAAGGAGCTACATTTTACATTTAATTTAAATAGTCACATGTGGCTAGTGGCTACCAGTCAGACAGTGCAGGATCGGGCTTTGGTTTGAGCTGTGCTTATCATCACAGAAGGCCGAGCAGCCTCTTGTCCACGATCCTTTCTCTGGCAGGAGGGGTCTCTGATTTTATGCTTCACTCCTGACCTTCCAAGGGTTATGTGTCCTTGGCCCCCATCTTATTTTATTTTCTTAAAAGCTTATTCCATCTTAATCTGGGCAATATGTTTAATTGATAAATTATCTGCAAGTCATCTCTTTGTAAAACGGGGACATAAGTAATGACTTCACAGGGCTGCTGGAAGGATTACATGTAATGAAACTTGAAACACCTCTCCAGCATCTGTGCATGTCAGTGCTGAGTAGGAGCGACCATACACCTTGTCATCCACGCTAGGATGCTTTTTGAGAGTAAGAGGGGGTGCTACTAATAGTTATGCCAGGAGAGTAAGTAAAAACCCAGGCAAACCGAAACTTGGTCACCAGTGTTGGGCCAGTTGTACCTAGGAGTAGAGTGGCAGTAGTGACATTACGACACCCTAGAACTTGATGAAGCTGTCGTGGTTGGGGCAGAAGCCTTGTCCCCTCCAAACCACATTTCCATGTCACCTAGTGGAGGTAAGAGAAGCTCTCTGCCTTGGCTTCAGTGTGGAGAGGGGAGGGGCCTTATCCAGGGGAGAGGGCCCTCAGTTCCAGAGCCAGTCAGATAGGGTCTGGGTAAGCATCCCCAGATTTGCCTCTGATCATAATGGGATAGTAACACTATCCCCTGACAGTAATGGGAAGGGTCAGAGATGGTGTTTCACATCCACTCTCAGAGTCACAAACCGGAAGGAAGTGGAGAGCCGGAGCTCGGGCCTCGAGTCCAGTGAAGCACGTCAGAAATTCGCAGGAGCCAAAGCCATCTCATCTGACATGTTCTTTGGGCGGGAGGTGGATACTGAGGTGAGTAGAGTTGTCCACCCTGAGGCTAGAGGCAGCGGGTAGAAGCAAGACCTTCCTCCCTGTCACTAGTTTGGGCTTTAGCACTAGGGTGGCTGGCCTGTATGAGTTCTTGGGACATCGGCATAAAGATCCCCAGCCTTTTCTTCACCACAGTATGAAGCCAGGTCTCGGCTACAGCAGCTCTCAGGCAGTAGTGCCATCAGCTCTTCAGACCTCTTTGGGGACATGGATGGAGCTCATGGAACAGGTAGGGACCAGAGGTGTGGGTACCAACTGGGCCTATGAGTAGAGGGGGAAGGCCCAAGGGGCAGGGCTTCCTGCAGGCCTCTGGGTCACCCCTTTCCTTGCTTTTACAGGCAGCGTATCTCTGGGGAATGTGCTCCCCACAGCTGACATTGCCCAGTTTAAGCAGGGTGTCAAGTCGGTGGCCGGAAAGATGGCTGTGCTGGCCAATGGTGTGATGAATTCTTTGCAGGTGAGGCAGGGGCTCCTTGACTTGGAGTGGGAGAGGCCTGAAGAGTAGTGCTGGAGGCTGGCCTTCACCACATCCAGACACTGCCACCGGGTAGCCCCTCAGCCTGAGGGAGAGCTTTTCCTTTTCCTGGAGGGCAGCTTCCTTCCTTTGAGCTCTCCCTATGTAGACTGTCTGCACTGATTTCCCCCCAGTCTTATCACTGTACTACTCTTTCTCCCTTCTCAGCTTCTATGAGATTGGGTAGGGCTTCCCCCTTGGGATCTGGCCACAACCCCTTTCCCGAGTCACAAAATATAAAACAATCTCAGCCATGGTGAGATTGGTGCCCATTTCTCCCAAACCCCAAATCCCAGTCCTGTCGGGTGTGCTGGGGGAGGGTGTGCATGCTGGGTTGGAGGTGCTGACTTAGTTTTTTCTTCCCCCATTTCCAGGATCGCTATGGTTCCTACTGATCCAAGCTCCATGGCTCAGGCATATGGTGGTGACAGCAGCAAAAACCCCATGATTACCAGGCCAGGGCTGCTTGCCTTGTGGAAGTTGGGGAGGAATTGTTACTTTATGTGTGGTATGTGAGTGGGGTGGCCTTTGAGGATCTCTGGTGAGGGAATGGGCAGTACCAGCCTTTGGCCTCTGCCTATAGATGGAGCCCTTTTTCCTTCTCCCTCACACCCTCTCTCCTGTGTGCTAGATTATTGTCCTTCCAGTCCTGCTCCCAAAGCTGCTGCTCACTTGTCCTACCACACTGGGAGTGAGGGAGGGCATCTCCTCAGGATGGCTTATTCTGGGCCCAGCCCTTCTCTGATAGGGAAAGTGAAAAGTTGAAGGCTTTTTGGCTGGCTCTAGGATCCTTCCAGGTTGTCTGGGGGTTTGGTCCCTGACCTCTGGAACCGGCGGGGAGGTCTAGGAAGAGTTCTGCTATAGACCAGCCCCCAGAGGAGGGAGGCTCTGGACTTGCTGCTGCTGTTGCTGCTGCATTGGCCTCTTCTGGCCCCAGGAGAGGGCAAGGGAGGCAAAGGACCTTCGTCTGGGCCTTACTAAGGGCTAGAAACTTTACCTGGTACCTAAAGGTTTCATTTGGGATCAGACTGGAGGCCAGAGTGATGATGTCTCACCTCCCCTTTCTACAGTGGTCATTTGGAAGGTTACTTTTCCTGGGTGTCTCGGAGTCCTTTATTGTCCATGTGGACTACAGGACCCCTGTCCCCTCGAGACTCTGTTCTTTTCCCCTGCTTGGTGGCCATGGCGAGTCTCGTCTGCCCTGTGGTGTCCTGCTCTGGATGCAGAAGACTTGAGGAATACAAGCAGGCTGCTGAGGCTCAGCTTTCTTCCTCTGCATCATCCTGGGCTTAGGGGAGCCTGGACAGCACCCCACCAGTGAGAGCTTGAGGTGCCTACAGAGCTGCAAGCCTTGCCCCCTGGTCACTGGGCCATGCACTGTATCATTCTTGGTGCCATCTTCCCTTGCCATGCTGGCAGTGTAGGCCTGCCCCACCCCCTGTGGGTTGAGGGTAAGGCTCCCAAGCAACACAGACCACTCTTCCCACCACCCTCTTCCCCCAAAGGGACTTGAGTTTCTTTCTGGACTGTTTGTATTGAAACATAGTGGTGTCAAATAAAGCCCCGGCAGGGCCCTGGGCCCCTGTTGGTCTGAGTGAAGTGGTGTCCTCGCTGATCCTGCCTCCCTGCCCAGTGTAGGCCCCTTGCCTCACTGTCTGGGCTCCCACCGATATGGGTAGGGCGTCCGTGCCGAAGCTGAGGGCACTTTCTCCAGGGCCTCCAGCTTGTCTCTTCTCTGAAAGCCAAAGTCCCCTGGCTTCTCGGCCCTGTGCTGCCTCGAGGTCCGGTGCAGCCTCGACCTCACCACCCTGTTGCACGCGGAGGAAAGAGCTGATGTTAGTTGGCCCCATGGCTGGGGGCAGGCGAGCAACCTCAGCAGCCTTGCACCTCATCCCAACAGTAGGCTCGAGGTGTTTCTCAATGGAGTTTAATAAAATATACAAACATTAATGGAATCCCTTTAAATCCAGGAAGGAAGATGTGTGTGTATAAACCCCTGGCTTAGGAACCCTTTTCCTCTATAGGGGCTCTCAACATCTCTACTGCCTTAGGGGTCTCCAGAGTACAGTTAAACCACCAGTCTGGAAGATGGGACTGTTAGAAAGGATGGATGGAGGGAGCATTGGGATCTCTACTAAGCCAGTGATTTCCAAAGCACGGATCCGGGACTTTCAGCTTTGGAATGGTCTGGAGTGTTCATAATCAGACTTGTGCCCCATCCCAAGCTGGAGTTGAGTAATTTGCATTGTAAACAAACTCCCCAGGTGATTCCCATGCACACGGGGACTTTCCAGCTGCTTTTAACTAGTTGGAGGCCAGATACGGTTGTGGGCCTGGCGGTTGTGGGCCTGGCGAGCTCTCAGGGTCCTGGAGCTTCAGTAGCTCTGGAACCTCCAGCCCTGGCCTGGCCCTACCAGGCTTTAGGGGCCAGTTCCTGTAACTCCAGTATGTGCTCAGGAAAATGTGTGTGCCCAGTGGTGGGACCTTTGGCTTCGTTTCAGAGGAGGCATCCTGCTCTGCTCAGGTCCCTGGGTGGGTTTTGCTTTCTGGAGGACCCCTGCCCTTCAGCCTTGGCTGGAGGATTGTACTTCACAGGCCTGTGCCCACAGCTTCATCCCCACTGCCCTAACCCTGAGCAGGTGCTTGGCAAATGTTTAATGAAACTGGCTAAAAGGCTCTGCAGTGCTGACCCTTGATGGCCAGGGCCTTGAACATTATGGGAACCTGGCCTTGAGCCCTCAGAGCTTGTTTCCTGGAGACCCATTCCGGCTATGAGTACCTTTCCTTTGAAAGGCGGTCATGTGCTCATTATCTGAGGCAGGTCTCCAGGCTGAGTGGTCCTCTGGCCGCCACCTCCTGAAAAAGCTGAGATGCTGGCACCAAAACACCAAACTCACCCCTTCCCTTCACCCCCTCCTTCAGTCTAGTGAGTTTAGACTCACCACTTAGCAGACACAAGGGACTTTATTCATTTCATGTTTAGCTAATAGACACAGGAGACTTGAAGCAGTGTTTGAAAGTGAAATGGTCTTGCCCACCCTTCGTCCCATCATGCTATACTAGTGGCTCTTTCTCCAGTAGAAGGCCACTGTGATTCTGTCCTCCCATACTTGCATCACCCGTGCCACCCCTGACCATGCAAGGCCCTATGTGGCTATTCATGGTCTCCTTTCCTGGAGTTGCTGTAAGATGAACCTTCTATGGGGCCAAGTCCCTTCCTGGCGACCTCAGTTCAATCTGCCGTTAGCGTGGCGCCTGGGACAGGGAGAATAAGCTAACTTTCTTGAATCACTGCTTGGGTTGGCTGATAGAACCCCTGGCAGGTCTTGGACTGGGGCTGTTATTTGGCTTTTCTGCCAGCAGAGGGCAGCATGGCACATGGTCAGGAGGAGTTGGGTGGGAGTAGGAGTTGGGTACAGGGTGTTGTATACAGGACCCTTCAGACTCCTTAAATCTCGGACTCGTCTGTCTCTTCAGTGGAGCCATCGCTCTCTGCATCCACTTTGCGGGCGTGATGGAGGGGTCTCCAGGAAAAGCCAGCCCGGTGAGGGGTCCGGGAAGGCAGGCAGCTGGCCTCTGGACTGGCACTGACTGAGTTGACCAGGTCTGGGATCTGGGCCAGCCTGAAGGAGGAAAGAAGCCCAGAGGGCAGCAAGGTGCCTCCTGTCCAGAGACCAGGACCTCCACAGTTGCATTTGGATGAAACCAGGGGCTATATTCCCAAGGAATTCAAGGAGAGGCTACCTCAGGCCTCTGCTGGCCCCTAAGCCCTTCCCTGACTGATGGGGATGTTATGGATGAACACTGTGACCCACCATGGGGCACTGCCATGTCCGACTGAGGTTTGCCCCCACAAGGGGGCAGCATCTTCCCATCTGACACTTACAGTCGGTCCAGCTCCTCATCCATGGCTGGGTCATGCATCAGGTCCCCTTTGTCAGGCAAAGCTCCTAAAAGATAATGAGGGAGGGGGGGGGAGTTTACAAAACTTAATCTGCGGGTCCTTCAATCAGGCTCCTGTCAGATGCCCCTGTGCCCCACCTTCATATCTGCCTGTTTGGGCTGATCTAAGATATGGGAAAGAGCTTTACAGAGAAGTTTAAGAGGACTGCTATCAGGCAGAGAATCTTGGGTACTGATGGATAAATTTAATGTTTATAACGTTTAATATCCCTGCTGCCTGCCCCTCAAGGCAGTGACTACAGCTAAGGAGACATTCCCAAACCTCAGGTCACTGCACAAATAGCGATCCCTTTCCCAGATGAGATGGTGGGTTGTGAGCTGGCCTCCTCTTTGAAGCCCCCCAGTATTTGGTTAAAAAGAAACCAGGGATACAGGATGTGGTTCAGGCTAACCACAAAGACCAGAAATTAGATTTGTGCCCCCAAATCAGGGTGACCCCACTTTGAAGACTGGTTAAAAAATGCGGCCTCAGCACCTCCAGGGAGGTTCCCACGGGTCAGGAGCAGACCAAACTCTGGCATGACTGGAGCCAGCAGGAGAGCTGTCCCATCTCTGCTGTCACTCATCGCTCTCAGCTGGTTTCCTCAGCTATAAACTACGGGAACCAATTCTTTAACCTTGGGGAAAGGTGAGAAGAGAGTCTTGGATGCTCCCCAGAGCTGTTAACATGGGAAGGAAGGTGGAGCTGAAGTTTGCAGATAAAAGGACTCTCACCAGCAAATTGTTGAGGGAAAAGAGCTCATTGGTAGTCAGAACCTAGATCTGGCAATTAACAATGCTGGTCTGTAGAAAGCCTCAATCTTAAAATTACCTATCTGGCTCCAGTTCAATTCCCATCTTTTCCAAAGCCTTTTCAAATGATGCCTCCTGGTCCCTTTTGCTCTAAGTTAGTGGTTTTCAAACTATGTCCCATGGAGCCCTCTCTCATTTTGTGGTGTGGTGGGGTGCCTTGACAACCAAGGGAACAAACAGGCTGACCACTGGTTGCAGCCAGGGATCTCCAGATCGTGCGCTCATGCACGGGAGAAGCAGGTGAGGGCAGAGACTACATGCTTCTTTCCATCTCCCACTCCACCCAGCATTGGTGCTCCGTAGAAGTGGTTGAAAGACTGTCCTTTTTAAAAGCCCTAGAAATACTGAGGGCATGTGGTTGGTCCTAGCTGTGCTCAGATGCTCCTTAGCTTTTCCTTTTCCTTCCTACTGGCTGTTATTGGTGGAGGGGCCGGTAGGATGGTTCGTTACCCAGGAGTGTGAGAGAGGCCTAAGCAAACCCCCACCAGTCACTTCCAGCTGGCGACCTTGGCTACCAGCCTCACTGGGCTGAGGTATCCCCAGACCTGTGCATGCCCCACGCACTGACTCAGAATAAGGGCTGCCAGGTGGCATCATGGCTGAGTGGGCCCTCAGTCAGTCCTGCTGGGGTGTGCACTCCCATGTACCCCCAGAGCACCCTAGCAGGATCTAGATTGTATAAAATCTAAAGCATCTAGCCCAGTATGGTCTACTGTGGCTGGCGTTTAACGAATGTTAAATTCCCTTCCCTTGACCCTGTCCCCTCAACTGGCAAAAGGAAGGGGAATTCGAAGTGGAGTGTCTCTTCTTTGAGACTCAGGAACGGGGGATTCCCAGCACACCGGGGTACCTCTCAGAGAGAGACCAATAAAAACCCCTTGCCTGGCTGGCATGGCTCAGGGGTTGAATGTCGACCTAGGAAGCAGGAGGTCATGGTTCGATTCCTGGTCAGGGCACATGCCAGGATTGTGGGCTTGATCCCCAGTAGGGGGTGTGCAGGAGGCAGCCGATCAATGATTCTCATCATTGATGCTTCTATCTCTCCCTCTCTCTCTCTCTCTAAAAATTAATAAAATAAATTTTAAAAAATAAAAATATATTTAAAGGAAAAGAACCCCTCAAGCTCCGCTGGATGGTGACCTGAAGGCTCTCTTTCCCTAGGAGGGCAAAGGGTGTGGGAGAGGACTGGGGAAGGCGGTTAGGGGGTTGGGAAAGAGAGTGCTGATAAGGCCAACCAGTGAGAATAAAATGGTGGACAGAAAAAACTGGGCCAGTGCAGGCCCCCCTCCCCTCTCTTTTTGCTCTCTTTCAGATTAATCAGATTTTTTTTCCTAACTGGGAAAAAGGCCTCCCCAGACACACCTTTGCCCTGTTTACAAACGGGATTCAAGTCTCCTTGATATGTAATCATCCAGAGCTCCTGAATAAACAGCCTATGTCTGCCAGGCCACTCCCTAAAATAGAACTGGGGGTTCTCTGGGGAGGGGCTGCCATGGAGAGGTGCTTCATGTTGGGGCAAGGCTGTGGGCAGGGAAGGCCGTTCCTCCCCATGGGAGCGTGAAAGGTCTGGGAGGGCACAGTCTTGTGTTGTGCACGTTCTGGCTCCCTGGCCTCAGAGTCTGGCCCTGAGAAATCAAGGCAGAGATGGTGATGCCCCGCCTCATGGGACCAGTTGGCCAGTGGAGGCCAGTTTCTATGGGGCTTTGTATTGTGCAGCCAGAAGAGGCTGGCCACAGCCAGTTCTGGCTTACCGAGGGCTTGGCTGATTCCACGATGCTTGGAGAGAGCCACAAGGAATCCGTAGAAGGTCAGTCTCTGAACGTTGCTTAGGACCTCTTTGACAAGTGCTGGGGGTGGGCAGCTGGAAGAGGAAATACATGCCAGATTCAAAGACGAGCCAGTCTGCGTGTCATCTCTTCACCCACACCTTCAGGTGTGGGAGGGTGCCCAAAGCCGAGACGAAGGGACCTGAGTGTCCTGGGGGCCCTAAGACCCTGGGGGAGCCTGGCAGATGTCCAGGAGCAGGGAGCAAGGCCTTGACTGTGAACATGAAGGGCTAGCATGTTCACCAGTTGGCGCTTTTACTGGGGGAGGACATGGCAATAGGTAACAATAGCCTCTTCTAGAAAGAAACCAAAAGTGGCTGTGCTGTCTCCAGTGGACTTTGAACCACACAGGACAGCTTTACCCTCCCTTCCTGTACAGTGAATTTGTTATACAGTGCATGTTTTCCTTCTCTCTAAAACGTCAAGGCCAGTCTATGTCCCAGGAAGGAGAAGGGGACCAGGATGGTCGTCTGCGGTGGTCTTGCCCAAGTGAAAGCAATCTTCCCTAAGAGAGCAACCTGGTATGGGGGCAGATGGCACTGTTCTAACTTATACTCTGACCATCAGGACCCTAGGAGCCCTAGGCCAATGGAATAGCCTGCTGGAGATCTGTCCCAGGGCCAGTGGCCTACATTCCCTGGCACCAGTGGTGGTGGGGGTGTCTATGTGGACATTTCTACCTGTACTTGTGCCGGTCACACAGGTTCTCCAGGCGCTGGTAGAAGAGTGATGCCTCGACCCCCTCCAGCATGCTGACCTCACCCAAGGCGGGCCGCTGGCGGTGCTGCCCACTGGACGATGTTGGCACAATCACTGTGTTGGGGTTCTTGCCTGACAGTAGGTCCTGATAGATGGCAGCCACACTCTCCAGGAATTCTGGGTAGCATGGATGGAGGAGGCACAGGTCAGGCAGGGAAGACATCCTTCATCCCATCACCGTGTCCCCTTCTGTTAGCTCAGCTCCACACGAGTGTCAGTGCTCGGCATGGCGTGACCACCACACACATGCAAGGTGACACTAATGTGTGTTTCAGTTCAAATGTCCCCTTTTTTGGGCAACTGTCCCTAGACCAGGTGAGGTTCCCCCATCACATACTTGCATACCCTGTGTTCCTCGTAGCGTTATCAGTGATGAGTTTTCTGAGTAATTGCTTGTGGACTCTGTCTCCTTGCTGGCATGGGAGCTCCTCAAACAAAGGCAGGCACCATGCCTTGTCAACCCCTGGCCCAGCACCTGGCTCTGGGCCTGGCATATATTGAATGGCTATAAATGTTTTTGTAAAAAGTAAAGTAAAAAACCCTTAACCACTGGTTAAGCCCCACCTTCTGAGGCCTCCTGCCTCTGTGACTCAAGAATGCATGTTGGAATACCATAGTGGGAGAGAAAGCCTGCAAGCTGTGAATTTATTCAACATTTGAAACTGAATTTGAATTTTAGTAATCAAGCCATAGTCAGTGAGCAGTGACTTATGGCCCATCTCACTGCCAACTGATGCATGCGCTGTGCAGTAGTGATGCTGGGCCCACGCTGCTGCGAGCAGAGGGCCCAGCAGGCGGCAAGGGGGAAAGGTTCTCACCAACATGGCTGCTCCTCCTCCCTCCAGGGCCCAAGTGCTTTAGAGAAATGGGGAGTAAATGCCTGGAGCTGTGAAGAGCAGGTGGGGAGACCCCAGGCTCCAGACCCTGCCTGATAGAAGGTGATGCCGAGTGAGGCCAGGGCTGGCTGGGGCCACCCGTTGGGAGGAAGGCCATGTCCAGGCTCCAAAGACAGCCTTCTGTTTACTGGAAGAGCTCGTTTTAAATAAGTTTGTTTATGGGCATAGTCAGCAATTTCTAAACCCAACGTTCCATTTGATGTTCTGTGTGAGCTGCTGTGTATTCGTATTTGTGGGTCTATTTTTATTCCACCTGATTCCAGAAGGGATTTAAGGGCACAGCTGGTGCGTCTGGGGAGCAGGTGGGACACAGGACTGGTGTGCACTTATTTAAAGCTGGGTGGGAACCTGTGTGCCCACACATAGGGGTCAGGGCCCAGTGGTGGCGCTGCCATGGCCACGGTTCAGCGAGTGCCTGAGAGTGCCGGCGGGGAGTGAGCCTCTGTCCAAGTGTGGGCTGCAGCACTTAGTAGCTCTGCAGCTTTGGCTACTGGCCTCTGTGACCTTGGCTCTTCAAGGACCTATCTCTTAGGGCTGTTGTGAGGGGTAAGTCCTTAGTGCTATGCCCGGCACAGTAAGTTTTTTTATAAGCAGTGAATTTATCAGGTACTGTCACTATGGTGTGTGTTGTCATTGTCATTTTCAGCAATGTCATTGCACTGCTGACTGTGGTGTCTGTGTCTTGAGGGCGCTGAGGGAGTAGGTTTTGCATAGGGACACCTGTGACCCCCCCATGACAAGAACTAGACATCCTGTAGTGACCGGGGTGAAGCATACCACAAAGGAAGCGCAGCAGAGAAATGTGTGTGCTGGGCAATGGAGTGATGGAGTGGGGAGCCAAACAGGAGAGGGAGAGGAGGTCTGACGGGAGCCACAGGGGTCCTGGGAGACTCACCTGAGTAGTAAAACTGGATCTGGAAGGCCAAGAGGAAATCTGAAAAAGACATCAAGCAGTCCATGGCATCATCCATGAGCACAATCCTGAGGGGGAAAGAGAGAAATGTGAGTGTGTGTGTGTGTGTGTGAGAGAGAGAGAGAGAAAGAGAGAGAGAGAGAGAGCCATTCCTGGGGAGAGAGCCATTGCTGGCTCTGCCACCAAACTGAGCTGACCACACTATCAAGGGCAGGCTCCCAGTTCAGTCTCTGTGGCACCAGCTAGTGGATGGAGGAGGGAGAGAGAGGGTGGGCAGCCAGGAGAGGGTGCAATTGTAATGCAGCCAAGATTTCTTTTCATATACTTGAGCAGTAAATCCTTTCATCCTGCAGTGAGGACCATTTAGTCAGAATAAATACAGCTGATTGGAAAAGGCAAAAAGAACAGCCAAGAGGTTTAAAGGGGTCTTGGCAAGTGGTGCTGATATTTAATAAGCTCCCCAGGGCCAGAGAGCTCCCGAACCTCCATCATGGGACACGGAGGGCAGACCAGGGAAGTGGGCTCAGAGCTCTGCACTTGAGAGGGTCAAAGAGCACAACCTGTCTCGTGACGTGGTGGCCACTGCTCCTTTTTGCTGTCCACTCTCACAGGTGGACCACCTCCTGGTGTTTTCTCTCTCAAGTTCCTCCCACTGCACACCCACCTCCCAGGGGAAATAACCACATGACTACTAAAGGGCTCAGACCCAGGCCATATTCATATTCTGCTCAGGGCCCCATCAGAGAGAGGACAGGAAAGGAAGGATATGAGCACTCGCTGGGCTCCTTCCATGTGCCAGGCAGGGTGCCAAACTCACCTACTGCAAGGGAGCTGGGACCCCAACCTGTTTCTGACTGGGCCCCTCTGGCTTTATCTTTACATTAAAAAAAGTTTTATTTTGATCTCTTGTGTATTTTTATTTGTTTTAAAATATTTTATTGATTTCAGAGAGGAAGGGAGAGGGAGAGAGAGATAGAAACATGAATGAGAGAGAATCATTGATCAGCTGCCTCCTGCACACCCTCCCCTGGGGACTGAACTCGAAACCTGGGCATGTTCCCTGACCAGAAATCAAACCTCGACCTTCTGCTTCATAGGTTGACGTTCAACCACTGAGCAACACTGGCTGGGCTCTCGGGTATTTTTCTAAATCTCTCTGCGCCTCCCACTGTTAGAGGGTCCCCAAACTGGCATCTGCATCAGCTGCAGAGAAAGCCAGCACTGCTGACCTCTGGGGAAGGGGCTTTAGAGAGAAGATAATGTGAGAGGTGCCCCTGGAGTCTTTCAAGGCAGGTGGTTCTGGTTTCAGATCTCCCTGAAGAGTGAAAATGGTTCCTACACCTAGTCTGTAGTTGTAATAATGGTAACAATAGAAACCCGTATCCCACTTACTTCATGGCAGGCACTGTAGTAATTAAATCTTATCCCACAACAGTGAGGTAGGTGTTGTTATCATTTCCACTTTACAGGTGAACAGACTAAGTCTCAGAGAAGTTCACCTGCTAAGTCATAGAGCTGGTGAGTTTGCTCGACTCCACAGGCCATGCACTTTCCATTACTAGTAGGTCACACTGCCTCTTTAACATGGAGTATAAACACTAACCTTTACTTCTTAGTTTCTGTGGCTAATTTGTCTTCTTTCTTTTCACCTATATGTGAAGGCCAAACTTTTTCATGTATCTCTTTGGGAAGAAAAAAACTGCCCCAACTACCAGAGTTGAACATTCAAATTCCAGCTGGAAAAAATTCAAGGCCGGAAGGTGGGAAGAAGCAATGCTGCTGATGGCCACAGGAGGGCACCCTGATCCCTCCATCAGTGGCTTCTGGGACAAGTCCTGAGCCATAGCCAAGTACCAGTAGTCACCCCATTTCTCATAACCTGCGGATAACCCAGGCGAGCAAAAAGGAACAGAGAGGGCACAAAGCCCAGATTCCAACTGGATGAGGAGGGAGAGGCAAGAGAGGTAGAGAGAGGGCAGATAGGGTGGACTGGGGTCAGCGGAGACTCCCACACTTCAGAGGAAGGGTGAGCTCTCCCAGAATGCTCAGGGAGGAAGAGCCAGGAGCACCTCAAAGCTTTTCCCTCTCAGGCTCAGCAGAGAAGAAAAGTCCCAGAGGAGAGAGCCCGTGACCTTTCCTTCCTGCCCTACTCCCAGGACAGCTGAGAACCCGATGGCCTGAAGTTAATTACTAAGGAAGAGCGCCAGGCTGAGAACATCCCCAAGCAGGAAACCGCGAAGGGGAGCCAAAGCCTTTGAAGATGTTCCTTGGCTCCTCTTGTTTATCATCAACCTGGACCCAGTGCTCTGTTTATAGCATTGATCTCTATTTACTACTTCCTACTTTGTCCGTTTGTTCATTTATTTATATTGTAATACAATTCAAATACCATAAGACTCACCCTTTAAAAGTATACATTGTGTTTTAGTATATTCACAAAGTTGTGCAACCATCACCACGGTCTAACTCCAGAAGTGGTAGTTCTCGCTAACCAGCATGCTCCTGGGATAAGCCCTGCCACACCAGGGCTTCGAAGGCAATTGCCATAGCATCTTTCTCTCTCAGCCACAGATGAGACTAGAAGCTGCAAACAGGGCCCGCCCTTCCAGCTCAGAACTGGCGTGAAGCTTCTGTCAGGGACTGTTCTTGACTGGAACATTAGCACTTTCCTTTAAGATGGGCAGCTGGGGATGAACAAGGGCACAGCTGGCAGAGGGCAGGAGACCCACCAGGTAATGGTGGCAGTCTCTCTGAGAAGGGGTCTTGACCCTTAGTCCTCGGTGGGCTGAAACTGACAACAGTCAGGCGGGACCAGCAGGCTAACTGAGAAGGTGATAGCAGCAGGGTCTTCCTTTCTGAGGGATATGTGGCGGGGTCCCAGCAGTGTGTGTGAAAAGGACGAAGGGATTTTCTTCTCTCTTTTTTATATTTTTACTAGAGGCCTGGTGCATGAAATTGGTGCATGGGTAGGGTCCCTAGGCCTGGCTGGCTATCAGGGCTGATCAGGGCCTTCTGGTTGCCAGCTGGGGCCTCCCTTGGCTGCCGGCTGCTGGCCGGGGCTGTCCTTCATTCCATACCGCCCCCTGGTGGTCAGCACACATCATAGCGAGTGATTGAACTCCCGGTCTCTCTGTCAAACTCCCATGGGGACAATTTGCATATTAGGCTTTTATATATATATATAGATTGATTTCAGAGAGGAAGAGAGGGGGAGAGAAAGAAACATCAGTGATGAGAGAGAATCATTGATTGGCTGCCTCCTGCACTCTCCATGCTGGGGATTGAGCCGACAACCGGGCATGTGCCCTTGACTGCCTGGAATCAAACCACAGACTCTTTGGTCCGCAGGCCAATGCTCTATCCACAGAGCCAAACCTGCTACGGCTGAAGGGGTTTTCTTGATTGCAAGCAGTGAGACTGGCTGCCAGAAAAGCCAACTGGATCTCAGTTTTATTAACAGCAATACTACCCATTATCCTGCTCAGCCAGAAGCCCGGGAGTCCTGGAAACTCCCTGCCTTGCCCACCCACATCAATCAATCAATCAGTCCTGTCAGTCCTACCCCTGACATTTCTCTAGCATCCACTATCTTCCTCCATGGCCACCATCTGACGTCCACCACCACCTCTTTTTCCTGGACAACTGGATGACCTCCCTCCGTTTCCCGCAATCATTCTTGCCTCCTTCTAACTGAGTATCCATACTGGGGTGAGAAAGATCTTTTTTAAGATGCAAATTTGACTATTTTACAGCTCTGTTTAAAACCCTTCATGGGCTTCCCATCACCCTTTAGAACAGAGTCCCCCATTCTTCTCCACATGTTCTACCCTCGGCCTCCCCTCTCCTCTCTAGGCTCCCAGAGGTCACTGGCAGTGACCCTCACTACCCTCCAGCGACAATGATCCTTCAGTTCTTCCCAATGCTTCCTCCTTCCTCAGGCCCTTCAGATCAGCCAGTGCCTCCACCTATAATGCTCCCCGCCCTCCAGGCCCCTCTTCTCATCTACCTGCCGCCTACCCATTCTTCAGGTTGCAACCTACACAGCACCTCTCTGGGGAACCTTCCTTATGCCTGACTGGGTAGGCCTCCCTAGTTCTTTGCTACCTCCTCACTGTTCACCAGGTGACACCATTGTCTTTGTTGCTTGGCTCCAGGGTCCAGAATGGCACGTACATAGCAGTCACTCAGTAAATATTTGTTGAAGGAAAGCATGAAAAAATGAGTAAGAGAGGCCATAGAACTCTTTCTTCTCCCCTGGCCAGGTGACACCTGGACACTATATCCAGCTGTGGACAGTGCAGTCCATTTAGGAGGAATAAACTAGCGTCTGCAGACCACGGTATCAGACAATGACTGCACTGAGACCCTGTGCTTGGGAGAGAAGGAGTAGGAGGAGTGAGGGCTGAGACCTGACCTGTGAAGGGCTGCCTCTGAGGGGCAGGCCCCAGTGACCTGAAATTTGGCTCTAGAAGACTTTTTTAAGCCTCTCAGCTCTGGGATTGTGGCTGTTTTGTAGAGGAGTGAGCTTCTTGTTGCTGGAGAAATTCAAGCAGAAGCCTGACAAGGTTGCACTCCTCACAAGTATGAAAGAGCTTCTGCAGCTTACAGTGTCGTCCCAAGTGCAGACAGAACTGACAGCTGCTCCTGTTAGTGCTGGTTCTTCTGGGGAAGAGGTCGCTGTCTGGAGGACTGGTGGCAGAGAGGTCTGAGAGGCTTATAGAAACATCATATGCTGTGATGTCCATCTCCAAACCAGTGCTCTGACCCATAAAGGTCCTGGACTGGGATCTTGGCAGAACTATGGGAAAAGCAGGAAGGAGGCTCTACAGGTCTGTCTTGGCCTTTGGGACATGGACCCCTATCCCACAGACAGTGAGCTCCTTCACCCTGAACTTGAACTTGTCCCCAGCCCTGAGGCCTCCAGAAGGAATCTCTTGGAGAGGAGCTCATCCACATGTGCTGTTTTTCTGTTGATGGCAGTTGGCTCAACACCCCTTCCTGCCAGAGGCCTTCAGCTAACGTGCCAGCTGCTGCTGACACCTGGAGGAGCCGGCCGCCCCTGCTTTGAAGTGGAGCCAACGGGGAGCTGTTGCCAACAGAAATCTGTGCAAGTCTACTGGGTTGCAGAAGGAACCTTGCAGGCCATGCCTCCGGGCCAGAGAGAGGGGCTCTGGGGGAGAAGTGAAGGCACTGCAGTGCAGGCTGGCGCCGAGCACAGCCATGCGAAGGGTGGAGTCCAGCGCAGGTGACCAGAATGGAGAAAGAGCAGTTGGCAGGGTCCAAGCTAATCCTGGGAGCCGACTTCCAGCAGCTGGAATGGGCTGGCTGGGAGGTAAATGAGTGTCAAGGAAGCAAACAGCTTTAGTCTGAACTTCCTGACTTGCCAATGTCCTATTCGCCCCTAAGGCCAGTGTTTCTGGTCTAGTGGTTCCAGCTGCACCCATTTTCCTGGGGTTCTGGGTTTGCAGCCCTGGGATTAGATCCCAGCTCCAGTGCTCACTGGCCAAATGACTTCTTCTCTCTGAGCCTGTGTTTCCTCATGTGTAAAGAGGAGATGACCATGATTCCTGTTTCACAGGAATTCTGTGAAGAGTCAGTATGATGATGCACTGTACTTAGTATACAATGAGCATTCAAAACAAGTGAATTCTAGCTGGCTTAAGGTGCTGGAAGCATTCAAGACAGCAAAGAAAAACATAGCGCAGAGGAAGTAAGTGCTGCCAGCACCCAACCGGACGGAGGCTCTCGGGCGGAAGCTATCTGGTTTCGAGTCCACAGTTGGGGGAAGCCAGCCTTCAGCCAGGTCCAGAAAGAAAGCCACCTTCCATGACTTAGCTGCTTTGTGGAGGTCACATGACTAGTGTCCTTCATGAGTGCAGCTGAAGTGTATCCCACGTCTGTTTGGGCTCTGCAGTCTGCGTTTCAATGTCAGGGCCATGGTGAGAATGAACTACACTCTGGTTCCCTTCTCCAGGTGGGAGGGAAAGGCTGCTGTCCAGGCTTCCTGGGACACTCCCTCAGGGCTGCCCCCCTTCTGGACTGGGTTGGAGGCACCCACGTGCTGCACAGGCTGCCACAAGTCCAGGCCCTCAAAGCAGCGTGGGATGTCCCGGTCACTGCTCTGCCCTGGCTCCAGCCTGCACCTCCAGGGAACCCCCAATGCCACCTGCCCTGTGGTGCCTCAGAAGCTCAATGCAGAGCATGGGCCATAAGAGTAGCAATGATGATGGTCGCTCTTCATCAGGCTCACTCTGTCAGCACTGTACACATCAGTCCTGTGAGGCAAGCTTAATGAATGTCTTTACTAGGAACACAGAGGTTCAGAGAGGCTGAGAAGCCTGACCGAAGTCACCAGCTAGAAGTGAAAGAGCTGTTATTCAACACAGGTCCTCTGACTGTAGTCAGCTCCTGGGCCACCTGCTCCTGGTATAAACACTGGGCTCTGTGCTCCCTAGTGGCCGTAACACCTTCCTGCAGCTGGCGTTGTCCTTCCTTGCACTCTTGGTATTTGTAATCAGTGCCTAGCAACTGCCCCAGGGGGGCTGGAAGCTTAGGTCCCAGTGACGTTTCTTCAAGCTGACAGCTTGAAGGACCCAGCTCAGCCATTAAACCCCTTATCTTGGTCTCTCCCAGGAAGCCTCATAGCTAGAGGACTCTTGGTAAATCCAGGCATACGTCGCTCCACTGCACTTCGCAGATGTTGCATTTTGTACAAATTGTAGGCAAGATCCTCCACCAGTAAAAGGATTACGACTTGCTTTACTGCAATACTCACTTGATTGCAATGTTCTGGAACCAAACCCACAATATCTCTGAGGTATCCCTGTACCCAGACCCACAGCATGGCTGCAAGCTCCTCCAACTCCGGGCCCGCTGGCTTCTCGTGTTCCTCTGGGTCGTCACTGGTGAAAGCCTGGCTTCTTTCCAGGCGGCTTACTTTCCCGAGACGGTGTTCTCCTCTCACTGCTCCCCACCAAAACCCTACCCATCCCTTTTGTTGTAAATGAAATATTTAAAACTTTGGAAAATGACAGAGAATAACATAACTAACATCTGTGTACCCACTAGCTAACTTTATCAAACCTTAACATTTTTCATCCTTGCTTCAATTTTTAAAAGCTTTGCAAAATATTACACATACTGTTCAAGCCACCTGTGTACCCACCTCTCGTTCCATTCCTCCACCCTCTTCCGCAGAGATCACCTCTGAAACTTGGTCACTGAAACGTGGTGGCTAAGCACCCCTCCCTGTCCATGTTTTTATATTGTAGTAATCCACACGACTGCCTATATTCTTAAAACATTAGGTGGGTGTTGTTGGGTTTTTTGCTTGTTTTCAAATTCTGTGTGTCAGTTGGTAATGTGATATTTTGAGTTTTTTTAATGCATATATGTGTCCCTGTGTTCAATTTACTAGTAGCTGCTGTACAGAATCCCACTCTCTGAGGTACCACACTCTGTCCTTTCCACTGCAGAGGGCATGCACCCTGTTCCATGGCAGCTATTACCAACAGGGCAAGGTTCCTTGATAGTTCAGTGGTTAGTGTGTGGTACTTGTACTGCTGTGGCCAGGGCTCCGTTTGCTGTCAGGGAATTCTTGCTTCCTGACCCTTCTCCTCTCTCTGAGTGCCAGCTCCATGAGGGCACGGACTTTGTTTTGTCCACTGCTCTATCCTCAGCACCTGGAAGTGTGCCTGGCACATCACAGGCACCCTCAGTGAACAATGACTGAGGAAAAGAATGCAATTTTGTTTGTGGTCAAGTTTATCAATCTTGTCCATTGGGCTTGGGGCTTTTTGTATCTTGTTGAAGAATTCTTTAACTACCTGGTAACCGTAAAAATATTTTCCTCTATTCTCTTTTAAAGAGCTTTAGAGTTTTGTATTTCACACTAGGTCTGTAATCTATGTGAAACTGACTTCTGAATATGTATGAAGTAGGGATCTATTTTATCCTTTGTGGAAAAACGATGACCCCACCACTACTTGTTGAGTCAGCCCTTTTCCCACTGCTCTGCAATGCTGCCCTTTTATAGATTAAGTTTTTATAAATGTAGGGGTCAGGCTGGCCGTCTAGTATGATCCATTGGTATATCCTTACTCTAGTAGTATACTATCTTAATTATCATGACCTTATAATAAGTCTTGATAGCTGAGAGGGCATGTTCACCTATTACTAATCCTTTAAGCCCCAAATTCAACATGTCTTCCTCCATGGAAAAGCCTTTCATGGTTCCCCAGGTTAGGCTGGGTCTCCTGTTTCTATGTTCCTATAGCACTTATCATGTCACTCATTTAATGTCTGCTGCTCTGTCAGCTGTAAGTTCCTTGAGGCCTGGGACAACATCTGTTTTGCTCACTGTCATAGCCCCTCCACAAGCACACTGACTGGCACATGACAGGCATTTGGTGATGGAAGAATGGGGAAGGAAAGGCTAGCCTGTTTGGAGAAAGACCTTTCAGGGCAGCAGAGATATTGTTGGGTGGCAAGTCAGATCTAGGGAGGAAAATTATGCAGAAAGGTATTGCAGGGAAGAGGCATAAAGAAAGACACCAAAGGAGCATAAAGCTGTGTCCTTGGTGCATGGCATGCAGGCTGGCAGACAGCAGATGCCCAGTAAACATTTGAAAAATAAATTTCAGGAATTAAACACACTCCCCATTCACTAATTATGATTTTTAAAAATAGGTAATATAGCCCTAGCTCGTTTGGCTCAGTGTATAGAGCTTCAGCCTGTGGACTCAAGGGTCCTGGGTTTGATTCCCATCAAGGGCACATGCCTGGGTTGTGGGCTCAGTCCCAGTAGTGGGCATTCAGGAGGCAGCCAATCAATGATTCCTTCTCATCATTGATGTTTCTATCTCTCTCTTCCTCTCTGAAATCAATAAAAATACATTTAAAAAATAGGTAATATATTTTGAGGGCTATATGACATATTTTACATGCATGATCTCTTAAATCCTAAAAACAACTCTAAGACACAGGTGCTATACTAGTATATATATATTTTTAATCCTCACCTGAGGATATTTTTCTATTGATTTTTAGAGAGAGTAGAAGAGAGGGAAAGACAGAGAGAAATATCCATGTAAGAGAAACACATTGATTGGTTGCCTACTGCACGAGCTCAGGCCAGAGCCTGGGCGGGGAGGAGCCTGAAACCAAGGTACGTGCTCTGAACTAGAATTGAACCTGGGACCCTTCAGTCTGCAGGCCGATGCTCTATCCACTGAGCCAAACTGGCCAGGGCTCACAGGTGCTATTTTTATTTCCATTTTACAGATGAAGAAATTGATGCTTAGAGAAGTGGCTCAGAGTCACAAACCAGTAAGTGAAGGACCTGTGATTTGGCTCCAGGGCTGTCTGTTCCAGGGCCTGAGTCCTTCACCATAGGGACCAGCTGAGTGACTCTCTTCAATGGGGGTGAGTTGCTATGTCTAAAACTAGATTCCTTAGGAGTTTATGTGTGTTTGAAGCACTGTATGTATCCAGCATATAACCATAATAAAGGAGGTTTTCCTATTAAACATATATTACTCACTGGGGTGTCAGGCCTTCAGTGAGGGAGAAGTGAGATAAATTAGTGGTTCAGTAAGCTCTGCAGGAGATTCTGACGCACTGCTTTAAATCTTCACCCTTGGAATAGAGCTTTGTCTCTGTGTCACTGGGGCTTGAGTGGATTATAGGTGTGATGGTCCCCTGGGCCCAGCTGGGAGGAGGCGAGAGCCTGCAGGCTAATCGCAGGCTGTCTTGTCTTGACCCTACGTTTTGTTATATATTATTTTCTGAGTGTTGTGAGGTGAAAAAAGGCCAGAAAGTACTGCCTTAGGGAATCCAGGAACATCTTATTTATTTATTTACTAGTGGCCCAGTGCATGAAATTCGTGCACATTAAAAGGGAATTAGAGGAAATATTTTAATATTGCTATGTGCCCTTTCTCTATAATAGAAGTGTCAGAGATAAAAGAAAATTAGTAAAATGTATATGAAAATCTTCCTCCTGTTGGGAGTCTGGGGGACACCGCGGGACCAGAGTCAAGTCCCCGCCCACCCCCACGCACCTCAAAATAGTACGAGATCCAGACCCGGCTGGCCCCACCCCTGTCAAGCCCGCTGGGTGGCGGGGGGGGGGGGTACAGCCTCAGGACCCCTGGCCTGGCGCCAAGCAGGGGGCAGAGCCTCAGGTCCCCCGACCCGGCACTGGGTGGGGGCGTGCCTGAGGTCAACTGTCAAGCCCCACCAGGTGGAGGGTTCAGCCTGAGGTCCCCCGTCAAGCACTGCTGGGCCGGGGGGGTGGCACAGCCTCAGGTCCCCCATCCCATCCTGGCACCATGCAGCCTCAGGTCCCTGCTGATTGCTTGTTATGGGAACCCCTTGTTACAGGAACTCCGCCTCTGCTGTGGGCACAGCCATCTTGTGACTGAGTGAGGGTTAATTTGCATATTACCTCTTTATTATATAGGATTTATTTATTTATTATTTAATCCTCACCCGAGAATATTTTTAGAGAGAGTGGAAAGGAGAGGGAGAGACAGAGAGAAATACTGATGTGAGAGAGACACATCAGTTGGTTGCCTTCCACACACCCCTGACCAGGGCCGGAAGCGTGCAACCAAGGTACATGCCCTTGACTGGAATCGAATCCAGGACCCTTCAGTCCACAGGTCAACACTCTATTCACTGAGACAAACTGGCTAGGACTCTCCTTCTTTTTAAAGTCTTGTCATAACAATAATGCCAACATTATTTTAACAGCAAGAAACTTATAGAATGTCTATAACATAATGGATAATTTATATCTATATATTTTTTGAAATCTTACAATCGCCCTATGGCTTACATACTATTATTATCCCCATTTTACATATATGAAAACAGGGCTTAGAGAAGTTCATATAGAGCCTTATATGATCCAGTTAATAGGCACAGGTAGTGCTAGACACGGGTCTTTCTAACCTGTGATGCTGGTGCTCTTGTAGGTCAAGGCTGAAAGTTTATTCTGTGCCAGGCATTCTTTTTTTTTTTTTCAATTTTGAAGAACTCAGTTTATTAACTGACCAGATTACAAAAATAATCATGGTAGATACCTTAGTTCATCCTTCTAATAAGCCTGTTGATCTGGTCTTCCCTGTTCCCAGCATCTCCACCTTCTACAAAATGGGTGGTCTTCTTCTTCATCCCACCCAGAGGAGAAGATAACTTGAAGGGCCACAGGAAGTTGTTGACTTCTTTGAAGCGCTTTCCAACAGTGTAGATCTCATGAATCAGATCTTCCATGCAGATGATGCCATATTTACCAAGAGATCGAGCAATCAATGAGTTATCTGTCAGGGCAATTCGTTTTTTGTTGATTTTGCCATAACCACGCTTGTAGATAAATTCATTTACCGACTTCAGGTTTGGGTACCCCCAAGCAATGTATGGCTCCACAATCCTCAGCATGTTAATGGAAGCCTTGTTGAGCTTAACAAAGGTGCCGTTGAAGATCTGGCGAAGGCGAAGAAGCTGCAGCACCTTTCGGACCTTTGGGCTCACACCATTGATACCTCTGATCCTGATGACAAATGCCAATTTGGGTTCAGCAGGTACGTAGAAGTTGCCAGCTTTTCTTGCCATCGTAGCCATTCGAATCTCTGTTCTGTACATCCTTGTGATAGTGCTTAGCTTTTTCATAGATGAGCTTCCTTCTTGCCTTTCGAAGCATCTTTTGGGCAAACTTCTTTCTCAGGCGCTTGATCTTCAGCTCTGTGAAATTCCTTAGCTTTTTCTTGAGGGTTTCTGGCACAGCAGGAACCTTGGTCTTCTTCTTCTCTTCTACACCCTCCATGGTTCCAGCCGGATAAGAGGCCCAGGCATTCTTTTAAGCATATTACATACTTCTTCAATGATTAAAGCTCTTATTACTATTATTCCAAATTTACAAATGAGGAAACCGAGGCTCAGAGAAATTAAAGAACTTTCCATTGGCACAGATGAACCAGGATTTGAACACAAGAAGTTTAGTTCTTACAGCCACTATGGAAAACAACATGGTGGTTCCTCAAAAAATGAAAACTAGAACTATCATATGATCCAGCAATTCCACTTCTGGGTAATTATCTGAAGAAAACAAAAACACAAACTCGAGCCCTGACCAGTTTGGCTCAGTGGATAGAGTGTCAGCCTGTGGACCAAAGGATCCCAGGTTCAATTCCGGTCAAGGGCACATGCCTGGATTGCGGGCTTAGTCCAATGTGCAGGAGGCAGCCAATCAATGATTCCCTTTCATCACTGATGTTTCTATCTCTCTCTTCCTCTCTTTTCCTCTCTGAAATCAATAAAAATATATTTAAAAAAACATACTCATGAACTCGAAAAGATACATGCATCTCTATGTTCACTGCAGCATTATTTATAACTAGAGGCCCAGTGTGCGAAATCGCGCGAGACCCAGACCCGCTCCCACGGGACCCAGTGTCAAGTCCCGCCGGCACCACAGGACCCATCAGTGCACCTCCTGTTGACCAGTCTTTGATCATTACGGTTTTATGACCACTGGGTTTTTATTATATAGATAGCCAAGTAATGGAAACAACAATTAGCCAAGTAATTTATCCATTGTGGGTGAATGGATAAAGAAAATGTGATATTATATATATGTATGTGTGTAATATACCCACAATAGAATATTATTCATCCATGAAAAAGAATCAAATCTTGCCATCTGCAACAACATGGATGGACTTTGAGATTATTATGCTGAATGAAATAATTCAGACAGAGGAAGACATATACTATATGATCTCACTTATATGAGGAATAAAAACTCACAAAAGCAAGCTTATATAGAGGACAGATGGGTAGTTGTCAGAGGTGGGAGTTGAGTGTGTGTGTGAAAGGGGTCAGAAGGTATAAACTTCCAGTTTTAAAATACATAAATCACGAGGATGTGATTGACAGCATGGTGACTATAGTTAATAATATTGTATTGCCTATTTGAAAGTTGCTAAGTGAGTAGATCTTAAAAGTTCCCACCATAAGAAAAAAACAATTTTGTAACTATGTGTGATGACAGATCTTAACTAGACCTACTGTGGTGATCACTTTGCAATATATACAAATATTCAATCAGGATACTGTATACCTGAAACTAATATAATGTTACATGCCAATTATAACTCAATAAAAAAGATACTAACAACAACAAAAAAGAAGTCTGGCTCTAATTGCATGGTCTGAACCATCAGGAAAGCCGCCTTGTCCATGAGGGATGGAGACAGAGATGCTAGGTGACCATTTGAGAATAAAATTACTTAGTGCCTCCCGCTACTGCAGGAGTGTCTGAGGTGGAGAGGCTCTCTGGCTGGGCATGGCCATGGAGTCTGTTCCTTCTTTCCCTTCCTGTGTTTCCAGCTCATACCTGCAGCCCCAGGGCCTGGCCATGGTGCTCACAGCACATAAGTCAGGCGCATGTGGGGATGCCATGGCCCTGAACAGGCTCTGGTGTACAGCTGCCTGTGGATTACATTCTTTCACACACACATCATCACAGACTGGAGCCTCCTTCTGCGGCCTGAGTGAAGTGAGCCCAGCAGTGAGATGGGGCAGGGCAGCGCCTCTTCTGGCAATGGTAACTGCCTTGAAGGCCTAACCCCCCATTTGCCATGCTGGTCAGCAGGCTGAGCTTGTGGTGAAGCTGGGATCCTAGACAAAATGAGAATAGCTTATAGAACCAGTGCACTTTCTGGGATATATACAATTTTTCTACACACACACCAGCTGGAGTGGCATTGGGTAAAGAATGGCCCTGGGGAGGTAGGGCTGACACAGAAGCCTGATGCTCATACACAGGGAGAAAACAAACTTCTCCCTCATTCTGAATTCATCTCTAATTTTGCAGTCAGTATCCTGAGCATTACCCTAGGCCCTTCTGTTGTTTACACTTGAATTCCCATAATTCCCTCACACTGCTATTGGCATGGCCTGGCTACAGTGCTGCCTCCTCAAACTGAAAGGTCTAAAGTTACTACCAAACAGTAGGCTTCCTGGTGGGAAGGGGATAAAAGGGAAATATCACTCCAGAAGCCTTGGGTATCACTGATGGTAAGAATCTGTGGAGTTAGAGGATTCTGTTGCTTCTTTCTACTCTTGCAGTGCTTACATTATCAGATTGCTCGGAAGGATCTGGGAGATGGCTGGGCAATGCAAAGCTGTGGCTGCTGGGGCTGAAAATCCCACAGAGGGCTCGCCCTCCTAAACTCACACCTACCTTTTGGAGTGGGAAAGGAAGGCAGTGGCTGCCCTGGAGGAACAGAAACCAAGGTGGCCTGTCACAAAGTGGGGGCAGGCAGGAACTGGTACCTAGGTGGTCCTCTTCTAAACCAATATCAAGCTCCTTGAGCGGCAGCAACTATAACTTGCTCATCACTACATTATCCCTAGTGTGTAGAACAGCTCCGGCACAAAACTGGCACTCAAGAAATATTTCATGGAGTACTGACACACGCTACAACATGATGAACCCCAAAAACATGCTCAGTGAAAGAAATCAGTCACTAAGGACCATATGATATATGAGCCCATTTATTTTAAATGTCCAGAATAGGCAAATTTATAGAGACAGAAAGTAGATCAGTGGTTGCCTCCGGTTGGGGAGGAGAAGGGCCTTGGGAAGTAATGGCTAAAAGGTGCAGGATTTCTTTTTGGCATAATTAAAATGTTTTAAAATAGCCCGTGGTGATAAATGTGAATATATTTTTGTGAATATATTAAAAGCCATTGAATTTAATACTTTAAATGGGTGAATTATATGGTATCCCAAAACACTGTTAAAAAAAGAAGTATTTGGTGAATATGTCAATGAATGAGCAAATGAATATAGGATGTAGTTTCTGACCTTTGTCCTTGGAGTTCCTTAGAACCATGGGCTATTAGAACCATGTAAACTGCCAGACAAGGAACTTCATTCATATGTTCGTTCACTCAGGAGACACCTATGGAGTGTCTATATGTAGTGCTGCGCCAGGCAGTATTGATCCTGCGGCAAAGAAGACTGGTGTGATCCTGTCTGCCCTTGTGGTGCACACACACTCACACCCAGGGTTCCTTTTCTTTAGGAATTCTCTGGTTAACAGACCAGAGCTGATGTTCATTATTCAGACATGTAGAAACTGTAGCTGATTTTTATTATTAAGCCCAGTCTTTAAGAATGCTGAGTTTCCCCCCAAAAAAATTTGGAGCTGAATCTTCCTTAAAATGATCTGACTCCAGAGAAGGAACTATCATTGGAGATGTGAAGCTAACTCCTTTTGGCTGCTTTTACATTATCCTATATAATAAAAGGCTAATATGCAAATTGACCTAAAGGTGGAAAGATTGGTTGCTATGATGCACACTGACCACCAGGGGGCAGATGGTCAACGCGGGAGCTGCCCTCTGGTGGTCAATGCGCTCCCACAGGGGAGTGCCACTCAGCCAGAAGCCGGGCTCATGGCTGGCGAGTGCAGCGGTGGTGGCGGGAGCCTCTCCTGCCTCTGCAGCAATGCTAAGGACCCCTCGGGGGATGTCTGCCTGCTGGCTTAGAGGGCACAGGCCGGGCTAAGGACCCCCCTCACTCCCCCACCCCCCGCCAAGTGCACGATTGTCCTGCACTGTGCTTCTAGTAAGAGATAATCTCCTACACCCTTTTCAGCCAAGGAGAAAAAAAATCTGAATCTCCTTTGGATTGCAGAATAAGTTAAAATTATAAAACCTGAACTGTAGCTTTTACCAGTGACTAGTTGCCACTACAAAAAGTAAGTATCCACTGAACAATGAGGGGGGAAAGCCTATACAATTTTGGGGGTGTGATCACTAAGCAGGTTTTGCACATGATCAGCAAAATCAGCCTGAGCTGTGAACTGCCGAACAGCCTGCCCGAGTGGCCACTGTCTGTGGCTGGCAGCAGTGTGTTTCCCATTTCCCTAGTCAGCAGGGCTCGTTTTAGGAGTGAGGGGGTTCATGGTGCAGTGCGGCCCCTGCAGCTTTGGTTTCAGTGGGTCAGACCACCAAGAAGAAATGATATCCTGGCATAGGGAGTCAGGAGCAGGAGGAGGTTGAAAACAGGCTCTGGATTCAGGCAAATCTGGGTTCAAGTCATGCCTCTGCTACTTATAAGCTATCAGTAAGTTCAGGCAACATACTTAACCTCTTTGAGTTCAGTTTCCTTTTTTTTTTTTTTTGGAGATGTATCAGTTTACTTTTCTGTAAAATGGGAAGTAATACTTTTTATAAGGATTAAGTTTAAGAAATAATTAAGTAAATGAATTTAAATGAAAGAATAAAGGTAAATGCATTCATTATGATTTAGGGTAGCTGGGCATTTCAAAAAATTATTAAGACTTTATTTATTTATTTGTTAATCTTCACCTGAGAATATTTTTCCATTGATTTTTAGAGAGAGTGGGGCGGGGGAGGGGGAGTTAGAAAGAGAGAAACATCGATGGGAGATACATCGATTGGTTGCTTCAGGATCGAGCTTGCAACTTAGACATGTGCCCTTGACCAGAATCAAACCTGGGTCCCTTTAGTCCATGGGCCCACATTCTATCCACTGAGCCAAACTGGCTACGGCAAGACTTCACCGATTTAGAGCAGTTTTAGGTTCATAGCAAAATTGAAGGGAAGGTACAGAAATTTCCGATATAACCCCTTCTCCTATACATGTATGGCCTGCCCCATTATCGACATCCCACCAGAATGGTACATTTGTTACAACTGAGCAACCTTCACTAATATGATACATCATCACCCAAAGTCCATAGTTTACATAATGATTCATTCTTGGTATTATACATTGTACGGATTTGGACAAATGTATCATGACATGTATCTGTTATGTATGTTGTAATAGAGGCATACCTTGGAGATATTGTGGGTTCAGTTCCAGACCACTTCAATAAAGTGAATATTGTAATAAAGCATGTCACATGAATTTTTTAGTTTCATAGTACATATAAAAGTTATGCTTACTAGAACACTATACTGTAGTCTATTAAGTAGATCTTCTTTCAAAATTGGAGTCAATCCTCTCAAACCCTGCTGCTGCTTTATCAAGTAGGTTTATGTAATATTCTATATCCTTTGTTGTTATTTCAACAATCTTCACAGCATCTTTACTAGGAGTAGATTCCATCGCAAGAAACCACTCTCTTTGCTCATCCATAAGAAGCAACTCCTCATCGGTTCAAGTTTTATCATGAGACTGCAGCAACTCAGTCACATCTTCAGGCTCCACTTCTAATTCTAGTTTTCTTGCTATTTCCACATCTGCAGTTACTTCCTCCACTGAAGTCTTGAACCCCTCAAAGTCACCCAAGAGGACTGGAATCAACTTCTCCCAAACTCCTGTTAATGTTGATATTTTTATCTCTTCTCTTGAACCATGAATGTTCTTAATAGCAATTAGAATGGTGAATCCTTTCCAGGAGTTTTCAATTTACTTTGCACAGACCCACCAGAGGAATCACTATCTATGATAGTCTTAAGTAATACTATTTGAAAGTCAACACTGCTCCTTGACCCATGGGCTAGAGAATGGATATTATGTTAACAGGCATGAAAAAACCTTAATCTTGTACTTCATTTTTAAAAACTTTTATTTATTGATTGATTTTAGAGAAAGAGAGAAACATTGATTTGTTGTCCCACTTACTTATGCATTCATTGGTTGTTTTCTGTATGTGCCCTGACCCGGGATTGAATCCACAACCTTGGCATATTGGATGATGCTCTAACCAACTGAGCTACCTGGCTAGAGCTAATCTTGTACTTCTCCATCATAGTTCTTGGGTGATCAGGTGCATTGTCGATGAGCAGTAATATTTTGAAAGGAATCTTTTTCTCTGAGCTATCGGTCTCAACAGAGGGCTTAAAGTGTTCAATAAGCCATGTTGTAAATAGATGTGCTGGTTCTGTTGTTCCATTTACAGAGCACAGGAAAAGTAGATTTAGCATAATTCTTAAGGGCCCTAGGATTTTAAGAATGGTAAATGAGCACTGGCTTCAACTTAAAGTCACCAGCTACATTAGACCCTAACAAGAGAGTCAACCTATCCTTTGAAGCTTTGAAGTCAGGTATCAACTTCTCTCTGGCTATGAAAGTTCTGGATGGTATCTTCTTCCAATATGAGGCTGTTTTGTCTACATTGAAAATCTGTTGTTTGATGTAGCTTGTTCATTAATGTAGTTGTTCATTTAGTATCCTAGCTAAAGCTTCCGGGTAACTTGCTTCTTTCCTTGAACCTCCTGAGCCAACTTCTTCAAATTTTTCTTCTGCAGCTTCCTCACCCCTCAGCTTTTATAAAATTGAAGAGTTAGGACCTTGCTCTGAATTAGGCTTTGGCTTAAAGAAATATTGTGATTGGTTTGATATTCTATCCAGACCACTAAAACTTTCTCCACATCAGCAATCAGGCTGTTTTGCCTTCTTATCAATTGTGTATTCACTGGAACAGCACTTCTAATTTCTTTAAAAAATGTTTCCTTTGAATTCACAACTTGGCTAACTGTTTGATGTAAGACGCTTACTTTTTGCCCTATCTTGGCCTTCAACATGCCTTCTTCACTAAGCTTAATCATTTCTATTCTAGCTTTTGATTTAAGGTGAGAGATGTACAACTCTTCCTTTTACTTGAATACTTAGAAGCCACCGTAGGGTTATTAACTGGCCAAATTTCAATACTGCTGTGTCTCAGGGAATAGGGAGGCCCAAGGAGAGGAAGAGAGATGGAGGAATGGCCAGTTGGTGGAGTAGTCAGAACACACACATTTGTAGATTAATCTATCTTATATGGGCATAGTGTATGGTGCCCCAAAACAATAGTAACATCCAAGATCACTGATCACAGATAACCATAACAAATATAATGATAATGAAAATGTTTGAAATATTGTGAGAATTACCAAAATGTGACACAGAGAACAATGTGAACAAATGTTGGAAAAATGGTGCCAATAGACTTGCTCAACCCAGGTAGCCATAAACCTTCAATCTGTAAAAAAACACATTTGCAAAGAGCAATAAAATGAGGTTTGTCTGTACAGAGTATTTTCCTAAAAATTCCATTATGACTCCTTTCAGAAAACAAGATGTTTTGCTATACTTCCATTTGCTACCTTAGCTCGGGTTTTATGTCACAAGTTAACTGAATGCATAGTCCAACTACCTCATTTAAAAAAAAAAAGTGAATGACTGAAACCAAACACAGAAATTAGGAGGTTCTAACTATTCTGGAATAATCTTGAAAACCTTTTTTTTAGCATAAATAATACAATTTATCCTTCCCTCTAGTGTACTTTATCCAGTCTCCAACCTCATCCCCTTTCCTCACAAACTGCTGCTGACTCTTACCTCTTTGTGTGTGTGTGTGAGTGTGTTTGCCTCTTCATCTCACCACCCTCCAACTCTATCTGCAGACCCGAAGGCTCCCCACAGAAACCACAAAGGATCATTTGGCTTCCGTTTGGAAACACAGAAACTAAGTATTATGTTTTTCGGCAATTCCCAAATAAACCTCTCTCCAAATGCCAGTTTCTTTCCTAATGGTTTTATTCTTCCCTAATGGTTTGTTTGTTTGTTTGTTTGTTTGTATACATTTCAGGTTTCTCTAAGAAGCTCTGCCCCACAGAGGGCTGAGTTGGCTTCAAGAGCTCAGATGACATACCTGGCTGCTTTCTGAGTAAGCTCCAGTGGGAAATCCGGGCACAGTAACTGCAGCAAACAGTGATATTCCTTCATGGTCAGCAAATCTGAAGTGGAAATGGAGAAAAATATATTAGGTCTCTGCATGTGAACTTGTTACTTTCTTCTTGGTCATTTCATGGGTTTCAGACCTAATTTCAGTAGAGCTGCTTTTTTATTTTTTGCTAATCCTCATCCGAGGATATTTTTCCCATTGGTTTTTAGAGAGAGTGGAGGGGGACAAGAGAGAGAGAGAGAGGTGAGAAAGACACATTGATTAGTTGCTTCTAGCACACAACCCGATCAGGGCTGGGGATGAAGCCTGCAACCTAGGTACGTGCCCTTGACCGGGAATCAAACCCATGATCCCTCAGTGTGTGGGCCAATGCTCTAACCACTGAGCACACTGGCCAGGGCAGTAGAGCTGCTCTTTTTAAAAGTAAGAGTTAAGGGTGTGTTAGCCACTAACCTCCAGGGGTGAGATTTTAAGGTCCATATTTATACAAAGTGTTTCCTGGGTGGGAGGCACCCAGCTATAACATTTTAGCCAAAGGAGCTTCACTGGTTTGAAAAATGGGATGGAAAAGAAGGAACAAGAGGGATACTTTTATCAGCCTTCTTAGTTTGGTTTTCCTTGTGTATAACAATTTGCAAGAATGAGTCATTTAAAAGCTGGTTAAATCTGCTGAATTTCTCTGGCATGGTAACATTCACTACAACATGCCTAACGACCATCCACAGAACATCTGGAAGCAGGACTAAGGCACACTCAGTCTTGCAATGTATGGAGGAGAAGAGTACAGTATAGCAACCCACAGACCTTATTACTCTGTCATCCAGTATTACATAGGCTGGCTTCTTTTTGATGTCTGCACACAAATCTGGTCATATTATAGTAAGCCAAGTTAGCTGTCCAAGGTATACAGTCAAGGCAAACAAATGATTCCTGATATACAGAAGCAGTGCTGTGGGAGAGATGAGCCAGTCTTCTGTGGCACAGCAGAAGACCCACAGAGGTAAATCTCAGGGAGATATATAGGACCCCAAGGGAGAGGAAAGATGCTGATGCTTAAAAGTTGTTTTGGTACTGTGTGTACTAATCCAAAAGATTCTAGATCAGCCAGGCAGCAGCAAATCCACAAGTGTTCCATAGGCTAAAGCATTTCAAATATGGAAAGACATGCTAATGGTAAAGCAAGAGTAAGCAACCTGGAAGCCATCCTAACTGGGAGCCATCCTAACTATGAGTGAGAGAAGGGAATCCAAAGGGCACGGCCACATTTGGGGAATGAAGATGATCATAGGCACTTGGTTTCTTTGGACCTAAGTTAGCCCAAGCCACAGGAATTCAGCTCTCCTGCCCCTGCTAGTTCGGTTGATGCCTTTCCAAGATAAAAACCCCAAATCCCCAGGGACAGGCCCGAGTTCCTACTACTTTTTCATTAAAGCTCAATTCAAAATGGGGGCACAGAGTTAACCAAACCACACTGCCAAAGTCAGGGACACCAAGGAACAGAATCAGCGTCAATGTAGGTCAAAGGATCAAGATGGCTTTTGTGGCCTTCATCTTAGCCACAATAGGGTGTGTACTTTCCTCTCCTCACTTGCCTGACCTCGGGCACAGCCTGATAGGAGGTTTTATTTGTCAAGGGAAGGAGTAATAGCCACTCATGATCTCATAGATTTGGGGTGAGGGACAGGAAAGGCAAAGGGAAGGGAGAAAAGACACTGAATCTAATGTGCTCCCACTTTAATCTCACTCCAGAACTCCCTATATATGGTGTAGGAAGAAGTATGGTGGCAGGAAGTAAATAAAAGAGAGTTCTATCTTGGAATTATCAGTGCTTTTCTAGAGTAAACTTTGGTGGATATACCTGACTTTCCCAAATGTGAAGTAAGGAAGATAGTCAGATAAAGAGATAAATGAAAGGCAAACGAACAACTTTTACCATTTTACCAGTAATTGTGGGAGGCTCTATGTCTATCAAGTGGTGGTTAAATAATGTCAAGTTTAGATGTCTTCCATGGAGAGGCATCTGTCACTTGGAGACACTCCTGGGTTGTATGGTGGGTATTTGGGAGAATGGTTAAGTGGAAAATAGTGAATGGTATTTGTTTCAAAATCAGAATATTGATGAGCAAATGGGAGCTGTCCCCTTCCTGTCCCACAGGCTATAGGGTCAAATCTTGGCTTTGCAATTAACCAGGTATGCAACCTTGGGGAAATAGCTCAACCTCTCTAAATATTAGTTTCCCATCTGTAAAATGAAAATGATAATACCTACCTTTCAGGGCTGAAGTCAAGATGAAAAAAGATGATGTCTATAAAGTTTTTAGCAGGATGTCTAGAGCAGCCATGGGCAAACTACGGCCCGCTGGCTGGATCCGGCTGTTCTATCCGGTTCTCTTGCTCTCCCCTCCGCTCCTTTACTTTGAATTTATATTAGTTCACACAAACACTCCATCCATGCTTTTGTTCCAGCCCTCCGGTCCAGTTTAAGAACCCATTGTGGCCCTCGAGTCAAAAAGTTTGCCCACCCCTGGTCTAGAGCATAGTAACTCCAAACAATCAGAGTTATTTTGGTTTTGATTTTAAATCCTGGAGGCAAAGACAGGAGAGGAGAAGAGGAAGGTGTTTCTTGCCAAGTTTAAATGCTTAAACACGTAGGAGTGTTTTGCCTTGAAAATTCTGTCAGGTTGCCTGATCCAGAATATTAGAATATTCACTAATTTGATATTACCATGTGCCTCCTGGGGTCCAGGCACTATGTTACAGAAATGAGCAAGCGAGCAGTCTCCCTAGTTCCCAAGGCTCACACTCAGGCATTAGTTAATCCTAAATGCCCCTGTCTACTTTGGGCCCCCGGCTCTTAGAACTCTCCAAGATCTCAAAGGCCTTTCCCGGCAGCCCTTTGTGCTATAGGATTAACAGTAATGAGACTGAATAGTCACTGAGGTCTTTGCTCAGGCCTTGAATTAGCTCACTTAACCTTCACAACAATCTCATTAAGTAGACTCCATTATTCTCAGTTCCATTTCACAGATATGTTCATGGAGGCATAGAGAGATGAAATACTCCGATGAGTGAGGAGAGAAGAGTCTAGAGCAGTGGTTCTCAATCTTTCTAATGCCACAACCCTTTAATAGAGTTCCTCATGTTGTGGTGACCCCCAACCATAAAATTATTTTCATTGCTACATCTCGACCCACAGGTTGAGAACCGCTAGCAGGGTCGCCTAAGACCATCGGAAAACACAGATATTTACATTACGATTCATAACAGTAGCAAAATTACAGTTATGAAGTAGCAACGAAAATAATTTTATGGTTGGGGGTCACCACAACCTGAGGAACTGTATTAAAGGGTCGCGGCATTAGAAAGGTCGAGAACCACTGGTCTAGAGCCTGGGGAACAGAAAAGGGAACTAGCTTTCCAGAGCAAGATTCTGGGCTGGGAGGGAAAGAAGGATGACTGAGGGCTGGATGGGCTTAATATTGATAATACTGACAGCTAATATTCATTGAGCACTTGCTGAGGGTGAGGCACTGTCCTGCCAAGGGTTTTACATCTCTTAGCTCATCTAATCTTCGCTATTGTTATCCCCATTGCACAGACACAAACTCAGATGGTGCATGCTTACTAAGAGGCAGAACTGGAATTCAAACGCAGGCGACTGGCTCCAAAGTTTACCCAACTAACATTTTCAGGCCCTTGATCTTATCAACCACTAATGTGTGAAGGCTTAAGAGCTTGCTTTCCCCTACAAACAAACTGCAGAAACTAAATAGCTTCAGGTGAATTGGATCAAGGAGACAAGTCAAGCGAATTGGGATTTTTCTCTTGTAAGAAATTGAGTCTGAAAGGTTCTAATTACTGTCAACAGGAAAGACTGCAGCTCTAGTACAGCAGCTTGTGCTGGGCCAGAGGCCATGGGAGGGCGGGGAAGAGTACACCTGTGGTGGTGGTTACTCCACCATTTCTCATCCCAGCCGCTCTGCACCCCTGCAGGTGCAGGGAAGGTAGGTGGTGTGTACCAACAGATGTATGCTCTAAAGGAATCCCCACAATTAGGAAAGCTTCAGCCAGCAAGTCCTGAAAGTTCAAAGGCAAAGACATAAGAAGTCTTGGTATAAGATCAAAATCAGAACACTCTCCACAAATTGGTGCTCCTCTTTTTTGTGGGTGGTCAGAGCTGTTAAACTTTCTTCCTCTAAACCTTATAATCTCCTATCAACTCTATGCCTGGCTCTAGACCAGAGGGTTTTACACCATTGATCCTATCATCTCTAGAGGCAGCACAGCGTGGTATTGTGGCTAAGAGCATGGACTTCAAAGTTAGACTGTCTGGGTCCAAATCTGAGCTTTGTCACTGATTTCAAATGACGACCTTTAAGCTCTTGATGCCTCAGTTTTCCCATCTATAAAATGGAGATAATGATAGTACCAACATCATACAGTTGCTGTGAGTTAATGTAAAGTACTTACATTACATTCATGGCCCATCATACATCCTCTGCTATAGTATTTGCTATTATTTTAGAAATAAAGAAACTAGGGTTTCCTTAACTCAAGTTAATTACTTTCTCAAGGAAACAGCTAGTGAGTGGAGGAAGGACTGAGATTCAGACCTAAGCCTGCCTAGCGGCAAAGGTCTGCGAATTCTACTATAGTAGGTGGGATCCAGCTGGTTAGTGAAGGTCTTGACTTCTAATGATAGAACAGTTCAGGCCGGGTGACTGACAGATTTTATATGAAAGTGAGACATATAGATACCCTCCAGGTGGCCCCATTAAACAGGGCAGAGTAGTTGCGCCAGGTAGTAGTACGTGTGCAGAGCCCACACTTTGCAGTCAGATGACCTAGCTCCACTACTTACCACTGGTATGACTTGGACAAGTTATACAACTTCTCTAAACCTTGGTTTCCTCATCTTAAAAATGTGAATAACCACAGTATCTACCCAATAGGATTGTTGTAAAAATCAAATGAGGTCATTTATATATGACACTTTTCTGGAAAATTAGCAAAGTGCTCAATAAGTGGTAATAGTATTTTATAATTATTAACCAATTAATAGTTGAAGTCCTGAAGTTGAAAAATACTTGGACTTAACTAAAGCTCTTAGCACAGTGGTTCTCAACCTTCCTAATGCTGCGACCCTTTAATATAGTTCCTCATGTTGTGGTGACCCCCAACCATAAAATTATTTTCGTTGCTACTTTATAACTGTAATTTTGCTACTGTTAATGAATCGTAATGTAAATATCTGTGTTTTCTGATGGTCTTAGGCTCTACAGCAGCGGTTCTCAACCTGTGGGTCGCGACCCACAGGTTGAGAACCGCTAGTAGGGTTCACCGCTAAGGCTTAGCACAATGCCTAGCACATCATAGTAAATATCTGTTGAAGGAATGAGTGAATGAAAACTTGCTTTGTAGCCTTGCCGGTGTGGTTCAGTGGTTGAGTGTCAACCCATGAACTAAGAAGTTGCTGGTTTGATTCCAGGTCGGTGCATGTTGCAGGCTTGATCCCCAGTAGGGGGCGTGTGGGAAGCAGCTGATCGGTGTTTCCTCTCATCAACGTTTCTATCTCTCTATCCCTCTTCCTTCCTCTCTCTCTCAAAATTCAATACAAACATTAAAAAAAAAAAAAATTCAGAGTGACTCCTGAAAATTCAAAGGGACAAAGTTCTGGCCACTGTATGAAGACAGAGATGGGGACTCTCCAGGCACAGGAGGCATGTCTTAGTGGGGGAGGGGCGTGAGGAGATGCCAGGAGCTGTAAAGTGCTGAAAATGGAAGGTGTCCTATTTGGTAGGTACTATAATCTCAGGAAACAATAAATCATTGCAGGTGTACTGCTTTCCTGGGCTTTGCTGACTCCTAACACCTTTACATCGAGTGCTCAACTCAATCAGCTTGGATATTTATTTTCATAGAAATGTAGCACCGATTTTACCTTGAAAATCAGAGGAAGCCTAGGGTTTACTTCCTAATAATTCAGTTTACCAGAGTTACAACTCGAGCATGAATGCTGTAGTTTTTAAGATATGCAGCCTCTGACTCCAAAAAATTCTTTTATTGGTCATCTTTAATCCTAGAGAGTGATAGATGAGGTTATTTTGGCTAGAAAATTAATCTAGTCAGAAATTACTGATGCCCAATATATCCCAGGGCTAACTCCCTTCTTGGAAATGAAGCATGAAAATGTTCTCTTGTCTTTTCTACATCTGGTTTGCCTTCTTGCTGTGGAAATTCCTGCCTCTGAAGCTCCTGGGGGCAGCTTAGTCATCTCTACAAACTCCTCACAGACCACCATGTGTGTCCACAACATTTGCTCAGAGGAACTGAGGCAGTGTGTGGTTATAGACTCAGATGCCTCTGCTCTTCCTGGGAAATGGTGCCTTTTCCAGGGTCAGAGTGGTGTCATTAAAGGAGATCAGAGGAGGAGTGGAAGGAATAGGGCCATATCTTTGTCCCTTAATCAGAAAAAGCCTTCTCCAAAGTCCAAATCAAGGTTTTTTAGCTCCGAAAGTATCAGGGTTGAAATGGGGTTTAGTCTGAACTCATTTGTATGTGTGTCTACATATTGATGGCTGGGTGAGCTAGTGCTGGGACAAGAACTGGAGATAATGAAATGCTACCAAGCCATGGGCAATCTCAGACGACTGGACAACTTCTAGTTGGTTGGCTGCATGTTCTCAATAGGAATGACCACAAAGACCAGAGAATACCACAGCCCATGAGTGGACTCTCCAATTTTCAGCTGCAATTGTTTTTATGTTCTTTTATGCAGGGCTCATTTTAAATGACAATCACTCTCAGCCAGGCTGCTCTGCCAAGAGATGCTCGGAAGGACATGGATAGTTCAGGGCATGACCATACTACTCCTTCCAATCCCCAGGGCACTTAGCCTTTGGTACCAGCCCACAGCTGAGTAAATACTCCTCAGTGCTACTCTGCAAGAATGGGGATATGAGTGAGGGAGAGTGGGGGCAGAGAGAGGAAGGGGCAAGACATGTGGTACGCCATGTAGCACTTGGGTACCACAAATCACAGGAAGAATCTAAATTCTAGGGCCATGTTCCTGTCAAGCAAAGCCCCAGAGAATATCAGGCTGTGTTCTTCAATTTTATCTTCTTTGGTAGCACTGTTGTTTTATGTTAAATGGAGGGAAATGATCATTAGTTTACTGAAAGGAAAATGATCTTACAAAAGGAATGAGAAGTAATGGCTTTCAATGACACCTGTGGGGTAAAGTACTTGGGCCATTATTAATACTATCCTTTGCCAACTCATTCCTCCCCAGAGCATGTTTAGTGTGTTCAAATAGGGGCAGAAAGCCAGACTCTTTCGTTTTATATTTTATTATGACTAAGCCCAACATCAAGTGACTATTTCTTTTTGACCAGTATATATGTTCTAGGCAAAGTATTAAATCAGACATAGTAACACTTTCCTGGCAGTTTTTAGAATGAACAAAAGCAACTCACCAGGAAATGTTTATATTCACAAAGATTTAAAGAAATGTGAGCAGCACTAGCTGGTTTGGTTCAGTGGATAGAGCATCAGCCTGCAGACTGAAGGATCCCAGGTTCGATTCTGGTCAAGGACACATGCCTGGGTTGGGGGCTTGATCCCCAATAGGGGGTGTGCAGGAGGCAGCCAATCAATGATTTTCTCTCATCATTGATGTTTCTATATCTCTCCCTCTCCCTTACTCTCTGAAATATATATATATTTCATACATACACACACACACACACACACACACACACACACACACACACACACACACATATATATATATATATATATATACACACCACACTGGTGTGTGTGTGTGTGTGTGTGTATATATATGTATATATATATATATATATATATATATATATATATATATATATATATATATATGTATGTATATATATATATACACACACAAAGATGCAAGAAATTAAAAAAAGAAAAAAAGAAATGTGAGCAATTCTAACCTGTGATCGTGTATGGCACATCATGGCAATCTGATCAGGTTTTTAGGCTCACCATGGCCATCCCTACTCACTACTGTGGGATTGAACTAGAGGCCTGGTCTGATATGATAAGAACCCCCAGACTGTGTGAAACCCTTGGGGTGTTGCCCTGCCTTCTGCCCATCATGACGGGGCTGTTGAGAGTTGGAGGACCAAGGCAAGACTTGGTTCTGGGGCGGGGTGTCACTCTCTTCGACAGCTTTGATGACATGAAACCTGACAGGCATGCATAGGCCTAGGGTGGGAAGCCATATGGCATTATGAAAGGAGGCACCAGTGCCAGCAGCAACAGGGCTAGTTACTCTGGCACAGGCATAGTCTCCTGACCATTTATTGAGGAAATGGCAGGCAGCTTTGGCCATCAAAATATGAAGCAGAATCTTGGCACCATAAGCTCCCAAAGGGCCCAGCAGCCCCTCAGGAAAGTTATTTCAAGCCTAGCATTTGTACCACCATTCATCCTAATCCAGAGACCAACCAGCCCAGCTCTACCAGTTGTTGTTGCTTCACGTTTTCATTTGGAAATAAGAGGACAGGGTGTGTCCTTTGAAACAGAGACCTCAGAGCCAAGATGTAATTCTTATCCAGGAAGAAGCAGGTGCTGTGGCAAACTCTTGTGACCCACTCTTACTTGAAAAGAAATGGTTCAACAGGCATGAGCGCTAGGGTGGAAATGAACTCCATCTTTCCTCATGGTAACTAAAGGTCAGAGGAAACATGGTGGTATATATGGAATACTTCACAACCTTTGAAAGAAAGGCAATGTTTTGAATTTCTTTACATGGATTTTTATGGCCACAGTGAGGGCTTTCATGTTGTTTTAGGGGGAATATTCTGTTCTACCACAAAGACATAATACATAAAGAAAAATACGTGGTCTGAGTTCTGCACAGAACTAATTACATTTTTCTGGACCTCCATTTTCTCACCTGTAAAATAAGGAAGTTATGGCATGTGAGGGTTGAAAAAAATTTTAAACAGATATACTTTTCCCCCCAATGGGAATCTTATAAGGAACCTCAATGTATAACATAGATTAAAAGAGTCTTTTTTGCCCAACTTTCTCCTCAATAGCCCTCACCCAGGCTAAAGGTGCAAAGAATGAGGTGGAGGTGAGAGAAGGCCTGAGGCCCTGCTTTGAAACTCTAGGGCTCTGTGGAGGACAGTTAAAACCCCCTGGCTCTAACCCCTGTATGGGTCTTATATAACACATGCTTAAGAGTGCAGGCTCCTGAATCAGCCAACCAGGATCCCAATCTTGGTTCTTCAGCTAGTTGGTCATATGACATTGAGCAAGCCAACTGGAAATAAGAGTGAATAATAACAACAACAATACTAATAATGATACTACTAATACTAATCATGAAGAGTTCTTTTTTTTGGGGGGTGGGGAGGGCTTTTCTTAAAATTTAAATTCTTTATTGTTTCAAGTATTACATAAGTCTCCCCTGGCCGCCCCTAACCCCCAGCACATGCCCTCACCCCACCACCCCCACCCCAGTCTGTGCCCATTGGTTATGCTCATATGCATGCATACAAGTCCTTTGGTTGATCTCTTACCCCCCATGAAGAGTTCTTTAGCGGATTAAAAGATTATTAAAAAAGAGAGAGATAGTGAACTGAAAGTGCTGGCATATGGCACAGGGGAAGCACTCAGTAACAGCACCTGCTCTTGTTATCACTCTCCTCCATTAGAGGCACAGAGGTGGGATGGCACCTGCATAACAGAAGGCACAATTCATGGAGATCTCCAGCTCAAGCCAGTGGGTGGCTAAAGCAATCTTATTTCTTATCTCATGACTACTTTATCTTGCCTTTGTTCTTAGTTGATGAGTGAATAAATCGTCTTCCTGCCTGAGGCAGGTACACACCATTTTTCTTGGTAGTTAATGCACTGCCAATCCTCTATCATCTCACCATTAAAAGTGCTGATGAGTCATATTGGTAGAGAGACTATATAATTATGCAAACCATTTTCATATTCATGATCACTTTTGATTCCCATAAGAACCTTGTGGGGGAAGGAGAGGATAATGGTATGATTCCTCTTTTTATAGACAAGGAGAATGAGACTCAGCAAGGGACAAAATCACCAAGTAAATGGCAGAGCCATGATCAAATCAAGTCTTCTGATTCCAGGGCAAGGCCTCTTTCTACTACACAGGCTCCCTATGTCCTTTTTGTTCCCTGGAGCCCTGGAGACTCAGCAGCTTTTATTTCTCTTATGGATGAAAACACCTAGCAGAGTGAATTCCAAAATGAGAATGCAGTGCTAGCTGCGAGTGCTATTACTAGTATCACTGTTAATATTTAAACCTGCTACCAGCTATTTCATCTCCATCATCCCTCTAGGCTGGCTCCAGGGTCAGATGTAGTCAATCTGGCTCCCAGCTTCCTTGTTCCCTCCAAACAAACTGACAGACCCTTTCTAGTTTAGGTGACTTTTTGCTAATCTTCATAGAGAAGGGATAACAAAAATAAACATTTTAAACCACTATAAGCCTGTATCTGCAATTTTAACAGGACTAGATACAGATTGGCAAGAGAAGAGTGTATTTAATATACATAAAAAAAATTTCCAACTACTCTTTCCTTTCCAATTTAAAATCAGGCTGAAATTTTATAAGCTATCAGCAGAACTGTCTGATGAGGACTAGTCTGAGAAAGCAAGCCACAGAAAACAAAAACCAATAAAAGTTATTATTTCTTTGGGCTTTCCACTGTCCAAAGTAGCCACAGAATAAATAAGAGGTGGAACAGATTATGCATTTGATTCGCTTAAAATGCATTTTCCTTCTTTTCTAAATAAATATAGAAAGAAGCAGTGGCTAACAGAGTTACTCACTCAGGGTGAGTTGAACCAAGACAGACTAAAAATAAAAAACCAATCTAAAGTTCCCTGGTTCTCGATGATTGTGTGAGTAGTGAAAGGCTGTTGCCAGCATGTAGGCGTATTTATAAAGACCACAGCCTGTTCTCTCGTCAGAATCCACTAACTTCCACCAATGATGATGGATTTATGGCTACCTATCAACTAAAAAAACAGACTTAGGGAAACAAAAACAGCAGGAACCAGGAAAGAAGATTGGATACAGATAAACACATCTCTCCAGAAGAATCTACCGTTGTCTTTCCTGCTGTGTTCTGTCTTTTGTGGGCATATATACTGTACCATATCTATAATTATATGTACATGTGTGGGTAAGAGAAAGAGGCAGCTAGAGACAGAAGAGTGTCTGACTGTTTTGGGACTGGATGGGAAAGGAAACTGATGTTAGCAGTTACTGTTCCTTATAGCCATCAGCTTTGTTTTTCAAAATATGGTTTTCCCGGTAAAAGACTCTTTGCCTATAATGTGAGTAAATCACTCATCTTATTTTAATAAAAATGTGAACCAAATGATAGTGGCTCTCCATCCTGGGAAATAACACAGTGGTTAGGCTTTTTGAACCCTGATCCTTATCTTTCAGCGGGACTGGCAAGCAAACAAAAAGAAAGGAAAAAGATGAAAAATACCCCAGTGGCATCAAAGGATGAACCCACCCAATTTCTTTTATGCACAATTCTTCTGAAAGACAAAGTCTGGTCTTACTCATTGGAGTTTGGATAAGGTAGCTGGTTTCTCCGTTGGTGGGTGGCCTTCAACTGGGCACCAACTCTTTATGCCTCAGTTTCTTCCTCTGTCAAGCTTCACATGTAAATAATCAGGGTAATTAGACAAAGTTAAATTTATTTTAAAGTATGTTAGATTGTGTACCCTTTTGACCTTTTAAATTTTGTCACATTCATGTATAACCTATTTAAATAATTAGGAAAAGAAACAGAAGCATAAGCAGTGGGAAGACATTAAAGGGTCTGAAAAAAGCAATACCATTCAGAACTATTAAAAAATGTGTGAACTTTTTAAAAAATATATTTTTATTGGTTTCAGAGAGGAAGGAAGAGGGAGAGAGAGATAGAAACATCAATGATGAGAGAGAATCATTGATCAGCTACTTCCTGCACGCCCCCTACTGGGGATCGAGCCCGCAACCTGGGTATGTGCCCTTGACCAGAATCGAACCTGGGACCCTTCAGTCCGCAGGCTGACGCTCTATCCACTGAGCCAAACCAGCTAGGGCGAAAAATGCGTGAACTTTTTGTCTCAATAATCCTCAGGATTCTATTTGGCTCTAACATTCTGGGATTCTTTCATTGTAATTCTCTGTAGTGAGGCAGCAGCATAAAGAACAGGTAGGACATAATTTGAATCCAGGTAGGTAGCATATAACTTGGTAGAAGAGTGGGTATGCTATGAAACCCATGTTATTGCTTTCTAGTGTAGCACACATACCAGCTAAGAACATGAAATTTGGAATTAAGACAAGGTTCAAAATGTCTCTGTTATTTCCTGGCATGGATACAATTCTTTGAGCCCTAGTTTTTCTCATTTATAAAGAGGGGTACTTCTTCCTTCTCAGACTCTACACAATGAGGACCCCTATTATTGCCCTAACTGCATCTCCTTCTAATCACCCCTCTCTCAGACCATTCCAGCCACACTGGCTTGCTGTTCCTTGAATAGGTCAAACATGCTTATGACTCAGGCTATTGTACCTGCTATCCCCTTTGTCCCTGCTTATCTTAGATACCTGCTTATCTTACCTCCTTCAGGTTTCTGCTCAAATACCATCATACGAGTAAGGCCTCCCCTGGCTATAGTATTTAAAACAGCAACTCTTGCCTTACTCCCTGTTAATCTCCATATATATATACATATATATTTAATTTTCACCCAAGGATATGTTCTTATTGATTTTTAGAGAAAAAGGAAGGGAGAGGGAGATAGGGTTTTTGAAGGGCAAACTTCATTCATGCATCAGGAATTATGGGACATCTACCACGTGCCAGATATTGTTTTTAGGTGCTTAGAATACATTAGGAACTAGACAAGCTTCTTGCCCTCATGAAGCTTACCTTATACTGGAGAAGACAGATGATAAATGATTAACTAAATAAATAAACTATATAGTAAGTTAAAATAATAGATAGTAAGAAAAAAATATAAGAGAGCAAGTTGGAGAGGGAGTGTGAGTGGGTAGTGGTGGTACAATTTTATATAGAGTAGTCTAGGTAAGTTTCATGGAGAAGGTGACACCCAAGTAAAGATTTGAAGATTAAGGAGTAACCTAGGCAGACATCTGAGGGAAGAGCATTCCAGGCAGAGGGAATAGCCACTGCAAAGGCTTTAAGGAGGAAGCATGCCTATTGGGTCAGAGGAACAGCACGAAAGCAGGATAGCTGGAGCTAAGAGAACCAGGAGGGAAGGAATAAGAGTTGAGGTTAGAGAAATAATTGGGGTTAGTTCATGTATGGCCTTTAGGCCTATAAGTAAGAATTAAATTACATAGTCATGTTAAATGACTCTAACAGTATTTGATACATAGTAAACATTTAATGAATGGTATCTGCATCTGTTATTTACATTACTATCTTCTGATCCCTAAGCAGAGCTAGTATGGAAGGTCACGCTACAGAAACTACAGCACCTTTTATGTATTTTGGTGAAGCTAAAGAGTCCTTCAATATTTCCAAAAGTATAGAAATCAAATAGATCAAAGGCCTGGGTGATCCCCAGCAGCAAGCAGAGATGGCTAATTCCCTGCAGGTGCTCAGAAAACTGAACTAACAGAGACACACAAAGTCAACACAGCATCAATAAAAGACAGGGCAAGGAGTGGGGTGTGGATGAGGTGGGCTTGGTTAAAGGCTGAAACCAACAGAAGAGTCATTAGCAAGTAAGAGAAAAAGCAGTGGAGCATGGAAGCATCACCTACAGCTGTTGAAACACATTCTGATATCAATGAGACCACAAAGTCATGAGAATAATAACTACAAACTGCCAGGGAGTAAGTCAGGGAGCCCAGCAACATGAATGCACTTGTATGGGGGAAAAACAACTTAAGAGATTCAGGCAAAACTATCCCCTTTCCTGGGGGAGGCTCTTTAATCTTTAATATCTCTCTCTTGACACTAGGCACTGGTCTTGCCCCAACAAGACAAAGGATAACTTCTGAGAAGCTAATACTCCTCATTTGGGTGAAGGACTTCTGAGGAGTGAGTGTCATGTGTCTGTGAGGCTAAACAAGTTCTCTCAGTCATACAGTGTCACAACTGGGCAGGTCAAAGCTAAGACACACCCACTCACCCTCCATCTCTCACATCAGAAAGAGCTGCAGGGCCCCTGAGCTTCCAGGAGGAATGTCCTCTCTTTGGGAACCAGAAGCAGGCAAGAATGTAAGAAAGGCTGTATGAAGATATTCAGGCTGGGCTTGCCACTGTTTTAAATTGTTGTGCTAGTTTCCTCTGGCACCTGCCCTGGAGAAAGCAAAGCTAGGCACTTTCCAGTGGAAATCTGGAGTTGGGCACCCTTTGTGGCCTCAGTTATGCCAGCCTGGCAAGGAAGAGTGTTGTACTTGGTCTCCACGACCCTGACTTAACCTACTCAATACGGAGCAGCTTAGTCTGAATCAGAAGAAATGAAGAGCTACTTAATTTATGTGATCTTTGACTCAACACTTTCAACTTGTAATTAAAACTATTATTAGGCCCCTGGCCGGATAGGTCAGCTGGTTAATTCATCATCCCGATATGCCACGGTTGTGAGTTTGATCCCTGGTCAGGGCACATACAAGAAGCAACCAATGAATGCATGAATACATGGAACAACAAATCTCTCTCTCTCTCTCTCTCTCTCTCTCTCTCTCTCTCTCTCTCTCTCTCTCTCTCTCGCTTCATTTCCCCTTCCTCTTTCTCCCTCAAAATCAGTAATAAAAAATAAATTTAAAAAAATTATGAAAATGAATATGGGAAACCTGTTATTTTTATTCCATTCTTCAAACTATTTGTCTTATTTGTCTGTTTGCCTTTTCAACTCCTGATAATAACCATATATTTGCTTAGGAAGTTCTTAATTGCTACATTCCTACCTATTCAAGTAATACATATTAAATGCTAGGTTCTGTGGAAATAGCAGTGGATAAGGCAGAGAAAAACCCCTATTTATATGGAACTTACATTCTAGTGCGTGGGGGGGGGGGTGTGGAGAGATAAACAATAAACAAGTAGACAAAAATAAAATACTTATAGAAAGTGATAAGGCAATGACATAAGTAAAACAGGGTGGTGTGATATAAAGTGACGGAGGGTGGGACATTAGATAGGAGGCAAGGATAACCTCTTAGAGAAGGTGTCCTTTGAGCTAAGACCTAGCCAGATGAGGAGGAGCCAGGCACGCCATCTGGGGTAAAAGGGAATAGCAAATGCAAAGACTGGAGATGGGAACCAGCAGCAAGAGTGTTTGTTTCTCACTTCCCTATTCTCACATACATGCTATTTCTCTGTCTCTGGCATGCTACAATCTGTTAAAAAATTGTGCTATGAGGCCCTAGAAAGGAATAATATTGAATAAAACATAATTCCAAGGCTGACTGATTCCTGGAGACACATATTGGCTTTGGGGGAGGGTGGGAGCATAAGCACTCTGATCCCAGGGTGAAGATAAGGCAAGGGCTGTAGAAAATGCTTTATTCCCCCTTTGTTGCTGCATTTCACTACTGTGGTTAATTGGCAAAGCAGTCTGTGTGAATGAATGCAGGATGTCCAAATTGCAGCACTGTTTCACACATCACCATTTCAAGTCACCAATGACAGGATTTAGCACTCTGTGTCTGGCAGCAACCAGCAGTCAAGCAGAGAGAATTCCACTGGATTATCCAAAGCATCTGACCCGAAAATGAGGAGTGAGGAGAACATTTTTAAAAACAACTCCTGAATGGTATAGTGAGCCAATCTGACATCGAACTGAGACACACAAATATCCAGCCACCTCTGAGGCATAAGGTCAGTTTCTTGTGCTTGTCCCTGATGTGCAGAATCCATGTTCTTGATCTATGCTCAGTCTTTCACTGTCTTAGCCATAGGAGTAGTGTGAAGCAGAGATGGGTGGATGGGCAGCCCTAGGGCAATATTCCATTGTCTGACTCCAGGGGAGCGTTAGAACGGGAGAGGAGGAGGGCACACTCACAAACACAGGGCATGTCGCTAAAGAAGCTGACATTTGCAGCTAGATTTTTATCTTTGGCAAGCCCCCCACAGATCCCAGGTTTGGCATGAGGGGATGGAATGAAGGAAAGCAGCTGACTTCCATCTAGCAAGAACTGCCCATGCTTTGTGGATTTCTGAACTTTTTAATTCTAATCAAGTCCTGAGACCCCCCATGCCTCGTCCTGTTCTCCTCCAAGCCATTCTCACACAGCTGTTAGGTGAGATTTACTAGATGGAATGCGTTTGTAAAATCTGTTTTGTTCATTGGAACATGTTTATCTAGAAAGAAAGAAAAAAAAAAAACCCTGTCCCTCCTCACTATTTACTTTTTGGTGACTGCCTTCTGGGATTTGGAACTGGATAAACAGATGGACTTCACAGAAGGAACCAGGCGAAACGCCAGGGTGTGTATATATATCTTGGTCTCAGTGTATATATGGCGAATAGTCCTCATCCACACAGCTGTGCTGGTTTTGGAGGGACGTGAGGGGACAGTATCTTCTGGATGAGAGGACTCCCACTGCTCCAAGGTGCACCTCCCTGGGGGAATCTTGGGCTGTGAGATGCCAGATGGTTTCTAGAGTTCTAACCCCAGATATACGACCTCAATTTCATTTTCTGGCCTCTGGCTGTGGTAATTAAGGGCTGTGCCAGATTCAGAACTATTGCTTATGATTTGTACTGCATTTGTCTGATATATACGGGTGCCCATAATGTGCTGAGTGTTTGCATTGTCTATAGTGACTAGTGAGCTCCCAGCACCTCTGCCATAAACTGGATGCCTCTGCGTCAAAGGCATGCCCATGAGGGGTGTGGTTGTGTGGTGTGTGTGAGCACACACACACACACACACACACACACAGACACACACACACACAGAGAGAAGTTGGGGAAGGCCTGAAACACAGTATTTTCCAGGCCCCAGGAAAAGTATAACTGCCAGAGGGAACAGGGTACAGTGAATATCATGTGATAGTATGCTGCTGCTGAAAGGGAATTGGAAGGGGAGTGGAGAAGCAGTTTCCCTCCTGATTTTTTTTTTTTTTAACTTTCCTCAATATAAATCTCTACCGCAGGGGGTGGTAGTGGAGGAAGTAATTCTTTCATGATTCAATATACTTCAATTCTAAGGTTTGAAGATGCTTCATTACATTTCAAGGAAATCTTCGAATAGTCAAAAAACAAAACATAACAACAAAAAAACTTCATTTGCTTCATAGAATAGGATTCAGGTGGATGTTTCTTCCTTCTTGGCAAAATTCCTTTAAACAACCATGAAAAAATAGATGACCATACTGCCTAAACAGAGAACTAGTACTAAATAGAGCCAACAAAAGAAAATAACACAAAAAACCCTCCAAGACCCCAAACAAAAACTCCCTGAGGTAGAGGGGATTGCATTCATCAGGTGCAGGTAGCTCAAAGGCAAGAACATTAAATAATTAGACTCCAACAGACCAAGGTGCTATGGGTAATGGGACCTCATAAAGACAGAACAAAAGATTCTGTTTCTAACAAAGGTTCTGCAGACCTTTATACTATAGTGAGCAATGAGCGTGAGGGGTGCTGCCCAGGAAATGAAAGGACTCAATCGTTCCTCTTCAGTGAGCGGAGCCCAGGAGGAGTGTTCCAGGGCGCTCTCACAAACACTCTTTAATAATACCATCCAGAGCCTTTGATTCAAGGAACATGCTGAAGAATAAACAGCCTATTAATCTGAGTTTTCTGGTGCGCCTGAGTATACAAAGCAGCAATGAACTAACCCCTTGGCTCTTGCAAACATCCTGACTGCACACCATCCACTGCTTCACTGCACAGCCCAGCTCCTCCTCTCCACCACTGCATGCAATTTGTCCCTGGAAAAGCTTCAGGGTTTGGGGGCCCTGATGGTTTCAACTAAGGATGCCCAGGCCAAGCCCAGGGTGCAAAGAACTGGAAACAGCGCATCCTTGTTTGGCCATAAGCAGCATAACCATGTGACTGGAGGCCAAATGAGAACTGTGTGGTAGTGTGACTGGGTGAGGAGACAAAGTCATCAGTCTGCCTCTTTCTGAGCCAAGCTGACAGCCACAGGCCTGGGAAAGGAAGGCCCAGTTTCAATTGCTTCCCAGTCTTGGTTACCTTGGTGGCAGGAAGGGCTCCTGCATGGGTGGGCTTTGGGTGCTATTCTGTGGAAACATTCCTGGGCGCTTTGCCTAAGTAAAAATTACCAAGTAAGGTCCCTGAGTTTTCAAGGAGGAAAGGAGAGGAAAGATAAGTGGCTGTTTCACTAGCAGATCCTTTCACTAAGCGTTACTCTTTAAAAACAATCAGGTGTAGCTTTTGCTCTAACCATTTGATGCAGCATCAGGTTCTCCTTCCCACCCCCCAGGAAAGCATAGATAAAGAAGCTGATAGTATGAAATTTAGGCAATAAACCAAGGTTCAACTGTTGAAACGGTGTAATTGAGGCTAGGATCATAGGCTCAAAGCAGCCATGAGAGCCAGGCGGCTTCTTTGTATTCCACAGTCATTGACCTCATGCAAGGTATGTGCATCATAAAAGAAACTGGCCTGGTAAGGTGGATAAATCAGTATCATTGTTACTTAACACACACATACACTCAAAGCACATATACCACTGCCTCAAATTTATATCCAAAGAAAAACACACCTAGTGAAAGTTTACTTGCTAAAAATGGTTTCAAACAGGTGCTTTGATAAACAAATATTTATTTTTAAATTGATTTCAGAGAGGAAGGGAGAGGGAGAGTGAGATGGAAACATCAATGATGAGAGAGAATCACTGACTGGCTGCCTCCTGCACACCCCCTACTGGGGATTGAGCCTGCAACCTGCCTGGCATGTGCCCTGGACCGGAATCTAACTAGGGACCCTTCAGTCCCCAGGCCGACACTCTATCCACTGCACCAAATCAGCTAGGGCTGGTTTTTAAAAAATTAATTCTAAAGTCGTCTGGTTCTACTTTCAGAGAACTACTTTATGTTTGGAGAAGAAAGGGTGTTAATCTTACAAAAGAGAAGGAAGAGCACAAAAGCTCACATTTTGTTTGTGATTGATTCAGATGCCAGAGAGTGCAGTGGTCAAGAGCATGGGCCTCTAAGTTAGATATACCTTTCTTTTTAAAAATAATATTTTTTATTTATTTCAGAAAGAGGAAGGGAGATGGAGAGAGAGACAGAAACATCAATGATGAGAGAGAATTACTGATCGGCTGCCTCCTGCACACCCCTTACTGAGGATAGAGCCCACAATCCAGACATGTGCCCTGACCGAGAATTGAACCGTGACCTCCTGATTCATGGGTCAACGCTTAACCACTGAGCCATACCAGCTGGGCTCTAAGTTAAATCTAGATGTTACTTGCTACATGTGTGATCTTAGACATGTTACATAAATTCTGTGTCACTTTCCTCACCTGTGAATCAGCCTCACAAAATTACTGTAAGGACTATATAACTTCAAAAATACTTAGTACAGTGCCTGGGACTCAGTAAGTGCTCAATAAATGACAGCTATACTTATTACTCTTCTGAATATAGGCCCATGAATCAAACATGGCTCTGTGGAGAGGCCTACCTGGGAGTTGGCACATGAGCTCCTTGAGATAGAAGTTTTTTCATCCCCTTATTAGGCTGGGCTTAGAAGCTCTCAGATCTTCTAAGTGCATTGGAAACAAGAGTTTGAGTTCCATAGGGTTACTGATGAAAGGGGCAATGAGAGATCAAATCCTAGTACTCTGAGACCTCATTTTTGATTTGGGAACCGCAGACTGGCCTGGAGTTTTCCCACCCCCAAGACTGGTTTAGCAGATACAGCCTTCTTCCTCTAGCCTTCCACCTGTTTAGACAAACAGATGTAATCAGAACACAAGAGGGGCCCTGAAAGCACAGATCTGGTATCAGACAGCCTTTCTCTGCAGCATTCCTGGGGTTGGAAGATGACAAACATTCATCTGAAGGCTGAATCTAACCCTTCCTTCCCTGTAACTGGGGGCCTTATGAAATTGCTTCTTGTGATTAGAGCCATCAGTACTTCGCTCCAAGACTGTGAGGTGGACTTCATTAATATTGATGAGCTGCAGCTCCTTAACCTCATTTGATGTTTATTTACAACCATTCTTCTCATATGCTAATGAGTGACACTGGGCTCTTCAGATAGAAAGGAGAGTACTGGACCCTCTCTGCCAGCATCTCCTTGGCAAACTCCTGTCCCTTGAAACAGAAGGTTGCACAGAGGGAATGATGCCAAATGGAGGGAATGCAGCAGAGGGGACAAAATGATGTGAAAAGAATGTCTGCAATGTGATGGGGGAGAGAGAGAAGCCCAGCTGCTGGGGCCACGGTGTGACTGAGGTTTGGTTACACCCACCCAGTGGGTAACAAAGACAAGCTGAAGGGCGGGGATCTGAGGAACTATGAAAGAGACAATATGTTAGATTTTGGAATTGGGGTGGGATGGAGATGGGTATCAGGGGATTGAAGGCCTCTCTCAAATCCATTTCATTTTCTTCTATGATTTTAAGAAATCAATTATCAGGAGACTGGGTAGATTTCTGTAAGGCAGTTAAATGCCCACAGCAACTAATTCTTAGCAAATGCTTGGCTTAGAGAAAGAGTACTTGTCCAGGGCATCACTATGAAATGGACAAGCAGACATGAATAATCAGTTTCTCTTTCCTCCACGTTATGGTTATGAATATCAAAGAACAGGATGATTAAGCAGCAAAGAGCCAGAGACGGAGGAAAAACTATATATTTAAAAAAGATGGTCATTCTATTATTTTAGGGCTTCTAGGCCTAACAGAATACAGAGCCTTTTCCAAATTTCATAGTACATAGCAAGCCAATTTTGGGTCATCCCACCCATTCAAAAGGTATGAAAAACTATGTAAGACATATGAAAAAGATGGAAGGAAAAATACTTTGGATATACAAATGTTTATGAATATCAACAGCAACATCAAACTTATAATTTCTTACACACTTAAATGTCAATTCCCATTATTTCTTGTCTTTGCTGCTTTGCACTTTACATTACTATTTAGATAATTATTCCCTTCCTGCCTGCGGGGCCCACACCCTCTCCTTTCTCCCAATCTGGCTTTTTCTGTGAAGTACTTTGAAGATCATTCCTACCCTTGATGTGCCTTTCTGTAAGGCTAAGTAGGCAGGAGAAAAAAGGAATCTCTTACCTTAAAGATTTAACCACATTTATTTAAGTACAAAGTATTGGTTCTAACGGGTAGATTTTATGTTTGAGTTGTCTGTCTGAGATCATCATCCCTTAGGGTATGAATTTCATCTCTTTCAAGTTTTCTATGAACTCAGTTCCTGTTGGACTGAAGGAATCAATAGCAATGTGCATCCAGCCTGACAATCTTCAGCTCACCGATGCTTATGGACAACATATCTGGAAGAATGATTGACAACCATATTCTTGTCCTAGACTACAGCAGTGTTTCTTAACCATTTTTTTTCTTTCATTATTACCCTCACCCCTACCTTTTTAGACATTTTTTTCTAAATGCCCACCCCCATGAAAATTTAATACCATATATATACTGTGTGTGTGTGTGTGTGTGTGTGTGTGTGTGTGTGTGTATTGTTCTGGGGGCCAAAAACCATTGTAATATCTAATTTTTTTTGGGGGGGAAGGGACAATATTGCTCCCATTTAGAATGCATTTTCTAGAGACTTTTAAAAAGTATATCATCTTATTTAATGTGTTTCAGGGTTGAATCTAATATTCTCCCAAAGTGAACCATCAAACACAATTATACCTCTGTTCTGATTTAAAAGAAAGAAAGAAGGCCATCTTTGTGCCTATCTAGCGATAGTTCTTCCCAAGAAGATATCAAAACCCTTGTTCTCACATTGGACCTGATCTAGCCACAGAATTAATAGCTTACTTTTTGGCAATGGGTTAGCTTTTTACAATAGTTCTATTTTAGTGCTGGAAGAGGTAATAGATTTTCAGGTCCCTTAGGGACCCCCAAATAGTTCACTCTCCTAAAAGTCAACAATATATTCCCTTGTAAGAGTATAATTAAGTTCATTATCTCATTAAATTTCTCCCAAACTCCAGAGGAAGAGAGTGATTGGTATTGCTATTCCCCTTTTACAACCAGAGAAATAATGACATTGAGAGATTAGGTAGCTTAATTTAGGTCACAGGGACTGATGTTTCTTCATATAAAAATTTTATCTGCCATACAAGGTCACTCTGGGGACTTCTATACCTTATGTTTTTTGGTTCCTACTTTAATCTAGGATCATGGTATCCTGCTAAAGAAAAATTTATAAAGGCTTTTCTGCCTCTGCTGAGCCCTTTCTCTGTCCGACAGCAGACAAGCAAAGGAAGGCACTAACAAATAAGAATTGACTGATGAGGAGAGAGGAAGAGAACCAGGCTATTGTCCTAGAGTTTACAGTTTCACAAGCAAATGGCTTAGGTAGCATAGAATACCATATAGGGAGGTACACAGATGTTTTCTTTTGTAAGATGAGCACCACCATTTTTGTAAGGTTCAGATGAGACATATTAAACCATGAGTTGCTCTTCAGAAGACGCAAAATCCCAAATAAGACCTCCCACAATCAGTCTTCAAGTAACATGAGAAATTCATATTCTATTTAGCAGTCATGGAAACTGACCACATCTTAGGACTATCCATACTTGAAACTTACCATAAGTGAGTGGGGATTAAAGGTTGGCAAACTCAATAAAAAATATTATCTAAAAGGGCTTTTCTCTGTAGACTAGCCTTGGGCTCATTTAATTCTCCCAATTAAACCAGTGTTAAAATTCTCTCAGAACAAAAAGCAACTTATTTGTTCTAAAGAATAAGTGACTTCAAGAGATAACTTGTTCATCTCATGCTTTCAAACAGATGTGTACATAATTCATTCCTCATAGCCAGACTCTATTCTATTAAAAACAAATAACTTCAGGGAAGGACATTCTGAAATACTGCTTAGGAACTCAGTATGACATTGAAATACATCATCTCTAATAAATTTGCCCTCATGTGTGACCTCAGTCCTTCACACTGCAATCAAAGTTTGTTTCCTTTTTGTTTGAAGCAATGGAGATGAGCTAATGATGGGTTAAAGGCTTTAATTTTAATTCAGAATTCCCAGAGCCAAAAGATACACCCTAGATCAACACAAACACATTAAGGCAAAGATCAAAGTACTGTATACATTGAGCTCAACTAGCTGCTGATACAGAAATATTATGCTAGCAGCTTCTTTTGCTGTAAACTGGGAACAAATTTGAGAGAGGGCAAAAATATACCCCCCCCCAAAAAAAAACCCACAAAAAAACAAAACTTGACATTTAGCCTCAAAGAAAAGGAAACTATAACTATTCTGGACTAAAATAGAAACTAGAAGATACAAGGTATGAAAATTTCAAAAATGACTCTTCATTACAGAAGAGTTACTTAAATGAAAAATCATTTCCTACTAGATGCCACAAAACAAAAACAACTGGGGTGGGGGGAGGGGGGCGAATCCTTTAAAGTCTTGGACATCAGAAAGAACTAAACTGAAAATACTCCAGCTTAGACTAGGTGAGGAAAGAGAGCCCCACCAAAACCTTGCTCATATTGGTTGCAACAGCTGTCAATGAATTGGAAAGGACAGTGAGTAGAAGTGAGCATTGCCATGTTCCAACCTTGATTTGTTAATTTCAGCAGCATTTGTCTATCTTATTCTAGCAACATAACTAGTTAAAGAAACAATTCTAGATTCAGGAAAAGGCTAATCTTTCTCATTGGCAAGTGACCAAAGGAAACACATTCTCCAACGAACAGTATAATGAGGCAATAAAAGAAAGACTATACTTATCAAACATTTTTATCTAAGGTGCTCAAAACATTTTTGCCAACATTATACCTAGTTCCTACTTCCTCTTCACAACCTTCCCCAAACTGTGGGAGGAAAAACAAGCTTTTTGTAGGAAGGATGTCTCCTCTGCATATTGATATAAGTCTGAGGACAACTTTAGGAAAAGAAGTTTCCAAAGAAGGTGTGGGTCGGGACCCCTGGGATTCTCCAGGGAGCCAGATCCTCCAAGCACACCGGTAAAGGCCGTTTTCCACCACTTCAAAGGCAGTGTGGTAGGGTTCCTCTTGGCAGACATGGATGCTACCAAGAAGAGCAATTCTTCATTTGGGCCAGGAACCAAAAGGGAGAATTCAGAAGGGAGAGTAAGAAGACATTTTCCCATCCAGATATATGTAAGGAAACACATCCACTAACTCACTATTTCTTTTTTCTACAGGTGGTATTATTATCCTGGTTTTAAGCTCAATGAACAGTAGTACAGAAAATTAAGTTTTTGAGATAAATAATGCAAAGTTACAAAGAAAGTCTGTGACAGAGTTATAGCATCCAGGGGTTAATTTCAAACAGAGATTGATGTGGGTTATCAGAAGAGTCCTTAGAGGTTTGAGAATTGGAAGCTAGAATTAATATAGATATCCTATATAATAAAAGGCTAATACGCAAATAGACTGAACGGCAGAACAATCAAACAACTGGTCGCTATGACATACGCTGACCACCAGGGGGCATGTGCGAAACATGGTGGGCATCAGCCATGGTGGGATGGTAGAGCAGGTGAGCAGGGGTGCCAGACCAAGGCAGGGTGCTGGTCGCTGTCACTGGGGCAAGCCTCTGGTGGTTACTGAAAATTCTTTGCTCCTGTGCACCGCAGTCCAGCCTGGCACTCACACCTATTGCTGGCGCCTGCCCTGCTTGCACCCACTGTGGGTGCCAGAGCCACCACTCACACCCACTGCCGGTGCCCAGCACCGGTCCCCGGCACCAGTCCGGATCGCTCGGCACCATCAGTGGATCCGAGTAGCTGCTGCCGGCCTGATCGCCCCTGAGGACTTCTCCACCTCCCCCTGCTCCTGAGGGGCGATCGGGGCAGCAGCCACTGCTCGCACCCACTGACGGCGCTGTCCCCGCTCACACCTGCTGCTGGTGCCAGCCCCAATCGCTCTGCGCGATCAGTGGGTATAAGCAGGGCCAGTGCTATCAGCACGCAGGAGCAGGGCTGCTGGCAGACAGGGGACCAGGGGACACAGAGGGAGGGGCCATGTGGGGGTGCGGAGGATGGGCCGAGACCCGCCCCTGTACCTACCTCAGCCTCGTGGCCCACAGTTCCTTTCAAGGTGCACGAATTCGTGCACTGGGCCCCTAGTGAGTGTGTGTGTGTGTGTGTGTGTGTGTGTGTATTAATGGAGAATATAAATGAATAGGAAGACCTAATTGGCCAATGATTTATCATAATACAGTGGTCCAAACTCAGGGGAACAGATATCAAAAACCATTTTATAGCCTTGGCCAGTGTTTCCCAGTGGTTAGAGCACTGACCTGTGCACAAGGGGGTCATGGGTTCAATTTCCAGTCAAGGGCATTTACCTGGGTTGCAGTTTGCTCCCCAACCCCCTGTTGGGTGAGATCAGGAGGCAAGCAGTTGATATGTCTCTCTCACATCGATGTTTCCCTCCCTCCCTCCCTCCCTTCCTCCCTCCCTCTTTCTCTCCCTCCCTCCCTCTCTCTCTGAAAAGCAATGGAAAAAAATCTTCAGGAATGACTCAGCACAGGAAACTGGGGTGTCTGCCTTCTGAGCTCTAACCCGAGCCCCTAATCCTGGCTTCTGTTCACACAGCTCCAGTCCACTCTGCCCTCCCTCTACCGGAACACAAGGAGAGAGAGAACTACATAACCAGACACCCGGAGAAGAGAGACCATGGGGAGACAAAGAAACAGCCCGCATATGAAAGAAAAGCAGGCATCACCAGAAAAGGAAGAAAACTAAATGGAGGCAAGCAACCTGCCAGAGAAAGAATTCAGAGAAATGGTCATAAGGTGGCTGAAAAGAATGGAAGACAAATTCGACAATATGAGTAAGAACCAAGAGGAAATGAAGAACCAAGAAGAAATGAAAAATGACATCGCTGCTGTAAAGAACTCAATAGAAAGCATCAAGAGTAGACTAGAAGAAGCAGAGGACCGCATCAGTGAGCTAGAAGACAAGGTAGGAAAAAATACCCAAGTAGAGCAGCTTCTAGAAAAAAAAAAATCAAAAAGCAGGAGGAGAGCCTAAGGGAACTTTGGGACAACACGAAACAAAACAACATCCGCATAATAGGGGTTCCAGAAGGAGAGGAAATTGAGCAAGGAATAGAAAACCTGTCTGAAGAAATAATGAAAGAAAACTTCTCTGATATAGGGAAGAAAAAACCCACACGAATCCAAGAAGCTCACAGAGTCCCAAGCAAAATGAACCCCAAAAGACCGACACCAAGGCACATTATAATTAAATTGGCAAACACCAACGACAAAGTAAGAATCTTAAAAGCAACCAGAGAGGGACAGAAAGTTACCTACAAAGGAACCCCAATCAGACTAGCAACTGATTTCTCAACAGAAACTCATCAGGCCAGAAAGGAATGGAATTAAATATACAAAGTCATGCAAAGGAAGGGTCTGAATCTAAGAATACTGTACCCAGCAAGGCTATCAATCAAAATTGAAGGTGAAATCAGGAGCTTCACAGACAAAGAAGGACTAAGGGAATTTATTACCACCAAACCAGCAATGCAAGAAATGCTAAAGGGTCTGCTGTAAAAAAAGGAAATAGGAAGCAAAGAAGGAACACAGGAGTAAAAAATAAAAATGGCGACAAATAAGTACCTATCAATAATAACTTTAAATGTAAATGGATTAAATGCCCCAATCAAAAGACATAGGGTAAAGGACTGGATAAGAAAACACGACACATATATCTGCTGTCTACAAGAAACCCACCTCAAAAAAAAGACGCACACAGACTGAGGGTGAAGGGATGGAAAAAGGTTTTTCAGGCGGATGGAAATGAAAAAAAAAGCTGGGGTAGCAATACTTATATCTGACAAATTAGATCTCAAAGTGAAGGACATAACAAGAGATAAGGAAGGCCACTTCATAATACTAAAGGGAGCAATCCAACAAGAAGAAATAACTCTGGTAAACATATATGCACCCAATACAGGAGCACCCAAATACATAAAAAAATGCCTGGAGGATATCAAAGGAGAGATTGACAGCAATACAATCATAGTAGGAGACTTTAATACCCCACTATCACCATTGGACAAATCCTCTAAACAAAAAATCAGCAAAGAAACATCAATCCTAAATGACTCATTAGACCAGATTAATTGACATCTTCTGAACATTTCACCCCAAAGCCACAGAATATACATTCTTCTCAAGTGCACATGGGTCATTTTCAAAGATAGACCACATGTTGGGTCATAGGCAAAGTCTCTTCAAATTCAAGAAGATAGAAATCATATCAAGCATCTTCTCAGATCATAGTGGCATAAAACTGGAAATCAACTATAATAAAAACAATCCAAAAAAATCAAACACATGGAGACTAAACAGCAAGCTATTAAACAATGACTGGGTTACCAGAGAGATCAAAGAAGAAATAAAAAACATCATGGCAACAAATGACAATGAAAACACACAATCCAAAATCTATGGGACACAGTGAAAGCAGTCTTGAGAGGGAAGTTCATAGCTCTACAAGCCTAATGCAAAAAACAAGAAACAATGGTAATAAATTACCTAACCCTACAACTCAAAGAGTTAGAAAGACAGCAACAAGAAAAGCCCAGTGTAAGCAGAAGGAAGGAAATAATAAAGATCAGAGCGGAGATAAACAACATTGAGACCAAAAAAAAAAACACACACACACACACAAAAAAAAAACAATACAAAAGATCAACAAAACCAAGGGCTGGTTCTTTGAAAGGATAAACAAGATTGATGAACCTCTAGCCAGGCTCACCAAGAAGCAAAGAGAGAGGACCCAAATAAACAAAATCAGAAATGAAAGAAGTGAAATAACAACAGACCCCACCGAAATACAAAGGATTGTTTAAAAATACTATGAACAACTCTTTTCCAACAAACTGGACAACCTGGAGGAAATGGACATATTCCTAGAAAAATATAACCTTCCAAAACTCAATTAGGAAGAATCTAAACATCTCAATAGACCAATAACTATGGAAGAAATTGAAGCAGTCATCAAAAAGCTTCCAGCAAACAAAAGCCCAGGGCCAGACAGCTTCACAGGGGAGTTTTACCAAACATTCAAGGAAGAACTAAAACCTATCCTCCTCAAACTATTCCAAAAAATTCAAGAGGAAGGAACACTTCCAAACTCATTCTATGAAGCCAGCATCACCCTAATACCAAAACCAGATAAAGACAACACAATGAAAGAGAATTACAGGCCAATATCCCTCATGAACATAGATGCCAAAATCCTCAACAAAATTCTAGCAAATCGGATCCAGCAGTATATCAGAAAGATCATACACCATGACCAAGTAGGATTTATCCTGGGGATGCAAGGATGGTACAATATCCGCAAATCAATAAACGTGATAACATCACATAAACAAAATAAGAGATAAAAATCACATAGTCATATCAATTGATGCAGAAAAAGCATTTGACAAAATCCAACACCCTTTCTTGATAAAAACTCTCAACAAGGTGGGAATAGAAGGATCATACCTCAACATAATAAAAGCTATATATGATAAACCCACAGCTAACATCATACTCAATGGGCAAAAACTAAAACCATTTCCCCTAAGAACAGGAACAAGACAGGGATGCCCACCCTCACCACTCCTGTTCGACATAGTACTGGAAGTATTAGCCATTGCAATTAGACAAGAAGAAGAAATAAAAGGCATCCAAATTGGAAAATAAGAAGTAAAGCTGTCCTTATTTGCAGATGACATGATATTGTACATAAAAAACCTGAAAGACTCCATCAAAAAACTAATAGACTTAATAAATGAATTCGGCAATGTAGCAGGATACAAAATTAACGCCAAGAAATCTATGGCATTTCTATACACCAATAGTGAACTTACAGAGAAACTAAAAAAGCAATCCCATTTACCATTGCACCAAAAAAATTAAGATACCTAGGAATAAACTTAACTAAGGAGGTAAAAGACCTATACGCAGGATACTGAAAAAAGAGATAGAGGAAGACGTAAACAGATGGAAGAACATACCATGTTCATGGATTGGGAGAATCAACATCAATCAATCTATAGATTCAATGCACTCCCCATTAAAATACCAATGGCATATTTCACAGACCTAGAAAGAACTCTCCAAAAATTCATCTGGAACAAAAAAAGACCCCGAGGAGCTGCAGCAATCCTGAGAAAGAAGAACAAAGTAGGTGGGATCTCAATACCAGATTTCAAGCTGTATTACAAAGCCACTGTTCTCAAAACTGCCTGGTAATGGCACAAGAACAGACATATAGATTAATGGAATAGAATAGAGAACCCAGAAATCAACCCAAATCACTACGCTCAATTAATATTTAACAAAGGAGGCATGAACATACAATGGAGTCAAGACAGTCTCTTCAATAAATAGTGTTGGGAAAATTGGACAGATACATGCAAAAAAAAAAAAATGAAACTAGACCACCAACTTACACCATACACAAAAATAAACTCAAAATGGATCAAGGACTTAAACATAAGACGGGAAACCATAAAAATACTAGAGGAATCCACAGGCAGAAAAATCTCTGACATATACCGAAGCAATTTCTTCACTGATACTGCTCCTTGGGCAATGGAAACTAAAGAGAAAATAAACAAATGGGACTATATAAAAATAAAAAGCTTTTGCACAGCAAAGGAGACCATCAATAAAACAACAAGAAAGCCCACTGCATGGGAGAACATATTTGCCAATGATATCAACGATAAGGGTTTAATCTCCAACATTTACAGGGAATTCATGCAGCTTAACAAAAAGAAGATAAACAACCCTATCAAAAAAATGGGCAACTTATCTAAATAGACACTTTTTTAAAAAATATATTTTATTGATATTTCACAGAGAGGAAGGGAGAGGGATAGAGAGCTAGAAACATCGATGAGAGAGAAACATTGATCAGCTGCCTCCTGCACACCTTCCACTGAGGATGTGCCCGCACCAAGGTACATGCCCTTGACCAGAATCGAACCCGGGACCTTTCAGTCCGCAGGCCGATGCTCTATCCACCGAGCCAAACCGGTTTCGGCTAAATAGACACTTTTTGAAAGAAGACAGAAGGAAGGCCAAGAGACATGAAAACCTGCTCCAAGTCACTAATCATCAGAGAGATGCAAATCAAAACAACAATGCAGTACCATCTCACACCTGTCAGAATGACTATCATCAACAAATCAACAAATGACAAGTGCTGGCGAGGATACGGAGAAAAAGGAACCCTCATGCACTGCTGGTGGGAATGCAGACTGGTGCAGCCACTGTGGAGAACAGTATGGAGTTTCCTCAAAAAACTAAAAATGGGACTCCCATTTGACCCAGTGATCCCACTTCTAGGAATATATCCCAAGAAACTAGAAACATGAATCAGAAAGGATACATGCACCCCTATGTTCATAGAAGCACAATTCACCATAGCTAAGATTTGGAAACAGCCCATGAGCAGATGAGTGGATTAAAAAACTGTGGTACATCTACACAATGGAATACTATGCTGCAGTAAAAAAGAAGGAGTTCTTACCATTTGCAACAATATGGATGGAGATGGAGAGCATTATGCTAAGTGAAATAAGCCAGGCAGAGAAAGATAAATATCACATGATCTCACTCATTTGTGGAATATAATGAACAACATAAACTGATGAACAAAAACAGTTCCAGAGACAGAGAAACATCAATCAGAACGTCAAACCTCAGGGAAGGTAGGGGAGGGTGGGGGTAAGGGGGAGAGATCAACCAAAGGACTTATATGCATGCATGTAAGCCTAATCAATGGACACAGACAACAGGGGGGTGGGGGCATGAATGGGAGGTGGGGGATAATGGGGGAATAAGGACACAAATGTAATACCTTAATCAATAAAGAAATTTAAAAAAAAAGAAAAAATATCTTCAGGTGAGGATAACAAAAAATAAATAAAAAATTTTACAATGCAAAGTTAAGTATGGGTAGTTCTATTTGTTCCATAGTTTTGTACAAAACACATAATTACATGCTGTCAAACTATATTCCTGATGGGTGGTTAGACAGTCAGGCAATAAAGGTAGTGAGTATGTCACAGATTGTTGACCTGAAGTTTGAGGAATATGGTTAAAATAAAACAATTATTTTCTTTGCTCTGTATTCCAAGTGGTGGCCTTTTCTGGGCCACTGGCACAGATGTCTGAAGTCCTGCTCTAGACTAGATGAAGAGATTTGCTCCCAAGAGTGGTATGCTGGGCACTGAAGAAGTTCCTTGCTTCACTGGGGCATCTAGAGGAAGCCAAAAGGGCTGCACTAAATATTGTGGACAGGATGATTTGAAATTTCAAGTTTGCGATGGCTTAAAGTAGATGCCTTTTATAAAGAGAAACTATAAAGCCCTAAGTACTCTGTGCTTGAATTTTGGAACCATTTTAATAGTAATCTTCTCCTTATTTTTTTTCTGCTAAGCCCTGAAACTGCAGAAAACCTTTAGAATGGTATAACTGAGATGGGATTTTTAAAAGGTTGCTTATTATGTACAAATTGCTAGTTATAAAAACAGTCACAGGGATGTAAAGTAACATAGGGAATATAGTCAGTAATATTGTAATAACTATGTATAATGTTATTATTGGGTGGTCACTTCATCAGTTATATAAATGTTTAAATCATTATGTTGTATATCTAAAACTACTATAATATTGTATGTCAACTATAAGTAAAAAACAAAAAAATTATTAAAAAGAATGAAGACAACTTTTGTATACATGCTAAAAAGATGCTTACTTTTTTATAAGAAAATCAGATTGAATATCACCAACTAATCAGTTACCATTTATGAATACATAGGTCATGATAAAAATAATTAGGATGAAAGGAATCTTTACGATTGCATGAAACCAAAGTTTATAAATACAATTTTCGATTGCTTGAGATAAACCCAGGAAATCTGAATGTGACCTTGGCTTGTCATGTCAAGACACCCAATTAATGATTGCTCCCCTTCACCCAGGCTTATACCTGTAGCAAGAAAGCAATTAAACTTTCGTTAAAAATCAATTATCTGTCCACATTTATGAAGTACCTAGAATAGGCAAATTCACAGAGACAGAAAGTAGAAAGGTTACCAAGGCTGGGGGTGGAGCAGGGAGAAATGAAGAGTTATTGTTTAACAGAGTTTCAGTTTCCGATGATGAAAAAGTTCTGGAAATGGATAGTGGTGATGGCTATGCAACATTGTGAATGTACTTAATGCCACTTAATTATACACATCAATGGTTAAAATGGTAAATTTATTATGCAAATTCACCATAATAAAAAATGATCTTAATTTCTTTCTTTATTTTTTTAATTTACTTTTTGTTAATACTCACTGGAGGATATTTCCCCTGATTGATTTTTAGAGAGAGGGAGGGAGGAAGGGAAGGGGAGAGAAAGTGAAAGAGAGACAAACATCGATGTGAGAGACACGTCAATTGGTTGCCTCCTGCATGTGCCCTGACCACCAGACCGGGGACTGAACCTTCAACCCAGGTACATGCCCTTGACCGGGACCCTTCAGTCTGCGGGCTGAAGCTCTAACCACTTAGTCACACTGGCCAGGGCAAAATGATCTTATTTTTTAAAATATCCTGATAAAAGGTTCTTCAATCATTCTTTTATAATAATGTAGCCTAGGCAGTTCCCCAAATTTGTCTGTTCATCAAAATAATTTGGGGTGTTCATTAAAGCTCCAGATTCTCTGACCATACCCCAGACTCGCTATTTGGGAACTACTGGGTCCTAAGATAGGATCGTGAAGAGATAGTTGGATGTTGTCTGTATTGGGGCACAGTGGTGCCAATTCAAGAAGCTTACTTACTAACCCTTAGACTTCTCCCCCTGTCCTGTTTTTGTTTTCTTTTTTCAATTTTTTTATTGTGGTAAAATACATATAACAAAAATTGATCATTTTTTACCAAATTTAAGTGTATAGTTTGGTGTTATTAAGTACATTCACACTGTCATAAAACCATCACTACCATCCATCTTCAGAGCTCTTTTCTTCTTTTTTTAAAAAATATATTTTATTGATATTTTACAGAAAGGAAGGGAGAGGGATAGAGAGCTAGAAACATCGATGAGAGAGAAACATCGATCAGCTGCCTCCTGCACACCTCCCACTGGGGATGTGCCCACAACCAAGGTACGTGCCCTTGACCGGAGTCGAACCCGGGACCCTTCAGTCCGCAGGCCGACGCTCTATCCACTGAGCCAAACCGGTTTCGACGAGCTCTTTTCTTCTTGCAAGGCTGAAACTCTATACCCATTAAATGACAACCTCCCATCCCAGTCTTCCTGGAGCCCCTGGCAACTACTCTTCTACTTTCTGTCTTTATGATTTTGACTACTGTAAGTACCTCTTATAAATTGAATCACATAGTGTCTGACCTTTTGTGACTGGCTTATTTCACTCAGCATGATGTTTTCAGGTTCATCCATGTTAGAATTTTAGCAATAAATTTTTAAAAATGATCTTATTTTAATTTACTTTTTGTTAATCCTCACTGGAGAATATTTAGCTGCATGCTATATAACATGTAGCATATTAGAATTTTCTTTCTTTCTTAAGACTGAATAATGTATGTACATACCATAATTTGCTTTGCTGATAGACATCTGGGTTTCTTCCATATTTTATCTATTGTTAATAACACTGCCATAAGAATGCAGGTATACAAATATCTTGTTGAGACCCTGCTTTCAAATTTTTTTTTTTAATATATATACCCAGAGGTGGAATTGTTGAATTATATATGAACTAGAGGCCTGGTGCACCCATTTGTGCACTGGAGGGCAGGGGGTCCCTTAGCCTGGCCTGCGCCCTTTAGCAGTCCGGGAGCCCTTGGGGGATGTCCGACTGATGGCTTAGGCTCGCTCCCCATGGGGAGCTGCAGTTGGACATCCTTAGCATTGCCTTGGAGGCAGGAGAGGCTCCCGCCACCACCACTGTGCTCGCCAGCTGTCAGCCTGGCTTGTAGCTGAGCAGCACTCCCCTTGTGGGAGCGCACTGACCACCAGGAGGCAGCTCCTGCATTGAGCGTCTGCCCCCTGGTGGTCAGTGTGCATCATAGTGACTGGTTGGTCCACCGTTTGGTTGATTTGCATATTAGCCTTTTATTATATAGGATTCTGTTTAATTTTCTGAGGAACTACCATAATGTTTTCCATGGAAGGTATACCATTTTACATTCCCACCAACAGTGCAAGGGCTCCAGTTTCTTCACATCTTTGCCAACACTGCTAATACTTTTTAAAAAAATAGTAGCCATCCTAATGGGTGTGAGGTGGTATCTCGTAGTTTTGATTTACAATTC